>NC_069381.1:181372857-182017500 GCF_027475565.1 Acinonyx jubatus
AGTTTGTTCTCTCTATTTAAGAGTCTCTCATGTTTTGTCCCCCTCCCTGTTTTTATATTATTTTTGCTTCCCTTCCCTTATGTTCAACTATTTTGTATCTTAAATTCCACATGTGAGTGAAGTCACATGATATGTGTCTTTCTCTAACTGACTTATTTCACTTAGCATAATACCTTCTAGTTCCATCCACGTAGTTGCAAATGGCAAGATTTCATTCTTTTTGATTGTCGACTAATACTCCATTGTATATATATACCACATCTTCTTTACCCATTCATCCATTGATGGACATTTGAGCTCTTTCCATACTTTGGCTATTGCTGATAGTGCTGCTATAAACATGGGGGTGCATGTGTCCCTTTGAAACAGCACACCTGTATCCCTTGGATAAATGCCCAGTAGTGCAATTGCTGAGTTGTAGGGTAGTTCTATTTTTAGTTTTTTAAGGAACCTCCATACTGTGTTCCAGAGTGGCTGCACCAGTTTACATTCCCACCAGTTTACATTCCCACCAACAATGCAAAAGAGATTCTCTTTCTCAGCATCCTCACCAACATCTGTTGTTGCCTGAGTTGTTAATGTTAGCCATTCTGACAGGAGTGAGGTGGTATCTCATTGTGGTTTTGATTTGTATTTCCTTGATGATGAATGACATTGAACATTTTTTCATGTGTCTATTCTCCATCTGGATGTCTTCTTTGCAGAAACGTCTATTCATGTCTTTTGCCCATTTCTTCACTGGATTGTTTGTTTCTTGGGTGTTGATTTTGCTAAGTTCTTTATAGATTTTGGATACTAACCCTTTATCTGATATGTCAGACATATCACTCTTAATATGTCATTAGGAATTCCTCAAAAATATGGACATTTTCTTACCATAAGGCCATGACAATGCCAAATACAATCAACAATAATTCCCGAGTAGCACCCAAAATTCAGCCTATAATAGAATTTCCTCAAATGGCTCCGAACCAACTACAGTTGGTTTGTTCAGATATTGATTCAAACAAGGCGCAGACATTACATTTGTTTGCTATGTGTCTTAAGTCTCTCTTAGTCTGGACAGTCCTCTCCTCCACCCCCTGCCATGACTTATAAAAACCAGGTCAGGTATCCTGAAGAATGTCCCCACTTCACATGTGTCTGTTTGCTCCCTTGTGGTGTCATGTAGCTCCTTCTGCTCTCCGCCACGACTCCTGTGAATGGATGTTAGCTCTAGAGGTCTGGTTATATTCAGGTTCTATTTTTTCCCCTTTCCCCCTCCCTGCTTTTGCAAGAATACTTCACAGGTGAGCTGTGTCCCTCATACAGCAACACACACCAGGAGGCTCACAATGTATGGGGATTTCAGTGCTGGTGTGCATAGGTACTTCCCCAAAATTGTATTTAAAGAAATACTTCAAGCAGAAATTTTGAAAGAATAGGACAATGCATACATTCGTCATCTGGTTTCATGCATGGTGACATCAACTGTTAAATTTTTGCCTTATTTGCTTTATCTCTTCTCTCTTTTCAGCCCTCAGTGACTATATCATCATAATCATATCTGAGAAATTTAGCAGTGATGCAGCGATATTATCCTATATACAGTCTAATTGAAAATTTCTCCAATTGTTTTAGTAACGTCTTTTGTAGCTTCTTTTTCTGATTCAGCATTTAATCAAGGCTCATGTTTGCATTTAGCTGTCTGTCTCCTAAGTCTCTTTCACCATTTCCCTTGTCTTTTGTGTTCAGTGTTGCCAGTTTTGAAGTGCCCAGGCCAACTATCTTATAGAATTCCATTTGGTGAGACTCAGGTTTGGCAAGAATAATCACGTGGGTGATGTTGCATCCTTCCTATTGCCTTAGATATGAAGGCACTGCAGTGTCCATTTGTGCCATTATTAATAGGGCCAAGGTTAACCCCCTGATTAGGTTTATTAGTCAATGTTCTTTAGAGGAACAGAACCAATAGAAAAAAAAAATATATCCAATATCTTATTTATATGTATACACACACACACACACACACTAAGGGATTGGCTCAAGCAGATAGAGAGGCAGTGAAATCCCAAGATAGGCAGTCAGCAGGCTGGAGATCCTGGACTGCCCATGGTATAGCTCCAGTGCAAGTTTGAATGCCCGAACCAGGAGAGCGGATGATACAAATTCCAGTCTGAGAGCCAGCAGGCTTGAGACCCAGATGAACCAGTTTTTCAGTTCTGGCCTGAAGGTGGGAATAGACCAGTGTCCCAGATCAGCAGGCAGGCTGACAGGATACCTGTGTACTTAAGGCGAGGTTAGCCTCTCTTGTCCTAGTCAGGCCTTCACTGGAGGAAGGCCATCTATATAGGAGAGAGGGAAATTCACTTTGCTCAGACTACCAATTCAGATATTAATCTCATCCCCAAACACTCTCACAGACACACCCCAAATAACAGCTGACCAATTTTCTGGGCACCCTGTGGCCCAGATAAGTTAATGTAAAGGTAACCACTTCAGGATGTCTACCAGGTACAGCCGCCTTTCCCGAATGGAAATGAGTGAGAACGCCATGTGTGATATTCTGTGACTGTGACTATTCTCCCCACAGTGTTTTACCCAACCGATTTTTAAACTGCTGAAAGGTGCTACAGAGTGCTTCGGATAATTGAAAAGATGGATAGCTTCCTTCGATGTCAAAAACTTCCTGCAGAATTTGGTTCAAAGTTAAGGTCCAGATTAGCAAGCTAAGGGTCGGAGATGTATGTGGATCCGAGGGGGAGCGACAGTGTAGGGCCAGGTGAGGGCAGGCACAGGGCTGTCCTGACTGGCCACAGGCACAAATTGGCGAGAACTCCCAGTTTTCTCACTGGACTCTCCTCAAAAGCAAGGGAGCCAAAGCCTCCTGCGAAAAAGGTAGGAGGGGGTGGTGACCCTGTCAGGAGGTATCTGAGGGGAAGCCCGCAGCTCTCATTTAGCACGGAGAACTCTGGAAACATTCCTGAAGAAAGGATTTCTCACTGTGTTGCATGGTGACACCTTATGATGCCTGGTTCTGGGCTTCTCAGCTCTGACACTCCATGCATGGAGCCAAGATACTATGGCAGGAAGGCAGGGTCTGGGAGCCACCTCCTGACCTTGTTGTAATCGCTCATTGGCGCTGGAGTGGAGCACTGACTCAGCAACCTTGCCTTGGCTGAGGAAGCACCAACAGTGCAACCCTGCCCGGTCTGGGCAGCCGGAGTCTCTTCTTTGATGAAAGAAACTCCCCTCCAGTGTTACTCTTCTCATCTGAAGCTTTGCTTTATTGATGTTGTTGCAAGCCACTGTGTAGGATATTTATCCAACCATTGTCGCTCAACACCTCACTCGATGGCATTCCAAAAGATTATTTCATCTTAGGAATTTGATTTATCCTCCCCCCTCCCCTTATCTACCCCAACTCCACCACTATGGACTCCAAAATACCTTACATTTTACAGCACTTTATGTGTTTAAAAAAGGAATTCCTTACTTCTTTTTTTTCAAGTAGACTCCACACCCAGCACAGAGCCCAACCCTGATCTCACACCCTGAAATCAATACCTGAGCTGAGATGGAATCTGAGTCACCCAGGTACCCTAAGAATTCCTTACTTTTTTATTTTATTCTCTCAGTAACAAGGAGATAGTGTTGACGATTTATTTTCTGTAAACAGAGGCAAAGGCAAGTAACTCGCTGAAAATCCCAAGCAAACAACCCAGGTTTCCTAAGCATTGGTCTAGTGGGAGGGACTCTGGAGCAGACAGAGGCCTGAGGCCACAGCTGTGGATCTCTTCCTGAGGGTATCTTACTGCTCCTATTACAGACTGAAACTTTGTTATCCTTAGTTGGGTGCAAGGACTCAGTTACTTTCTAAGCAATGTCTATTTCACAAAGATGTTGTGACAAGTTTGCTCACCCCTACCTCTTCCTCCACCATACTTGCCCACATGCACACACACACGCATGACGCACATGCACACACGCGCAGAAGAAATCAAATTTACTATGTCCTCTATTGATTACTCTGAAGAGTATTGACTTAGGAAGTATCAGAAATAAAATCAATGGGAAGATCAATCCCAGGCTAATTTGCTCATAAACTCTGATGTACAAGATGTTCAAGCTAATTTACATAAGACTTTATGGTAAGAATGCTGATCAGCCCTTCCGGTTCTGAGTAGAATTTGTTTTATTTCTGTATTAGCTCACTCCTAATTACTTTTTCTATTCTTCTTTCCTACTTATCCAGAATTTTACAGATAAAATCATTGTAATTAACCATAATACCAATGGCAATTTTTATTGTTTAATTATAATTTAATAATAATTATTTTATATTTGAATTACTGCAACTTCACTGAGAACCTCTTTTTTTTTTTAAGTTTATTTATTTTGAGAGAGAGAGAAAGAGAGGAAGCAGGGGAGGGGCAGAGAGAGAGGAAGAGATGGAATCCCAAACAGGTTCCACTCTGTCAGTGCCTGACTCAGGGTTGGGGTTCAATCTCACAAACTGTGAGATCATGACCTAAGCTGAGGTCGAGTTGGCTTAACCGACTGAGCCACCCAGGTGCCATACTGAGGGGATCTTTGGATCTTCCATCACTTTCAGTATTATTTATGTCATTATCCCTGTTTTCTGATACCCATAGGATGATCCTGACCCATCCTCAGGGTTTTTCTTAATCCGTTAACTGACTTTGCCTTCCTCCTTTATCCCCTCAGCTACCTACTGTGCTTAGACATCAGCTCCCTGATTCCCCTTGTGCAGCAAAGGAGGCAATCTCACTTTGCTGACTGCCTGTCTAGCCACCTCCCAAGGCAGAAAGTGAAGTAATTCATGCAGATCTTCACGGATCCTTTGCGGATCCTTCACAGATCTTCACGGATCCTTCATGGGCTCCATCTTCTGCATCTCCCTTTGCAATCACTTTGTAGCATTTTAGCACTGTATTGTTACAAACACAGATCCTCTGGGGAAAAACTCATGAATGAAGACTTGACCTATGTGTTGGATGGGCACAGCCAGGAGGGCTGTTGGAATGAGAACTCATTTTTTTTTTTATGTGCTCAGGTTATTAGTAAATATTTAATGCTTTGATGACTTTTGCTTTTGTAAGCAATATGGCAACTTTAGGAAATCATATAGTTAATGCTTGGATAACAAAGATCTATGATATTAAATAAATATGGTGGACTAAATTTCAAGATGTCCAACCTAACCCACGATTCAAAATATAAAATTCATAGTCAGCCTGCTTGGCCATCTGGAAGCATGGAGCAGCATCGGACCGTCTCTCCAAGACTGGAGATTGCGCACATTGTGAGCTTGGAAGGCTCACCAGCTGCTTAGGCTTCTCTGTCCAGATGTCAGTTCTTCCTACAGGGGCTCACCCTTTATTGAGAAGCGACCTTTCCACCTCTCCATGTCTTGAGGACATGAACCACTGGGTAAAATGCCAGCAATAGGGGCTACAGGATTCTTTCTCCCTCCTGGTATTGGAACAGACCCGAACACATCCATTCCACAGAGAGTCTAACTTATTTGCTTCATAAAAGGGGAATTGGAAAGCTGGTTCCCATGAGAATAGGTGGTGGCTACAGGCCACATTAATTAGCAAAAAAAAGCCAGTAGACAGGTGTTTTTTGCTTTCACCTGTAGAAGTTCTGGTGGATCCTAGTGGAAGGATGCCTCCCTTGGTAGTACACTTGGAACTTTGATCATTTGAAGAAACCAGGGCCACACCCCAGTTCTGGAGTTCCTAGAGAGTGAACACATTCCCTCCTTGGAAAGTATGTGTTTTTCTTTAACTCACAGTAAAGTGGCCCCTGGGGGTTTCCTTGCCAACCATCTCCAAACTCTGCATCCCATTGGTTTTGCCCTAATTGTTACTTATTTAAGATATAAGAAAATATAATCCTTATGTACCATATTCCATAAATTTAACTAATAAAAATGTTGTTTCATAAGAGCCTTTTGAAGTCCAAGAAAACTTTGGAATAATTTTTATGAGACTTTAAAAATCTTTCTTCTTAGAGACAGGAAGTTTCATTTTGCCAAGAATAAATGAACTCAAATAGCAAAGGGATTGGCTTGACTTGACATGCCAAACCCACAGTGTTTCAGTGGCTTCCTCCCTTGGCCAAGTGCATTTTCAAGGCCTGAGAGTCTGCGCTGGTATCTAAAGTTTCAGATGAACATGTTAGTATTTTTAAGTAATTATTTTACTCCACCAGTTGCTCTTGATGTAAAAAGTTTCACTTCTTCTTTGAACCAATTTGATTCTACAGGCAAAAAGAGAGAGATTATTGATTTTACAAATCATACCTTTATTCGAGTTTGTTAAAGTTACATAGGAAAATGTTGAATTTAATTTCCTTTTTGGTATTTCCTTGAATGTTCTTACTTTCTTCTTTTATATTAACTTTAGATAATTTAATTTTTTTTCATAACCAGATTTTGAAACATTTTCTAGGGGCGTTTCCTAAAAGGAAAATTATAATGACATAATTATGTTGGCAGTCATAAAAAACAATCCATGAAAACTTCAAAGAAAGCATATTATGTCATCTGAGGACTCAACATGCTCAAAGAAATTTTTCTAAGATGAGCATAAAATAATAGCAAATTCTTTTACCATTTTAAGATAAGTTATTAATCAGGGGAAAAACCCATTTCTCTGCACCCCTTTTCTCCACTGTTGGCACCTCATTTTTCATCAGTGCATGTGTCTCTGGTTTTATTTGCTGATTCTGTATTTTCCTGCTCTTCCTGAACCGCCACCATTCATTCACTTTCAGTCTTGCTTATTATTGTTGTTGTTGCTGTCATTATTGATCTCATCCTCCTCCTTCTCTTCCTTATCACCTTCTCCATCAGTTCATACTACCCTGCCCTCTTTTTCCTTGTCCCTCCCACATTCCTTCATTGCCCATCTCTTTTCAGCTCTATACACTTCTCAGGTCCTCATCCCAGCCAGCCAGTCAGCAAATAACCAGCTCCAGGTTTCCTGATCACCACTCAAAGAAAGATGCAAAACCTTACCATTTGCCCCAACCAGAGGTGTTGGGTGCATAGACATCTTCCTCATTCCTGGTCTCTTCCCAGTCAGTAAGTCAGGACAGCCCTTGGCCCTTGGCATCCCATACATTAAATTCACCTCTATGATGGTTGCTCATGGAAGGCAAACTGTGTGCTAGTCAGGGGGCAGGTGCTTTGTAGGCAAAGATGAGTAAAAAGGGGCTGATCGCTGTAACAGGGGCACGGGCAGGAGCCCTGGAGGAGGCCGTAATGAATGCCACTGCAAAGGGTTTGGAGGGCAGTCCTCCCTGAGCAAGTGATGTTGCACTGGTGGACAAGAGATGCTGAGCAGACAAGGGGAGAAGACATAGAAGTAGCCATTTATGTGAAGGTGTGGAATGGGGAACAACAGAATGTGGTTGAAGAAATACAAGTGATCCTGTCCTCAAAAAATGCTGGTGGCAAAGAGGAGGCACAGGACAGCCCCCTGCAGGTGGGAAGCAGGGGTGATAGGATTCGGCTCCTCTGGAGAGGGGGTGGTTGGACTGGCACGGAGGCTGCAGAGACAGAGGGGCCAGACCAGGCCACCAGGGAGACAAAATAGCAGGCAGGGGGCATAGAGACGAAGGAGTGATGGTGAGGAGGGAGAAGAGGGGCAGGTTTGGGTGTAATGACAACTGAATGAGACACATGAACTTGGTAGCTTGCTGTGAGGAGTGTGAGTACAGGTTCTGCCGAATCAGATGACCCCAGGCCAATTTTATCCAGACCTCAAGACAGATGTCACTCCTTAATTCTCATCTAACTCCCACTTCCTCAGAACAGGAGGTCCTGTCTCCTCATCAAGGGCATTTCGGGCCTGGCTGTCTCAGAAATACATATGTAGAAACATATCCATATATATAAAGCATAGACAACAAATATATGTATACACATAAAAACACATAGCATACATATATGCATACATATGTATAAAATACATATAAGTGTGTATATTAGTTAGGATTTTCCAGAGAAAGAGAACCAATAGAATGTGCATGTAAGTATAAAAGGGATATATTTTAATGAATTTGCTTATGTGCTTATGGAGCCCAGCAAGTCCAAAATCTGCAAGGTGGGCTGGCAGGTTGGAGATCCAAGGGAGCCAATGTTACATTTCCAGTCTGAAGATTGTTTACTGCAGAATTCGCAGAATTCATTTGCTGAAGGAAGCTTATCTTTTTGTTCTGTTTGGCCTGATTAGGCCTCCCACCTTATGGAAAGTAATCGGCTTTACTCAAAGTCTACTGATTTAAATGTAAATCACATCGGAAGAATATCTTCACAGCAATGTCTAGTCTAATGTTTGACCTAAGAACTGGACACCAGCGCCTAGCCAGGTTGACACATAAAATTCACCATTATAGACTACTTGCTTTACTTTTTCCTGTGTTCCTCATAAAAGGGGGAGTTCTGGTGTGTCATATAATTGCATGATTTTACATATCTGTGTTTGGCTCCTATTATGTGCTTGCCAAACTAAGGTATTTTTTTTAGTGCTGTGCAGTTCAAAATTTGCTTTTATGTGCATTTTGAGAGACACAGAGATTCTGTTAACCTACTTTACAGGGAGGGAATTGAGGTTCAGAGCAGTGTTTCAACTTGCCCCAGGGATAAAGGGCGCACTTAGCCGGGACTTTGGGTTCTTCTGCTCAGGGACCCCCCCACCCCACCTCACAATCTTTCCAAGGCATTGTCTAAACACTTGGAAATAAGACAGGGTTCCTGCCCTCAGGGAACTTGTGGTCCTATTCAAACATACATTTGTATGCTAAAACAATCTGACTTTAATTTTAATAAGGGTAAAAACAAGGTTTTCTGAGACTCTCAAGATGGAGAAATTCTTTGTGGGAATGGCGGAGGCTCTCCAAGTGCAAAGTAGAGTTGGAGAATTCAACTCTTTTGGCTTTAGGCTCATGAGGGTGCCTTCTAATTCTCTGCACCACTCATTTGCATTATTACTTGTTTATCCAGATGGTGAAAAATTTAGTGATTAAAATACTTGGCCAAAACTCCTAGCTAGGAGAAAGGAATGGAAAAAAGAAAAGAAGGAAAGAAGGAGGGAAACAGTTATTAAATGAAATTTTTAAATGTTTCTTTTTGTTTTAATCACTTAAAAGACAGTTTTAAAAAATGATGAAGGAGGCATACTGTGAAGATACTATCTATATTACAGCATTTGACTTATAGAGAGTAGAAAGCCTTTGTGTGTGCACGTGCGTGTGCATGCGTGTGCTCACGTGCGTGTGTGTACACGAGTGTGCATGTGTATGTGTGTGTGTCTCTCATGGGGGTGAAAAAGTGACCTAGGACTCTTTGTCCTGGTGAATTGTCCTCCAGAATCCAGGCCCGGACTTCCTATGTTTGTCTTGGTAATTTTGCACTTACCTCTGATTTCAGACTTATTCTCAAGGTCTAAAAAACTAAAGACATATTCCCAAGAACGAGGGAATTATTAGTCCCCTTGCTTCTAGGCCTGTATTAAATATCTAAACTGCATTAATTAATCAACTGCATCTTCTTACTTGTACCCTTTTCCTTGAGTATTTATTATGTGCTTTGTCATTAATAATTCATAAAGAATTTTCCCCATTTTACTGGCGATGCCACTGAGGTTCAGAGAAATAACCAGATCTGACCAAGGTCCCTGGCTATATGTCACAGAGTTTGATTAAAACCCTAGTTCTCTGCTTTTATATCAAATGTTCTCACTCAGCCTCATAGCTACTTCTGATACCAGCTTCAAATTGCTTCTCTTTGTTCTCAACCGTTGTCAGTGTCTTTTAGGACTTATGAGGTATTTGTTTTGTATTTGCATTTTCTGGAAGCTTCTGGAAGAGCCCTTGTCAATTTGCCAATGCTCTTGCCTGTGGAGTTAAATTTAACAAATTCACTTGGGAGTTTAATGATGCCTATAGGAAAATGAAGCTCATGCCCCAGATGAACATGGTTACATATCTGAGTGCAGTGTAAATATAAATTGGGTGGTTAGATTTTGATGTAGGCTATTTGAACTAAATTTTAGTAATGAGAAATAAGGACAAGCTCTTATGGTTTGTAATATAGGTGCCAATTCATGTTTTATGATATTTACACCAAACAAGGAAATAACCAAGGTGGATTCCCATTAGATCTGAATTGGGGAAATTGACTTTAATGTGCAACATGACCTTTTGTACTGTAATCACCAACATGCTAAACTAGTGTGCATGAAGTCACGTTTTGGGAATTTGCCTATATTTATTCATCTTTTTGGTGAGAATAGAAACAGTGACACTAACAATTGGCATCTTAAAACCGTGCAGATACAGTCATTGCAGATAACATGATTTATGGTTTCATTTATAAAAATATTTTGCCTAATATTTTTCAGTAGAAATCTGAGTAAAATTAATTTTTAGAGGGTTCTTGGAGAACTGAAATTAGATTTAGAACTAAAATTTTGAAGGATTAACAAATCAATATGAATACCTACTAACTATAAAAGCAAATGAAAAACCTTTTGTCCATAATAACCTAGAGAGAAGACAGCTCAAATACTCAGAGTCACATGGGTACAGAAATACTTATTTAAAATTTGTTAATTTACAAAACTGTATCTTGTAACTGAGTAATATTTTCATAATTGGTATGACTCATGTTGGGAAGGGGAGTTTGATTTCTATTGAGTGTTCTATTGCAATTTTTAGGGATTGAAAGAGATGCTATGGGCTGAATTGCTCAAAGGTTCCATGAACAAACCTGTCGCAAAGTGAACACAAGAGGGCGCCAAGCCTCTATGCCAAACATGCGGTAGCTGATGGAGATTTAATGGACGGAATAAACTCTGGCACTTAAAAATGAAGCCATGTTTATTTTATTCTGGGTAATATATTATGCACCTGCTTGTTTTATTTTTTAGACTGATTCGTGTCAAATGACTTTCCAGAAATATGACACGTGTGCTGGATCCAGGCAGAACTAATCTTTCAACGCGCAAGTAGTAGTAGTATTTTGTACAAATTATATGCCGTGTTATAATGAAGTTTTACTTTATTGTACTCACTCTAGAGCAAATTAAGAGAATGTAACAAGTTGTCACGTACTTTTTCAAGCATTTTTTTCTCTGTAACTCATTAAGAAATAGTTCTTGGCCATGGGCTATTTACCACACACACACACACACACACACACACACACACTCATTACATCTCCTTTGTCAGGAGGCAAAGAGTAGTTAATCTTGGTCCAGGGGGTTCAGGGACTAATTTAGGGCTGAAATTTCTGGAAGAAAGAGGACACAAAATAGTACCTGAGAGAGCTGGAGTTTGTTGTAGGCGCTGGAGGCACTAAAGCATTTTTGCCCGGTAAGGATTTGGTTTGTGTATTAGTTTGCTGGGGCTGTCACACCAAAATACCACAGACAGGGCAGCCTAAACAACAGAAGTTTATTGTTGCATAGTTCTGGAGGTCAGAAGTCCAAGAGCAAGGTGTGGGAAGGGTTGGTGTCTCCTGGGACCTCTCTCCATGGCTTGCAGGTAGCTTTCTCCTTCCGTGTCCTCACATGGCCTTTTCTCTGTGTGCACGCAGCGTCTCTGTGTGTGTCCACATTTCCTCTTCTTATGATGACATGGATCAGATTGGATTATGGCCCACCCTAATGGCCTTCTTTGAACTTCGCCACCTCTTTAAAGGCCCCGTCTCCAAATAAAATCACATTCTGATATATTGGGGGCTAGGGTTTCAACCTATAAATTTGGAAGGATACAGTTGAGCCCATAACAACTTGGTTTCTTATTTGTGTAGGTTTAATATGGAGGGGGTAGTGGTCTTTGTGTCTGAGTGTTTACTGACCAGTTTTGAGTTACATCACCAGAGGACACTACATACATCAGATGGCCAATATGCACTTGTCGGATGCGTGAATTTCTGCCTTGAAAGGGCTACACATTTTACTCTGCTCAGGCTTGCCTGAGATCTTCAACTGCCTGACAGGTAGCAATTAACTGCTGAAAGAAAGGCATAAATACTTCCTTTTAAACATTGACATTATGTCCATCTGGTGAAAGAAAAGGATAGAGGCAAATAAAGAGAGTTCAGGAAATGCTAAAATTTCTTTGAAATAATTTCATGAAAAATTAAAAAGTTGATTATGGTGAAAACAGATTCCAATTTACACATAATGGGCAATCATCTAGGTTTCCTGGCCTTTGATGAAACCCTTCCTACCCAGCATGATGGGCTTTTTACCCCTCCATAATGCTTACCGAGGGCCTCTTAGGTTAATTTGCCTTTCAGACTTCACCTGCTTAAAGATAATACACTTAACTCAATTATAAGCATCCGTCTTATTCACAGAGCAGTCGCTACTCCCCGGGGAAGGCCTCCCCCCACTCCTGCTGCTGTGCCCACCCCTAACTTAAGGTGCAGTAATGGAGTTCTTTGCAATTGGACAACTTAGACACGATGTCCAAAACTCAAGGGAGAGGTCACCAAGGGCAGAGATAGGGGACTCTTCTTTCCAGGAGGCGCTCCGCTATTTCAGGAAGAATTTCTAGCCACGTGGACCCAGGCAGAATGAGGACCAGTGACCCCAGGCCTCCCAGGGCAGCCACTATGTACATTGCCACGTGGGGGCCATTTTCCTGAGATCCACTGGCAGTGGGCAGGAAAGGTTCGCCTCGTAAAGGGCTGGTTGGGGCACACTTGGTCACAGCTTGTAATAACATTCCCTCTGTTGAAGCACATTTCTGTTTCTCCAAACAGTGGATGGATTATCTGTTCAGTTTCTAAATCTCATGTTCTTTAAGTGGAGACTGTGGGCTAAAATGTAAGGTGTGTGGTTGCCTTTGGATCTGAAAAGAACACCTCCTCTTTCACGTTGCACTAACCTTTGAAATGAGGTTGCTTCTTCCTCTTGTCTCTTGAACTTCCCCTTTACAGGCTACTATGATGAAGTTCTTGATACTTTCTTTTACAAAAGACTTAAAAAAATCCTTTATGCTGGCAGGGAATTAACTCATGAATAAATGGATAATAATAGCGGCTGACATTTTTGGAGCGGTATTTGGCAGGCGCTGAGCCGAGGGACTTGCTGGAGTTATCTTCCTTGATCCTCTCAACGGCTTTACGATAAAGCCCACTTCACGACTGAGAAGACTGAAGCGGAGGGGGTGGGGTAGCTCGTCCCGGGTCATAGGATTAAGAAGTGGAAAAACGGACTCTGTAGCCCAGGAGAAGGGAAATGGGTTTGGAATGAAAATCCACGAATCTGAAACATACACAAAGGTGGAAAGTCAAGACGCTAATGTTTGTTACTTTCACTTAAGAGAGGTGTCTTGGTACTACCGGATACCCCCAGCTCAGCAAAAAGGACTCAAACTGCCCCTGGAGAATGTTTAACCTGTGTCGGTGGCTCCCACACTCTGGTGCACACTGGAAGGACTTGGGGATCTATAATGCATACCAATGCCTGCCAGATCCCAGAGAGTCCCGTAAGAGGTTAGCGTGGAGTGTGACCTGGATGTCAAGAGTGACTCCCCGAGTGACTGTAACGCACAGCCCAAGTTTGGAAGCCACTGGGCTTAGCTGGGGAGTGGAGCTGTCAGGCACCGGCTTTGCAGCAGGAGCGGGGCACAGGACGTCATCCACAGACCCTCCATACTTCCTTGGCCATTGAAATCAGGTCAGCGGACCCTCAGGCCTGCTGGTTGCTTGTGTCCTGCACTTTGGTCTGGATCACATGCACACTTTGATTCCCAGAGCCACAGGAGCAGTTGGTGCCTCGGTCCCTTTCCTCCTAGGACAGGGTTAAATAGAGCCTCAGCCTGGGTTTCTGAGGCTTCACTCTCTCTGCAACCTTCCCTGTGTTTCCCGCCCCCCCCCCCCCGACTTTGCTTCCCTGGGTGAGCGTTTGTTCTCTATTCTCACTCATTTCTTTTTGCCCACTTACATTTTCTCATCATTTACTACTCCTCATCTGTCACTCATCTATCTCCCTGATTAAAATTTGACAAGCTCAGTACTTAAAAAAACAACTTTCTTTTTAAAGAATAAGAAAAGCTCAAGTGTCTTTTGTGCACTCATTTGGTTAGGAAATTTACACATGCTCTGCCCTCCTGTCTATAAAATGATATTCTGTTCCCTGGTGCCATTTCCTGTCCTCCTGCTTGGACCTGGTCACCTAATTATTTTTCAGCCAGTATCTGTTGAGCACCCTGTCCAGAGCACTGCCATTCCTCTCTCCATGGTAGTTTTTAAATCCTTAAGAAGATACAGAATTTTCCTTGCGTGTTACCATTACTCCATTTGGTGTTTAGCTCTACTGAACATATTGAAAGGTTGAAAGAGACATTACTATTTTGGTTATTTATCTATTGCCGAATGTACATGAAAAGATGTAGCTTTTTCTTCCAACGTTCATCAACAGCAGCTAGCATTTTATGGCTATGGAGATTTTTAAAGCAATTATAGCTATTCATGTACATTTTACTGATTGTTAAATTTTACTAATTTGGGCGACGTTAGAAAAATATAACGGGGGTTTAAATGAGGAGCCATGAAAAGATCGTTAGGAATAAAGAAATACTAGAAAAGGAGAATGAGAATTAAAATACGAAATGAATTCCACATAAATGTCACTCTAGTCCTTGGGGAGATCAAATACAACCAAATGGCAAAGATGCATATATAGAGCTATGTACAGAGAAACAATTCTTAGGCTAAAAAGAGTAGGTAGGTATAGGTTAAGGTTAAGGTAAAATCTCAGAAATTAAAGATAAGAAATGGGAGAGGGGGGAAAAGGAAATTAAAATAATTCAGCCGCTGGAGACAATCAAAAAGATCTTCTACTGACACAGGTGTATACATCAAAAGAAAAGAGAGGATTTAAGTTACAAAGGCACAGCGTTACCCTTACTAATAGAAGGTACCGTGCTTGAAAATGTAGCTGAAGAGGATTTATTATCCAGATAACGAATGAACTTCAGCAGTTTGACAAAAGTAGAACATAGGAGTTACTTTACTGGCGGAGCCAGGAGATGGCACTATTGTCAATGTTTGCAGAGGAAATGGCCACCCAGGTCTGGAGAACCGATAAGGAACAAAATGTGTCAAGCTGGTTTCTGTATGGTTCTGCCCAACAGAATGTACTTCAGGCACGATTATGTGTAGGTTTTTGTTACCTGGGTTTTCTGTAAAGTACAACAAAATATTCCAAAGCAGTTTGAAACAAGGAAGGTGAAACGAGGGAGATGTTTTAGATCCATGTGCCTACTACCTTCCTTGCGGGGTGTAGTTCCGTCTTCCTACGGGCATTCAGTGTGGTTAGGTTTTGAGTTCATTTTTTCCATTAAGGGCAAAACCTATTTCTAGCTGATTAAGGACACATGATAGGACTAATAGTATTACATTTTGGGCATTATTGGAAATCTACAGAAACACTTGTATTGCTATTATTTTACTATGTAAAAAACCTGTGCTCCGTTTGGATGTGACCATGTCTTCCCCGGTGGTTGCTTACCTTCCTGTGGTAGACTGTCTTATCACCGTGCCTTGGACAGAAAGCTGCATGAGGACAAACATTTTGATCTCATCTAGAGTAAATCTGAAACAAAGCATGCCTCACTGAAATTCCCTTGCGTTAACACATTTCTTGGTTTATTCTTCTCAAAATTAAAAAAAAAAATTACATGAGAATCAAGCAAGTTAGAATTGAGGAATAATTCCAGGACCTAAAAGGGCAACAAGAATGAAACTCTCACACTAAAATTTTCCTTTCATTTGTGTGTGTGTGTATGTGTTGGGAACACAGTGAAAAGGAAAATTGGGGTGAGCTGAAGGTCAGGATGGGAGTGGAAAGACATTCTGGCTTTGGCTATTTTAATTTCATGTGCCAAATACTGAATTTAATCACATTCTGTATGGTACTTTAAAGCTATATTATTAATAGTCACTAATGCTTGGAAAAGAACATATTTGAATATAACTTTTAAAATTAACCAATAATTAAAGGATAAGGATATATTCTGCCATGGAATGTCAGTTTTTCAAAACTACATTTGGTGTTCGACTAAATAATTAATCCAGGTAAACTTCCTGCATTTATTCACACAGGTGGGTACATTTCATTCCAATCCATATGACTCAGACTTCTCAAAAGTAAAAACATGACATTTTTGGTTAATAATTATTTCAGCAACATTTCCCAAGCATCTTTTATATCATAAACAACGTGGATCCTGATTCAGCTCTTCTGGATTCCATAATAACAGATGGATTGCGAGACTGTTTACTGCTGCTTCCCACAAACTTCCTCTTTGTAAACTACTATATTATTTATGAATCAGAAAAGTTTCAAAGAAGCCTCCTATCTGATTACTGCTTACTGATGAACTTGCATCAGAGAAACTTTTAGACCAATTATACAAGTTTGTTATAAAGAACTGTTATTATTACAAAGTCTGAATTTGTTAACTGGTTACTATGCCTGCTTCTCTGTGCCATTTGCTCACAAAGACCTTGTCAGACAGATTGTTTTAACTCTATCCATAGGAAACGAGGAAGAGCGAATGTATCGGCGCTGAAAACTTAAAGTAGACTGCTAATAAAAAGTATTTCTAAGGAGCATTAGTACACCAGACATTGAGATAGATTTAAAATGCACGTTAGAAAATACTGAAAATAATTTTGGGTTTGAATTGGTCTGTATTCATCTGTGTGGAAAACTGTATCTAGTTTTCTGCAGTGACCCACTAACGGACATTTATAGACATTTTACAGATATTTCTGGTCCCTGGCCTTGACACTTAGAATTGTCGGTTGGCGTGTCAGGCAGGAA
Source organism: Acinonyx jubatus (assembly GCF_027475565.1). Classification (NCBI taxonomy): domain Eukaryota; kingdom Metazoa; phylum Chordata; class Mammalia; order Carnivora; family Felidae; genus Acinonyx; species Acinonyx jubatus. The sequence goes on from NC_069381.1 coordinate 181,389,717, forward strand.
TAAGTGCGGGAAAGAATGAAACTGAAATATACCTCTTTAAAGTTTATTTGAGCCATCCTGATTTTATAATTTACTGTAGCGACAGAAGTAATGTTCTCTTCTGTGTGCATGTGAAGTGGGCACAAAGATATCCGTACTCATAGGATTTTAATTAGATGTAAGAGAGAACAAGACAAAACAAAACCAAACAAAGCAAAAATCCCCACTAAAATAAAACCCTGTGAATAACCCTAATCTTGCCTTAAAATTCCCACCCTCTGTGCTACCTAACGAAATGCAACAGGATTATGATTAATTCATCATGACCTTGATAAGAAACATATTTACGGGGAAGTGTTATCAATTACCATGGTTCTCAGGCTGAACCTGAGCTAGTTTGTGTGAGGTGTGCATGTATGTGTGTGACAGAGCCGGCTGTGTCATCATCCTATCAAAATATAATTGTCAATATGCCGATTGTGAACTGAGGGAGTTCGCCCCCTGCCCCCGGATGCTGTCCTCAGGGGGGACTTTCCTTGCTTTCATGGGAACCTAATGCTGAAGCAGACCAGCTGCAAGATCCCTAGATGCCAAACTCCACCAGGAAGGAGCCTGTGACAGATGCTTCTGCATTTTATGCAAATAGCAACTTCATGGATCAGTTTTCCTTTCCTCTGTGGAATATAAGCATCTGGAAAATAGAATTCCAAGAGCCTTAGCACATTAACAAATGAACAGAAATGACCAAACAAAACAGGTAACAGGATTGAATGGCAATGTCAAAGAGGGATGTGTTCATTTAAAGCCCTAGTTTTATTCTCATATTTCCCCCCCTCAAACCATGTACTTTTATCACTTCCTACTACTTCTCTTTCCATAAATCTGTTGTAACTGGAAAGTATATTTTGTGTGTGTGTTTCTGTCGCCCAGCCATCGTAATGCAGTTTTAAAGTATCACATAGGTCTGTAGCCACAGTGAAGAAATCCACACTTTGGCTGAAGATATGTTTGAAACAAATCTAAACACAGGCAAAAACAAAACCAGAACATTCTTTCCCAGACAAAAAGTTTTTTTTCCCCCAAAGTAGAAATGAGTTTCAAAGCTTAAGATTTTAGATATATTTGCTATTAAATAATTACTATTTTTTTTACATTACTGTGCCACTAAAAATACCCTTATAAAAATATAAGCTTTATGATTAAAGATGTAACAAAATTTATGTACACTCTGACACTGAACTTCAGCCTTCAAATAGAGATTACTACTGTTTCAATACATAAATAATTTCATAGTATCATACACTTGCTTTAATAAAGCATTCACATTATACCTAATTTTATGTAAATGGTATTCAGATTTCAATCCAAGAGTTTTGTAGGAGAGGTTAAAGGGTGTTTATCTTGATTTGTTAAAACGCACCATTAAAATTAAGCAGTGACAAATATTATGACTTTTTAAATTGTCCTAAATGGCTGTATTTGTTTATTAGACTTGTGTTTATACAAAATATTTTAACTCTTTAAATATAACCCACTTTGATGAATTGTTCATACAGGAGCTGTAATCAGGAAATGAGTCTGGTAATCTTATAAATTCAACAGTCAGTTTGATTTCTTAGTAAACCCTCCTTTATGAGTATTGTTTAAAGCAATAAAATGGTGTATATCACATTTAGAGAAATTGATGAAAATGAAAATAAATCAAAAAAGAAAGCTTAGATTGTTTTGTTTTCTAAATGGCAGCATTTTTTGAGATTCATCATAAGGATTAGTGTTTAAAATGTATTTCTTGAATATGCAGTTGCAATGTTTGGGAAATATATATTTATTCAGAATAATTATAATAAAAATAATTGTCAGTTGGCAAATAATATTTCATTAGGTCATTTAAAAGTACTTCTGAAAATGATATTTTAAGGGAGAAAAGAAAGTGATCAGAATGATCTCTCCGTAAGAATACGACTATCATGTTCCTACATGTTACTTATTAAAAGTAATCAGCAAAGACAGCATATAGATAAGACATGACTCTAAATGTAACCTTAACCAAAAATTCAAATAGCATTTCAGAATCAAGTATTAATAGAATAAACTTAATTTTAGTTTCTCATAAGTGCAGCTGCATTTTCTATTTAATTACAGGTTTTCAACAGTAGTAATTTTTCCTTGACCCTGCTCAATCTCAAAAGTCAGAAAATTGCTTCTTTTTAAAAGCTGACAATGGCACAGTATGTTTCCAAAGGAAAAAGACAAATTACCGAAAACCATTAGTTTAAACATGTTTAAATGGTCAGGAAGAAGTTCTAATAGAAAACTTGGTTGAACATGAGGAAAAGTTAGGAATTACTCTTGTTGCATGGCACAATCTGAATGTTAAGGTACTGTGTTATTTTCTTTTTTTTTCCAAAAGTAAAATAAAAATGTGCTGTATAATTATAAAAAGCCGAAGCATTCAAGACGACTTGTTTCTTGCTCTCCGGTAAATGGAATTCTTCACAATTGTAAATTCATGGATATGTCATCTGCAGCCTGGGTAGGGGACGGCAGGAAAAGGTATTTTAAAAGGAAAAGTGTAGCTTAGTTAGAGTTAGATGGAACCAGACAGCAAGAAAAATAAAGAGCAGAGCCTCAGCCTTTGAGAAGATCGTAAGATCGAAGCTCAGCATTTACTGGCAAATACAGAAGGAAAACATATTTTGTGACCCAAATTGTTAAGTTGTAGTGCACAGTGTAAATATTCAGTTTTTCTCTAAATGAGAAACTAAATAATATTCCTGATTTAAGAAAGTAGATTTCTCTCAAACACGGAGAGGAAGAGATGGAATTTTTGTTTATTAGATACAGCGATTTTATTTGATATGTTTTATCACACTGTTGAGCCTTCTTTTGTGGCCAGGGAATCATTCGTGGGTGAGGGCTCTGAGTCACTGACTGATTATGGAAAAAAACATTTAATAGCCAATGGATAATTATTCACTGCTCAAATTTCTTACTTTTTTCATGCTCATAGTTTTTTGGGTTTTTTTGGTTTGTTTTTGTATGTATGCACTGAGATGTCCTCTGACTCTTTAAATGGAATTAAGAGCAAATTCCATACAAATTGTTAAACCTGACAAAAAGAATAGTCTTTCTAAAGCGTAGTTATTAATTTTCTTTTCATCATGGGCGGCACCGACACAAATTATGTCTCCACAGTCACGACATGGTTTCAATACTCAGGTTAATTAAAAAGGCCAGGTTATAGAATCTGACCCGTTGGTGCCACCTGGATCTGTTGAGAACACCACATCCAGCGAGGAGTCAAGGGAAGCTTTTAATAAAAATCAGGGCTGTCGAGACATTCAGTGCTTTCATCTCTGCTAATTTTGATAGAGTTGATACGAACAGAATGACCTGAGACCTCCTTCCAAGTGCGTATCTGCCAAAATCCCAGGTTGCCTGCAAAGTCTGAGGCTCATGTTACTCTAAGCTTTATGTGGTAACAACGGTGACATTTAGCTTAATTTTTTCCCCTAGAGTTTCAGATGGATGTGTTATATTTTTTAGTTTACTTAGTAAAATATTTCTTTTACAATCTACCATTGCTTGTGAGCAAGGTCCAATTAGGATGGCACTCAAATGCTCAACAGTTTCCTCAGAGGCTGTGAATTAACCAAAACTTATAGCTAAAAAAAAGAAAAAGAAAAAAAGGCTGCTTCACACTAGAGAAGAACTGGGATTTAGTCAGATGGGTCAGTGGTGAAAGGTAATCACAGCATTCATTCCTAGGATAAAAACTCATGTAAAAAGAAGTCTTTGGAGCAGAAGAAACCATAAAAATCTAAATAGCAAAATAAATGTGCATTTACACCCAAATTCTTGTAAATTATCAACCCAAAAGAGGTTGATGTGTGGGTCATAGTAGGTGACTACAAATATTCTTACCAGTGGATGACAATATATTGTATTGTCCTCATGAACAGTTGGGCCATAAACCAAATGCATAATAATTTCAGATGCTTTATTTTATGGTGTCAGGAATTTCATAAGGAAGTCCTCCCAAGTGCAGTCAGTACAGATGCAATGTGGTAAATATTTACTTCTTAATTTGTTGAGATAGAGTGAAATCAAAGTTCCAGGTAAAAATAAGCCATAGGTCGAGTAGCAATGCAACATATTTTCAAAGCCCAGGAGTTCTCGGTCTGACCAAGCTCTCTGTGTCCTAATTTCCTCAGATGTAGAATGAGGACTTTGGGTTAGGGGATTTCTTGGGTCTGGGCAAGCTTTATAAGTCTATGACTTTTGAAATTATAATGAAAATACCATTTGATTTTTCTTTTCATTTAAAAAGTGCTACTCATATTTCTCAGTTGATTGATACTATACTACCTTACTATATTATATGCCCACCTTTGTAAAATGAGTTAGAAAATGTATTTTGGCATGCACAAACAAAAAAATCAATTAAAGGTCATGTAGAGAATGAAGAGTAAAATGAATAGTAAAATGACTGCTGGGAGCAATGGAATTACTGGAAGGAAATGTATAGGTATTATGTCAATGTAAATGTAAATGTATATGTATTAGCACAGAAATACATAAATGTTGAGAAGCCATCTCACACTGAACAAAGATTCCAAGGTAGGTAAAATATTTCTCCCCTCCCCACTATCAAAAAAGGGCCAAAGAACAAGAAGAGAAGAGAGAGAGAGAGAGAGAGAGCATGAAATGTGTGCTAGCTGTCCTTGCATGGGAAATTTACCATGGGTGTTCTGTTTTGCATCAGGGGAATTTTCATCTCTTGAATACTATTATGTATTCACTAAAAATGTGTGCACATTATTAAAATGGCAAGGCAGTGAGTTTGAAAACAAACTTTTTTAAATTAAAAAATTGTAATGGCTCAAAATGAGTTTGAATAAGCATGCATGCCACTTGTTAGGTCAGGGAAATGTCAAATAAAGTGGCTAATCGAGAATGTTAGGAGGAAGTTAAGTGGTAAGGAAAGGAAAAGGTGAGCAGAGCAAAGGGCCATGTGATAGAAATTACTTGATGAATAATTCACCACCTTAACCTTCTTAGCAGTAACCTTAACCCTCTTTGCCTTTAGTCCTCTTTAACAGCCACAGCCACTAAATGAAACCTTTTTCAATCTCATAGTTGTTATTTTTCTGGGGAGACACCAGCCACTTAGGAAAATTCCAACTAACTTCTATACCCAGCACTTTAGACTCTTAAGACCTGTGGTGCTATGTCATTGGCTACTAGTGTCTGACAGGCAGCTAGACGTGAGTAGACCCTCACCATCAGCATATGTTATTATTTTTGTTTGCCAGAAAACATCAGATGTCAACCAAGCACTATGGTGGATTATTTTAGCTGAAATCTAACCGTGATAGAATTGGCTTAAATCTTTACCACAGGGGAGGATTTCTTACAAGGCTGTGAACTTGGACTAAAATTCTCGGTGTCCAGTTTTCACTGACTTTCCAAGGAAAGATGCTCTAACAAAAGTCTTGATTCAGACATCTGATAAGGGTGCCATGCAAGGTTGATACCCAAAGCACTTAATCAGGAAGGTGGCGGACCTGACCAGTAAGAAAGATGGCCTTGAACTGTGTATAAGTCTGGGTTCTCTAGACTGCAGTAGGCTTCAGCACCATGGGCTAGTAGACAGCATCAACATATATTCCTACTAGATGCTAACTCAAAAATTAAATGTAGGGCCTAGGAAGAATCCTTTATTTTTGGGAACAGTGGATGTTGTTATTAGTATTATTACTATTATTCAGGTTAGTATTTCTCTTGATATGTTAGACTCACAGATAGTTGTCGTAAGTGTTAAAAAACAAAATTCAACTGAGTAAATTTTAAAGATCTTATTGGCTTTATTCAGCAATTCATGAATCGAGCAGCACCCAATCTGGCAGATAGAAAGGACCTCCAAAGAGCTGTCTGTATAAGGCGAGAGATTTTATAGGCAGAAGGGAGCCGGCACAAGGGAACTGTACTAGGACAAAAAGCTAATGGATTATTGCAAGTTGGCTTTCTTTATAGGGGATAGCAAGGGATTTATCAGACAGATTATCTCACTAATAATGATCAAGTGATTCCTGACTGACTTGATAAGAGTCTATTTCTGGGGGAGCTGAAACTGTGTAGTGATAGAGGGCTTAGCATGAGCGACTCCACTTTGGGCCTGTTGTCTTTAATATAAAAAAAGATCAGAATTGGGGGTTAATTTCTGAGTTATGTAAGAATATTTAAATGTATAATTCTTGGGTTATTTTTGTGTATTTGCTTAAACGTCATGATGCTTAGAAAAAAATTGGGAGAAGGGCCTCCGTCTGTCCCTGTCTCTTTCTCTGCCACTCCTCTAGGTCCTTCTCAGTCCCAAAGTCACTGGCTTGTTACTGACCACGTGCAACAGGTTTGCTGATTGGCCGTATGCATCTGGGAGGTTGGTGTTCACTTTTCCTCACATTGCCAAGTTGTTCTCCTTGGTTGTCTAAATTGTTGGTTGTCTAAGTTGTTCATCAATTTGAGGTTCAGAGTATATTTTATTCCCATGAGTCTTTTAAAAGCAAGCACAGCAGTTTGATTAACTTTATGAAAGGAAAGAAAAGAATATTATTTGGGGCCCTAACATTTTTGTAAATAGGTCTAAATTTCCCACATGTCTAAATTATAATTTCAAAAAGTCTTTAGAAACATTTCAAATATTTTTTTTCAGATTGAACAGTGGGTGAACATGAAGATTTTGTGTTTTGTCCTCTGCCCTATCATCCCTCCTCCTCCATTATTGACCCATAAACTAAACCAGCACTTAAATCCGAAAGCGCAGTAACTTTGTCTCATGCTGTAGTCCTTTGGGACCAAACAGTTTAGTGTTTATCATGGAAATTTTATAAAGCTTAATACTTTATCATTATAACATAGCTGTATTCAGTTTTTCACGCATCTTATATTAGTTTAATTTTTTTAAAATTAAGGACTCTTCATGAAAAGAATACTTTTCTTCTTTCACATTATCCAAATGCTTGTAGAATCATAATGAGGATGTGAAAAATTTAGCTTTTTTTTTTCTTTGAAACGTGGTAATGATTCATAGTGGGTTCAAAAACTAACCTATTCTCCTATATCAAATTAACCATTGAAATGTGGCTTTTGGAATTGGATACCATGGATCCTTTTCAACTAGTAAATTTGTCATTAGAAGAATAAGAAAATGGTTTTAATAGCATGAGCTATTTCCTGTTTTCTTTACTTGGTAAAGCTTCTGTTTTAAATTCAGTTTGCTTTGCTTATGATTGAGATCATCTTGAATGTCACGGAGATGAACTTTTAACAAATCCATAAAGCCTTGTTAAAAATAGCAACAAAATTTGTGAAATTTAATGGACATCTTGTGGTATTCATATATGTTTTTAAAAATATAAAAGCAGGACATAATCACTATTGCTGGTTTTATTCATATTTACCATATAATTTCCTTTCATGGATTGAAAAAGCATGGGGAAAATTTAATATAGGAATTTGGGGAGGAGACAGTAGAGTCTATCAAACTGGGTTTTGGGTATAGGATTATGTGAAGATCGTTATTCTCATTTTAGTATTTCCTCATGGATTTAACTCTTTTATTAAATTTAACCCATCCCATTATTGTCTGTGGCATTAAACACTGGTAGGCAAGGAAAAAAAAATGGTCCTGGAAATAAAATCCCAAGTGCAGTTGTCTCGTACCTAAGTGATAAAACTAATCTAGAAAAAGAAAAGTGGCCCAGAGACCTCTTTGTGTGAAGTATCTCAACATATTGCTGTCTGTTATATTGTACCGAACACATGTACTTCTGTTTAGTAATATTTTGGGGAGCTGAGATTTAGGGCAGAAAAGACTAGAGCATCTTTGCAACTAATTCTAAAATTTTATAGGGTTATTTATTTATTGGTAGTGTGATGAACATGCATTATTTGTAATAACATTTTTAGTCTAACATTCCTTTTTTTATTTAACTCTGATTTTTAGACCTTCGAGTTTTTCTTTGCTTTAGCTTGGGAAAACCAAATAAGTGCAAGTTTCCTCCAAGACACCTCATGAAAACATTTTTTTTTAAATAAAATCAAGAGTGAAACGAGTCTATATTTATTTGGAAGATCATCTGACTACTGCTAAATGGAGTATCTCAATCTGAAAGTGAAATCTGTTTCACTGCTAAAAATTGCCAAGAGTTTTTTGACTGAGATTTGGGAATCTGCAGAAAATGTAAAAGTTTTTTTTTCTACAATAATCTGTTCAGTGAACAAGCTGTGAAAAATAGTTCTGTATTTTGTCCATGTGATGCAGCAGACGGTAAATTTCCATTTTAAAGAACGATGTGAGTAGCTTCTGGCATCCGTCTCTATTGCCTTACTCGAAGCCACTTACACTGACTTACAACAATGCAGTTTATTACTTCTTTAAAGCAAAAAATAAGAGGGGATCTTATATTCTTTTCTTTTTATTTCTTTCTTTTTCTTTTCTTTTTTGAACCCACAGCTCAGCTCTATTCCTTTCTCTGGGATCAGCAAGGTGAGGGCCCTCAGAGGCCTTATCAAACATGCTTTAAAGTCACAAGTGTATTAAGAAGATACCATTTCCCTGCATTTAAAGCTTTGCTCTTGAAGCTTTAGAATTCATTTGCTATTTCTTTCTAAACATTTTCTTTTGAGGTAGGTGGTCCCATCACAAGCATTTATTATGAACCATTAGAGGATATAGTTTTTAAAAATGTATCATTATGATTTTCATATAAATGCAAAATTAACATGTGTTTAAAGATTTTATTCATTAATTCATTAATGAGAGAAGCAGCAGGGCATTATAACCTGCTTGAAGGAGAATTCAAATTTGCACCCACACACATCTAGGTAGATAAAAACACTGACACAAATTGACAAGTAGATGCAAATGTGGTCAGTATTTACAGGGCCATAATCAATTGTATTCTAGGGATCACAACATTTCTGTTTCTATGGACAAGAAAATTTGTATTATTATTAATTTTCTACAACCCACAGAGATGTAAAGTAGCTCAAAAACAATGAAAGGAAGAGAACCTGGAAAGATGCTGGACAGGACACTTACAGATCCTTTGATTTATTTCAAAGTCTTTCTCAATTTTTACTATGGATTCAATTAAAAAGTACTCTCAACATTTTCCACTTTAATTAATTAATTTTGTTTCCTGGTTCATGTCTACTTTTACATAAAATGCCTACCTAGGGGCACCTGGGTGCCTCAGTCAGGTGAGCGTGCAGCTTTGGCTCAGGTCATGATCTCACGGTTCGTGGGTTTGAGCCCTGTGTCAGGCTCTGAGCTGTCAGCACAGAGCCTAGAGCCTGCTTTGGATTCTGTGTCTCCCTCTCTCTTTGTTCCTCCCCCACTCATACTCTATCTCTCTTTCTCTCTCAAAAATAAATAAACATTAAAAAAAATTAAAAAAAATAAAATGCCTACCTAGAACAGTGTAGGTGACACATAGTAGGTGGTTCATTCATATTTGATAAATGGATAGCATTTTACTTGTATCTTCTACTGAACATTTTACAAATAATTCAGTAGTACAAATGAGTATCTTCTTTTGTTCCCAAATCTCAAGGATGTTGGAAAGATTCTGAAAGAAATTTGGGGTAAACTTCAAGGCTTTGGTACATACCTTTCCTCTGCCATTGATCATTTTACAGTCAATGATATATCTTCTAAGAGAGCCTGAGATAAATAAGAGGAAACCATAAGTCAAACTGCCACTGGATTCTGGGTCCCCCATGGCAGGGACATGAACTCTGGTGGATAAAAGCAACATCAAGCTGACTGCAGGGTGAGTGGCTTCAGAGAGCAAAGAAATCTGACCTTTCTGAGGACTCTAGCGCATCATGCTGGCTTGTGATTATTATAGATTGGATACTCATCAGCAATTGGAATTTGGCACTACTAGATTATCCTTCAAATTTACTCTTGTTTGGCCTCACTTTCTTTCAAGTAGGTGATAACCAGAGGAGTTTATTTCCAGGTTTCTCAGGAGGTCTTCAATGTCAAGCAGTCTTTTTATTTCTCATTTGTCTGATGCCTGAAATTGTGCCATTGTTACTTTATCCCTTGGACGTGTCAGTTGCAATGATTTCACTGACGTACACATACATTTTCTTGGGAGAGGTAAAGCCCTTAACTGTTTTCAGTGTTTCGCACTCTGTTGGGAAGGAAAATTAGTGGCTTATGATTTGCTGCCCCATTAAGATTTTGATGGGGGAAATGAGAGTGTTAGAAAATAGACACCCAAAACTGGGGACAGGTTAGAGCGAGGCAGTCAGAAATAAGAAAGTGGTGGAAAGTAGAGCTCAATGTCTTCAAAAGTTCATGTACTAACCCTGTTTTTTCCATATGTCTCCAATGTGTGTTTTCAAAAAATATTCTAGTGTCAGCAGTAGCATTGCAGAAGTGAAGGGCATTCATTTTACCATGGAAAGATGTTAGCAAAACTGAACATTTTTCAGAACGGAGGCTATTTTCAATCTTTATTCAGCCATTGGATTCTTTGCTACTTATTAAAAAGTTTGTGAACTTGTCCTTCAGATATTGTATTGCACGTCTCCCTGGTCTACCACGCATCTGAATCTTCTTACAGTTTACAAAGCATTTTCATATATGTTATTTCACTTAACCTTTACAATAATCTAGTAGTCCTTAGTTGTGAAAGATGATCTTTAACTCAAAAAGTGTTTTTTCCCCCACTCAAGGCAGGCTTTTCTGTGTGAAATAAATGACAGTAACATAATCAGTTTGTTCTCATCAACTCTAGGAGTGCTGGATGTTGATTGCCACTAATTATTTTTGTTGTGGTAGTCCATATCCTGCGTGAAGACAACAAAAAAGAGAAGACTCTGGAGCCACAGCCTGATTCATCTGCCATTTATAGGTGTGGTTTAGACTTTCCTTCCCTCCAGGCCTTGCTGTCACCACTGAAAAAATTAGTTCTATAAACACTTCAAGCCTTGACTCACTGTCACTTTGCACTTTGTAGTCCAATATTTTCAGATACTATAAAATTCGAATGAGGAAATCCCGGAGCATAGGTTATCCATTATATCCATCTACAGCTCTCTATTAAAGTGATAGGAGTGTTGGAATGAAAGTTAGACTTTGAAAACTAATGTAACTTTTAGAGATAAGCATGAGTGATCTGGTAATTCCCACTCTAAATAACTGCTGTGACTGCAGACAAGTGACTTAATTTTCTAAAGTGAAAAGGATAATACTGTTTAGGGCATAGAGGTATGTGAGGTTTTAGGGGCAGGGAAATATCCTGAGTTAAAAGATGTTGTTTCAGTGCAAGGCATTATTACTATGGAAAGGAATATAAGACATAAGTTATGTTATGATTAAATTTGCTTTTAAACTCTTGAACCTGGGGGAAAACAAAGGAAAAAAACTCTTGAACCTGAAAGGCCAAAGAAGTGTGCCCTTATATATGCCACTTTGTGTGTGACAGCTATCTACCTCAAAAGTGACTCTGAATGAGTTTTCATTAAATGAATGAATACATTTCCCTCAATGACACTTAACTGGCTTTATTCTTTCTGGATCAGTAGACAGGTTTTGCAAGTTTGAGTGGGTCAGGCTGTGGAAAGAAATATTTCAGGTATATCTTTAAATATTCAAATTCTTATACACTGATTAACACTTGGAAACTCCTTAACCTTAATGTATTTCAAAACATCTTTGTTTTTGCATTCTTTCCTTACAATAAATGTAGCCCCTATCTTACTTACATTGATTCTAACATTTGTCAATTTTTAGCTACCCAGAATCTTGACTATTTCTTTAAGCGCTTTCCCCTCCTTTCCAGGAATTATGTTTCCACAACTGTAAGTAGTCCTGGGGTGATGTTGAATTTTCATCCAAGGAACTAGATTCTGTCTTTCCTCCTTCTTAGTTCAGCCAGAGGGTGAATGACTATCAATTTTGGCTAATTAGACACCCACTTTGGGAACATCAAGTCTTGAGGAAATGACAAGGTCTGGGGCATGATTAGAGACTTTCATAACAGCAGCAGAGGCAGACGAGGCTGCTGTAATGGTGGTGGTATTCTGACCAGCAATTCCAACCATAAAATGGGTGCTGTGATTTCTGCTTCCTTATTCTTGGTCCTTTGGAGGAACCTTGGATCCAGCCCTATTGCTAATCTTCCAGTTTCCTATTCATTTCATGAGCTCCACAAAATCTTCCAATAGATTCTTTTTTGCCTAAAGTAATTAGAGTTGGTTTCTGTTGCTTGCATCCAAGACTCCAGATTGAACAAGTACATCTGTGCTTCTGAAAAATAGCAAGTAAATACAGGAAAAGTACCTCAACACTACTCGATTCCAAGTAACCACTGGAATAGTGGCCATTCTTATCATCACTCTTCTGGCCCTATCATATGATATAGTAACCACTTGTTAGTTTGTCAGTCTCACAGACTGGAACATGAGCACTCTGTCCTAGTTGATTTTGTGTCTGTCTCAGTAAGTAACTGGTCGGTATTCAGTAAACAGTTATGGGTTGGACTGAAAAAAGAAAAGTTAAACTTTGCAATATTAAGCACACAATAGACAATTATTATATTTGATTAAATTAACTGTTAAGTTCATTTGATTCACTGAGCCCTACTAAGTTACAATGAACAATATGAAGATGAGTCAATCATGTCTTTTGCCCTTTTACCTTTAATAAGTTTGTAATTTCATAGTAAAGAAAGGATAAAATAAGAAATTCATATTTAAATTAATTCCTCTACATACCTCCCACCACTGCTTTTTTTTTCCCCATGGCTTAGATGTTACAGTATTGTACAATAAATTTGTGCAATAAATTTGAACCCTGACTTTTATTTTTGAGAGAAAGAGACAGAGTGTGAGTGAGAAAGGGACAGAGAGAGAGGGAGACACAGAATGAGAGGCAGGATCCAGGCTCTCAGCTGTCAGCACAGAGCCTGACATGGGGCTCAAACTCATGAATGGTGAGATCATGACCTGAACTGAAGTTGGACACTTAACTGACTGAGCCACCCAGGCACCCCAATTTGAATCCTGACTTTAACACTGGCTTCTGCTCAAACATGGGTGTAATGTAATGCTAAATATACTAAAATTGATTACAAAGTCAAAATGTACATATTCTGTGATGTCTGGTGGTTTGGATTAGAGTTGACCTATAACCTCCATAATCAGGGATAATTGAAGTTTTACTATATTTAATCAACATTCTGATTTTAATTGATTCTATTGAAAGTAGATACAGTATTTTGGACTTTATACTACTGCTTATTTTATTCAACAAACAACCATGCACAGTATGGTCATTCATAAAATATTGATAAATGATTAAACCTAGAAATTGGGCTGAGTGCCACAAAAATTATTTAAGGAGAATTGTAGCTGTGTTTCTACATCTAGTATATCATAGGAACCAACAATTAGGACAAGGGTGGACAATATTCTCAGGATCTGTATTCTTAGGAGTCTGACTTTATAGTGACTCACTAGAGGGACAGGAGTTGATTTTATATTTTTATAGTTGATTTTATAGTTGTTTTTATACTCATAGCCCTCATCTCAGTGTTCTTAGAGCTGAGTTTTTTTCATGTGTCACCCCTCAGAGGGTGGAATGGGCATGAGTGTTCTGGTCTGTCAACTGTTTGTTGTCTGCCCAAGACAAGAAGCTTGTTCCAGAATGTGAATTATCTTCACCAAACACACTGTGAAGTTCAACTCACACTTTTTAATTTTCTGTAGCAAGATTTTATTGATGAAGAAAACTATGGATTTATGGTCTGACATGAGTTCCTCATTTCATAGTAAACTGAAAACAAACACTTTGTATGTAACTACTTTGAGTAGTACTGGTTGACACAGTGTCACCTGGGTTGCTTGTTAAGATGTGGTTTGGGGACCACATAGAACACCTACTGAAGTAGGCATTTAAGAGGGAGCATCACTAGGAATCTTCATTTTTAATAAGTTCTGGAAGTCAGCCTTCTGCACATTTCAAGTTTGAGAACCACTGTTCTAAATAAATAGCAGTCTTCCTCAGAGCATTGTCAAAACATGGGGCAAAGTCTATTTTTGTAAACTTTCCAAAAATGTGAAATTGTATTATTTTGCACATTGACATGAAAATAAGATAGATGGTCTGTCTCTCCAAAGCAAACACCAATATCTCTTTGGGTTAGGCAGAATTTTTTGGGTTTGTGATTTTACACATACTGATATGTGCTGATAGCAAGACTTTGTGGACATAAATGTACATTAACTTCAAAAGTTCCTTCATTTTAGGGAAATTTTCTTGATTTCTCTCACATCTTCATTAATTCAAAACAAGGTCCTTACCAATAAACCTAGGGAAAGTGTAAAAATCTGAATGAGATTCTCATAAAACCTTGTTTGAACTTTCTGTAACTTTGAGATAATAATCAGGGGTAGGTTTTTAATTGAAAATAAAGATGAAACCAAATTTCAATTTACCTTTTCTGATACTTGAACTCCCTTGGCTCCTGAGGATGAGTAAATATCTGATTAATGCTGGTTCACATGAAGTGTGAAGGCCCTCATGTTTTGGGATAGGGTGAAGACAGATCTGTGATTTGAGAGTCCCAAGTAAAGCTCCTCAGAGCTTTGGAAGATATCTAGACTATCTAAATTAATACTCCATTGTTGGTCAAGTGCAGTCAGAGAAAGGAGGTAAAGCCTTTCCAGTGTGAGAATAGGTACCTTTTGTCATGAAAGATTTGAAGTGTAGATCAGAAAGGAGGATGTTGAATCACTCATCATCAAGGAAATACAAATCAAAACCACTATGAGATACCACCTCACAGTAGTCAGAATGACTAATATTAACAACTCAGACAACAACAGATGTTGGCAAGGCTGCAGAGAAAGGGGAGCCAATTTGCCTTGCTGATGGGAAGGCAAACTGGTGCAGCCACTCTGCAAAATAGTATAGAGGTTCCTAAAAAAAATTAAAAATAGAACTACCCTATGATGAAGCAATTGCGCTACTAGGTGTTTATCCAAAGGAGACAAAAATGCTGATTTGAAGGGGCACATGCATCCCAGTTTTTATAGCAGCACTATCAACAATAGCCAAAGTATGGGAAGAGCCCAAATGTCCACTGATGGATGAATGAATAAAGAAGATGTGGTATACATATATGATGGAATATTACTCGGTGATGTAAAAGAATTAAATCTTGCCATTTGCAACAAAGTGGATGGAACTTAAGTGTATTATGCTAAGTGAAATAAGTCAGATAGAGAAAGACATATGATTTCACTTATATGTGGAATTTAAGATACAAAACAGATGAACATAAGGAAAGGGAAGGAAAAATAATACAAAAATAGAGAGGGAGATAAACCATGAGAGACTCCTAAATGCAGAGAACAAACTGAGGGTTGTTGGCAGGGTGTTGGGTAGGGGGAAGGGCTGAAGGGGTGAGGGGCATTAAGGAAGACACTGGTTGGGATGAGCCCTGGGTATTCTATGTGAGTAAACAATCACTGAATTCCATTCCTGCAAAAATACATATATTGTTTATTCAAAGAGAATTAATAAATTTTTTTTAAAAAAAGAAAGGAGGATGTTGAATAGACTGGGCTGAAGGAGGGTTTCTTGAGACAATTGATACAGGAAGTTGGAGCTATTATTATTTTTTAATAAGTCAAGGTGTTTCTTCAGTAGAGACTGGGATTTAATAATTTTCATTGATATTGCTAGTGCTCATCAACATCTGATTCTTTTCCCTGGTACATGGAAAACTGCATGTCTTAGGCTCCTTGTCACTGGGGGTGACATGTGACTAGTTCTGGCCAATGGGTTGTGAGTGTAAGTGATGTCACCTTCAGCCCAAATCCTGGAAGAGGGGGTATGATGTCTCCAGGCATTCCTCTGTCTTAGCGATTCCTAGAACCTCCTATTGGGAACACAGAGCCATAAAATCGAAGTGGCCTAGATTCTCCAAGTAACTGCAGGGAAGACAGTTGCCCTAGAACACTGCCTGAACTTAGAATAGACTTTGCATACATGGGTAATAAGCCTTGGTCGTGCTGAGTCACTGAGATTGTGGAGCTATTTGTTACCGTAGTATAGCCTAGCTTAGCTGACTAGTGAAATATTTTAATGCTGCCTTGGATAGCTCAATCTTTAGGTTCTAGCATTATGAAAAGACTATGAGAAGTCTGGGTAAGTCAGAAGAGATAAACTATTTCTTTGCATTCTTTTATTAATTTGTTCAACTGCTTGACAAAATATCAGTGTAGAGTACATGTCAACCCCCGAGCTGTGCCGAGCGAAGCATAATATTGTGATTCACAGCATGTGCTCTGGAATCACTGCCCGAGTTTGAATCCTGGTTCTGCTGTGGGTGATTATCCTCATGTCTTCCTGCACTTTAGTTTCGTTATCCCTTCATTTATAAAATAGCAATTGTAATAGCATCTAAGTATGAGTTTTGTGAAGATAAAAGGAGATGACACATGTAAAGCACTTGGCATGGTGCCCTACTGAGCAAATGATCAAAAACATTAGCTATTGTTAGCTGGTAACATCCCTATCTTCCCACAGTTCTTACTCCAACGGAGGATAGCACAACCTAGTAGTAAAACCATTTACACAAATAATTCCTGTATTATGTTTTTATTAGTGCCATAACATATTTTCCAAAACTCAGCGCTTACAATGACACAAATGTGTTGTCACAGTTCCATAGGCCAGGGGTCTGGGTTGATTTGGCTGGTTTCAATGCTCCTAGTTTCACAAGGCTGAAATCAAGATGTTGACCAGCTGACTCTTCTTGGAGGCTCTGGAAAGAATGTGCGTCCAAGCTCACTCAGATGTTGGCTGATCCAGTTCCTTGCAGTTTTAAGACTCAAGTTCTCATTTCCTTGCTGGTTGTCAGCTGGGGACTGCCCTTAGCAACTCAAGGGCTTTCTCTTACCTCTGCCCGTGAGCTCCTACATCCCAGAACCAGTGAGTCAAGTGTTTGTCCTGCTTGCAATCTCATAGATGTTTCCCCTTCTACCTCATCTTCTTCCTCCAGCTGGAAAAACTTCTCTGCTTTTAAGGGCTCCTATGATTAGATTGGGTTTACTTAGGTAATCTAGGATAATTTCTCTATTTTAAGGTTTGTAACGTTATTTATATCTGCAAAGTCTCCTTTGCTGTGAAATGTAATGTTCACAGGTTCCAGGGATTAGAGCATGGACATCTTTGGGAAATCATTATCAGGGGACTACCTCAGGTCCCCTGGGTCCACAATCTACTTTTTACTGAATCTTAATAATTATGCTACTACATATTGAGTGTTTTCTGTGTGCTAGATAAAAACTCTATGTTTATAACTTTCTAGATTCCCACAACCCTGCATGCAAGTTATTGTCATTATTTTTTCCAATTTCAAGATAAGGAACTGTTGCTTAGAAAGATTATTGAACTTGCCCAAATTACAGATATATATATAGACCATACATAGTAGAGAAGGCATTCCAAGTCAGATCTGTCTGACCACCTCTCTTAGAACTTCCATAGCATTACCCATTCATCGTGGCCACTGGCCTCTCGTCATCCCTGGTTAGTCCCTTATGCAAGGCCAAAGGGTTCCCAAACTGGCAGTGGTTCAATAATTAAAATTATACTTTACTCTCTCAAGCTCTCTAAATGTTCCTATGTGTCCATAGTCACAAACTTATTTTGTCAGTGTCTGGTACTTTGGGTCAACATCAGGAAGAGAGATGGGACAGTGCCGGTGGTCAGGGGAGAGACACTGTTCATATTGCAATAATGGTAATAATGGCTGATACTTACAGAGAACCAGTTATGTGCTGGGCACTGTGCTAAGAACATCGCACAGAGCCTCAGCACTCATTTAATACTCAAAACAAGTTTCTGAGGAAGGTGCTACCATCATCTCCATTTTACAGAGCACGAAACTGAAGTAGAGGAATACACAGAGAGCTTATGTAACTCTCTTAAGATCACACCACTAGAAGTGGCAGAGTTAGGATTTGAACTCAAGGCCTAGAGCTCTCTTATACTTTAATATTGCCCTAGAAATGAATAGTCTCTAGATTCCTATGCTTTAGTTTGTACTACAGCTATTTGTCATTCCTTCTCCTACTCTTTGCCCTCCGGTGAAGTTGAAAACAAGAGGGTCTGTGGTCAGGGCTGGGGCTGGGGCTGTTGGCCGAGATCAGAAAGACGACAAGCTGGAGCAGGTGTGGTGGCCTTGCCGCTGGATTAGAGTATGGCATCTGGTCTGCCAGCTCCCCTCCCCAGCACAGGAGTGAGCCCCTGAGAATGGGACAGCTTGGGCTGCTATTAATATACCATAGAATCAGGAAGAGAGGCCCTCAGCGATACTACCCTGACACCACATGCAGCAATGATTTCAGACAGCTACCCTTCTCCAACCCCACAATGCTTCATCTGTGTGGATGGCTTTTATGTCATTAGAGACAACACTTCTCTTCTTGCCAGATTGTTGTGCTGAGCAGCTGCTTTTCCTGACCTTTATTCCTTTCCCTTTCAAAAGTAGTAACATGGCAAGCGTATTCCTGAGTCTCTGCGCTTTTATTTATTTTTTCATTCTGATTCAGGCTCCTTTCACAAATATCTTGAAAACATAGTGTCTACATATGCGACTGTTTTAAAATGCTTTTGAGGAAAGTTATTAAAAAGTGATAAACAGGTGTGTGTGTGTGTGTGTGTGTGTGTGTGTATGCGTGTGTTTGCAACACGAAAAGCTCTCTGCCATAAATTGAAAGAAAAAAAGGAAATTAAGTACATGTTTTTGAAATTATTATACTCTAGAGAAAAAGGATGCATAGATATCTTATAAACACTTTCATATCTTCTGTAGCTTTTTCAGATTTATTAAAAATGCCATTCCGCAATTTAGGAGGCTATGTTATGAAGACAGTAACAAGTTTGGTCATAATGACAGAATTGACTTGAATTTTTTTGTGCCATAGATGAAATCTGTAATGGTGATATTTGAGTTGAACTGAGAATTTCTTCTGATTTTGTACAGTGATACATGAAGAACCTGGGAGAAGTACAGACAACTTTACATCTTTTTGTGGTCCAACATTCCCTTGTAAATATGTTTTAAGTTAACATTGAAAAACAATGACAATTGAAATGTATTCTTTATTGGGCTAGAAACATACATATGTTATAATTATCTTTACTTGCTTTTTCCTTAAGAGCTACAGATATCTTGTAAGATGCATTTTATAAAACTAGATTTTACTACCTTTAATCTAAACTGCAGTAATTTTATTCTAAAAGTGTCCCATGCTAGATATGATATTAGTTAATTTAACATCATGGAGAAAAATATGAACTCAAAATTGATAGGAGATGATCTCCAAGGTTTTATTCCTTTTCACTAATGTAAAAGGAAATTCTGTGATATAAAAGTCTTTCCTGAACTCTGGCCGTTTAAAAAACACATGAGAAAAGTCATCTGAAATATAATCGAAACTTAACACTCAACATCTAAAGGCTGCAATTTGGAAAACTTTGAGGGCCCTATAGAGAGGTGAAGTCAGTTTCTTTTTCACCTCTTTGACAGCAAAGGAAATGTGTCACAGAGGTTTTCAAGTTGTGAGATACGTTCTGGTTCCATTCTAAAATTAAAAACTGTCAACTTATTTTAGAAACCGGTTCATATTCGGCTTTAAATTCTCCTTTGTTTAATAATTGTGAACTGTGATGCAGATGCTAGTTTTTCTTTTCTAGCTTTTATGAGGGATTACTAGATCAACGAGACCTGGCCTAATAATTGTACAAATTTGTAAATCATTCCTTGAAGGAAGAAAATTTGGGGTTCTTTGCCCGACTTTTGGGTTTTGATGAGTATTTATTTGTTCAGTCTTGCTTCATTCTTCATGAAATGGAAAGTTTCAATTTGCTGTTTATACGACAATTGCAGGCTGAGAATGCTGTTGCAGTTTGCAGCAGAGCGTGATACTGTTTCGAACTTAGCAACCTTACTGTGTGGCCTCTAAAGAGATCCTAAAATTATTTACTAAACTATTCCGAGACAAAATCCTTCCTTCTCAATTTCTTTGTATTTTTAGCTCTATAATTTAATACAGCTCAAGATGCTTAATACTTATTGACTTAATATTTCATTAAAGGCTGATGTTTGATAGAAATAATGTAACAGAAAACAAGACAATTCCCTCATGCACTCTCTACTTGATTATTGTGTAGAACATTGGCCAAGTCCTGGAGATGAAGCAGTGAGAAAAGTCTTTGCTGTCATGGGGTTTACAGGCAATGAAACTAAACCTCCTCCTTTTGAGGGCAACATTTTCCATTGAGTCTAAGGGTGCTAATTTCTGGAAAAAAAAGAAATCTTACTATAAGATAAACTCTAGCTGATATCAAGCTGTGACATATTATTAAAATGTCAAATACTGCCTGGTCATAGACATACACTACTATTTATTTTATTTACTAGAATTTTTTTTGAAAGTTAACAGATGATTTTAAAACATTATACACGTGCTTGTTGGTATGTCATATCTGAGATTAGCTCTCCTTTGCTCCGATCTTTTTGTACTGTATAACTTGTATAACAAATGAAATCAGAGCCATGGTGAAATATTCTCAAATCCTTCCTCTTTGGCTGCTTCCAGTGTCTTCTACTTAGTTATGTAAACTCTATGTGGGAAGGACTCCTGTTCTGATGAATCTTAGTAGTCCCATAGCTATTAGCATAATGCTTAGTACACAGATAAAATTACATAACGATAAGTCATATTTGTGTTACTATGTGCTTTGCACTGTGTTAAGCATTTGACATGCCCTATTGCATTTAATTTTTACAACAACTCTATGAGGTAGTTACTCTCACATTTTACAGAAAAGAAAACTGAGCCCACAGAGGTAACTTGACCAAGATCACAAAGTTACAAAAAATGGTAGAAAGCCTTGCCCTGCAGAGATGATTTTCACAGTTACTGAGATTAAACATTTATTGGGGAAAGCCCCATTATTATAGTCCTGGAACTTCTGAAATATAGAAATATAGATAGGGCAAATGAAATAAATAAATGTCTCTCAGAAGCAAAAATGGTATAGCTGTGGCCTCTTTCTTGTTGAGAAGAGGAAGCCTCCTCTTATTTACCTGTTGATCCTATTAATCCCAGGATCTCTAAAAAGGCATTTTAGGGTTGTTTCTTTCTGTCTGCTTTTACTACAGTTCCAACAGCCCAAGCAAGGTTTAACTCCAACTCACGAAACTTTGAAATCAGCAATTTCTTTACTAGGAAACAAATACAATAATAGCTGACTCAATAACTATATACGTTTATTTTATTATACTAACCAACATAGTCACCTGGAATAGTCATAACAACAAAGGAAATTCCAGCATTTTTTCTGGACTCCTCTCTATCTTTCCAAGCTTTTAACTTTTTAACTAAATTGTGTGTGTGTGTGTGTGTGTGTGTGTGTGTGTGTGTGTGTGTGTGAGTGGATAGTTCTGTGTGTAAAGCATTTAGGTCCATGTGCTGTGAAAGTATAAAGTTAGGTAGGATTTTCTTCTTAAGAATTTTACAATAGTATAAGAATATAACAAACCTTGAAAACTGTCTCCTCCTGATTTCAATAAACCGTATTTGTGAGAAGCATAATAATGTCTTCATTTGCTGGAAAGACATGTTGAAATATAATGCCATAATGAGTTGTGAATTTGGTTAGGAAGATAGAAAAGTTTATTATAGTGGTGTCAAGCCTTTAGGCACAGTTATTACCTGCATCTGTGACCAAACTATTGGACAAAAGGAAATTATTAGAAGTTTTAACCTGAAGTGTGGGATAGTGGGTGTCTCCTCGTGGATGTGGTGTGTGTGTGTGTGTGTGTGAGAGAGAGAGAGAGTTATTTAATCCGGGGTAAAACAGCTCTAGGTCCTTGGAGATGGGCTCTTTACTACTCTGTGATCCTAACCAAGTCTGGTGAGAGGGAGCAAAGCAAGTGGGACACTGATGTGATCTAAGGACTGCAAATAGAGAAACCTACCGACTCAAGGTAGAAGTGCTGAGAGCTATGATTTTAAAATGCATCTAGACAAGGGAATTTAGGAAGCTCTGTGGCCAAAGAGCTTTACATATACCAAGCATGGGTACCGGTCAATACTGGCACTTTCAAAATGTCAGTGACCTTTTCTCAATAGACAGCAGAGTTGCATTTCATTAGGAATCATCTGGGGATGGGAGAGAGGAGGCAGCTTTTTGATTAGGAGCACTTTTCAGATAGAAGCAGAGAGAATTGAGATGAAATAATTATTAGTGCTTCCCAAGACTGAGGCGGTCAGATTATTTCTACACACAAGCCCAGGATGTCTCCTGTGCCCCACGCTGACATTGTCAGGCTGATGATGCCATTCCCTCTCTTGGAGTGAAGCCTAAGCTTTAAGAGCAAAACAACACTGCAGCTTCTTGTCTTGCTTTAGACCAAACTTCGGGACGTATTAATATCAGAGACTGTTTAAACAGAGCAATAAAACGACAACATACCACTTTAACTAAGCCCAGCTTGCAGGCTAATTTTAAGGCAGCCTGGTTGGAGGAAGCCCATGCATTAATTTACTCTAATAGCAAGGCGGGGAGGAGAGGGGAAAAGAGGTTGAAGGGAATTGTTTAAAAAAAAACAAAACCAAAGAACTCATGCTCAATTTCTTTCTATCTTTTTTTGTAGGTGTTTAACACTTGTACAATTTGGTCAAATTATGGGCAGGGCAGCGAGAGAAGCTAGTCAGCTTGAAAAGACACAGAGCCTGTGAGACAGGACATGATTACTTTGCTGAATCCCCACTTTTTTTTCTCTTCCAAAAGAGACAAAGGGAAATACTTAAGAACCAATAGTGACGGCCACAAAGCAATCATTGAGTTGCAGGATACCTTTGTCTCTAGGGGGCACGCAGTAATTTTTACATGTCTACCACTGAGTGTCAAACCTTTCCTTTTCTTCTTCTTTCCATTCTGGACAGCCAAACTGATTATCTAAAATAGAAAATTAGCACACAATGGGTTTACTCCGCGATACCCCTTATGCAACTAATGGCAAAGCTTGTTAATTGGTTGTAAATGCCAGCAGGTTGCCAGGATAATACTTCAGAAATAAGCGGGTATTCTGATAATTACAGCAATCTTCATCTATAAAAGCTTAAGTAGATGAAGTAGTGGCTGGCTTAAAACCAAGATTTATCCCGCTGCACTCACATTAAAAGAAAAAATAAGATGAAAACAATAATGTAACAAAACAATTATATAGCAGGAAGCTTTGTAGGTTTTAGAGATTGTCAAAACTCAGAAAGTAAAACAGTGCTGTAATAACCAGTTATGGAAAAATAGGCCATTTACATTTGTGTATAATTAAATAGTAGGCTATGCAATTTCACTTTTTAAAGTAAACTGCCTTTTCCTTTTTTTATAGGGCAACGTAGCCATAATTGCTGCATTAAAGCTTTAATGAAAGAAAAAAGCAGCAGATCAAGATGACATGTAACGTCTACATTTGTACCGTGGCGTTCTGCTTGTTTAGTAATGGGAAGCTACTGAGGAGATTAAAATTGCAGAATTCTTCATAGTTTGTTCTAAAATTGCTATAGGAAGATCATTCAGGGTCTAAAATACACACAATTTATTTTTCCACCTTCAATCTGCAAGAACTTCATGACTTTCATAACTAGTAGGTAGTTGGAGACAGGTTTTATATGAGAGGGAGAACTACTTCGGATCATAAAAATTATCAGAAGTGAATGGATCAGAATTTAAACCTTAAGCGCCTTCCTTCGTGCATTAGAATATCACCCCAAATATTATATGATAGCTGGTGTTTAACTTAGAGAAGTATAAGGAGCTTTCTTGTTCAAAATATCAACAGGTTGGGTTATAATGTTATTCTTTTATATTTGTGGTTTCTTTATCACCCCCACTAACAGCAGGAACTGGTGCAGAAGACAGCCAATTGAGGTAAGGAGGTAACATTCTGGTAAACCGTTAACTGGCGTTTGGGTCGATTTAGTTTAAAAAAAAATAACAATAACTCTCTTGTCAGCTTCTTTCTCAGAAGTTTGAGATATTCCCCAGATGTTATATTCCATATAGGTTGGCTATGTTTCCTGTAAACCATCCCTGGCAAATAATGTACGCAGAGACTGCAAACCTTCATTGCATGTTAGAGTACTGAGAAGAGGGTATGAAGACTTGCTAAAGACACATCAGGCAAGAGAGCTTGGAGAAAAATACCAAGGGCATTGGTGCCAATGGCTAGAGCAACAAAAAAGTGAACTTAAGAGAATTTTTTTAAAAAATAAAATGGACATGATTTTATTCTTCCCTTTTTAAAAAAAAATTTAATGTTTATTTTTGAGAGAGAGAGAGAGAGCGAGCGAGCAGGGAGGGACAGAGAGATAGACACACAGAATCTGAAGTAGGTTCCAGGCTCAGAACTATCAGCACAGAGACTCACGCAGGGCTTGAACACATGAGCTGTGAGATCATGACCTGAGCTGAAGTCAGAAGCTCAACTGATTGAGCCACCCAGGCACTCTTATTCTTCCTTCTGTAAAAGAAGGCAAAAGCAACTTCTTGTAAAAGAGAATGCAAGGAATGGACAATATAAAAGCCTAGAATTTTGGCCTTTTGGGTACTCACTTGAAGAAAGTGATTCTCTTTTGCTATTTGTTTCTTGCAGGGTTGATGAAATGCATCTTCATCTAGCCGCCGTTCTTCTGGGATGGAAAACTTTAAATACATAGCCTTCTGGAGGGGCTGACTTCCGCACAGAAGTCAGAATGTGGCATTGGCATGGGGGCCTGAGCTGTGGGCTGCAGAGCTCTCCAAGGCAAAGTGTGCAGGGCATAGCACCCTCAGGCAGGACAGGCCCGCCACCAGTTCAGAGAGGGTGCATCCACGGCAGCTTTCTGTGCAAACACTACCTGAAGTGGGAAGGAGAAAGGGAAAGGATCAAGAAGGGTTTTCCAATGTGGAAGTAAGAAAGGATCCCAGTTGACCACCATGTGCCGTAGTTAGCAGTTAGTATGTTCTCTGGGCTCTGCAGCCCTCTAACTGGCTCTGCTAAGATGTGGCAGGAATGGCCTTGTCCCCTCTCAGTAGTATTTCACGTCTCTGGGAGGTGGCCAGTTATCACAGCCCTTTGGTTGGAGCCAAGAAGGCACTTGTTTCAAGCTGCTGATTTCATGTGCTTTTTCACTGAAGTCTTTACACGGGATTTGAAGGAGAAGAGATAATAGTGGAGGGAGGCCTTCCTTCTGATGAGCTTGAAACCAGATTTTTGGGGGGTGGGGTCAAGAGGTAAGCTTGTAGGGGAAGAGACTAAACAACACACATGAACTATTCAGAATAAGAAATATGGGAGAGGGGGGTACAATCTAGGATTGTCTTTTCTTTGACTGTCACAGAACTTAGACACAACTTTCCTCATCGCGTACCAAAAACTTTGAGAAGTGTGGGAAGTACATCTCAAATGAATCCAAGAGATTCATCCAGGGAGAGAAAGACTTCCTGAAAAGGAAAAAAATATATATTTTTAAAAAATCAAATGAAATTTAAAGCCAAGGGTACCTGCCATTCTTGCCATCGTGAGACTTCTAGAAATTACTCTTCTAATATAGTTTTGCTTTTTCTGACAGAAGAAAATAGTTCTCAGTCTGCTTCATGCTTGGCTTAAATTCTTTATTATTCTTAATGCTATGACACAGTTTTCCATATATCAGTGAAATGTTTATGGTAACTTTCCTGAAGGACAGATTAAAAACTAACAAGTTGAGGAATTCAGTGTTTTGTAGATTTGTCTTTCACATATAAGGTGAATATTATCTTTTTCTCTGATGCTTGAACTCTTTCTTGGTGTAAGTTATTCTTCCTTGGAGGACCAGTACTGCCCTTTGAGATCTTTGAGAATTGTTCAGTGTATTAGTAATGTGTGTGATCTGATCAACTTAGATCTTAACTACTTTATGCCCCCAGCTAATTTTTCCCTTATCACTTATGCTTTAGTGAAATATACACCGCACAGAGTAAGTGAGAAATGTTTGCGAATGAATTATTTTTAACTGGAGAGTAGAATGTTTATGATACTTTTAATGATGAACACATTAAATTGATAAGCATTCTTAAAGAAATATCTCCAAGTCAGTTTGAGGGGTTCGTACTGAACAGGCAAAGTTCTTTGACTAGAATTTTCCCTTAGGAGAGGAACACACTCTCTGTACATATAAAAAGTATAGTAAGCCATCCTGATGGCACTCCTGCATGAATTGTGGGTTTGTCCTAACAGTGAGCATTTTCACTGTTTCTGTGTCAGTTGTCACTAATCAGTTATGCATCTGATGTGCAGATCCATCAGGGAATAGAATTTAAGTCATTTTGGCTTTAGCACATATGATATGCTTGTACAGGAGTTTACCAAAGCCCCTTCTGATACATTTTCAGAAGGGGATGTGCATATGTTATGGTACCTCTACAGCAGCAGTGACTGAACTAGCTGACAAGTGACAGGAGGTTTTCTCCCCTCTTTGGTATTTCATGAAAGTGTGCACAAATCATAACAAGTTGCCTCTCTTTCATAAGACAGGGAACATTTCCCTTAAAGCGCACATGGCTATATGGTGTGTTTGTGTACATGAAAATTCATGCTGCTATCAATTTTAATTTTGCCATTTTTGTTGTTTTTAAATTATAGGTTTGACGTTTTTGAAGAGGCATAAATAATAGCTTTCAATTTAATCTTGACTGATTTTTTTAAAAAACTGTATCAAATTCTTAGTGAAAAAGTTAAGTTCCTTACTGTTGGGAGAAACTATGGCGTATGGGTGACCCATTTCTCCTGGGCTGTTGTTCTCTGCATTTGTTGAGAAAACTTGGTAAGTAGTAAGCACCTACTGTATGCCAGGAAGTCCTTATGCTAGATGATGCGTAGCAGGTGGTTCACAACATCTACCTGCCTTCCGACCCATGCTTCAAAGCAGTGTTAACAATGACAACACTAAACATGGGAGCCTTTGCTTTGCAATTTCTTAATTAGGTACTAAGCTCTGTGATAACTGTTATAGGTGTATCTTGACTGAAGGCAATTAAAGGGGACTGGTGGAGTGGAGAGGAAGTGTGCTTCAGCATCAGCACGATCTGGGTTCAAATCCAGCCTTTAGCACTTACAAGCTGTGGTTTTGCCTAGGCCTCAGGATCCTTGTCTCTCAAACAGGGATGCTATGGTGAGAGATCAATGTGTAAATCATTTATTCTATCACTTGACACACAATGGTTGCTTAATACATTTCATTCCTTTGAGTTCCCTTTTTCGTTGTGATCGCAGAATAGTAAGAGACCCTATATAATCTTTCTCCAATCTGTTTTTTTTTAAAGGTTAACTAAGATCATTAGTGAATAGGTTTTTGGACCCACAGAAGCTGACTGTCTGGCTGTGACATCTAAGAGGAGTGCCAGTAAAATGATCTATTCCAAATAGCTAGTATGTATATACATATATATGTGTGGGTTTTTTTTTTTGTCAGCAAATGTATTCTTTTTAAATTACTCAACCTTTCTATAATTATCTGAGACAGTGAGATGTACCCAAAGCATTTGAATGGTAGCTTCCAACTGCCATGGATTTTCCCTTAATGGAGAGAGACTCATTTAAACCCAGGGAATTCAAGGGACAGATGGAGTAGAGGCCAAGGGGAGAATTTGCCATGAGCCCATTAATAATCCATTAATAATCTCATGGCCCTGAGTTAGAGGTTTTGTTATTTTTTTTTTCTAAAGAAAAGCCTGTTTGTACCTGCATCTGAACTACATAGTATGTTATGATTTTCTGTCATAAAGAAAATGGGAGCAGCATTGCCAGACCTACCAAAAGTGCTTATTTAGACTTCAGCGTCTCTACTGTGAAATCACACACAATTGGTATTAATGGTTAGTATTTCCTCTCTCTTCCCCTTCATACCTGCCCTGTTGCTTACCTCACTCTTCTCTGGGAGGATGAGGAGTGTGAATCCGAGCTTTTGAGATCTTGAGGAAGCATCTTCCTTTTTCTTTACATATGAAGTGGCTTCTTTTTCTGTTTATATCTTCATGTGAACATTCTGGATGGTAAGAATGACAGATTATTGGCTCAGTCACAATTTGCCTTACACATACCCTCACTGCCAATTTTATTAAAAAAAAAAAGATGTCTTCCTTTATGGAAGAAATAAGCTTATCTTGGTTGTGGCTTAAAAAAATCACCCAAAAACTGCTCCATGAACCAAAATCTTCCATAAAAGCAAATACACCTGATTTCTATTGTGAGCCCCCAACACGGGGGTCTCATTTAACCTAGCTTCTTGTCCTACCCTCTCATGTTGGTAATCATTTCAGGATGGCCTCTAACCTAATGAGAGAGAGATCTTTTGTGACAAAATAATGATAATGGTGATGATAATAATAATAATATCATCTTACAAGGGTGCTTTCCTTCCTTCTTCCAGACTGAGCAATGAGACTGTAACAATGTTAGACAAGGAGATAATACTGCACACTTAATGTGGCCGTGCATTATTTCATCCTCAACAGGCTTAATTAACATAAACTTGTCCAACCTTCTTTTTGCAATGACTCTGAATGAGAACGATGAATAATTTGCTAAGACCCCAGAGGAGAAGACAGTGGGAAAATAAAGAATTTTAATTCAGGTGGTTTGGTCTCATTCTTGCACTTATTTAATGAAACTCTATTGGGAAGCTTCTTTATACCACAAAATACAATTGAAAAAAGAAGAAATGTTAATTAAATTTCTGTATTATTTAAACAGTTTTATGGAGAACACCAAATAACTAGCTTATTCATGATTAGGAGTAAGGGGGATGGGGTGAATCATAATTAGTTATTTTGTGGTATGTCTATCTTCTTCGGAGGTTAATTTGATTTAGATAGGAAGATGATGTTAACACTCTTTAGTAGATTTCAGATTCCCTGGGGTAGCTTTTACTTTATAACCCTATTGTGCACTTAATATGACTTTTGTCATGGTGTCAGTGTGTAATCCCTTAACAGACTGCGGCGTTTAAGTAAACAGCAGTGATTCTGTTTTACAGTATGATTTAGGGTCTTAATCTGGTTCTTTTGAATCGATGCAGAAATTTGAACCAAAATTTTCATTCTCAAAGTTTTCAAGACATCTTTATTTTCTAAAGAGATGATCATCTTGTAAATGATGATAAAGAGAGGAAAAGATATTTAAAAGATATTATTTGGCTTGTATTACATTAAAGGAAGGACATTTGAGATTATGGCATTTGTAGAGCTTGTTTTCATACAGCTTTAGGCCTCGGTTTGTTAGGTACGGTAGGAACGGGGTAAGAGGGTGTTCATGATGAGAGGGGCGCTGAGTTTATTTAGATGGCAGCCATTGTACATACGGTGTAAATTACTTTTTTCATCTGGGGTGTGCACTGAGAAGTTAATATACTGCTGTCATACAAATAATGTTAAAACTATGATATCATTGGAGATTTATATGGTTTACTTATACAACGCGATGGGATATTTTGGAGGACACACCATGCAATATCATGGGCTGACTGATGCATTAGAAGGACAACAGAGGATCTGTAAAAACATATTTTTCTGCTCAAGGCTATAAAGCATGGCAAGTGTAGAGTACTTGGTTCTGGTGGGTGGTGGGTTTCTTTAAGGCCCTAAAACCTTTAAGAGGTTTGAGAGTGATGATGTCATTAATTAATAACTGACTGCATGCTAATCAATACAGTACGTACACACTGTAATGGCTTATAAGCATGATGGCTTTTTAATGGCTCATGTATAAATGTTAATTGATTTAAAACAAAGGGAAATTTTTGTTATTGGGTCAATAGTTTATGGATTATGACTACCTTTTAGTTTGAGATTGCTAATGAATGTTCCTTCCTCATCCCCGACTCCCCTCCCCACCTTGTTCCTCTATGGTTTTTAATCAGAAATGCCTGTAAACAAGGTAGGTCAGACCAATTATTGGGACTGGAATCCAATAACACTTGTAAAGGCCCAAAGGCTTCTATCAGGTGTTCCACTGGGGCTTCACAATATGTATCCTATAACATGGAATGTATATGACCCTGTGCAAAGTGCTGTGTTCACTTCTTTTATAACATATTTTACACAAAATATATATGTCATATAAATATGAAACCCTTGATATATTGTCAAGGATTTTGTACTTGAATTTTCTTATACTTAGTGTATAGAGTTAAAGAGATATCATAAGTGACCTAAAAGAGAAGGGTATGGTATTTGTTCCAACATGTAAATTAAGAATCAGAACAGATTTAACATCAGAAACAAGAATTGGCACATAGAATTTTACCTGGGAGACTCTCATTGGCAAGCAAGGGGCTGTTCGCAACAGACATATGAAGACTTAGGAGTTGCTTGTCGTGATACGGCTTTGTGCTTAATAGAAAAGGGGTATGCAGTTAATTCTTTATCATTTCAGACAGCAGTTATGGCTTCGTCTCCTCCTTCAACTGCCATGTGAGCATTTTTTTCCCCGTTTTATTGCTCCATTCTTGGAGGTCTGTTTTGGAATGGTGCCAGTTATCTTTTTTCATTTAGGCAAAGTTTACATCGAAATGCTGATTTTATACATGAGGAAACTGGTGGCTTTTGAATAGTATCCCTGTCATCTTCCATATGGATGTGCACAAAGTTGAAAAAGGCAAATAGTATTAGAATGTTATGTGAGAAACAGCAGTCCTCTGCCTTCAGTCCTCAGCCTCTGACTTCCTGCGGTTCTCATTCTTCAAAAGAGCACGGTCAACTCTCCTAGTTGACTTGTCTTTTTTCCTGGTGTTTATTTCTATGTGTAAAAAACTTCTATTACAGAGTCCTTATTTTCCAGTTTTGAATATTATCTACTAATTTCTTTGTATGAAAGATAGGAATTTAGCACCTTTACATCCTCCCCTACCAACAGTACCCTTGCCAAGACCTTCTTAGATTTAGTGTTTACATTTTTGTCTGTATTATTAATCCATACCCTTTTTTTCATTTTAGACAGAGAGAGAGAGAGAGAGAGAGAGAGAGAGAGAGCTGGTGAGGGGGAAGAGGGAGAAAGAGACAGAAAATCTTAAGCAGGCTCCATACTCAGCGTGGAGCTCCCATGAACTATGAGATCATGATCTGAGCTGAAATCAAGAGTTGGACGGATGCTCAACCGACTGAGCCACCCAGACACCCCATACCCAAATTTTAATAAGTATAAATCTCCTATTACTGTGTTCATATACCTCAGATAATCATTCCAAGAACGGTAGGAAAAGCAAGACAGGGAGTCTCTTTTCATAGGTTGCTCTCTCTCTCTCTCTCTCTCTCTCTCTCTCTGTGTGTGTGTGTGTGTGTGTGTGTGTGTGTGTGTGTATGGTAGGGCACTAATCTTAAAGGACAAACAGAAGAAGAGGGCTAGTGGAAGGGGCTGAGGAGGAATGGATGTAGGAGGAAAACCAGGAGAAAATGGAAGACAATGGAAAGAGTGTCAGGAAGAAGGAGAGGGTAAAAAAAAATGTCAAAAGCCAAAGAGAAATAACATAAGAGGAAGACTAAAAGGCCTCTAGCGGTGGCTGCCAGAGTATTGGGGTCCAAGTCCTCAATGCAATGGGAAATAACAAGTAACTTTGACTTGAGGAGCTTGGTTCTGAAGTAAAGGAGAGAGAAGGCAGTTAAGAGATGTGGCTAAAAAATTAAGTTCAGGTTTTTTGTTTGTTTTTGAGACAAGAAAGACTTTAGCATGTTTCTAGGTGAAGATGTAAATTGAAAATCTGCATGTGACCAGCAATCTTTTCCAATCATCTCTTCAACAATTGTATTATAACTTAATGATAATATTTTCCTATGTATTGTACCGTACAATGATTAAATGACTGTTAAAAGAGTTATCTTACTTTGACTATACACATACATATACATGTTGGAAACTGGCAGTTTAGAGGAGGAAATGCCCAATTTACAGATTCTAGCCAAGACTCAAACATGCCCCCTACTCCTAGTCCAGAGCCCTTGCTACCTTTTGCAGTTGCCCTTTGAATTTCCCTTTGCTTCTTGGTTGATCTTTGCTGTTAAGAAACTCCTCTATTCTTACTTTTTTTTTGGCCAGGCTTATTTGTCCATCTGCCTGCTGCTATCATTTCCTTCAAATCCACAGCTATATCATGTGTTGACTAACTTCATTACACCATAAAGCTGCTCTTACTATCCACATCATACACAGATCCAGACATTTTGCAATGGAAAGAGATTCCCTCCAGTCTAGTAACCTATTTTGAGGACGTATTTTCGTATGACTATCACTAGGAACACCATTATCTTAAACAACATGTGGACTTAGAGCCATACATTAGGATAGATAACAAAACCATTTTATGTAACTGGAGTTTAACTTGTATATTAATGATCTTTTGGTGTTAGACTCTACCTGCAAATCTCACTAGGGGTGTGTATACTTCTCATTTCACTTTTTTAAATGACTTTGATCAACCAGAGCTCCAAAGATTGGTTTATTAAATGGGTAGCAAAAGTAAGTGATGGTTTTCAGGTCTGCATTGTAATTGAGAATATTTGGCTCTGTGCAGGTTTCCTGGGTGAGGGTAATACATTCCTCAATAATTTACTCGTTCAGTCAATCTACAAAAAATTCTTCGGGGTCTACTATTTTTCAAGTACTATGCCAGATGCACTGTGCTTTCAAGGGTTGGAGGTGGTCTCAGTTTTGTAAGAGACAGATGAATCAACATATTATTAGAATATCATATAATAAAGGGCAGGTTGTTTTCACTGTGAATAATGGGGGATTCTCTGGAATTCATCTTGTTGGAGAATCCATTCAAAATATGCTTTCTGGAGATAGTGGCACTCGAACTTAGAGGATGAGTAAGAAGGAGAGCAACAGGGCAAAGAAGGCTGCCAGGCAGAAGGAAAAATGTGTTCAAAGGCATAGAGGCGTGAGCAAGCAGAGAACCTGGTGCATCATAGGAAGAGTAAGCATGTAATATGTTTGGAGTTAAGGGTACATGTGGAAACGTTGGCAAGTGGTAGTGCTGGGGTGGTGAGTGGTATCCAGATTCTCAAAGGCCTTGTTTTTAAGGATTTTAGAAATATTTTGGGAATTCACAGATGGTTTTCGAGCATAAGAGTCATGTAATGCAATCAGTCTTTTAGGAATACCAACACTGAATTAGAAGGGTGACTGGGGTCATGAGACCAGAAAACCAGGTGAGAGACTCTGCCCTGAGCTAAGATTATGGATGTGGATGATAGGAGGGGAGATAAGAAAGACAATTAGATTGAGATTGAATCACCTGAGCTTCATGATCAATTTGGTGTAACGTGAATGGTCACACTGGCTTCTCAGTAATTCCTATTGTGAATTCCTAGAGCTAATGGTGCTGGGATGTGCTTTGGGGTAACCTGAATAGCTGGTTTATACATATGGAAGGATTCAAGAATTTCTGAATGACAGTGTCCAGTTGCATGACAGTGTTCAGTTAACGACAGTGTCCAGCTAAAATTTCTTAAGTATAGTATATACAAAATTTCCAAATGACTATGAGTGTTATTAAATCACATCTTTAACACTGCTGGGTACCTAGATTAAAAAATCCTAGGCCTCCATTTATATTCTATGACCAGTGATTAACCATATGCAAATAATTTTTTTTTATGTATCCACTGAACTTTATTCCTTCTTTGTAAAATTTATTTATTTATTTTGACAGAGAGAGAGCACATGAGTGGGGGAGAGGGGCAAGGTGGGGGTGGGGAGAGAGAGAGAGGGGGAGAGAGAGAGAGAGAGAGAGAGAGAGAGAGAGAGAGAGAGAGAATCTCAAGCAGGCTCCATGCTCAGTGTGAAGCCTAATGTGGGGCTCAATCTGATGACCATGAGATCATGGCCTGAGTTGAAATCAAGAGTCAGATGCTTAACCAGCTGAGCCACCCAGTACCCCAACCTTTATACTTTCTAATGTTATTTTTTAAGGGTTTTTTTTTAAATTTTGATAATATATCAAACTAACCATATACAAATGTTAATGCAATTCCGAAATGAATTTTCTTATGATTCTGTCTGGAGAAACAGTGCTTTAAATTCTCAAGGACACTTCTCCCCATGTTACAGAAAGTGTATGAAGTTGAGATAAATGCCAGACATTGCCTTTCTTTTTCCAGGCATTATATTTGATCCTAGAAATTTGCAAGTTTTCATAAGTTCTGACAATGTGATTATTTCAAACTCACCAAAAAAGCCAAAGAACCTCACATTTTTGACAATAGCCAATTGACTTTGGCATCCTGAAAACTGAACCGGACAGTTATATTTAGTCTTTGGCTTTGAGAATAGAATAGCTTTTAAATTTTTTAGAGGGGAAAATATTTACCTTTTTTGTTTGTAAACGTCATAAATTCTCATTGCAAACAATAGAGAAACAAAAGAGAAATGTATAAAATAGAAATTGAAAGTGCTGTACAATCTACCATAGTTCTATCACTAGAAACAATGGTTAAAGTTTAGGGTGTATCTTACAGATATTCTTGCATATATTTTTTAATGCTATCACATTATGCATACTTTTCTGTAATCTTCCTTTCTCAATTAGCAATGTCATGAATATGTTTCTATGTAAGTTTATAAGCAACTATCCTTTTTTATTTTATTTTATTTTTTTTATTTAGGCTCTATGCCCAGTGTGGAGCCGAACATGGTGCTTGAACTTATGACCCTAAGATCAAGACTGGGCTCAGAACAAGAGTCAGATGCCTAATCAACTGAGCCACCAGGTACCCCATAAGAAGCTATCCTTTAATTGTGTTTTTATTTTACATATGTATAATTTCTTCACCTAGTTCCTTCTTAGTTCTTTTCCCCTAAATTTTCAACTAACAAACAGTGTTGCTATGAGTGTCCTTGTACTTAATAATTTATTATTTTTTCTGTTCCTTCATTTGAATACATTTCTAAAGTGGAACTATTGAGTCAAAGGTTACATATATTTTATTTTAAGTTTTGGTAAGTATTTTCAAATTAACACCTTAAATTGTACTCCTTATGCTGCTACCTACCTTGGTATAATCAACTTTTGATTTTTCTTTATAATGTAGGAAAAACAAAACAGAACAAAACTTATAACTCTTTTAATTTGGATATCCTTTCTCTTTAATGATGCTGTTTATCTGATGTTTATTGTTCTTTTTCATCTTCTCTTACTTGTGAAAGTTATTTGCCAAATTTTCTGTAGTGTTATCTACATATGATAGTATGTGGTGTTATCTACATATCTAACATATGAAAAGCTCTTCATATGTTAAAGTCAAACTTTTTCTTACAACTTATGATTTGGAGATTTGATAAGACAGGCTTCCCCTTCCTCAAGATTATAAGTAGGGTAAGTTTTAATGAAAACAAACAAAAAAAAACCTTAGAGATAAGGATCCAGTGAAAAATTAAAAAATAATTACGGAGTTTATTAATGGGAAACAGGCAACTGGAAAAGACTGTGAGATGGTCTTTAATAAAAGGAGAAACTTGTTTAATTTCACAATAAAATGGAAATAAGGACTAGGATACAAATTGTGTGAGAGTAGGGGAATCTGTTTTATTCACGGCTGTGTTCCCTATAGCAATGCTTGGCACACGGAAGTTGCTTAATAATTTTTTGGAATTAATTAAGGAATGCATGCATCTAAGCTGACATGAATACATCATGAAAAGTTGAATTGGGGAATATCTACAAATCAATATTATTTCTATAAACACTGAGAAGAGAGAGAACACCATTACAATGTCAACTTTCACTATCATTGGGAAACTGGTAATTTAAGCTTTAAAACTCATTTGTTTATTGAGACATTTTTTCTTGGCTCAAGGTCCCAAATTTTACTAATGTCTGTTAATACATTAAATTTGTGTCCTTTATAAACTATAGTTTTAGTCTTTGAGTAATATAACCCTAAGGAAGATAAGAGAATTAGAAAAGAATCAACACTGCATTACAAGTGGGCTGGCAAGTTAAAAGTGGGCTGACATTAGAATATTCATTATTTCATGACTTACCCTCAAATGAATGACAAAAGACATTTTGGAATCTTTTTCATTTGGGATTCTTAAGCAAATCCCAAGGTCTGACAAAAATGTAAACTGTACTGGGAAAAGTGTAAGAGATAATCTAAAGAATTAACCTCCATTTAAAAAAAAAACAGAATGACTTAATGTTTTCATTGGAACCAGTTGTTTGATTGTTTTAAGGTTAAGCTAGTAAACATAAACTTATGCCTAAATTCTGAGTTCCAATTTATGGGATAATACAATAACATTCCCCTTTTTTGTTGTAATTGAGATATTTTCTTGGATGATTTAAAAATAGATTTTTATAAGTTGTGTTCTCTAGCATTTTTTTTCCCTGAAAGAATAATTCTTTTTTATTAGTGTAATAGCTAATTTTAATTCTATGTCACACAAACCCCCTTAACTTTATATGGTATTTTATATAGTAATGTTTATTTTCTATACAAACTCTCTAGAATGTTTTATCTGTTTTATATCCCATTGAATTCTCCCTGAAACTGCACTAGTTTACAATAATTTTATTACTTTATTAATTAAACGTTTTCCAACAAGCTAGCTATGGCATTTCTTATCATCAAGGGTTCCATTAGTTTTTAATGGTGTGAGACAAAATTACCATTTACCCACATGCAATTTAAGAAGCATCATTAACACAGGAAAAGCACCAGGTGGGATTTCTAATAGTTACTGTTTCTCATTTTTGTTTTTATTTAAAAGGAATAACTGGTTTTGAGATTTTTTTTTTTGCTGCTATATTGCCAAATCTTCACTTGGATTTTATGATCGAGATAATTTAAAATAATGTTCTTCTATCTCCTTAGGCACTACTCAACAGCATTTCTCTTATGTGCACACAGCTCCAGTCTAACACTTTTCCCAAACAGTCGAGTGACTGGTCGGTGCAGACAACAGAACAAAGAGAGTCCTACGTGGACTCAAGCAGAGTGTGTGGCCAAGGGCTTGGGCAGTGGCAGTGGAGTGGCCATAGACTGCTCCTATCAGAGAAGCAGGATGATTGGGACTGGGAAGATCCAGGGGTCCTGAAAAACCAGAAGAAATTCTAGGACTCTTGCAAGGTGGACACTCATTCCCCGCCCCCACCCCCCACTCCCCTGGAGAGGGTATATGAACTCTTGAGAAGCAGTCACATGACATATGGTAGGTAATGCTTGCCCTTTTGGAGGTGGAAAGTACCAATTTCTAGAAAATAAATGTGAGAGAACCAGTCAGGATTACTCAGGCACTGAAGTTTGTAATAGCATAGATACTTTCAAAAGATTGTGAAAATACAGCTATCTTGCAATTCAGTGTACTGTAAAGCATATAGAACATCTTACAGATCCCTTTTACCTATAAACCTCTAATTCTATTTAGGGTTCTTCATTTTGAACTAATTCTAATTAGAATTAGATGTTTATTTATTCAAGTCTTTGGCAAAATGCTTGTCAGCTACTAACAAAAGGCAAAAAAACAAAACAAAACAAAACAAAAAACCCTCCCAGATATACAAAAAGAAGTGATATGAAGCTAGTTTGGGTGATCATTTCAGATTTTGCTTTTGTTGGATAGTTACTGTTGTAGGATATTAAAGAATTAAAATAGTAGAGGAAAATCACAGTTCCACAAAGTCAGGGTTTGGGCAAGATCTAAAGTCTTTGACGCAAAATAGACAAAATTTAGTGAAATTGACCAGTATTCCAAGATATTTTTCATGAAGGAGTGGAATGTAGTCAAGAACGGTGTACTTGCTTGACTCAGGAAAGACAAATTAAAACATCTTTAATCATCTCCTAAAAAAATGTTTTATAAATCATTACCTGAATAATCTGTTGAAAAATGAAGACATCTCTTGGCTTGATATCCAGTCTGTATTGTATGTCCTTTCTTTCCAGTGATTTGTAGATGAATATTTTGAGCATTAGCACATTGTAGGGGCATGCAGTTTTTTTTATAGAGTGGTCTTCTCTGGGAGATTTTTATAAAAGTACTAAATGTAATTTGATATTTATTGATCGCTTATAGGTTTATCATATGATATATATTGATTAGCCCACTACACTGCATGACAAATTTTTGTTTCATTGCAAAGAAAATTGCTGTAATAGAGGAGTTTTAAGAAAAAAAGGGGAGAGAAAAAATACGAGTGAAGCAAACTCTTCTAAATGTGGAAGTTTTGACACCTAAGGAGAAATAGTTTATTTCTTAAGATTAACATATTTTCTATTAAGCCAATTCTACACCTACTGCTTATATCAATCTATATGTTTAGTTAATTCCCCAGTAAATATGTGTCTAGACACAGAAAATACTTAGACTTATTGACAGTATTGTATAGGTGGCATTTTTTTTTCTGCACTATGATCGTGTGCTAGATGGATCTTCTGTTAGTATATCAATTCTATATTTGTGTTGCCTACAAAAGAGAAAAATCAGCAAAGTTATTGATGAGCTTCTGTGTTGCATTTTCTCCTCTAGAGTAGCAGAGTAGTATTCCTCCATTTTGAACTTGACCTAAATCAGTTATTAAATTTTAAGCAAGTCACTCTATCACTTTGAATGAGAGATGTTATTTGGATAAATTGCTTTTAGCATTGATGTATAGGAAGACTCTATAAATTCTTCTCTGGGACAATTAAATTATTACATAATTTACTGGGTAAGTTGTATTTTATTTGGGATGACACTTAATAACACTAGATTTCCCAGGATCCAGTAAAACATTTTTGGTGCTACTAGATTCCTAGCATTTGCTCTATTTCCATTCAGTGTACTTTTATTGTGCTAGAAGCTGACAGAAAATTGCTATAGCCAATCACCAAAAAGTGCTTATTTTTTTATGATGTTTTATTTTCATTGCTCGACATTAACATAATGAAACTTTAGATTTTTCTATTAAAACGATGCAGTACATGTGAAGTGTCATGATGAATGACAATTTCTTGTGATATACATTTTGGCGCTTGTAAAATAAAGATTGACATTAGAGCTTCCTGGATTGGATACTCTCCAATTTTATTTAGAGGCTATATAAAAAGCAAACACACACACACACACACACACACACACACACACACTACACACACACACACTACACGTGTGTGTGTGTAGTGTGTGTGTGTGTGTGTGTGTGTAATATTCCTAACCAGAAGAGAGGTAATAAAAATTATTTATTGGAGCATTGCTATTTGTGTAAATGTTCTTATTTAGCATCTACTAATGTCACAGAGAGATAATTTTTTTGGAAGTAATGAGCCACCAAGAAAATTTCTTCATTTTCTTTTGTGTGGATAGCATAAAATTGGTGAACTTCAAAAAAAGAAAAACACACACACAACCAAACATTTCTTGAGTTTACCTATAGTAAGCTTTGACTGCTATTGTTTTGAATCATTTTTAGTGAAATGTCACAGAAATTAGGATACAATAATGGCAAGAGAATACATGTCATGAAAGCCTGCAATTAAAATCCAGACTGTGTGGAACACATACCACAATCAGTGACATATGCCAATGGTTCAATTCTTAGGCAATTGGATGAGGATAATTGGGTCAGAAGGAGGCTTCAACTTTTTCTATTATGCATTGTGCACTCCCCAGAGCTGGACATATTGTAGAGAAGGAAAATAGCAAAGTGCTTTAGGTGCAAAAGCTTTTGGTGTCAGATACCTTTTATTTCCTATCTTATCGCCAAGTGATCTTGGTCTAGTCACTTAATCTCTCTCAGACCTAGTTACGTTTTCTTAGATGAAAAGGAGAACAGGGTTGGATGGTTTTAAAGTGTGGATGAGATAAAGCAGCAAAAGTTCTGACCACAATGTGTGGCACCCAGCGCTAGTCTAAAACAGTTACCATTCTACGCACCATGTTTGTGTTGCTTCTACTCCCAGCAAAGACATAGTGACCCACTAGGTGGCTTGATTTGTGATATATATGCCTTTTTAAAAAAACTTGTAATGTTTATTCACTTTTCAGAGACAGAGAGAGACAGAGGGTGAGTGGGGAGGAGGGAAAGACAAAGAAGGAGCCACAGAATCTGAAGCTGGCTCCAGGCTCTGAGCTGTCAGCACAGAGCCCCATGTGGGGCTTGAACTCACAGACCACGAGATCATGACCCTAGCTGAAGGCAGAAACCCAACTGACTGAGCCACCCAGGTGCCCCTGTGATGTATATTTCTTTGTTGAATTTAATTGAATAGCGAGGATTTGGGTAATTAAAGGTACTATTCTTGGAAATAATAACTGACATTTATGAGCATTTACAATGTGCCTGGCATAGTGCTAAGCATATATCTCTTGATGTGCATAAGCACGTATGTGTGCACATATACACACAGTCTCATTTTATTCTCTTCAGACGTTTATGAAGTAGGTACAACTTTAACACCATGTTAAAGAGGGGGAAATGGAGGCCAGGGAGCTTTAGTCTCTAGTCCAGAATCTCTCCCTTATTACGTGATGGCAGTGGGAGGCACATCCAGGTAGTCCCCGAGCTCACATATTTCACACTAGGAAGAAAGCTGTAGACTGAGTGTTAAAATACTTCATTGCAATGATGAGTCACAAGAAATGTAGAGCACTGAAGAAGAAGAACCAACAACAGAAAAAAAAAATAGAGAAAATGGTGCTGTAGAAAGAAAGATCATTTTCAGAGGTGAATGGACAGGAGATAGTCTCACCATTTTTAAATATATTTCCAACAGCCATAATTTAGATTTGTTGGAGTTTTCCTTCTTTGGGGCTCAGTTTTCTCAGTTGGAAACAAGCTTGTTGGAACAAATGAACTCTAAGGTTCTTTCTCTGGTTCTAACTTACATTTTTTCATGAGTTCTAATCAGCTACAAATAACATTTCCCACTTCTCCTTGTGTCAATCAGAGGGGGTCCCACCTAATGTCTGGTCACCTCTCGTTACATTTTAGAGCTGTAAGTTGATAACTGACTCCACTACCTGTCAGTTTGCCAACATGTCAAGAGGGGTTTGTTGGCGGTACAGAGGGAAAGAAATGGGAAACATGATGACCAAGGGGCTCCCTTATTAGCGGTGGAAGCAAATATTGACATAATGTTGGCAGAATTCTCTCTCACACACAAACTCTTCTGTGAATATACAACAAAGAAATCCATGTATGTAAACAGAATGTAGTCACGTTTAATATTTTAAGCCCACAATCTAACTTTTTTCCTTAAAATTTTGTTTTGTGCTGCTAGGAAATGAAGGGTGGGCTAAAACAGGGTCATTGAGCCTTATCTGAATGATTAGGTTAAGTCTCTGTCCAGAAGAAGTATGGTCATCAAAATCTTGTTCGTTGAGGCTATTATTTAAGCCTTAACAGTCTTCTCAGACAGGAAGCATTTTGTTTTGCGTGCCCTAGTGGTGTGATATGAGGTGGAGACACAGTATCCAAATTGCCATAAATATTGCTTTATGGTAGAAATAACCCTAGAAAATTCTGGTCTCTTCTTTGTATCTTGAATGACTGTCCTAAGTACACAAATAAAAGTCAGGTGCATCTCAGTGGTGAACATTACTGCTCAAGTACCTTAGATAATATTAATCAAAGTGTCAAAGTAACTTTATAGAAGGATTTTTCAGCCTCGCCACTGTCGGTATTTTGGATCACATACTTCTTTGTCGTGGGGGGCCACCCTGTGTCTTGTGGGATGTTGGTTAAGCATCTCTGGCCTCTGCTCATTAGATGCCAGTAGCACCTTTCAGTTGTGATAAAAATGTCCCTTGATGTTGCCAAACATCTCCTGGGGAACAAAACTATCCTCAGTTGAGAGCCACTGCTCTGTAGTGATATGAGAGCCTTCCGCTTTCATGACTCCCAATTCCAAAAATTCTGGGGTAGTAAAATTAGTTAGAGATATATTAGAGAGAATAAATGCATACATATATAAGTGTTGTGTTACTAACATATTCCTCATGTTAACACCCTCTCTCTTCTGGTTTTGTTGTGAAG
The DNA here is from genome assembly GCF_027475565.1 of Acinonyx jubatus. Taxonomy (NCBI): domain Eukaryota; kingdom Metazoa; phylum Chordata; class Mammalia; order Carnivora; family Felidae; genus Acinonyx; species Acinonyx jubatus. Next base: position 181,431,834 of record NC_069381.1, read on the forward strand.
ATGCATAATTCTCTTCATGGTCAGACAGTGTGTTCTGAGGGTGGGGACTAGGTTGTATTTCCAAGGATCTATATCTTATTTTCTTCTAGCTCTGCAGTCTCTTGCATTTTCATCCACCTCCTTTGTTTCATTACTGCTCCTCAGATGACTCTCAAAGTAGACAGGAATCTGCAGTCTCTCTCCCAATTCTTGCTTTCAACCAACAATCTCTCTGAAATACCCACTAGCTTTTGTCACTATCTTGCACACTTGTCACTATCCTGGACAATTGTCATTATCTTCTAACATCTAGTCTTTGTCATTCATCTTCCTGCCTCCAGTCTTTTTTCAACACATACATTTTATAGTGTTAGACTGGTGTCCCTGAAACACCCCCCTCCCAACAAACCCTTTAGAGCTCTAAGGACTAATGACTGACCCCACTTACTTCTTCAGCCCTATTTCTTTTTTTTTTTAATTTAAAAAAATGTTTATTTATTTATTATTTTAAGAGGAAGAGATAGAGAGTGAGTGGGAGGGGCAGAGAGAGAGAGGGAGACAGAGAATCCCAAGCAGGCTCCACACTATCAGTGCAGAGCCCGATATGGGGCTTGAACTCACAAACCATGAGATCATGACCTGAGCCAAAATCAAGAGTTGGACGCTTAACCAACTGAGCCACCCAGGCGCCCCCAGCCCTATTTCTTGTAACTGGAGCTAAAGATAATTTCTCCTTAACCTGTACTTCTTTAGAACTTTATCTAAGAATTTCTTTGAATTCTATCATTTTCTCTAAACCATTTTTCTTTTGTGTTTTGATAATTTTGATTTACATATAAGAAAAAAACTTAACCCCCCCCCTTAAAGTACGAAATATATATGGGAATTGGAGAATCTAGTTCTACTTAAGTACTTTAAAGTTACTTGAAAGATTATTTTAGAGAACTACAATATGCAGATGGTTATAAAATACTTTATATAGAATTCATGCATCCCTGATGTTGATACTGTTTATTTTTCTTCTTGGAATTTAACATAGAGCAGGCCTTCTTTACCTCCTCATCTTATGGTGGGACATGAATATGTAAATTTAGTTTCTATATTAAAAAATTGTACATGAATCTTAATCTGCATTTCACTTCAATGGGTATTAAACATACTTACTTAGGAGAGGCTGACTCTACAAAGTTCAAATATGGAGGTAACGCATAATTAGAGAGAGCCACGATAGTCTAGTGGCACTTACTGCCACAGCCACTGGTCCATTTATTGGAGGGAAGTGAACACTTTGAACTTGCTGTTTGTCATCAAGAATGCTCACACAGTTCCATGAGAAAAGGCTTTGGCTTGAGCCCAGGTTGGTAGTAAATATAGGCCATTACTAGTTGATGTCTGTTTGATGGTCTGTATGAAATGAGTCGGTGGTCTCAGTCCAGTTATTAGAAGACAGGTGTCTACATCTCAAAACATCATGACAATTGGCACTAATTGTTACCCCTATTGGGAGTCTCAGCAGAGAAGCAGAGCAATCAGTCAAGGGAGAGGAGAAATTATCGTTGTCCTGCCCTTCAAGAGTTTCCTTTCCAAAAGCAGATGATGGGGAATTTCCCTGTCTCAGATAAAGAAGTCTTTTGGGATATAAGCAGAAAATAATACTACTAGAAGAAGAATATTTTGAAAAGAACTAGCATTTCCAATATTGAAAGAAATTTCAGTTATTTGTCTATCATTATTCACTTATTTCCCTTTCTACTCCCACATCCCTTTATATTTTAGAACTGGACTACTGGCCACACTTTCTCTTCCTTATCCCAGAGAACTTGCTCTGATATGAAAGAACAGCTGCTTGGGTATCTATTATATTCTTTTATCAGTTCAACCTCAGACTTCTTTGTGCCACTGTTTGTCTTCCTGGATTTATGATACCTTTATTTTCACATACATAAAGCATATTGATTCAATGGCTACCCATTGATGGCTTTTCTTCCATGGCATATTTAATTCAGTTGTATTGGGATACAAGTCTCCTACACTCTGATGTTCTATTTTCTCCACTGTTCTGAGCTCCTAGAGAATAGGGCCCTTGCTTGGTTCATTTTAGCATCTCCCCACCCCTGCCCACACTTGGTACCCTGCAGAGCACATATTGGGTACTCAGAAAGTAAATGCAACAATAAGTAAAAGAAACAATAAGTGAATGAATGAATGCATTCTTAGCCTGTTGGAGACATATATTGACATGTAGGAGTGAAATAAAGAGTAAATATGAAAGAGACAGATTTTAAGAGACAGAGTGGTAGGAATTTGTAATTCTATTCTACTTGGTGCCTTTGAAATTCTCACACTTGCATTTTGAATGGTTGCTTAGTGTTCCAATCCATGCAAGCCATCTTATACAATTGCTTTGTAATCGGTATAATTTAGCTTTGTAACAGAGAGCCTCTCTAATGTATGTTTATAAGGGGAATTTCTGTGTTCTCTGTTGCAGTTTATAGTCTCACCACTGCTAAATCCAGTGTTCTTCATTTCATGTGAATTAATAATTTAATGACTGTGATTTTGATTATCCTAACCATTGAAATTGCTTAAGACAAAGAGGAAAATTTCACAAATATGAAAAACCATGACTATATTTTGGTACTGCAAAAAAATATGTTAGAACTGTTGTATTCATATATATTAGAGCTGGGTAGATGTTCCCAAGTGTTTTGCTTTTTTCAAAATATAATTTATCACAAAAATTTTTAAAGTACTATTTTTAAATCATAAACCTAAAAATAGCTGTCAAAATGTCTAAAACAGAGAGCTTAATTTGATTCTTATTTTGATTATTCACTTGAATAAATTACTAATGTTTTAAATAGGACTATTAAGTGTAGCAAATGGTGAAAATAAATTAGTATATGTTGACAAAAATATATGACACAGTACATAGGCTGAATAAAATTTTAAAATTATTTGTTAAGATTAGACTAGTAAAATGCTTTCTTCTCTGCATGTGAATTTTGAGTAGGGTAGTTTCGTACAGAATTTTATGAGAAAAAAATCTGTCACCTGAATATTGATTAGAAACAACTTCACAGATATGGTAGTTTTGTGTTGTAATTTGCAGAGATGTGTTTCCTTAGTTCAACATTATACATGTTGAAATCCAGATATACAGGTTTGTGACATAGGACCATAGACATTTGAAACCAAGGCAAATCAGTTCAGATGTTGTGATCTTTGATAGCAGAGCGAGAAACACAGATGGACCATTGCCCTCATTCATTCTTTAATTTTATAGGTAATTTAAAATATCTTCAATTACAAGCTGAATGGTACATCTTGTAAAGCAAGATTCCTACCAAGATTATAGATTCTGCAGAGTTCACAGGCATATTAGTGCTGTGTTAGATAATTCAGAATAGTTTCAAGAAGCACAAATTTCTGCTAAGCACTTACCAAAAATTATTCTCAGTAAAGCATATGACAGTGCAGATCCAACATAGAATTTCTATTAACAATAATCAGTTTGTCAGCTGATCAATGGGATTCATGATCTAAAGCATTTCAATATATTATGCTCTCATGCCTCTTGATATCATCCCTGAAAATCTCTTTGGATTTATTTCCTTGATGCTCATTGCAATGGTCTCTAGAAAGCAGAGCTCATAGAATGGTTTTAAATTTCATCCCTCAACTCAGTTTATGGGGCCTCACCTTCAAAGTTTTCACGTTCCCTTAAGACATCTTTGTGCTCGCCTTTCTTTTTGATGGAGTTGTAATTAGTCGTGGGGAGCAGTTGTTTCCAATTAACCAGGAGGAGGAAATCACAACTGAAGTTTTATAACAAATCATTAGGCATTCTGATATCAAACCAATATATTATAACTTTCTGATATAAACCTGTTATGCGTCTTAAAAATAATCCTGCTGATTCTTGTGATCATTCTATTTTTGTTTTTATTGGGAATTTTTGAGAAGATAAATATCTTGTTTTTGAGCTTCCCAGAGGGATAGAATTTCTACCATGCACGTACAAAACATTTTGCTGTAACTCATTTATTTCACATAAACAATAAAATGCAAAAGACCCATTCTAACACTGTGGCTTGCATTTAATGGTCACAGATTAATTCATTTTAAGCTAACATACTTTTATATGAAGGACATCAAAATACTCTTTTAAAAAGACAAAGAAGGTGCTTATTTTCATGAAACAAGTATCTGATTTCATCTCACAGCTGATGACTTCATCCTATACTTTTAAATAGTGATAGTGTCTGCCCCTATTACATAACTTGTAAGAGTATTACAATTACAAAAGTTGGGGATCCCAACATTTAGAATTAAAATATTTAATTTCTTTTTTGCATATGATTCTCTTTCTGTATGACTACTAGTCTATTGTTGATAATCAGTAAGTATACCCAAGTAGTAAAAATATGCTATAACTTATCTTTGGTGATCAGAGACTCTTTGGGAAGAAGTAAAATTAAACCTGTTATTTAGCATGAAGTAGCTTTTGATAAAATGCTGCCAGATGTATAGAGATGTTCTCTTCTTCTGTCATAGTTAAAATACACATATACACAAACAGATGCAAACTATATATTCGACATACAGCTTATGTTCAGGTCTAAAGGGTGGCCCCTCAGGCTGTGATTTAATCAGAATTAAAAAAAAAAATTCTGCTAAATCTGGGGAAGGAAGTGAGTTAACATTTCCCTGACCTTGGACTTCATTTCTGACTTATACAGTACAAGAAGTTAGCATTATGTAATGAAATTGTATCAGTAAATTTTTATCAGTAGGCATGTACTTTTCATGTTCAGGTTCTAAGTAAAACTTGAATGGTCTTTGGGTGAAAAGAATGGATGGATTCTGTACCATTTATAGGACACTGTAAGCTAGGTTAAACATTTCCTTTGCTATTTGGGTACAAGATTAAAAAGTCTTTTTAGGGCCCTTATAAGTGTGTGTCTGTGTGCCTGGGGAAGGGGATGAATAGGAGGAGGAGGGAGTTGTCCGTCCACTATTTCTGCAGCACGCCCATCTGATTAAAAATGTATGTAGAATATCACCCGTTTTTTTGTCAGATAGATTCTCCCTTCACATGCAGCAAAAAAGTTTTCTTGGTGTCTAATCAAGCAACGCTGCTTCTTCAGATTTGAAGAACTCAGAAAGTTAGTTTTTTTTATTCTTCTTCTTCATTTAAGTATTATTTTTTAATTGCAGCGTATTAAACATAAAATCTGGTACAATCTTTAAAAATAAATAGGACCTAACTATAAATGGGCCCTGTTGTGTTTTTATCTTTGACAAGCAAGTAATTGCTTCTCAAATTTATCAGTTTGTTTATGCAAAAACCATTTACCAAGCCTAGCTCAAAAGCATCAATTTCATCATTATCATCTTATTAATTTAGCCAAGCTATAACACAGCTGATTATTCCTGAGTAATATCCTCTGCAGCACATCATGTGTGGCAAAACCATCTGTACAGTACCTATTTAATAAATAAACCCTCGGCTAAATGTCTCTGTTTATTGAGAACTAATGTTTATAGAAAATATAATGGAACTCAATAAATAACTCAGCTTCATCAACCTGCATATGAATCAGTGCGAAGAACGCTGACATCATCACCTTTCAAGTACCAGAGAAAGCAAAATTACCCAAAAGAGCTATAGAGTCAATATTAAGGCATTAAAACTGCAATGAAGGCATATTAATGCTTAAAACTTCATTGTTGGCAGTGGAATTGGCACAATGGACATATTTTATAACTCTAGGAATACTTAGGCTTTATGGCTGCTTCTTTGTTGACTGCCTTGCACTTAATGTAGTTTTCCACTTTAAATAAAAAAAACCCTCAAGATCTTTAAAAAAAAAAAAGAAGAAAATTGCTGATTCTAAGCATTCATTTTTAAAATAATGCAAACTGCTGATTCCAATTGTTCAGATTTAAGAAAAAAAAAAGCCAACTTCTTTAACTCCATGCTTCCTGAATTCGTATTAGTAGCAACTAGATATTTTGAGGCAAAAGCTTGTTTAAAAAGTCATCATTTTTTAAAAAGAGATCATTCTGAGTGATATCATTAGTACTGACAATGTGAGAATGATTAAATCATTTTGTGAAGAAAAGCCAAGTTTGCATGTTTTGGGCCATTGTTATTAATCATGTAAATAATATGCATGTTCCAAATTTAAGGGTGCCCAATTGTTTAACGTATACATATTGACTCTCGTCACTAGGATATTAACAAAATTTAAATTAATAAGTCAAAGTTTTATACTAGTACAAATCCAATGAAGCAAAGTAGATTGTTTTAAAATAGATCAAGAAAATGGGTTCATTTCTTATAACTTGTATTAAAAGTCTGTCCACACTTGGCTTTCCAAAAACAAAGTTTCATTGAAAAGAGAAACAGAACAAAACAAACCAGTCTTTATTCATATCTAAGGAATGACCTTTATTGATCTTTGAATGCAGGTCTACTTTTGAGCATCAGTGTGGTCCACTTCCATGTTGAAGACTCCTTGTCATGAAGCTTAAACCTTCCCTTCTTCCTGTGCCCGTAGGACTTCTGGTTTTTACCAAGGCTCAACCCTGATGTAATTTACAAGCAATGGAGATGGCAGGCACTGGCCTGTGGCTGTGAGCAACATTGGCTCCTTCTCCAGACCTTGCTTCTACAGCTGCTCATGCAGCACTGAGACCCACCTGGTATACTCTTTTCTAGGGATGACTTGTGTGTTCACACTTTGATGTTTCCCATGGCTGAGAGATCTCTGTAAAGTTCAAATAACAAGGGCAGAGAGATGCTGATATCCCTTTCGGCTGTCAATCTAAAAGCTGAGTGTGTTTTGTTTTGTTTTGCTGTTGTCGTCCAAACATTTATTTATGAGTCTCACCAGAGAAGGAGGCCAAAGTGTGATACCCCAAGAAGGGGTAAGATCCCATATGTAATTCACAGACGTCAGCTTTCCTTCCTAGATGTGGGTTCCATTATTCTAGATGTACACATTTTTCTCTTTTTTTTTAGATTTCAGTTTATGCAGTGGGCTCTGTGGTTTGCACAGAGACTACCCGTTCCCCAAACCTAGGAGGGTTCAGGGGTAATCCTAACAGAATCACTGTACCTCCTAAATTAGGCAAATGCCTCAAACAAAATGAATACCACATCAAAAGGACAGAAAGATAGTGAAATAGTGCCAGTAATTGCCTTGTGGGGCAACCCAGCTTAAACAACTTAAAGCTTGCAAACACTGCACCCACACTACCCAGAAGAATACTTTTGTTCCAGGGTTTAAATTGCAAGCTAGGGAGCCAACAAATCTAAAACCCTTCTGTTTGGGAGCCAGAGCACGCAGTGTGCCTCTGACATATGCCTATAAGTAAAGCTACATCTGGCACATCAGCAGTTTTGAATAGCTTGGGTTTGGTGACCAGAGTCAACTTCCCACGTATTCTGTCACAACCAGGCCCAGATCAGCAAAAAGGCTGTTGGATTGGCTAACTAATTATATCTACTTTAAGATGACCTGTGGTTTAAAACAGCAAAAATAGAGGAATGCCAGCAAACAAACTGCATCCCATCAAGTGGCTCACACCCAGGAGACTCCTGAGATTAGGCCAAGTAAATTTTTATCTGTTTGTTCTGAGTCTGCTTCAGTGTCTAGCCCTCCATTGTGTAATCCATAAAGTCACTTTCATTCCATTTTAAGAAATCAATTTTAGATATTTCTGATGAGGGGTGATGTCAGGCCTTACCATTTTGAGGCAGGAAATCAAAATACCAATTCCAATCATCCATCCCGCAATGGGTAACAACGAGCCTGTGCATAAAAGAGAGGGAGAGTTGGCCTCCAATACAACGTGAATAATTTGGACATTTTTGAATGCATTGGTAGGACACAGCGCCTAAACAAATAGTCTTGATCTAGTCCTTAGGGCCCAGTTTTAAAGGAGCAGTGGTTTAGGTTATATCTGCTAAGAACCAATATCAAGGACCACTGAGCATGACAGACCACAATTCAAGGTTATAATGCCAAAGCCACGGAGGCAAGGACAAACCTTTTCCATAGGCTAGGGGGTACTCTCAGAGAAATCCAGGAATTGGTAAACCTGATGTATATCTGTGGAAAATTCTTGGCTTGGTAAAGAAGAACAATTATGAAAGAGGTGGCACATTTTTATCTTTCTTTTCTCTTCACAAGGAATAGAAGAAGTCCAAAGATAATATTACAATAAATACCAATAAGGACATGGTAGTTTCAGTTGGAGTATTTTGCCACAGTAAAATACATTTATTTGTTCATTCAGTCACACAGAAATATTTATCAGGTGCCTACATTGTGCTAGGCATTGGGATATAATGGTGAGCACAAGGAAATAGTGTCCCAGTTTCATGGAACACATAATCCTATGGGGAGTTGAAAGGTTATGCAAATAAATGCAAAATTCAACCAAGAAAAGGACTATACAGGTTGGATATAAGATGTAGGTGGGGGAGAACATTTCAAACAAAAGAAATAGCCCTTTAAAACACCCACAGTGATAAAGGAATCCATGGTGCATGCAAAGAACTGAAAGAGTAGTGTCATTAGATGGTAGTTAGCAAGAGAAATCTGGTGAAAGATGAAGCCAGAGAACTTGGTAGGGTTTGGTCTTTAGAGCAATGTTATGGTCAGTCCATATCATTCATGACTATATTGCTCATTGCTTGGAGAACTTATTACAGAGTCCCGTGGCAGAAAATGTTTGCCATCAGTTGCTAATAAATTATTATTCATTCCTTGAACTGATATTTTATTAGACACCTATGCCATGCAAGGAATAGGCACTGGGAATATAGCAGTAATCCACATGAATGTAGTCTCTGCTCTCATGGAACTTTCAGTGTATCAGGAAAGATAAACTATGAATAAATACAGGTGTACCAAGTGTTATAAAAGAGGAAACACAGGGTTTATGACCCAGGAGCCATTTTAGTGGGATGCTTCCTGGAGAAGTGATTGAAGTTGTGGTACCAAGGAAGACTAGAGTTAAGAATCACAAGATATCCACTATAGACAATGAGGAAGAAAGTGGCAGGAGGTAAGGTAAAGGACAAAGAAAATGTGGGGCTTGAAACCTCAGCAACTTTCTAGCTGACAGTGAAAACTAGTATGTTTTTGCTCAATCCTGGATAAGGTGGTTACCTTTGTACAATTTTCCTCCGTGGGAATACATGTAGTTTATGGAAGGAGACTTCTTTGTGAAATAGCTCATCCTCACACACACAGTGTAGCCTGGGCCACTCCACCCCCAGCTGCTGTGCAAGCGCCATGGTTGCCCTTCACCAGGGCTCTGTTGTGGGTAAGGATACAAAGTCCCTTGATGAGCCATTTTTTGTCCTTGCATCCCAATTGAAGCAGTGGGATTTTGCCTCTGGGGTCAGGACAATCTAAGCTGGAGGTGTAATAGAGCCAGTGACCTACCTCTTCTTTTCTCCTGTGCTCTCATTTTTTCTTTTTGAGACACTTACATGGAAATATATTAACCTTCTTTCTTCCATCATCCTCCCAGGGAAGGAAGGAAAGGAAAGCATTGGAAATCCTGGGCTGAAGCAGGCAGAATGGTGGACTGAGCTGAAATGGGACTCTTTGTGGTTTATAGACTTCCCAAAGTTTCCAATTCTCTGCACCATTCCTACAATAAATTGCTCAGAAGCACTTTGCAATCTCTACCCCTCCTGGATTGCAGCTCTATTTTGTACTGGAGCTCAGAACAAAACAATAGCCATAGGAAGAGGTGTTGGAATAAGTGAAAATCAATCTAATCCTGCAGAATTTTAAGCACTTTACTTATAATATGGCTTAGACATCACTCTACAATATAGGAGTTTGTCTTATATCCTACATCATCCTTCTAAACAATTCTGATTTTACAAATGGACATGTTTATGGTCTAAATGTCACACTGTCCTAGGCCTGTGTCTTAATATGTTACATCTATTGTTTCTGCTTTTTGCTGGTTATATAGAAAGAAATGCTTATATTAAAGCATATATTAAATTAATTGTGGCCCAGGGAATCAAAACTCTTAAAACAGTAGTTTTAAGAAAAAAACCCACATTTTATATAAGTTCTTTTACATTCAGGACCTTTTAGTTTTATAAAAGCTATTTACTGTTTTAAAAAGTTTTTAGTCTCATATAACGATTCATACTGCTAAGAAAAATGGATGTCACTTTTTCTTGCAGAAAGGAGAAAATAAGATTTATAAATATTTTCTGACATTTTTTGTAAAATTTACAACATAGTTTAGTCCAAAGAGGCATTTCCTACTTACTGCATTTTAAATTATTTGTGTTTATTTTAACCTCTTTCCTATAAATCTGTAGTCATTCTGGCAAGCCAAATTATAAGTGACCTGGTGGTTACTGCTCATTAAGAGGGGAGACAGTTTTGATTAGAGGGGGCAGCTTGGGTGAGTAGGGCCATTCCTTATACAGTGATGGTCTTCACACAGTGTGGTGATAAAAGAGCTTTTTGGAACTCTATGGGTCATTACTTACTTGCCTTTTGGTGTCATTTTTGCCTCTTCATTTGCTGATAAGAGCTTCTCTTGATGGTAAAGATTGATTTCTCTTGCTGTACTTGAATTTGCAAACAAAGGGTTGTATCAGGTGCATTTCATCACCAATATACTCTAGAATGGGATAATTGTTTAAAGATTTTGCACAATCATGACAATTCATATAAAGAAGGTAGAACTTAGTGTCCCTGTGATTTAGCATTCAGATGAAAAAAAGAGCTCCTGAAGTCTTTGTTATTGCACTTTATTAGCATCTGAGTAATTTTTATTTCTTTGTCTTTCAAGTGTGAGAAAAGATTAAGAATGTTCCTACTAATAGGATAAATCTCACTTTTTGTTTGTTTGTTTGTTTGTTTCTTTTGGGATGGGGCTGAGTCTAGATTATATAGCTACAGTGCCATGACAGTTTGATTTTTTTTTTAAGTCATTTAGAGAAAGATAGTCACCTACTTGGTCAGAATGTCCTCATTGTGATAGAGTAGGTGCTAACCATAGCCAACTAATATAGGTGACGTGCCTTTAAATCTTTTGGTCACATGCTATCTGTCATGTAGAATAGTATTTAACTACAGACCAGTAGTGTATGCATCTGAAATGTGAGAATGTGAAAACTCTTATTGACTAAAGGAAAGTTTACAGTAGAATCAAGTCATTGGCGAAATTGTAATCCTTATTCCATTAAGTTATCCATTTTTCTTAAGCAATTACTTTGAAATATCACTCTGCTTTTATTATGGGAATCTTCAAGTTAATATTAAAATGTTCACCAGGTTAGTGATTTTCAAACGTATGCCTTTTGATAATGTGTATCCTGTGATGCTTAATTTAGTAATCAATGGAATTCACAGATAATATCTACTTACACATGTCATTTAAAAAAATCTGTTATGCCATAATTATAATACATAGGAGATATAAAAGAGAAGTATATAATGAAATAATATGTATGTAATTATAAATGCTCTGACACCACTGTGTTCACTGACAAAGCACCCATCAAAATGTCCGCATTGCCCTCTAGGTTGTGGGGTCATCCCTCCTGATATCCATTCACGGAGTTCCCAGACCTGTGGGAACATACCTGTTTTATTTTTTCTTCTATATCCAGTTCTAGACATGGTATTTGGCATGGACTAAGTGCTCAATATTTCTATAGTGAATGTTGAATGAGGAAAAAGGAAAAAAAAAACCCAAATCCAAATCTTCTCCTTCAGGAATTCATAATCTAGTTGGAATGGCAGTTCAGTTCAGTAACACAAAGCAAGGCGTTGGCTTCCCACGCGTTCCAAGAACTGGGCGCATGGTGTGTGCTGCAGGAATTTAAGGAAGAGGGGACCCACCCTCTGCAGGCAGAACCTGAGGACTGCTGTGGGTCTCAGACATTAGGGCGGCAGTGCATTTATGCGTTTACACTGGTGTCTGGTCAAAGTAGCGCTGGTCCAGGTGCAGAGGGAAGACAGGTTACTAAGGCCCTGTGCTCCTAGAGTTTCCATTCTAGGGCATTTCCAACTTTGGTGAGTGTCAGAAGCCCTGGAGGAATGGTTAAATGCCTATTCCCAGGCCCGACCTGGGCTATTTCAATCTGCATTTTAAGCAAGTGTTAGAGATAAATTATAATGTAATTCATGAGTCTCACTTTAAGAAACATCAGATATGGGTAGGCAAAGAACCCAATATGTTTCTCCTGAGAATTTTCAGCATTTGGAAAATGAATGGCAATCCTTGGGTGAATTTTGAGAATCGTCTTGAAAGGAAACTTCTCATAGTCATTTCATAAATAAGTGAATGTAAAAGATGAGAGAGTATTTTTTTAAGACATCATTATAAGACTGATGCTGTTTGTAAAATACTATTGTTTTAACATTCTTGTGGCAGTAAAAATAGTCTTGATTATAGGTGGTGCAATTATATCTGTTTTCTTTTGCTGGTATTGCAAATCGAAATGTATTGAGGATGGAAATATATTGAGGAGAGAAATAGTTCTGTTTTGAAATATATTTGTGTGTGTGTGTGTGTGGAGAGATCTTTAAATATTTAAAATCAATTTTTTTCTCTTTTGTTTCCTGCTCCCTGCCATCTTTATAAAAGCTATTTTGACTTAAATGATGATATGAATCATTATGTGATAGAACAAATTAGTTATATCTTTCATTAGCAACCTTAGAAGTTGTCTTCTTAACACCATGTTATACTAAAATTATTGCTAGGAATTTTTTTACTGCTTTTCAATTTCTTTTTGAAGAAACACTAAAGGATTAACCAAAAGTGTTTATAATTTTTCTCATTAGCTTAGTATTTTATTTTCATTACCTTGTTTGAAGTTTTTATAATTAAAATCATAGTGTCTTTCATGACACATGCCCTTCTAATAGTATACATCTGATAAAAATTAAAAAACAAATTGTAATGTCTATTTATTTTTGAAGGAGAGAGAGAGAGAGACAGACAGAACATGAGTGGGGCGGGGAGCAGAGAGAGGGAGACACAGAATCCAAAGCAGGCTTCAGGCTCTGAGCTGTCAGCACAGAGACCGACATGAGGCTGGAACTCATGAGCCCTGAGATCATGACCTGAGCGGAAGTCGGACACTTAACTGACTGAGCCAACCAGGTTCATCTGATAAAATTTTAAATATGGAGTAGCTGCCTTGGTTACAGAGAAGCTTAATTCTCAATATTCCAAAGACTAATACGGGTTTTTGACTTTATATATTTGAATCCACTTTTTAAAAAGATAATGGGTGGAAGCAGAATAAAAGGCTTTCCAAATTTTATTTTACCATGTAGCACAAAATAAAGGGGAAACAGTTAAAATTCTGGTAAATAAAGACATACAGTTGAGGATAATTGCATTGCTTCTTCCTTGGGGGACTGAGGCCCCCATCCCAACAAAAGCTCCCTGCCACACCCTCTCTAAACTTCATCTTCATGCAAATTAATCGACCAAACACAGAATCCTAATTCTGAATCACAGATCATCTGCCTTTTTTTATAATTGATTTTTATATAATTGACTTTATATTCAAATCAATCACAAACTCAAAAATTATAAAAAGCAATCAACTGATAGCTCAATCAATAGTTCTGTCTTCATGATGCTTAAACAATTGAGTTTATTAATTTTCTGAACTGATTTTTTTTCTTTTTTAGCTGGTTTTAGTCCAATGGACACTCAGATTTTTTTTTTTATGAGAGAATTTATAGAGCCCTGAAGATTGTAGCTTTCCTTCTTTTAAAACTAATAATTCTCTTAGCACATTTAAACAGAATGCAAAAACAAATGTTCAGTTTACTGTTTAAAGCTTGCAAATGATGGGAAGGTTGCCTTTTTATGTTTTGTGATAGTCCCATGAGTTACTAAGATCAACTTAAAATGGAGGACTAGGTGCATCTTTATTGGGACACATTTTTTCAAAAAGTTTTCCAAAGATAATTTGTATGGGGAAAATCTTTTGCTCAAATGTGTTTATTTTGTAGGTATAAATTCAGTTGGGTAAAGAGTACTCTGAACAATTTCTGATTTTCAATTGGATTTCCTTATTTTATTTTGTACATGAGTGCTGAAAATCTACAGAATAAAATTTGATTTAATTTCCATTTTGACCTTTTCCAAGTAGAGACTCAGTTATGGATGTGAGCAAAAGGTCATATTGTGTGAGGGCCTTCCTCTTTCCTCTGTATTCTCAGAGTGTGGGCAACATTTGAAAAAAAATGACCCAGCACATGTATCTAAATAGAGAAATCATTTTTAACATCAACACATGTAGATTTCCACAGACTTTATGATGTTCACATAATGAGTAAATACTCAAAAAAAAAAAAATAGGTACAACTACATGCATACAGGCACACACAGAGGACTGAACCAGAGCAGTTGACAGGGCTGTGTGGGACTGACCCAAACTGAACTGTTAATCAAGGGGAAATGTGTGAAGGCTATGCGTTCGTGAGATCGACCACAGTTACCCAAGATATGGTAATATGACACAGGCACAAGTCCTCCTGCCTTGTGTTGCACTGAGAGTCCAAGAAAGTTTGGCAAGTAGAACCTCAAGTCCTGTCCAGAGAATCCAAAATCATCACCCATGGAGCTTAATTCTGAATTTCCGGCCCAGACAAAACTCCGATTAAATTCAATGAGTGTTTCTCATTTTAGAAAGCTGTGCATGTGCATGCCATGTTCTTTTCTTAGATAAAAACATACCCACAGCTCCTTCCATACAAAATGAAACCAAACACATTTAGAACACATGTAAGCCATTTCTCTATGGGAAAGGCCATTTGTGGTTAACACAGAAAGTATTTATGGTTTCACTGTTAATTGTGGTTTCTTTGTATTAGCCAAAAAAGGTAGCATTTTTCATGGTAGGAATAGTATGAAAGCAATCGCCTTTCTAAAAAATGTTCGAATTTTCTGGGGCATGAGGAAGTGACTGGATTTATGATATCTTCTAAACACCAAGAGAATATATACAACCTACAGTGGTATTTTCAATCTGAATAAAAGTTTCTTTAAAATTGTCTTAATTGCTCTTTGGTACATTTCTACAAGTTCAGTCTGTATACTCGACATATATAATATTTGCAGCTGGGGTGCATTTTAGTTTCTTATTTATAACTGTTATCTAGGGACATTAAATTTCATTCTGGGTCAGTGCTATTTTTGAAAGTTGTTAATTTCAATTTCTTCTGGAAATTGTTAATTTTACAAATGTTATTTTATAAATGTTAATTTATTTAATCCATCAGTGGGATTTATTTGTTCCTTCCTTTCTATCCTTCTTTCCTTATTTTTTTCTTCCCTTTTTTTGAATTAAAACTTGAGAAATCATTACACTGTTGAAATACTGTAATTATTTCATATTAGAAAAGTATCATTTTAATTTTAAACTGTATTTTGGCAAGGATTCTATAAGTGGGTGAGTGAAGTCAAAAGAATAATTAAATACGAAAACAGCCAGATTAATTAATTTGAATGTACATTTGTGGGTCTGCATACTGATATTTTTTTTAGCAGGCATTTCCACAAGTGTTTTACCATCTGAATGCATCACATATATATTATTACAAGGTGGGAAGAGACAATTGTGGTTTTTAGGTCAATAACTAGAATACCTGGAAAGATTTACGTATCAAGCAGTTTTTCTTAAATATTGGAGCTTTTATAACCTATGGGGAATAATATATTTTTTAATTTTCATCATTTCACAATTTTATTTAGAATTTTAAAGGAAGCAATGATATATTGATATAAGATTATATTTTATTAAATTCATAAGAAAAAGACAAGTATTTAAACCATATGGCCCCCATTGCCTCTTCCTGAGAGTGAGAAACATTCTTTAGGAAAATTCTTAAAGTATAACCTATCAATTTAATCATATATACTTAAATATATCTCGTGAATGTATGTGAAATTGAATTTAAATGGACATTTTATGTTTAACACAGTTTTCCAAAGATCTGTATTTATTCAAAGATCATGTAGAAGGCTATTAACTTCGGTAAATATTGCTGTGTCCACTGCTATTTGTATACTTCTGGGTTTTAATTTAATAGTTACAAACATCCAATAGATTGGTACACTTAGATTGCACCTATAGTAGTATTCAGAACATTTCCCTTAAAAAATTTCAAAGGTTTTTGGTATATATTTTTGTCTCTCCTTTTTCTTATAAATAGAAATTGCAACTGGAGTATATTATTACATATGAAATTTGATTTGTTGATATACCATAAAACTTTATGCACCTCAAATAATATTTTAATATATTTTATAGTGTATAATACTGAATATCAGTGTAACATATTTGACATGATATTTTTGTATACCCTTATATAGCATTTTAAAATATATTGATAACCATGGGATATGTCTTTCATGTCTTCTTATGATTTTTATTTTCAAAATCATTAATATTTTAAGAGATAATGTTCACAGAAAGTAAATACTTCTCTATAAAGTCTTTACAAAAAAGGAATAAAACCTCAAACCAGAACTTCATTTTAATAAATATGTTGTATTTTCTTTTTATGTTACTGACATCAAATGATCTCTGATCCCAGATACAATTTTCTTTTGCATAGCAAAATGTAATGTTTCTTTTCACTATTATTTTCATGTATATTCAAATACTGATGTAAAATAACCAAAGAATAAAGACAGACTTTACTAACAGGTTATATTTTCTTTAGGTGTAGGCAATAGGTGGTGACAGTTAAAATCATGCAAAAGTTTTTCATTCCTTGCTGTTCACAAATATGTAAAAATAGGCATTCATAGTGTCCACTATTTCTTAGGTTTTAAAGTCCCATTTTCTCAGCCGAGGTTTCTTACCTTTCTTTCACTGCCGCCTTACTGAGAATCCTCAAACACTGCGGCTCTGTTCTTTCCTGGTCATCTGCTTGCGTTGTGCACGTTCGACTGTAGGGGGCACTCCTCAGCTACTACAGACACTGTCTTGTGATCAGTCCTTTTTGTGGCTCGGAGACGTATTTAATATTCATTATTTTATCAAGGCATTTAGTCTAAAAAGACTTCATAGCTCATCCTTAAAGCACGTATATTCATAATTGAGAAAAAAAAAATCTCCCATAGGTATCAAGGTGGGCGTTTGGGTTCCTGAGGATGTTAATAAAATTTTATAATACTGAAATGTGCCTGGGTAAATAAGTACTTTTCAGAGCTCTCTTCTTGTTATTCTTTTCTTCTTGGAGCTCAGGGTGGATTTTATAATACCCAGATTTTTATTACTATACCTCGAGTCTTGTCTCTTTGCCTTGAGGACTCCCAGAGAGCGGGGTGTGGAATGATCATGATTTATGTTTGGGAAGAGGAACCACAGAGTTTTTACATAGAATTATGTGCCCTACACTGAAGCTTATAAACAGCTTATCTTTAATGGGAGTGAAATATTGAATTTAAGATTGTGTGTGGCCTTTCCTCCACTCCCTTCCCTCCACTTTCACGTCCCTTATTTGCCCGGTCCCAAACAGACTACTTGTGTGGCAACCCTAAGATCCATAATGACCTGGGCCTCTCACGTGTCTATACCTTCTGGGTTCACATCAGCAGCTGGGGCAGCAGCTTCAGCCTCTTTATAGCTCTCCATACTTAGTTCACTGAGAGACCAATAGCATTAACTCCTCTGATATGTTAGGGGGACTTATTTTTCTTCCACATCAGCCTCTTTCTTGCCTCTGGGCACGCTCCCCTCCCTGTCTTCCTGTTAGGGAGTGCAGATCTCAGGACCCCACTCTCTTTACTCCTGTCTGGGACCAGCCCCTTTGCTTGGGACTAAGACTCCCTCACTCTTCCAGACTCTGGCTGCTGCCTCAGCAGTGGTCTCCTCTCCCTCCTTGTCGTCAAACTTTTCTTCTCGATGTTGTAATTCCTCCTACTTTAAAAAGAATCCCTCTCTTCACTCCACTTCTCCAATCTTCAGTGTTTCCTCAGTTTCCTTTTATAGCAAAGCCCCTCAAAGAGATGTCCTTATTTGATATCACTAACTCCTGCGTTTCCTTTTCTTCCCTCCCACTACTTGCTCACTGACTCTTCACTAGTGACCTCCCTGTTGCATTAGCTGTAGCTAATGATCAGTACTCAGCCCTGATCTTCATTGACACAGAGGCAACATCCCTGCCCCCCTCGCCACTGTGGATCATTCCCTCCGCCTTAAAATATTCTTTTCATGGAGCTCCTAGGAGATAGACTCTCTCCTTGTCCTCCGAACTCACCAACAGCTTCTCTGCTCCTCCAATAGTTGTGTGTTATCTCCTTGAACCCCTGGGGGGACTGTCCTCAGGCCCCTCTTCTTCATCATCTGCACACACTCTCTCTAGGCTTATCTCATCTTCTCTCAGTAATGCTATCCATACTCTGAAAAATCCTCCATTTATATTTTAGCCAGGACCACTCCCCTGAACTCTGACATGTATATTCACTGCAGTCTCTACTGGGTGTTGCTATTTGGATGTTTACTAGACTCCTTAAACTGATCTCCATTCCACCCGCATATACAGCAAACAAACAAACAAACAAACCCACTTCTTCAGTCTTCCCATGTTACAAAGGGGAGTTTTTTCAGGATAAAACCTCAGTCTAGATGACAGTCCATGCCACTGTCATCATTCATCTTGATTATTGTCTCCCTGCTGCTGTCCATTCCAATACATACCTACATCAATCAATACAGCAGTGGTTTAATGTCAGCTCATTTCAGTCTTTTCCTCAGTGGCTCCCCATCTCACAGTAAAAGCCACAGCCCTATTAATGCCCCCCTACCTATGGGATCTGGCCCATGAGAAACCTCTTGGTTTTGTCCCCTCCTCTTCTCCCTGGCCCACTTCATGTCAGCCACACATACATCCTTGCACTTGCTTAATGATCCTTATTAAGTCCTTCCTCAGAAGCTCTTCACTTGTGATTACCTCTGTCTGGAGTGCTCTTCTCCCTGGTATCTTTATGACTCACTGCTTCATGTCCATGAGATCTTTCCCCTAACATTCCCTTAAGAGTGGGGAGGATTCCCCTGGCTACCCTATTTAAAATAGGAAGCCCACTCTCCTGGACACAGCATTTTGTATCCCTACTTTCTGCCTTTATTATTTTTTTTCTGTAGCACTTTTCATTATCATCATCTGCCTACCAGATATTCATTTACCAGTCATCGTTACCTCATTGGTATGTGTGTTCCAGGGGCAGGTATTTTCATATGTGTCTGCTGTGGCATCCCCACTGCCTAGAAAGACAGTTGACACGTGGTAGACTCTCAGGAACATTTGCTAAATGAATGAACCAGTTTAGTCTATCATCTGGGAGGGGACCAATGTCCAGATTTGGGATCCAGTCAGGATTTGGATGTATTCTGTCTTTTCTGTTTTACAACTTGCTTTCTGATTTCAAAGAATTTTTCAAAGTGATGCACTGTATTTTGTGTTGGTATCTTTGGTTGTTCTCTTTCATTGACTTGGAACATCTTTTTGCTTTTACATTTAATAAATATCTGATGCAATAATTTGTTAGATTTCAGGGCCTTTTTGTTTTCCTTTGGAGGGGGTTTTATAAGTGGGGTTTTTGATTATTGGGGCTTAGGAAAGTCAAATCCCATTGAGAGGGACTTTCTCACTCTTGGCAAAATAAAAAAGCACTCCTGATTTGGGAAAACTTTATTGAGCAAAAAATTTCTGTAAAAAGCTTCTCTCTCTATAGAATTTCAGGGAATTTGGTAGAAGCAGTTGATTATAAGCCCTTATATTTTCTGTTCTCCTTGTTATCCCTTCATACCCCTATGACCTCACGATTATCATGACCACGTGGGCTTATATTTTAAATAGTTCTCTTACAAGAGGTGACATGTTTAATTCTGTGCATCCGACTATATGACCAAATGGTGTGACTTTACCTAAGTAAGTGTAGGAGAAGGTATGCAGAAAGAAACCAGCTTTTGCTTAGGTCAACGATTATGCTAAGCCTTATTCATATTTCAATTTATTAAATCCTTAACACAACCCATTATACAGTTGAAAGCGAAACTTGGAAAGATTGTATAACTTTCCCAAGATCTTAGATCCAGTAATATCCAGTGCTTGGATTCAGAGATTTTTCTGTTTTTTTCAAACTTGTATTCCTTTCAGTGTATTATGCTGCCTTATGTATTATCAGCTTGACATAATTTGCTATAAACTCTGAAATGCTTTTTAGGTGGTATTCAGAAAGTAATAGGTGTGTTTACTAAATTTTGACACTCAACAAATTTGCATAGCTATGCGAGATAATAATAACTGCCACTTACTGCACCAGGTTTTTCTAATCTTTTGTTAAACATTATTACTAATGTTTACAGCAACCCTAATTATTATCGTCATTTTACAGAGAGGAAAATTGAAGCTAATAGAAATAATTTTCCTGATTTAAAAAACGCTGATGCCTGGGCTTTTACCTAGAACAAGAAATCAGATATTTAATATTTTTACTCCCTCCCTGTATTCAAGTATCTACTCAAATATCATTTTATCAGAAAGGACCCCTTTAACCAAGTTACCTGGATAGTTCTACCTCTAGGTAGTGTCCTCTTAGCCTGCTTAATTTTCTTTACAAGCATATTATCACCTATGCATTACATAGTTCCTGATTTGTTGTCTGCCCTTCCCAGACAAAATACAAGCTTTGTGAGTTTAGGGACATTGTTTCTGTATCCACCATGCTTAAATATCAGCCAAACCGATGTGAAAAGCTGTGGGGCTGAAAGTGTGGGTGAAATTGGATTAATCTGGGTGAAATGAATAAAGAGGATGAAGGAAACTTTGAGTAAAAGAGAATAGAAAAGGGAGAACTAGAACAGAATAGGACAGTCAGATCAGAAACACTGAAGAAATGTGAGGGTTTTAGATTCTTCTGAAAACGTATCTTGTGAACATAGAAAGGAAGATTGTCTTTTTACGTAAGGTGATGGGGCTTCTAGAAGAAGGTAATATATATTTGTGTCAGAGAAGACTATTAAAATTATCAACATGTGTTGTTAAAAAAAAAAGTAAGGTTTCAAAGTAGAAGGGAATTCAGAACCTGAGATACAACTTTGTAATGAAGAGAAAAATCCTATTTTGGGGATACTTACAGGAAGAAGTTTTTGGTTGTAGAGATCATCTGAAGATATAGAAGTTCCTAAAGGATTGAAGAGACCTGTGATATTTCAGGCCCAAAAGAAAAGAATATTAAAAAAAAGAAAAGACTCAGAGGAAATTAGGGCACAGACAGACTAAGTAACCTGCTTCAGGTCACATGCCTTGTGAGTGGCAAGGCCAGAATGAGAAACCCTGGCAGAGACCCCAGGGACCCACACTCTTCGCTATTAGATTACCTGGTCTTTTCTGACAACATTCTCTTGACATTGAGCTTTGAACTTTTTTGAAATCCTGTTACTTGCACCAATTTTCTGTTTTCTTAGCCTGCGGTGGCTTGCCACTGACAGTGCTCAGTTACTGTCAAGCAACTAGGTGGCAGGCAGTGCCGAGGACCTTTCCTGCCTAGGCTCTCTAGGAATGAGAGTCAAGAATTCTTTGAATGATTAAGTGATCACTATTGCTTGATAATTTGGCAGTCGAAAACCAGAGACGTTGGCAGGGACAACTTCCGAGAAAAAAAAAGTTTTAATTCTTATTATTAAATTCTTAAGATTTAAAATTCTTATTAAGATTTAAAAAGAGCTGATAGAAAGGAAAGTGTGTAGCATGGGGAAGTTTAAAATCCAGATCTTTTTGATAGGGGGAAGTGCAGTACTGTCTCCGTTTGCCATTCTTTAGGAACTGAGGATCCTGAATGTACTGAATACATTGGGGAGGAGTGAAAGAAATGTAACATTTGAAAATTAATGGAAGAGGAGAAAAGAATTAAGAAACCAAGATTCCTAAAAGATCAAGAGAATATATTTCAGATGATAAAGGAAGGAAAGCTAAGGGGAAGATATGTGATTAATCATGGTTAATCATCCATCCATCCATCCATCCATCCAATCACATTCTACACATCTGAGAACTAAACAGTGATGGAAAAGGAAATAATAAATTGATCAGGAATGGCACTCAGGAATCCTGTCAGTCTCTTACTTTATAGAATCAAAAAGACATTTTATTGGAAAAAAAATTTCAATATTAATTATAATTAAGTGTAAATCAATGCTATCCCACATACATTTTCTTTGTTTAGAGTCACACATGTGGTCCTTTCTATTTCTCATGTTCTGAGTTAACAACATCTACTGGCTGTGAGAACTGACATGAACAGATATGTGTTATTTTAGGGGGAATGATGACCCAACGATTAGAAATACATACTTATTTATGACTGATGATAACGCAGTCACTGCTCCCTGCATTTATAAGTTGTATGTATGGTATGGCTATTTTGAAAACTTGTCCATAAACAGGTAGTTCTTTTGCCATGAGCCCTGCCTAGTTGTGGAGAATCATTTAGAAACATGTAAAGACAACTGTGAAATTAACACACTGTGAAAGGCATGTAACAGTGATGCTAAAATTAAAGTTACCTCTGCCTGGCACTAAGTACATCTGTATCAACAGAGATTTGTATGTCTTACAGAGCCAGCAGGTGGTATTAAGTGAGTATTTGTTGAAAGCTGGATGAAGAAAATGAAGAGATCTTATCCCATCTAACAAAAAGTGTTCATGCATTCTGTGCCTTTCAGTTTCATTTAGGAAAATGTACGGAAGCCTTTATGTTGCTATTCTCAGCTCTGCCTCTCTGCCTTATTATACCATTTCCTTTTGCCCATATATACCATTCTTTGCCTGCAACATGACAGATGCGTTTCTTGGCTCCTCCTTCTTCATGACACTGTAGGATTATGCCACATTTCTTAGGTTGAGCTTGAGTTTATCTTTAGAGAGTTGTTTCTTCTTGTCTTGACTGAAGTTTTTCTAGCAGAGCAGATATGACTTGGCAAGTATTTGGGAGTGTCCGAGAAGTCTGTGGCTGCAAGCACTATAGCAAGCATCCATTGTGTTTGAAGGGGCACACCTATGACCCTGGGCTTCTGTGTTGTTGATCCTCATTTCCATCCCATTAATTGTTTTGTGAGGGGAAAGTATTTTCTGCCCCCAGCTACCTTTGGTTTTCTGGGTATTAGAGAACAATTTTACAGGTATGCTACACATGACTCATGGTATATATTCTGACTTCAGCATGGTAGTTTTTTTTGTTTTGTTGCCATTTAAGAAAAATGTCAACTCCTTTCTGCTGCTCTTCCTTTGAAGCTCATTGTGTGAAAGATCTCTAACGTGAAATTAATCTGGGTTTGGTTGGATGCCATGCCCTTAAGAGATGAAAAGAAAATCTCATGAGGTAGACAGGCTTATCTATTATGATCATAACATTGGGCTTTACAAGGCATATACGAAAGGATGCCCAGAGTAGCATGGGTCAGGAAAGAGAGGGAAAAAAATTGTCCTCATTAGGAGACAATTAAGAGTTTGTTCTATACCATGGGTCCAACCTGGACTTTTGGCAGTTTTCTGAAAGGGAATAGCAGTGGTTATCGAGACTAGTGGCTGGCTTTGGAAAGGGCATCTCATCTGGTCTCCGTTTAGGAACACTGCAATGAATGAGATTCAAAAGCTCATAGCAGTGCACATTTTGGGACATTGGAGAAGCACAACTTAGAAATGCAGAACACTCTGG
Source organism: Acinonyx jubatus (assembly GCF_027475565.1). Classification (NCBI taxonomy): domain Eukaryota; kingdom Metazoa; phylum Chordata; class Mammalia; order Carnivora; family Felidae; genus Acinonyx; species Acinonyx jubatus. The sequence goes on from NC_069381.1 coordinate 181,455,573, forward strand.
AAATAAAACTACCATTCATCCCAAATACAGAGAGGTGCTAGTCTGACAGAGCCTGTATCTTCCAGTGATATCCAGACTGCGTGCTGAGGACGGGTTTGCCATGGTTAAAATCAGTATTCCAAGACTTGTTTGTTTAAAATGGAAAAAAGACTGGTGGTTGGAAACCTCATTTTTCTTTGTTACTGTTTTTGAAACATCAGGACATCAGCTTGTCTCTTGGGACTGTGCCCAGGAGGTCTAATTTTGCTGAAGGATCCAGTCAAGCCTTTGGAGTTAGTTTAGTATTCTAAATTAGTTATATTTTGATTTTACTTGGATTTGTGGAAAAACTAAAAAAGTCAACATCTAAGAGAGGCAATTCCAGGTTCTTCCTACCTCCCATGAAATTGTATTTTGGTTGTTATGTTGAACACACAAAAGTAAAAAATATCCCTCTGAAAATGTTCATGCAGCATGAGCAGTTCCTCTCTGAGAACTCATATTCCCTTGGATGAATGGCATAATTTCACTCCTAAAAGCATAATAGGGATTCCCTTTGCCCGTTCAGTGATTATAATGTTGGAATAAATCCTTGCCTCCGTTGACTCCCTAAAGTGTGCATACCTGGAATTAATACACTATAGATGATTTTCCATCACCAGAGGAGTGAAAGGGAATAGGAGTGGGGTGGGGGGAGCAGAATTAAAGATCCAAGCTACAGTGAAGGCTGAAAATAGTGGATCAGAGAGGCAAGAGATTGTCTGGATCCAGGAAATAGTCAGAAACTTGGAGGCAAAGTAGAGAAGTGAGTCAGAACAAAAATGGCATTATACATGAACTGGAAGTGCAGATAGGGTGTTTATAAAAGCAAGTGAAGATGAATATGTATGGCTTACCAGACAGATGACCATGGACCTTTGCCTTACCTTAGCATCTAGTTGACAGAGTAAGGACCAGTGACTTCTAACTGTGATGGAGACTGTGGGCTCAAGGCCACGCATCTGACAGACAGATACTCTGTTATCCAAGTAGGGGGTTCTGGTATGCTCTAAAGGTTTGATTTTGGAAAAGATGCCTGTGCTGTGAATCCTTGTGCTTTCTGTATATTACATCAGCATTCCTTAGTCCATGCCATTCGGAAACATGTATTGCAAATTTAATTTGGTTAATTCACAAGTCTATTTTTTACCTGTTCAATTTAATACCGTTCAAATTTGCCAATAAGTGATATGCCAGTTTCCTGCCAGACTACGCAAGGCAAAATGTGAATCATCAGTGGCTAAATGGCTTTTCTTGACATTGAATAGATGTCCAACTTCCTATTTAATAATGATACATGTATATAGCTGACCTTAATAGGAAAATAAGATCTCTCCACACTTTATCTAACTCAAGTCTTCACATAATTCTGCTTCATTGTGGATTTTTGTGTGCGTTGGTATAGCTGGCTTTGTAAGTAGATAATATGCTTAATATGATGTAAGCACATGTAGATCTACATGTAAAATGCCCAAGGGTGTGTAGAATAAAATGGCACAGAATTATTAACTTGCTTTTTTACTTAATGTTAATTGACTCTGTGTATCCAAAATTAAGAATTTTCAAGCATATTTTCTCTAAGTTTTCCAACAGGTTTTTGAGGTGGGTATTAGTATTCCCATTTTCCAGTACAGGACACAGATTCTACGAGATTAAAACACTTCCTGTAAAACTCTTATTCACACTATGTCTGTTCACTCTAAAGCCCATATTCATTTCTATTGTCTCATATTGTTATTTTCCTTACTGCGTTCTTATTCTCACTGATCACAACATAGATCACTTTGTTTTACTCTGATAGCTCATAGATCTTGAAAGTAAGTATGAAATTTATTGCCATAAGACACTCATTATAATTGCTGCCTTGTATTTCTAATACCTGGGACTGAATCCAGTGGGGGAAATTTTGAATGTAAAATTTACATGCTGGGTTTATCTTCCAGAGACATTTTCTATGGATGTGTATTACATATTGGGAATATATGCTTCAGAATACCAAAACTTCTGAATTCTTCTTTGATAACCACATCAAAGGTAGTTCTTGAGGTTTAGAAAGACAAAAATATTCTTTAGAAAAACAAAAGAAAATTAGCAAAAATTAGTCCAAACACAAATACCGCAAGAAAAATTGTACAACTGTATGCCCATAAGTATATGTTAATAAATTTAGCAACAAAAATATACAGTGCTTCATGATGTGACTCATTAAGAATGAATTTAACTAGATGGTGGCAGAATATGAACAGCACGCACAATGGTTACAGTAAATGTGCAAGTGTCGCCTTTCTTTCAGACCAAGTATTAGGGAAGAAAATTGCATACTTGATGTCTGGCGGTTTCTAGAATGCTGTTTTTGTTTACGGGTTGGGCAAATGCCCATGGTTTTAACAAAATAAGAATAGAAATCATACATTATTGTGAAGTTATTTTAAAACAACAGATGCAAGGCAGGTCATGGAATGTTTCTGTGACTATTGAGCAAGGAAATGGAACCAGACCCTATGAAATTCTTGAAGGATAGAGAGTATAATTTTTATTTGGATATTCCTAGAATTAATATTGCAGATGCCTCTCCTGATGTATGTTATGGAGAAATAGCAGAGTTCTAGAATATTTTACCTGAATGCATAGTTAGAAACTGAATATGTTTTTCCCACATGTAAATGGAGAGTGTTTACTATATATTTTATATATATTGGGAGCGATGCTAAAATCTATCAATCTCCTTTTTCTCTTTTCAACTTTTTTCCCTCAGTGATACCCTCACAGGATTTGTGGGTGGCATTTTAATTTTATGGGAGTAGCTCCTTAATTCATTTTAACTATGCTTATGTAAGACTTTCTGAGTATTTGGTAATACGTGCATACTTCATCATCACAAGGACCAAGGTAAAGTAGTTGTAGCCTATAGAGAGAGATGAGTCACAAAAATTATTTCCCAAAGTATGTTCCTTTGATTTCTAACTCATAGTATACATTTGAAAGGACCTACTTTATGGGAAAATTTATGGGCCTTAAATGGATAAGTATGGTTCACAAGTGAAAGTGGCCTTGGGCCATCAGAAGGTCTATGGTGGAGTGTTGGGTTGGCTTATGTGTGTGTTATGGTCCAAACAATTGGTTACCAACCTGGATCTTTTTTTTTTTTTGAGAATCTATTGTCTAAGTGTTTAAATCATTTCTTGAATAATCCATCTACTATAATTTTTGCCTTCCAGTGGAGACACTTGAAGGTTAAAATATAACATGAAATTTTTGTCTTTTGCAAGAATTTTCAAATACATGTGGTTATTGCAGTCTCTCTTTTTCATTGTTAACCAAATTTCTGAACCATTGTTTTGTCTTCCTCAACCCCACCCCAAAATATAACATTTAAATTTTTTATTGGTGATGGTTTGATTGCTCATTGGGACCCCTAACTGTTCTATGTATTTCCTAGCTGGGTCATCCCTGGTGAACAGACAAAATTTTATTCCCCTCTCATACCTGTTTGTGTTTTCTTGATTTATCTGTGGTCAAGCACAAAGGGCAGTGTTGGGATAACCACTGGTTCAGGTCAAGCTAGGGTGATCATGCCTTAATTCATTCCAGCCCATTAGAGTGATTGTGCTGAAACATGAATGTGATTAAACCATTGCCATTATTAAAAGTCTCAAAAACCTTTTGGATATCCTTCTCACAGGGTATAGAAACTTCAGATCTGGCTTATTGCTCTGGGTTTACCTCTAGTGGTATGAAGAAATGGTCTTGAACATGCTGAGATACCACTGCCACCAAAGCTACCTTCCCTGTGCCACAGGACCATGGGTTGGCTTAGTAATCTCCACCATGGTGAGCAGAGAGCTCTTTTCCATCTGGGGTTCTCAAGAGGTGAGAGGTGCCCTCAAGAGGTTTGATTGGGTCCTGACATGTTACCAAATATCTGGAGTCCTTTCATTTGATGATAGGATTATTCCCTTCCCAAGGTCACATATGCCATCAATTTGCTGAGTCTGGATGGGGTCTGGTACCAGCCCCAGTGGACCAGCAACCATTTTTCCCCTCTGTCACTCACACTTGCTTGTGGGATCTGGTCACCCTTCCAGATATTTGTCCATGTGATTCTTTCTCAAGGACTCTATATCCCTGTTTAGGATTTTTGCTTCCCTTCAGATAGTCAAGTATAACCCCCACCCCCCAGCTGTAAATGTAGTTCAACTTGCTTTACATACTAAGAATATCCTCAGCCACCATGTAAATTAGTGGATGTCAAGCAGGATACTTGGGAAAAAGTGGTACCATTTATATCACACAATATAACATTGAAATTATCTATTGTCCATGAAATCATTGCTAACACCAATATCATGAAGTTTTTCTTTCTTTTTTGTCAGGCCTCCTGTTCAAGTCTAATCTTTTTTGAATTGGTTTTCCTGTGTGTGCGTGTGTGTGTGTGTGTGTGTGTGTGTGTGTTTGATGTAAGATAAGGGTCCAACTTCATCGTTTTGCATGCAGATATCCAATTTCCCCAACTCCATTTCTTGAAGAAAGTATCCTTTTCTTACTATATATTCTTGGTCCTCTTTTTGAAGATTAGTTGACTAAATATGTGTGAATTTATTTCTGGGCTCTCTATTTTGTCCTACTGGTCTGTATGTTTATCTTTATGCCAGTACTACATTATTTTAATTACTGTAACTTTGTAATGTGTTTTGAAATCAGGAAGTGTGATGTCTCCAGCTACATCAAAACACAGGCAACAAAAGCAAAAATAGATGTGACTACAGCAAGCTAACTTCTGCACAACAAAGAAAATAATCAACTGAGTTAAAAGGCAACCTACAGAATGGGGTAAAATATTTGCAAATTATATATTTGATAAGGGGTAATTCCCAAAATATGTAAGAAATTTCTATAAGTCAATAGCAAAAAGTGAATAACTCAATGGAAAAAAAGGGGCTAAGGACTCAAATATACATTACTCCAAAGAACACATATAAATGGCCAAGAGGTTTATAAAAAGATTCTCAATGTCACCAATCATCAGAGAAATGCAAAACTCTAATGAACTATCACTTCACACCTGTTAGGACAGAGAGGATGTGGAAAAACTAGAACCCATGTACATTGTTTGAAATGCAAAATAGTGCAACTCCTAAGGTAAACAGTATGGAGGCTCCCTAAAAAATTAAAAGTAGAACTACCATATAATTCTGTAATCCAACTTCTGGGTATTATCAAACAAAATTGAAGTCAGAAGATATGAGAACTTCCACATTTATTGCAGCACTATTCATGATAGCCAAGATGTGAGAATGGCCTAAACGTCCATCAACAGATGAATGGATAAAGAAAATATGGTATATACATAAAATGGAATACTAGTTTAAAAAAAAAGGAAATCTTGTAATATGTGACAACATGGACGAATCTTGAGGACATTATGCTAAGTCAAATGAGCTAGTCACAGGAAGACAAATATTGTATGATTCTACTTACCTAAAATAGTCAAACCCATAGAAGCAGAGAGCAGAATGGTGGTTGCCAGGGCCTGGTGGAGGGAGGAAGAAAGGAGATATTAATCAAAGGGTTGATATTAATCAAAGGGTTAGTTGTGCAAGATGAATAAGTTCTAGAGATCTGCTGTACAACATTGTGTCCATAGTTAATAATGCTGTATTGTACATTTAAAATGTTGTTAAGAAGGTAGATCTCATGTTGATGTTGTGTTCTTACCACAAGACAATAGGAATAAAAAGTGTCTATTGACTTTCTTCTTCACAAAGCTCTAAACTCTCGAGGGCAGGAATTGTGTCAGATTTGTTTTTGTATTCTGAGGTTTAGCACAGTCCATGGCACAATGATAATTGTATTTGGAGGGTAACAAACATAGAAGCACTGAGCTGCATCAGTATGTTAAAGACTAAAGCTCTTCAAGGGGAAGATTCAAGGTAGAGGAAGAGTTCTTAGTATCTGTGGAAATGATTCTTCAAGGCATTTGTTTCCTAGTTCATTTTTCAGAATAAAGTGAAGAAATAATTTAAATTGTACAGATTCCTTCTTAGGGGTCAAAGTGTACCTAGAATTTTAGTATTTTTGTTACCACTTTTTGTACTGGACCTGTTCAGTGGCAAGAAACATTAATACTCTTGGAAACAGTGTTTGTCTAATAAACAGCTGTCTATCAGTCTTCATTGCCTTGGCCATATTATGATAGGAAAAAGGGCATGACTGGATTTACCTAATCTCCTTCAGCTGACAGACCTATGTTTGATGTATATTTGATCATGGGAGATTCATGTGTTATGGCAGGGAATGTAGAGTAATGCTATTTTAAAAAAAGTATTAGTTATGTTAATGTCAGAGATGAGCAATTGGGAAACAATACATATGCACTCTGTGCATTTTGGCTTCGTGTAAGAATTGGTTTGTCAATAATCTTAGCAAAAATAAAAGTACAGAACACTAAAAGTGAATGGACAGAAACATAAATAATGCCACAATTACAAATAAATGCTAAAATAAGTTTACATTTTTAAACATGTAGGTCAGATTACATATGGAAAAGAATAAACAAATAGACTTCATTGGTTTATTGGCTGTAATTATTTCCAGTCAATTAGCTTATAAATTTCAGATTCCTTTTTGTTTCACAGCATAATATTATGTGAATAAATACCTGTTTTTTCAGAAGGAAAACAGTATGCTGTGGGTATTGGCCTAAAGATGCAAGCATCTCTCTATAATTTGTCTGTGTGCTGTTCTTTTGCTAGCCATATAATTTTGTCTTGATAAATAACACATGATACAGTTGGCCTTGCTGGCTGACCACCTACCTCCAAAGAAGATACTTAAAAGCCTCTTTATAATATCTGCAGAGGAGTTGGGTCATTGACCACAAGACAATGGCCACTCCCAAGCAAATAAACAAGCAGAAAGCCAGTGGTGGTCATAGACAATAGAGAACAGACAAGTCAATCTACAGATGTGAGAAGGTAGAAGAGTAAGTAGGGAGACCCATTCTCTAGAATAAATGCTTCAGAAAGGAGAGAGTACTTCACCTACCTAGCCACCAGAAATAATTTTCTTTTACTTAAGATTTAAAGATAACATTTAAAGGCATAATGTGAAAAAAGAATAAGGAATTAGCTCTACAATCAAATCCTTGTCTTCCCAATCTCCCAAATTCTCTTTGGCTTTGGAACTGTCCTCTCTATGCTTCAATTTCCTCATCTTCAAAAATGGGGTAAAACCTAAATTTTAGAGTTGAAAGATAAAATCAGGTCATATAGGTGAAAGCACATAGCACTATAGCTGGCATTCATCCATGAATATTTCCAACCAACATATCTTTACCTCATGACAATTTGTGCCAGGTCTTGCTTTTTGCCCTGAGATTCCAAACCACAGGAGTTTCCATCAGATCTCCTAATTCTTACTGTTGTGAATTGATAGGCAGGCAAACTAATGTGTGTAGCATCCCAGACATGATCAAAAACTCCTGTCTCCTAAATCTTTGCACATGGCAACTGTTCCATTTCCATGGTCCTCCTCACTCTTTGACTTTTACTAACTTATTGAAAACTCTTTCCTAGGCTCTCCTCTTCTTTGGGGTTGTTTTAGACTTATTCTACCTAATTCATTCACTGTGGTCATTTTGACAACTTCCTAGAACTTTTTACATAGTTGTGTGCAACTTTAATTAGCAATGCCTGTCTGTTTTTGGCCATTAAATGTTTTCCATATTAAATATTATGCAGTTATATAGAATAGATCTCCTTTGGACTCCCATAGTCTTTGGATACTCTCAAACAAGTAAATATTTGAAAATGCTGCCCGATCATCCATTAATCTTCTTCCACACCTGATCTTTATTTTCATGATGATAGGGAATGGGATCCTTTTTCATACTCTTAATTTGGAGTAGTTTCTGTGCCTTTACTTTACTAATGGGATATCCACTTCTATTCACCATCAGACTTTGCCTGAGCACTATCCAATTTTTATCAGAAGCTCATGGCCTGAACTTAGCTTCCAGTGGAGAGTCTTTAACAGCCTTTGGTCATATTGATAGTTGTGATGTGATAAATGGCCTTATACCAGTAGCTCATTTTTTCCTATCTGAAATGTTTAGTGATAAATTTTAATTTAAAATGAAGGCATAGAATGGTCTATTGATAAGAAAATGTCAACCTCTTAATCTCTAGCTTCATATGCCAAGAGTATGTATCATGGGATGCAAATTGTAGTAGCCAACCAAAAGTTCTGGAAGAGGGGCGCCTGGGTGGCTCAGTCGGTTGAGCATCTGACTTCAGCTCAGGTCATGATTTCACAGTTTGTGAGTTTGAGCCCTGCGTCGGGCTCTGTGCAAACAGCTCAGAGCTTGGAGCCTGCTTCAGATTCTGTGTCTCCCTCTCTCTCTGCCCCATCCCCTGCTCACGTTCTGTCTGCTTCTCTCAACAATAAAACAAAAACATTAAAAAAATTAAAACAATTCTGGAAGAAATTAATAATCTAAGAAAATACAATCTCTGCATCATGATATTTTAAGATTTATTACTTAAGAGTAGTAAACCTTATTTTGCATTATCTTTGTTAAAGTATATGGTCAGGATAGTTATTAAATAAGGGAAAAAGCCCTCACATAATTACACTTTTACATTCAATAATCTGGTAGAGAACCTACTTATAAACTGTCATTTCCAACATGATCTCCAACAGAATTAAAGGAAGATCCAGTGATCAACCATGAACACTGAAGGCTTGCTATGTTTTAAAATACTTGCTATGAAGGATGCTGCTAAAAATCTGATGGGCTTTAACAGAAGAAATGTGGGTTTCCTAATACAGGCCTATAAAAGGGAGATAAGGGAAAAAATAAGGGGGAGCTTATGCAAATTCATGGAGTTGGTCAACAGAAGCACACAGTGGCCATAAATACAGTGATGCAGCAAACACAAGGCTAGTCTGTTCTTGGAAACATACACATAGCCGTCAAAATCAGAATTTGCCTTTTAAGAAAATGTGACAACAGGCAAAACAAGGAACTTGGAACTCACTAGATAGAACTTTTTGAAATGTCCAGATACCTGAATTATTCTCTAAGTAAACTCAAGAAAAATTTGGAGGCAAAAATTGGGAGTAAGAAGGAAGGAAAAGGAAAGTCAACTTATTTTTAGCAGTAAAAGAGTAGTTAAAATGTTACCTAAACTTTTGCTTTTAGGATTTATACTTTATACATATCTAGGTGATTCATTTAAGGGAAAAACATATTAAACCTAATATTATTGCGATAGAATATCATACTATCTGGCAATGCCATTTAAAAAACATACATAGTGAATTATATTAGGCTACATTCAATATCATCTGAAACTCAGTTCCATAAAATTAATTTGTTTTTTTTTCATACCAGTCAAAATACATATCAAAAACACTGTGTTTCCTTTTATTATTATGAACTTTTTAGTAGCAGGCTTCACATTCGCTGGATTTTGAAAAGATGCATAACCAAGATGCTTAGCAGTCTGGACCTTGTTCTGTTCCCTTAAATTTCTTATATCTTGAAAATTGTTGGTTGATTTAAGACCTGATGTTGGTCCATGAGAGTGAATTCTAGCTTGTTAATAGTTTGGGGCATGATTTACCTTCTGACCCTTTGTCTCCCCTAGAGCCTAACATGCCTTGGCTCCCTAGATTTTTGTGATTCAAACCAGACTCCTTGGGTATGAACATTTGACTCACAAAATTACTTAATTAACACAAAAGTCCTGGTCAAATTGACCAATGCTGCTTTCCTAAATATTTTTAACATATTGAATTCATCTTATAGTTGTTTGTAGCAGTTTGAGGTTGGGACTAACACAGTTCTCCATTCTTCACTTCCATGCTATTGCTTAGGCAAAAACCCTTTGGCACCATCTTTCATTTCTTTTTCTGAAGAAAGGTTAAGGTCATGTGTAAGGTTCCTTTGGTTAAGGCTACCTTTATGGTGTTAACTTTTATTACCTCCTCCTGGAAACTTTTTTATTATTAAAGGCGGAATTTTATCTACACAGATAGAGAGAATTTTATCTCTATTATTCTTCTCTTCCTGATTTCTTGTTTAATGACTTCATTATCCTTCTGTCTTTCCCACTGCTACTTGATTGGCAAGCTCACTCCTTTTGATTTATTCACTATTATATTTCTCTAATCACCAAGATTAGGTGGTACAATGGTGAGTAAGAAGCATCTGTTGCTCTCAAGGAGTTTATAATCTTATAAGAGATAGAGAGAGGTAGGTAGAGAACTGTATATGTACTCAGTGGCACAGTTGTAAATATGAGTAGGAGCACATATGTGTGGCTATAAGAATAACCAAAAACAATTGCTGGATAGGAAAAAAACGAACTGAGTTAATCAGATTCCTTCCCTCAGGAGTTTAAACCAAGTGTACTGAATTAGCCAACTAGCAGTAGGCACTTAATTAGGAAGATCATAAAGAAACATAAGAATTCAGGATAGTCACGAGGTAGCAGAGAATATAAGAAAACAAAGGACACCAGTCAGTATATGGAGAATATTAGAACAGACACTACAAACATTGAATTAAAGCATCACAGGAGACCATGCAGCTCCTCCTAAGAGATGTAATTGCTAGAAGGGCTGTGGAGATGATGCATGCATGGGAAGGGAGAGACTTAGTAGTTATGCATCTTGGAATTGTAATTTTTCAAAGTATATTGATTCAGCATTTCAGCAAGTTAGGTAGGAGATAATAGAGTATAGCAGCTATCAGCATTGTGTCGAGAATGACATGGCTACATTGCATGACCTTTGGCAAACCTGACTGACCATTCTAGTATTCATGTTTTCTTCCATAAACTGTTAAGAATTAGTAATAATTAACTTTATGGTTATTTAAAATTTTTTAACGTTTCCTTATTTTTGAGAGACAGAGAGACGGAGCGCAAGTTGGGGGGGAGGGAAGAGAGAGAGGGAGACCCAGAATCTGAAGCAAGGCTCCAGGCTCTGAGCTGTCAGCACAGAGCCTGACACAGGGTTCGAACCCACAAACTATTAGATCATTACCTGAACCAAAGTTGGACGTTTAACTAACTGAGCCCCCCAGGCTTTCCTTAAATATTTTTTGAGAGAAAGAAAGAGAGATTGAGGAGGAAGAGAACCCCAAGTAGGGTCCATGCCCACCACAGAGCCGGACACGGGGCTTGATCTCATGACCATGAGATTATGACCTGAACTGAAATCAAGAGTTGGATGCTCAATCAATTGAGCCACCCAGGAGCCCCTAACTTTATAACTTATAACTTATAATAACCTAACTTTATGGTTATTTTAAGATTAGATGAGATAATCTATGTAAAGTCCTTAGCATAGTCCTTTATGCATCATAAATGCTGAAAAATGTTATCTATTATTATTTTATTCTGCCTCAGTATACTAAAAGACATCTAAATTGGCATTTTTCAAACTTGGGTTGCAGTCATGCGGGCATAATATAATAAAGGCATAATATAATAAATTTAGTGAATAGCAACCAGCAATTTAAAGAAAGAAATGAGATAGTATATATACAAAGCATTTTCCATAGTAAAGGTATTATTTGCAATATTTTTTCAGCTACTCACACACAACTGTGTTTGTACAGGCTCATGCTCATAAAAATTTGGAGACTACTGCACTGTATGAATGCAAGATGGATAATAGATTAGATCATGATATATACAATTAACTAGTTTGCCAACTCTAACTCTGAAAAGAAGACACCAATCTATTCATTAGTGAAATCAAGGCCATGTTCAGGGTTGCTCCAGATTTTTGTGTTTGCATGTATATATGTGATTGTAAATAATAATTGTCCATAACTTTGTACCTCTTAGTATAGGATTTTGGAATCTCAAAAGTTATACCTCCTTCAATCTTGGAGAATTAAAAAATATTAAGTTTACTTATTTATTTTGAGAGAGAGAGCACGAACAGGGGAGGGGAAGTGAGAGAGGGAGAGAGAGAGAAAATCTCAAGCAGGCTCTGCACTCAGGATAGAGCCCAACATGGGGCTCAACTCACGAACCACGAGATCATGACATGAGCCAAAACCATGAGTCAGTGGCTTAACTGACTGAGCCACCCAGGGGACTCCAGTTTTGGAGAATTTTAATATCTCTGCTGAGATACCTACTGTTCTGATTCTATTTCAGATCCTTTGGATAAATAATGGTGAATTTATTGAAAAACATCTACTTTTGCTCACTGTACAATCTGTGCATGTAACAATTACAGAGGATATCAGTGCTGCAACCCTAAAACTCTAAACCATACATGACATCATTGATTTATTAGAGTGAAATATAGACAAGTGCACATAAAAATGATTCAGACAAAAGGTTTTCTGAGTATTCATCTCAGAAAAATAGTTGACAAAAATGCTCTAATAGGACACCATATAGGTAAAAACTGAGACTCTGAGAAAAGTTAAGATGAAGATAATAGGAAATGTGCAGAATATATACTTCAATTTCAAGAATGTATACAATAAATGATAGGTAAAATTTCTTGGATAAATATGATAATAGTAGAAGAAGAAGCTAAATTATAGTCTGGAATCATCAGCATGAAACATTGGGAAAACCTAGGAGTGTTGGAGTTTGGGGAAGTGGATAAAATAAAAGTAGTATAAAGGTCTTGTGTTGAGTTGGAGATGTGGGGAAGCATCTTGACTGCTGGAAGAAAGACACCTTTGCTGGGGTTATAAAGTTGCTTGTCATTAGCATATTGATGGTAATTGAGACAATACAAGTGGTTTTACTCTTCTAGGTAGAGCACCCCTACTCTTCTGTTTTTCCTTCCTCCTCACTAGCAGGTCTTTGAATCTCTTTTGTTCTCCAACCATATTCATGGTCTACATTTCATCCAGTCTCATTGCACTGGAAAACATGTATCTAATGAAAACTCTGAAATTTATATATCCAGCTCTGACTGCTGGCCTGAACTCCAGATTCTCAGCACTCCCTTCCCCCAATCTACTCTACTCACAAATTTCCCTAACACAATTTCTCATAACTCTACCATTCTGGTTCCTCAGGCAAAAAGTCATGGAGTTTTTCTGAACTGTCTTCAATTACAACCCACCTGCAATTTAACGGTAAACGTAGATGATCTGTCTTTATGGTATGTACAAGATCCAACCCCCTGTCATTCATTCATACACTCCTATGTAGGTTACTTCTATAAACTCCTAACTGGCCTCCTATTTTGTGTCCTTTCCCTTATTCTAACACATGGTTAGAGTAATCCTTTTCCCCCATTTTATTGAGAAATAATTAATATAAATCCCTGTGTAAGTTTATGCAGCATGATGGTTTGATTTCCACATATTGTCAAATGATTACCATGATAGGTTCAGCTAACATCCATTTTCTCATATATATACAAGAAATAGAAAAGAAAATAAAGGAAAAAATATTTCCTTGCCATGAGAACTTCTAGGATTTACTCTGTTAACAACTTTCCTGTATATCATGCAGCAGTGTTAGCTATAGTCACCATATTGTACATTACATCCCTCATACTTATTTATCTTATAATTGGAAGATGTACCTTTTGACCACCTTTCTCTAATTCCCCCTTCCCTACCCTTCACCTCTGGTACGCACGAGTCTGATGTGTTTTTCTATGAGGTTTTTTTTTTCTATTTTAGATTTTACATATTAATGAGATCAGATCATACACCATTGACCCATTTCTGCCTGAATTATTGCACTTAGTCAAAATGCCTTCAAGGTCCATCCATGTTGTTACAAATGGTAGGATTTCCTAATTTTTTGTGGCTGAATAATATTCCATTTTATATATGTACACCATAAATTAATCCATCGATAAACACTTAGGTTGTTTTCATGTCTTGGCTATTATGAATAATAGCTTCTGAGCTTCTGGGATGCCTGGGTGGCTCAGCTGGTTAAACGTCTGACTCTTGATTTCTGCTCAGGTCATGATATTTTGGTTGTGAGAATGAGCCCTGTGTCAGGCTCTGTGCAGGGTGTGGAGCCTGTTTAAGATTCTCTCTCTCCCTTTGACTCTCCCTCTAATCCCCACTCCCCAAATATAATAATGCTGCTATGAACATTGGGGTACAGATATCTTTTTGAGTTAGTGTTTTTGTTTCCTTTGGATATTCCCAGATATGGAATTGCTGGATAATTTGGTGGTTCAATTTTTATTTTTTTAAGGATCCTCCATATTGTTTTCCATAGTATTTGCACCAATTTACAATACCACCAAAAATGCACAAGAGTACCCCTTTCTCCACACCCATGTATTTGCTAACTCTTGTCTTTTCATAATAGCCACTCTAACAAACCTGAGGTAATACATCATTCTGGTCATTGTAATTTTAGCTTGCATTTCCTTAAAAACTAATGGCATTGAGTATCTTTTCATATATATTTTCATATATCATCTTTGGAGAAGTGTATTCAGGTCCTTTGCCCATTTTTAATTTGTAATAATACCTTTATTATACAGTCTCTCCTGAGTAGGCTTAAAAAGCAATAATTAAGATACTAAACTCTAGGCATAATGCTAATATATATATATGTATAATTATTATTTTGCTATTGAGTTGTATGAATTCTTTATATATTTTAGACATTAACGCTTTATCAGATACATGGTTTGCAAATATTTTTTTTCCCATTCTGTAGGTTTTCTTTTCACTTTGTTGATTTATTTTGCTGTGCAGAAGCTTTTTAGTTTGAGGTAGTCTCATTTGTTTATTTTTTATTATGTTGCCTGTTCTTTGTGCTTGGTATCATTTCCAAAAAATTACCACCAAGACCCATGGCAAGGAGCTTTATTCCTATATTTTCTTCTAGTAGTTTCATGGTTTCAGGTCTTACATTTAAAGTCTCTAATCCATTTTGAGTGGATTTTTTGTGAGTGGCATAGATATGGGTCCAGTTTCACTCTTTTACATGGGAATATGCAATTATCCCAGCACCATTTATTGAAGAGACAGTCTTTTCTCCATTGAGGATTCTTGGTTCCCTTGTCAAATATTAGTTGACCATACTTGCAAGGGTTTGTGTCTGGCCTCTTGATTCTGTTCTATTGGTTTATGTGTCTGTTTTTCTGCCAGTCTGATACTGTTTTGATGACTACAGCTTTATAGTATAGTTTGAAATCAGGAAAAATAATCCTTTTAAAATGTAAGTCAGATTATATAACTTCACATAAAACTCTCCAACATTATCCACTTCAACAGGAGGAAAAAATCAAAATTTTTACAGTGGCTATACCACCCTACACATTATGCTCCTTTTAACCAGCTGGAATGTGTTTTATAATACTTTGTCCTAGGTCTCCAACATTCTCTTTCTGTGAATATATTCTTGCAGATATTTTGATAGCTTGAATATGTATTCATCTCCTTCAGGTCTTTTCACAAATGTCACCCTCTCAGTGGCTAACTTTGACCACGCTACTTAAAATTGCATCTCTGCAACCCCATTTTCCTTTTTCTTGATTCATTTTCTTCATCAGAGTTATTAGGACATACAATTCCATGACTTGTGCCTTTTTTTTTCTGGTTGTGTGTTCTCCTCCTAGAATGTAAGCACCAGGGATTTTTTGTTGTTGTTGGTTTTGTTTCCTACTGCATCCTTAGTGCTTAGAATAGAGCAGTGCCTGATAGAAGGGACTCATAAATAATTCTTGAATGAGTAAATGAGTCTGTAGACAAAAGAAATATAGAGAAAACATATGCAAAGCAGATGGAAAGTAAATAATTAATGTCTGCATAGAGAAAGAGTTTTTGCAAATGTATAATAAGCCAACTCGATAGAAAAATGAGCAAAGAATATTATTCTGAGGGCCAATTGTTCCAGCCAATGTTTATGTTGTCCCCCTTCCTTACTACTAAACCTCTAATTTCATTCAGGGCATCTTGGATCCAGCTAAAGAGCTGCATCTTCCACTGTAGTTCAAGTGTCCTTGTGCGGTGGTTTTGGCCAAGGAGGCATAAGCATGGGTTGCTCTGTGAACCTCTGAGAAAGTTCTTTTTGCCTTTTTGCACTTCACTTTCTTCTCTTATTAATTGGCGCTCCATAGCCACCCTGTGAGCCTGGGATGAGTTCCTATCCTAAGAAGGGATGAGGAGAGAGCTCAAAATAGCCCAGGTCCCTGGTGACCTATGGCTGGTCTGCTCTAAGCTGGACTTCTCACCTCTACACTTTTTTTATATGAAAGAAAAATAAATTGTGTTATTATCACTCTTAATTGGGCTTTCTGTGAAAGGCAGCTCAACTTAATTCCTGATACGAATATGAAGAAATAATTCATTAAAGAACATATATAAATGAGAAATAAGCATTTGACAAGGAACTCTACCATTTTAATATTCAGGAAATAAATGAAATTAAAAGAACAGAACATATCACATTATCACATTATACTCATCACACTGGCAAACAAGTTGAAGCAAAATTAGCACAAGATTAAGAACATGGGCTATGAAACCAGATAGCCTGGGCTTAAATCACTGCTTTTCTATTGATGAATGATGTATACTTGGGAAAATTCCTTCAGCCCATTGGGGTTCTTTAAATAGAGACCCAATGGGCTGAAGGAATTATACATATATATGTGTGTGTGTGTGTGTGTGTGTGTGTGTGTGTGTGTGTGTGTGTATATATATATATATATTAGCATTATGCCTATAGTTTAGTATCTTAATTATTGCTTTTTAAGCCCCTACTCAGGAGCGACTGCAGAATAAAGGTATTATTACAAATCTTTGATAAATTGGAGCTATTCAAAAAGACAATCTGGTGATATTTTTAAAAATAAAAGAATACGTACAGAACCTCCAAACCACATTCCCACTTCTGGAAATCTATTCCATAGGAGTAAAGGACCCAATATTTAAGGATATGTGTACAAGGATAATTAATTTGTAGCAGTATTTGAGGCCTCAAGAAACAAATAGGTGCCCTTCATCCCTCTACTGGAAATAAAGTGAAAGCCTATCATAACAGAATTGCATTATTTGTGCTACATTTTTATGATGAGATATTGTATAACCATTAAAAAAGAATCAATGTGATGCTATATGTCAGCTAACTTGGAGAAATCTTCACCATCTACTGTTATGTGGGGGTAAGAAAGGTTTAGAACACCTGTATAATATATATACATGTATAATTGTAAGCAATTAAATAAACAAGAAGACTTGTAAGAAGGATTCAGACTACGTTAATATTGACTCCCACAGTGGGGTGTGTTGTCATTTTGGAGGAGTGGGAGAGAAAAGAAGGAAAATTTTCAACTGCATTTAAAGAAGGTGATCATAATGGAATAGGATGCCATATTCCATGCTACAGAGGAGTATGTAAAATTATAGATATGAGTGGGCTCAGATATATGAATTAAAATTTGAGAAAAGTTTTCTCAAACGTTGATGGTGGCCAACTCAGGGAGATAGAGTTTCAGTTTCTTTTTACCTTTTTATTTTATTCTTTTATTTTTTGTTTGCTTTTTAAAATTACTGTGTATTTTATATAATCAAAATAGTTTTATCAATGTGAAATTTAGAAAAAAAGAAAAAGGGCTGTCTGGGTGGCTCAGTCTGTTAAGCGTCCATCTCTTGATTTCTTCTGAGGTCATTATCTAATGGTTTGTGAATGTGAGCCTGAATGGTATTCTGTCTCCCTCTTTATCTGCTCCTCTCCACCTTGCTCTCTATATCTTTCTCAAAATAAATAAAAATAAATTAAAAGAAATAGAGAAATAGGAAGTAAAGTAGTCAAGACAGAATATACAGATTTTTTTTTTAGATGCTCAGCTATAAAAAGAAAAAGAAGTGATGTGGATGCTGGAGGTGAATACAGGCATCAGTGAAAGTTTGGTTACAATGGTAGTTGCCAGTGTGAATTTGAACACTCAGGTAATGACTTTGTAGACTGTGAGAATTTGAAGACTCGAGTGACAGAGGGGATAACTGACGGAGAGAGGTTCTGGAAAAGGTGAGAAGGTATGAGAGGGTGTGATCTGACCAAACGCTGAGGTCCTGGACTTTGGCAAGAGAAAGGTCACATCCTCAATGGTAAGGGGCCAGAAGGGGTGCTGAGGGAGGAGGAGGACAATGGAAAGGCAAGTAGAAAACACAGGAAGATTTGAGGTTGGGAAGACAGAGAAGTTCCCAGCTGAGGGCTTTTATTTTCTCATGAAGTTCGAGGAGTCTGGGACTTGTAGGTTGTGGCCTACAATGAAATTTGGTGAGAGAGCATAAATAGTTATGTTATGGAGTTATGAGGAGAAATGGAGAGTGAGCTTACTGAAGAAACAGAGAGTTGCTTGGAGAGAGCAGCGTCCTGTTTACTGTATGTGTCCTTTGTTTCCTGGCTGGCTGCTTTTCTGTTCTGGCTATGCTGGACTGGCAAAATGTATCGGGGTCTGCTCCAAGTCGTGGGCAGAATGAATCCATACAGGATCTGGGCTAAAATAAGTGGATCCTGAGAAACTTAACAGGAACCCATGGAGGAGGGGAAGAAAAAAAAAAAAAGAGGTTAGAGTGGGAGAGAGCCAAAGCATAAGAGACTGTTAAAAACTGAGAACAAACTGAGGGTTGATGGGGGGTGGGAGGGAGGAGAGGGTGGGTGATGGGTATTGAGGAGGGCACCTTTTGGGATGAGCACTGGGTGTTGTATGGAAACCAATTTGACAATAAATTTCATATATTAAAAAAATGAATATAAAAAAAATAAAATAAAATAAGAATTCCTTCATTGTGCAGAAACGTGGATGCCATGGTGCTTTCTATATAATACTGTTCATCACCGATCCACCATTACGAGAGCTGTAGTAGAAGTGCCCGGAACACAGAAGCAAAACTTGGCTGCTGTTACAGGAGGGAAACTCCATCATAATTGGCAAATATTTATTGAGCACCTTTTTATATATGCACAATTGTTGGAAATAAAATTAAGTTTAAGATACAGAATTTCTTCTCCTCAAAAGTACATGAGACAATTAGATGAAGAAGGTGATATGGGAGCCTGATTTCAGACTGAAGTCAGGAGACCCATGTTACAGTTCTGAATCCACTTCAGTCCATGCAATCATGGGGGAGTTTTTCAGAGTTCTGGAATTCTCCTTTGTTTTCTCTCAAGACACTTAAATTATATCAGAGTTTCCCCTTCTAACTTTGACATTCTCCTAGCTGTGAACACTGTGCTTGATGGCTTTTACATGGCTGAGGACTTCTTCAGGTGTTGGCTTAAATGTCACCTCATCAGTAACTACCCTGGTTAAATCAACATTCCCCAAATATTCTCAATCCTTGACTCCTGTTCTTTTCCACCATAACATTTATTATGATAGATAATTTTTACTTATTTGCATCTTGATTTTTGGCTATTTATCTAAAGGCAGAGATTATGTCTTTTAATTCATCAGTGTGTACCAATGACCAGTGCAGTGGTTGACACATTGACATGACTCAATAAATGGCTTAATAGTTGGATATAGATGCAACAGATATTCACAGAAGCAAGAGGCCTGTGGAGTAGTCATAAAAGGATTCATGAGCCTATCTTTTTTTTTTTTAACATTTATTCATTTTTAAGACACAGAGAGACAGAGCATGAGGAGGGGAGGGGCAGAGAGAGAGGGAGACACAGAATCTGAAGCAGGGTCCAGGGTCTGAGCTGTCAGTACAGAGCCTGATGCAGGGCTCAAACTCACTGACCACGAGATCATGACCTGAGCTGAAGTCAGATGCTTAACTGACTGAGCCACCCAGGCGCCCCTCATGAGCTTATCTTTGAAGAATGAGTGGTATTAGGTGAGAGAGAAGACAGAAGATATTCCACGTGCAGGAGAGTACTGGCTGTGCTTCAGAGGAGAATGGACATGTGCCTAGGGAACAATGAGGAGATCTGCTAGGTTGAACTGTGAGTTTTTGACCAAGTAGAGGGCAGTATGATTGACCTTAAAAGAAAAAGACTTGGGCACTGTTGTTGGTTCTTAAGAGTTGAAAGCAGCATGGCTCAAAAGCGCAAGCCAAACAGCCCGTTGTGGTAAAATGGGTCTTGTCTATAAAGATAGGGATGGGATCAAACTAGGTCACGTCTGGAATGCTGAGGATTCCTGGAACATAAACTTAATCCAGAGTTATTTCTTCTCCCTCAGAAATTTCAAATCTACCTCTTAGAATTCCAAACAACATGGGATTTCACATTTAAAGCTATTTTAAATCCTTGGGTGGGTTGTCTGTGCTCATGGGTTATCTGACTGGTGTTACATTTTTCAGACTGAGTGCATTTTGTGATTTTCCTTCACCATCTCATTGACTCCAATGATCAATGCTCTGTAGACTGTGGGAGTGTGGGTCCTTCTAGTCTTGCCTTTATCTAGGTGTCTCTTCCTCCTCACCTCTTCTTACTTTTTTAAACACAAATTTTCAAGCAATATAATCAATGTGTAATTTTGAGACTTTTATAGGTGTTGCTGGGGTTATAAATTATCATAAGTTAAGTTCTATGTGGCCTGGAGTACAAGGCAGAGGCTGCTTCCATGGGAATCCCTTTGGTCCTACTTGCTATTCCCAACACCCGAAACACCCAACTCGGTATCTTTGTTAATACAGATTTATAATCTAAACCAGGGCACCTTCAGGAGATAAAGGGGACACTGTTAATAAATAAGCTGTGATAGCAGGTATTATCTGAGACTTCCCTGGGCTAACTGGGACATATAGTCACCTTAGTGATATTGTACCTTTCCCATCTATTCTGTTGAAGTCATAACTATTGTATTAGTTTCTTTTTGCTGCTATAGTAAACTGCCACAAATTTAGTGGCTTAAAACAACACACACTTATTTTATCATAGTTCAGGAGGTCAGAAATCTGAAATATGTCTCATAGGGCTAAATTCAAGACGACAGCAGGGAAGGATTTTTCTGGAGACTCTGGGGGAGAATCTTTCCTTCCTTTCTTTCATCTTCCAGATGCCACCTGCATTCTGTGGTGCATGACACTGCATCATATTGCCTTTACTTCCTCTGCTTCTGCCGTCACTTTGCCTTGTTCCTCCTTTGACCTTCTTGCCTCCCTCTTATAATGACCTGTGTGATTACACTTAGGGTTAATCTAGGCTAAGATGTGCATCTCGAGATCCTTAATTTAATCACACCTGCATAGCCCCCTTTTCCCATGTAAGATGATATTCACAGGTCCTAGGGATTTGAAGGTCATTATTTAGACTACTGTTACCATCCTTCCAGGTAACATCTTTCAGAAACCTAAGACTGATTCCATCTTGCAAGTGACCTTTCCCAAAGCTGATTTCTAGTACCATCAACCCATTCTTTCCTTAGGGCACTATGGCTTGTTATACTACATTACGGTTAAATTTGGCTCTACTTTATTCCCCTCGGAATCACAATGTAAAACACAAGGATGAATTTGATATGGGCCCCATCTTCCAGTATCTTATGTCAGAGGCAGAGAATTGCTAGAGGTTTACCAAATATTTATCTCCTAATCTCTCTCAGGGAAAGAGAAGCTAAATTTTCAGCTGGCCATTTTTCATGTCTTTCCCTTGTCCTCAGAATAAAGTCCAAAGTCTTTATATTGACCTACAAGGTCTTACATAATCTAACCTCACACCTTTTCTGGTCTCACCTTTTTTTCATTAAAAAAAAAGTTTTTAAAATGTTTATTTATTTTTGAAGGAGAGAGAGACAGAGCATGAGTCAGGAGGGGCAGAGAGAGAGGGAGACACAGAATCTGAAGCAGGCTCCAGGCTCTGGGCTGTCAGCACAGAGCCCGATGCGGGGCTCGAACTCACAAGCTATGAGATCATGACCTGAGCTGAAGTCAGATGCCCTACCAACTGAGCCACCCAGGCACCCTTCTCTGGTCTCTTGTACCAACCACTCCCTTTGTTTTTAGTCAATACTGGACTTCTTGTATCTCTACAGATGGTTTCAAGATCTTTTCCTTTCTCTTATTCTCCTTCTGTCCCCTGCTTACCTGTGGACTTGTGTATAAGTGAATGTGTGAACACACACACACACACACACACATTCCTACCACCTGAATATCTCTTCTTCAATCTTGAGGCTTCACTAGAAGACACTCACTTATACAAACCTTCCCTGACCCTCCAATTATTTTGGTACACTTGTTATACACCATCATTGCAACTTACACACCTCTTTATTATCTCTTTGAATAATTATAATTATTTAATTAGTCATCACTTATTTGTCAATCTTCCTTTGCTTCCCTGCTGAACTGAAAGCTCATCTAGGAAACTTGTCTGTTTCATTCACCATGACCCCTAGCCCAGCGCTTTACATTATGAACGAGTATACTCAGTAAATATTACTCACTGATGTTGTGTGAAAAGGATCCTCATTTTGGTGATATTTGTCTCAATACCTGCTTACTCACTCGACTTCAAGAGAAATTATATATTTTTTTCTATTTTTTTAAAGATCCTAGAAAAAGCCTCTATCTTTCAAGACACTGGGAAGCTTTTGCCATGCACAAGGAACTTGATGAATCAGATACTACTTTTTTCATCAGACCTCTGATTCCAAGGAGGAAGCAGTAACAATACAAGTCTAGGGCAGGAGAAGTTTAAAGAAATCTAACCGCGGTCCAGGCTACTGCTAGGACATAAGAGAATCAGACTTTATTTTTGTTGTATGTCCTTTCATGGTTCTTATCCACATAAACTTAGAGAGACTTAGATATGAGTTCACGAAGAGACCTAATTGGTGTGTTCGAACCTACTGGGAAGGGCTATTCCCACGGGTGTGTAACAGGCTCATCCTCTACCTCTACTGTGTCACATCTGCAAGGGGGCCAGGTTTTTTCTTCCTCATAATTGTCTACCTTGTTCTGCTACTACCAGTTTTTCTTTTGTCTCTTCACACAGTACCATATTCAAAGTGCTTCCTATTTTGTTACACAAATTTTATTCTCTATCTGTGTTAAATATGTGTGCTTTTGCTACAGTTGCCAAAAGCAGGAGTGTGCTAGTATCATAGCTCTCTTTCTAGTAGATGGTTCTTTAAATGTAGGAAACTATTCATTTTCAGCTCCTCAGGGACTCTAACAAGGGTCTATTCTGCTTTCTGAACCTTTCTGGGTTGTAACAATGTACGCCATATGGCCTCAACAAACACTTCTTTGCAATGCCTAATTTTTTTGCAGCCAGCTTTCCCTCCTGAATGTATGTACTCGATGTGATTTTGCATATGCTTCTTTTATATAATGATCCAGATTCTTTGCTCTTCTGTTATATTCTTTCACCATTGCTTCAAGGTCTTTAGCTTAAGTAAAAGATGACAGTGTCATCTACATATTTGAGGTGTCTCTGGTCCTTGAGTCCTTTTCTTTATCTGTAGAAACCTTGAAAGTTTTCTCAAGGCAGGAGGTGAAGAGCCTTAGTGAGACACCACCTATTAATTCTACACTACAAGCTGACCTTTACCACCCAATCTTCGAGTTAAATGTGACTCTATCGTTTGTGAAGATCTGTTTGGGGCACTTACCATGTGGGTCTTCTATCGCTTCCCTTGCAGGGCTTCCAACAAAGCATCAGTTTCCATTAAGTCAAAATTCTTTTCAAGTCCCACAAAAGCCATACAAAATGACTTGTTTATTGCCTATTGTTCAGCCTGCTCTGCAGCTTGAAAGCAAATAAAAAATAATGCCCACTTTAACTACCCATACATGCTAGGTTACATCAGTTGTTACATGTTGTTTATTGTCTATATATTAAAAAAAAGGTGTATCTCTAATTGAACCTCTGGGCCACAGATATTAATCAAATGATTAATTAAGAAGCAGGAATCTTGGATGAATACATGCCGGCTAAGGAAATGGCCACATTTTCAAATTGATTCAGCCAACACTGTCATCCCATTCAAAGTGTGAGCATGACAAAACAGAAAATAATAAATAGAAGCTATGGAATCATCAGCAACGCTATACACACCTACAGAACATAGATACAGCTCATACCCACGTAGACCCTGCACACACAACTGCATACATTTCTCTCTGAGCCAGAGGATATGCTCACAGATGCCTTTGCCGTAACTTTGGTTCCCTCTCTCCCTCCCTCCCTACTTACCCATCTCTCTTTTCCTTCTTCTCTTCTTAGTTCCTTCCAGTAATCTTGGTAAGGGTCATTTAAGAAATAGGATTCTGTGATGAATATTTGTGTATGAGTGGTTCAAAGTGCAAAATTTCAGGGAGACGCTCAAGTTCTATAGAAAGATGCTTTAATTGTTATTTATAGCTGAGTGACAAATTAAAATAGTAGCCTCAAACAAATATTCAGTGCCTCACAGTTTCTGCGGGTTAAGAATCTGGGTGCAGATTAGCTGGGAACTTTTGATTCAATTCTCTCACAAAGTTGTACTCAAACTGTCATCTAGGGCTGGGGTCTTATCTGAGGTTCAGCTGGCCAAGGGCGGTATGGAGGAGGCCTCTGAATCCACGTTCAGCTGAATTTACTACTCGCTGGTTGTTGGAAGGTTTCAATTCTTCACCACATGGACCTCTCCTCAAGGCTGTGTCATGATGGGGCAGCCGGTTTCCCATGCTGTGAGTGCCTCAGGACAGAGTGAGAGACAACACAAAATGGAAGTCACAGTCTTTTTATAATCTAATATCAGAAGGGACCCCCCCTTTCAGTTCTGCTGTCATTCTATCCATTAAAAGGGAGTCACTGAGTCCTGACTACTTAAAAATTTTTTTTAATGTTTATTTTATTTTTGAGAGAGAGAGAGAGAGAGAGAGAGAGAGACAGAGTGTGAGCAGGGGAGGGACAGAGAGAGAGGGAGACACAGCATCTGAATCAGGCTCCAGGCTCTGGCTGACAGCTCAACGCACGAACGATGACTGAAGCTGACGTTGGACACTTAACCAACTGAGCCATCCAGGCGCCTCAGTCCTGACTACTTTCAAGGACAGGGCTGCACAAAGGCATGAATATCAGGAACTGGGAGTTATTTGGGGCCATTTTAGAGGCTACCCAGCACAAGCTTCAAAGATTTCTTCACCTTCCTCTTTTCCCTTAAAATGGAATCTAAAAATAATGAATAAACAAAAAGCAGAACCGGACCTATAAATACAGAGAACAAACTGATGGCTGCCAGTGGAGAAGGGGGAGGGAGAGGTGCAAAATAGTCAAAAGAGAGAGGGAGATATAGGCTTCCAGTTCTGGAATGAATAAGTCATGGGAATAAGAGGCACAGCATAAGGTGTACAGTCAATGATATTATAATAGCAGTGTATCAGGACAGATGGTAGCTACATTTGTAAGCATAGCCTAATGCATAAACTTGTTGAACCACTGTCCTGTACACCTGAAACTAATGTAATATTGTGTGTCAACTATACTCAAAAAAATAAATAAAATGGAATGTAAATTTGATTCATAGATTTTCTGCAGTTACATGTCGAAGCAATCACTTACTCCCATTTTGGTGCATTTGCAAATCTAGTGATCTTCACAGGGGAATGACTTTTTATTCCTAATCTCTACCCCACTTCGTCTCTCATTGTTTAAATCCTACCTGTCCATCGAGTTGGTCTATCTGATGTATTTCTGTTGTTTGTTTGCCAGTGTATCCCTGGTGTCTAGCAGGGGGTCTTGTGCCCAACTGATACTCAGCAAATATTTGCTCACTAAATAAAATATGCCACCTCTATCAAGAGCCATCACCAGTGACCTCTTCCAGTCATGAGTTCTCCTTCTCATCGATGCCCTTGCATTTTCAGGAGGAGTATGGTTAAACACAATCTCTGAAGACAGAATTCCCACATTCACATCTTAATTCTGCCCCTTACTGTCCTTGGAGGGGCTATTGAAACTCTCTGTGCCTCAGTTTCTTTACCTGTAAATGGTGGTACGGCTGCTGTCAGAGTTCCCTTGGGATAAGCCATGTAAAGCTTACAAGAGTATTTTTATATAGCTGACGCATTGATGATTTACTTGCTTATTTCTCATTACTTGATTATTCTCAGGCTACTTCTCAAAAGAAGTCTTGTGTTTACATACTCATTTTTATCCCAACAAGTATAATATGTCGGAACAACTTCAATGGGATCACTCATCCATCTTCTTCTACACTGTGATTTTCTTAAAACTGAGACCTTGTATGATCTGTCTTGGTGTCCCTAGGGTAGGACTGACATACAATCACTTTTTAACATGTATTTCTTAGACTTCAGGCTAAGTAGGAGCAAGAATAGTCATTTATCTTTGTAGTGTGTGTGTGTGTGTGTGTGTGTGTGTGTGTGTGTGTGTGAGAGAGAGAGAGAGAGAGAGAGAGAGAGAGGGAGACAGAGAGGGGGAAATTATTAAGATTTCACCAGTATGGTGCCTTTTATAAAATGGCTAAATTTTTTTTATTTGATTTGAATTATGGACACCTTGTTCCTAACCTTATCTTTCTCCCTGTAGATCTTTTGCCATATTATACTTTTTAGACCAAGGTGGGACATTCCTAAGTAAATGAAACTGACTCATCAGGTATATCTTTGGTTTCAATTCCCTATTTGTCTCGGGGCATTATCTCAGAAACACATCATTAATGATTAGTTTTTACTTTTTTGTTAAAAATCCATAATTATATTTACTTTTTAGGATAGTTGATAGTGTTTGAATATTAGTGAACATGGTAATAAACTATGGAGATTCTGCTCCAAGCAGTTACAAACAAGGGTGAAAATATACAGTATATTAATATTTTCTGTAACAGTTTTCACTAAATCCATTTTTTCCATGCAAAAATTATGCCAAACTTAATACTTGGAGAATGAGAGCCTCAAAAGGCTGGTACATGATGTTGAGCTTGATTATGCATATAATAAGATAAAAATTTAGGGAATTCAAAGATATAACCAGGAAAAGAGCAAAAAGTATCCAAGCATTTATTTTCAGTGTTTTAAAGTAAAAAGAGAAAATGACAGCTAAATAAAGACTAAGCTATTCATTATATTTTAAGTCTACAAGCTAAATAAACAGGTTAGATGCTGTAGTTAGAAATTGTTAAAAGGTTAATGGGTACCTGGGTGGCTCAGTAGGTTAAGCAACCAACTTTGGCTCAGGTCATAGTCTTGCAGTTCCTGAGTTCAAGCCCTGCGTTGGGCTCTGTGCTGACAGCTCGGAGCCTGGAGCCTG
This sequence comes from Acinonyx jubatus, assembly GCF_027475565.1. Taxonomy (NCBI): domain Eukaryota; kingdom Metazoa; phylum Chordata; class Mammalia; order Carnivora; family Felidae; genus Acinonyx; species Acinonyx jubatus. Next base: position 181,482,782 of record NC_069381.1, read on the forward strand.
CTTCAGATTCTGTGTCTCCTTCTCTCTCTGCCCCTCTACTACTTGCATTCTGTCTGTCTCTCTCTCAAAAATAAATAGACATTAAAAAAAGAAATTGTTAAAAGGCTGAATTCATTAAGATATTGCATGGTTAGGTTAGTTAGTATTGTTTCTGAAGGGAGTTCCGGTAAAAAAAATTCAAACAAGAGATGTGCCTAGGTGTTCAGGAAAACATGGGACAAAGTTTTAAAATAACTTATTTTACTAAAATGTAAAGTATAAATTTCTCATTTGGAGTCGGTTTGTACCAGCTGTCTTTTAAGTATTTGCGATTATAGCATAAAGAAAGCTAAAAATGAATAAAGTAGCATGATTCATTTTCTATAAGTTATTTCAAAGATTATAGACTTTCACTTGAGGTTTGTGTTAGGAACACGTTTTAGTTTTATCATTGTGAACATGTGCAGACTTACAATTAAAAAGTTGAAAAATGCTGGTGATAAATGAAGGTAGAAAATAATGGTACAGTGATGCCTAACTTTTTAGCAATAGGAAAACCATGTCCTTATCTGTTTTAATTTGTAAAAACAGCACACTAAAGTTCTCCCATTAGCCTCATTCCAAGACTATTTCAGATCAGTGTTCTGAGAATTAATCAAGAGTGTTTGGATACCTTTGAGTCTATTGACATGACTTTGATTTCCAAAGAAGCTGAAGAAAGAAGGATGCTTAAAGCATTACAAAAAATATATATATATATATATATATATATATATGGCCATAAAAGATTAATGCTAAATAAAACTTACAACAAAGTAATGGAAAGTTAAAAGAGAAAGGAAAGAAAAAAAAAAGAAACACTTGCAGGTTGGTCTTAAGCTGTCATGTCAAATGAGGAAAATGCGTTTATAATCCTTTACACATCGATTGAAAAAAAAAAAAAAAAGCTGCTCCTTCATTCTGCCTCTCCCAAGGTTTCATTGTAGTACCACAGTATGCATTCCTATCAGGACTCATGTCCTGATCCCCCAGGGACCACTGCAGTGTTAGGTGAGCAATGATGGAAATGGATCCATTTATTCTACAATAGGAGCACTTCAGAGAAATTACAATATTTGTCCTTTAGAGATGTTTTAGAAATGATGTTTATACTGGAGATTTCTGGTCCTGTGATAGGATTGAGGAAGGCCTTTCTTCAGCTTTCTAGAAACTATCCAGTAGCCCTGTTGAGAAATAATAATGGTTTCAGAATAATGAAATATTTTGCATTCTTTTTTTTTAATGTTTGTTTATTTTGAGAGAGCATGTGAGCAAGCAGGGGAAGGGCAGAGAGAGAGGTAGAGAGAGAATCCCAAGCAGGCTCTGCACTGTCAGTGCAGAGCCCAACATGGGGCTTGATCTCACAAACTGTCAGATCATGACCTGAACCTATATCAAGAGACCCCTAATGAACTAAGCCACTCAGGTGCCCCTATTTTGCATTCCTAAAAGATAATTTTAAGGAGGTTTCTATTGTTTTAGCAAAGTAGAATGTTATATGCAAGAATAAAACACTTCCTTTTTTATCAGTAGTCATTTATTTTAAATAATTTAATTGAATCACTATTGATACACTCTAGTGTTATTTATTGGACCATTCTAAGTAGAGTGATACATTAAATATAATCAAAATTGTGTTAAAATATAATATGGACTCTTAACTTCCTTCACAGCGTATTGTTTTTAGCTTGAGTTTAATTTTTTGAATATAATAAACCAACATTTAGATTGTGCTAAGTACTCACAGTCAGAAAAGATCATAAGTTTGAAGAGAAATTGTTTTTATTCAAGTTCCCAGGCTTATACTGGAAATGTTAAAAAACATAAAAGGTATCAAGAGTTGCAAATTGACAGTCTAATTAATGGGATCTTTTCTACCAGCTGATGTTAAATTTTAAGCACTGGTGTTTTTCTTTGCTTATATTTGCGTTTTGGTTAAAAACTGGAACCAAGATGATGTAGAAACATCCATGGTTTGTTCGTTCTTTCTTTCTTTCTTTCTTTCTTTCTTTCTTTCTTTCTTTCTTTCTTTCTTTCTTCTTTCTTTTTTTTTCCTGAGCCTTTGTTTATCTTAACATTGTACAGATGACAAATTTTCCTTGATGGTCTTTGGGTTTATAAAATTTCATGTATCAGATATTTTATATATCAGATCTAGATCAAATGATTTGAGAAGGAGTGATTTGTACTAAGACTTCATCCCAACCAGCCCAGAGGGGTTGATAATGTGCTGTTTTGCTCATGGGGAGGCTCCTAAGGTGAATCCCTGAAGCTGCTCCTTTGGAAAACTGGCTGCATGATCTTTACTGGCTCCTAGATGTCATTGCAATGAAGTGTTCCGATCATGTTTTGATCTGAATCTCAGTTTGGCCTCCAAGAAAGGGGAATTTCCAAGTTATTGGTTGAAGTTGGGCATCACAGGGTCTTCTACTGCTGCGGGGAAGATAGTGAGCTCCTGGGAAACAGCCTGGATTTTGAAGTCTTAGGTCTGGATCATTAGCTATAAATTGGTTAACTGCTCTGAGCCTCAGTGTTTTCACCTGTAAAATGGGAAATTCGGAGAGTATGTATCTTACAGGGCTTGTAGGGCTTATAGGGCTTACTCCTTAGAAGGGAGTAAATTAGGTGATGAATGGAAAATAATTGGTCCAGGACTTAGTTTATCATAGGCACTCAATACAATTTATTCTCCTTTTCATCTATTTTGACCTGAGAGCCTGTTTAACTTACTGTGGGCCCTTCATTTTTCTCATAAGCCTTTATGCTTTTCTCTCCAGGCAGCAAGTTGGTAGCATTCTAAATGCTTAGTAAATTGGGATAAATTAACACTAATTAATAATTAACACTCCAAGACAAAATCAAGGAGCTACCCATGGTATTAATTTCAGTCTGAAGGCTTGAGAACCAGGAACTCCTTGAGCTGGAAAAGATTGATGTTTCAGTTCTATAGTCAAGCACAGGGAGAGACAGAGACAGAGCAAGAGGGAAGTTTAGTACAAACTTCCTGTGTCTTTTTGTTCTATTCTGGCCCTCAATGGACTGGATGAAGTCTACTCAGATTGGGGAGGACCATCTGCTTTAGTCAGTTCACCAATTCAAATGTTTTTCTCTTGTGGAAACACCTTCATAGACACACACCCACGATTAATATTTAATCACCTACCTGGGCATCCCATGTCCCAATTAACGATCCTAGCCTCCAAGGGGCAAATGTGGCATTAACTTAACATTATCATCAGTAGAGTATGAGAGTGTCTAGTTTCCTAAAATTCTCATTGACACAGAATGTTTTAAATTAAAAAAAATGTGTCGAAGCTACAATTTTATTAGGCAAAAAAAGGCAACGTGTTACTATCGCTATACATATAAAAGATATTAGTTTCTATCTGTTTCATGAATTCATTATTAGTTTGGAACAGATGTTTAATTTTGTTATTAGATTTGATATTTTTCATTCTATTATAGACCTAGATTTATAAGGGAAGGTAGATATTGATCTTTTCTAAATATTTGTTTATCTTCTTGTTCTCTCTCCCTTGACTTTCCTTGCTAAAAGCAAGTGTTAATGTGTTCTTGTGATTAGTTTATGTCTATTTAAACCCGAGTGCCTAGCCATAATCTAGTTCCTCAGGGGTCCTGTACAGTCGGGTTCTTACGAAATGAAGTTTTTCCTTCTCAAATTTCAGCTTCATTCTCTGAATATTCAAATACATTTGTCAACTGCTTTCAGAGAAGAGACTGGGAAAGGGTGATGATAAATCTGGAAATTTAATTCTGATTTTGTGAACTATAAAAGTGTGACACAAAGAGCAGTGGTCCAGTGGTTCTAAATCTGGACCATGTCAGAATCACCAAGGAGATGAAAAAAAGCAAAAAAAAAACCCAAAACCACTGAAGCCTTGGGCCTGCCCCAGATCAGCTAAGAATGTAGAGTGGGCCTGCAATGTTATGTCTGCCAAACTTCCCAGGTGATCCGATGGGCAATTGGGACTGAAGGTCAAGCACGTGGGTTCAGAGCTCATCGCTGTCCTGCTCAGCTGTGGCTTCTTAGTCAAATCACCTAAAACGCCAGGGCCGTCAGAGGAATAGCATGAGAGCAAAGAACTCCTGAAATCTAAGCTCTGTACTTGCTCTGTAGTAAGCCCAGTCTTCCACGATGCACGCGTGTCCGCAGCCCGAAGGTACCAGGAAGAAATGTTAACATCGCAGGTACATGTCAATGTATCGGATAGAGCATATTTGCGTGGTTTATATACAGAGTATATCATTTGAAATTAAAATAGAGGAAGTTTTAAGTGATTTCACTTCAGGGTCCTTGCTAAAGGCCGGGTAACGCTGCCAGTTCTTCTGTGAGAATTACAGATTAGCAAAGTGAGAATTGTAGCAGTTTGGCTGTAAAGATATTAAAAAGTCTAGTAAGTTTAAGTTATTTTCACTCCAGGAAAACTATAATCATTTGAAAGATCGAAGAACAAGAGTGAAATTTAAAATAAGATTACATATTCACAAATCACTGTGTTGCTGGTAAAGAAGGCACTGATGATTGTACACCTGCCTTTCATTGTTTGAACGGGCTATTTTTATATTTAAAATGATGCGGTATCTACTGACAATGCTTGAAACCTGTGAGATTTCAAAAATTTTGCCTGATGTTTTTGGTGGTGATGGTGGTGGTGTAAGGAAATCATCCCATTTCACACCGAGAATAGTTTTCTTTATTGAGATGTCAATATAGTGACATAAGTGTTAAAATGTCACTGAGCATCTTCTCTGTCTAGTTCTCAAGATGTGAGCTAATACACTATTCTTGATTAATCCTTCACATAGAAATTCTAGAATTGAGTTTGCTGACCAAACAACTCAAAAGGAAGCACAGTTTTTCAAAGTGGAGCTTAGAAAGGAAAAAACCCAGCGGTTAAAGTGTCCATGTGTCTGAATTTGTAAGTGTTGATGTGAGTTGATGTCAGTTTCCATGGCCTTATTATTTAATCTTATAGATGAGTGTCATGATTAACTTTTTATGCAACAACTGTTCCCGTATTGAGTGCAAACAAGGCAAGAGGTAGAGATGCTGCCAGTGGCAGGCACTCACTTCTTGGTCCGACTCTTGGACACTAGTGAGGAAAGTGGCGTAAAAGATGGAGGCACCCAGGTTTCTCATGAAAATTAAACTGTATAAATTCATCACCTAAAATGACTGCTTTTCGCTCTCCTGTTTTACCGGTATATTTTCTAAACTAGGGCAAGTAAGCTAAAATTCATAATTTATAAACAATCTGTGGAAAAATTAGTGAATTATTTACAACACTTTTGAAAAATGTGTTTGTCTCTCATGCAAAAATTAGCTACTCTGTTAATCACAGTGGTGCCACAAATATGCTGGAAATTAGGACTTGCAAAAGTGAGTTTGGAAAAAAATAGTTCTGTAACTCAATCTGAAATTGGAAAACCAAACTGATCCTGAGTGGTCTATTTAAACAAGTGCCAATTATTGAATAATTCTCAGACCTAAACAGAAAGTTATTGCATATGGAAAGATTTTTTTTCCCTTAGAGTGTTTTATTCCAGATGCCCTTTTAAATTGTTTTTAATTCTCTGTGGGCAGTAGATAACTAAACCTACAAAATGTAGTAATGGCAAGGAGGAAGCAATCACGTTGGCCACTTCTAGTTAAGAGTCATGGAAAAGGCATCTGTTATATATGAATTGCAGACTATAAGGACTTTGACAGTCCATAGACCAGACCTAATTTATTAAACTAAGTTTCTAATATAAACAGTAATTTGTTTCAGGCACTGACACTGCAGGTCTGGATTATGTGAACCAAATATAAAGAACTGTATTTCTCTTTTGGAAAGTGTGCCTTTCGAGCACTGAAAGAAAATAATCTAATATGTCATAATAGTAAATATGATGAACACGGCCCACCTTCCTGAGCATGGGCTGATTCACACTTTCTCCTTTTTACATTTTCCAGAAGTTATTTTAAAAGTACCGAGCCATGGTTTATAAACTTCAAAGCACACCTGTGACTTCTATTCCAAATAGATGAGAAAATGCTGAGACTATTTAAAAAGATTTAATCTTTTGTGCATTTTAAACCTGAGATAGAGTTTAAATTGGTGGACACATTTCTTAGTACAAAATCAATGATTAGAAAAATATGAAGATTCCCTTTACCCTGTCACTTTGCAGACAATGTTTGATAGAAACATTCTATGAAATTTATGAAATATGAAACCTACATATTAAACAGCCTGGACATTTGAAAAAGACTGTGGACTAAATAAAGCTTTATTTCCAGACTTTTGAAAATACATTTCAATTAGGTCAAGATGTGCCTAGATACTTAAACTGATAAGAACAGATACTACACTTGATCTTAGCCAAAAGGCTGAGAAGCGATAAGATGTGCCTAGATACTTAAATGGATGTGTTCTTTGTTTGTGAAATTATTGACATATATTCTCACATACACTCTGTACTCCTTATTATTTATATACTCCCAGTTCCTACCTAAGGCAAGGAAGAATCCACAACTGCTCTTTTTTTTTCTTGTTCTAAAGGGCAGCATATTAACTAGGATGATTTTGGCTGCAAGTAACAAACTCATCTTAAAATGTGGCTAAAACATAAAGGGCATTTTATTGTCTTACAAAGCAAGAAGTAAAGTGGATGGCACTTTCATGACTGGCTAATTCAATGATTTCCTTCTTGTGTATCAGTGTTGCCCAAACACATAACAGGGTTTCTGTCATGTGTCCCCATGGAAGGGAGGAAAACAACTTTGCTTAGTATCTTAAGTCAGACTGGTCAGTGGTTGGGTCATGTAGCCATGCCTATGTTGACCATAGCCAGGAGAATGGAATTACCCTGATGAGATTAAACTAATCAGCATTCCGCCTCTTCACCCCTACCACCATGAAGGATGAGGCTGTCTGATAACAAGAGAAAATTGGGGTACATTTAACAAGAAAGAAGAGGAAAATTGCCATTAGGTAGGCAACCAGCAGTATCTGCCAAAGGTAGGAATGAGAAATATAATTGATTGGTAACACCAATCAATTGGTGACACCAATAAATGGTAGGCATTAAAGGAAACTGTCTACAGTATCATTTTATTACCTGCATGCACCTGGGAAGGACATTCAGGTGTGCATTTAGTATTTGTCCATGACAAATTTTACATAATGTAAACAAAAATCTTCATAGCATAATACACTTACAGTAAAGTAAAATTCCAGGAGGGGCAATGTGAAAGACTGAGGCATTTAGATCATTCTGGTTGAATTGATTATGCTAAGTAGTCTCGAGTAAGGTTAGTTTTCTTGAGCCATTTTGGTTTATGTATCCCTGCATTGACAAATCATTGATTGAATACAACCAGCCAATAGGTTGTTTTCATGTTTCAGAGAAGCAATCTGAATTTTTCTCCTACCAAATCACTCACTTGTCAGAGGTAATGTTAACTTGGTATGGGAAAAATGAAGGAAAAATGAGAGCAGGGGAGGGGAGGAAAGAGAGTGCAAACATGACACAGAGAGAACCAATTGTTGGGGACAGTGAGTACTTCAGCGTTCCTTTATTTTACCACGCTGGATGGTAGGTATTTTTGTTCTTGTTTGTAAGAAGTTGATTTAAATAATTCTTCCATTTTTAAAAAGTTAGGCTCTTCAAGAGAAAGCTTGAACCCAATATGATGTACCCAATAGCCTTAAACATATTTTCTTCTTAGTACATGTGTTCTCCTTATTGATAAAGGCAGTGATCTATTGGAAGGGATTATTTGCTGTCACACCTTAGGGTTTTGAAATAATAGCTTAACAAAATAGTCTTCTCAGTCAATAAATGTTGAAGTCCTACCAGAACTGAAAGGAGCTGTACTAATCTGAGGTGTTCCTGTCTGTAACAGACATTATGTGCTCCAAGTCGTTGAAAATCTCTTAAAAAGGAGAGATCCAAAAAGAAGAAAGAAGAAAACTGCTTTAATCCAACACATACTAATTCAGGGCATATCTTCAAAAAGAGAGACGATATTTGGAGAATAACTGCAATTAGTTTTTCCCCAATTATATCTCAAATACCATGTGGTCCTTCTGTTATAGAACAGTCTCACCTGGCTGTTGATTTGATGCCACCTACAAATGTTCTGTGTCCATGGGGTGTGGTGCACAAAGCGTGGAGATGGAAAAACATGCAAACAGACAACAAGTACAAACCTAGCCTTACTTTACAGCCGCACAGGGTTTTGGATTCAGATGTGCATGTTTACATACGCAGGGAATTACTTGGGGGAGGCATATTAGTTCTACATAGCTTCATCATTCTTAAGAGTAAAATTTGCTTGTTGGGATTCTTATTGTGTTATTTACAATAACTTGGTTTTTTTCTTTAGAGTATAATTTTTAATATTGTCTTTCTGTTGGAAAACTTTGGCATAATAGCATTAATCTGTAGGGAAGTCAATCTGGGATTTAAATTAGCAGGAGCTCACATTAAAATAAGGTCATATAAAATACCACTTTGTTTAGTTGCCTCTATGTCCACTGTTCTCCCATATTCTTCACTTGCAAAAGAATTAGAAGAATGTTGTCTAGAAAAAAAAACATGTTAGTTGGAGTCAGGATACTTGAGTTCTTGTTCTGCCATCCCCCTGACTTCTACTTCCATTCATGCTTTAGTTGGGATAATAGAATTCCTGTTTCTGACTGATTCACATTGACCACCATTTTGGACAAGACAGTGTGCTTCACTTTCCTCATTGTTAGCAGTGAAACTCTATGATTCTTAGAGGTTTAGATTCCTGTTTATGGACTAATGACCTTTGTTTAGCATCCTATGCCTGGAATCACTCAGAATTTTTAACACTTCAGTGGAAGGATTTTAATTACAGATTGATTCTTGCTAAGTAGTTACATAGCTGTTCAATCCATGGAATGAGGTACACCTGTCATGAGTATAATTTGCTAATTAGAAGAATAGCTTGTTTCAAACAGATTTTTTTAAACCAAGAAATTGCAGACATACAATCACACCTGCAAAAAGATTTGAATTTTAAAATTTTCTGTGCATGTGTTTAGCAGTAAATTTGGTTAAAAATAAAGTAAATTCTATAAATTCACTATGGCTTTCTTATATTAGAATGCATTTGAGTTTCTCTTTGCGTCAGTGTTATTTCTGGTTTTAGTGTAAAACTTCAAAAGGAATTTTCAAAGTTTGGAGCTTGCATTGTTTGCTTCCTCTGAGAGAAGCAAAATGAGCTGATTTTTTTAGGGTTATACAAATTGTCTTTTTAAAGTTAAACAAAACTTTAACATGTACAAACCTCTAAAAGTATCTATTTAAATTTAGTATTTAAAAGAATTTCCATTTCTTAGTTTGAAGCCTTTTTTAAGGTAATAAAAAGTAGAATATGAGTGTCTTTTAAAGCCTATATGGTTCTTTTATTTTTTTCACCAAATCTCATATAAAAGACATTATTATCGCCATTAGTTGCTGCTTCAGAACATGGAATCCAGCAGAACACAATACTTTTTTTTATTATTTTTTTAAAGTGTTTTTTTTTTAACATTTATTTATTTTTGAGACAGAGAGAGACAGAGCATGAACAGGGGAGGGGCAGAGAGAGAGGGAGACACAGAATCTGAAACGGGCTCCAGGCTCTGAGCTGTCAGCACAGAGCCCAACGCGGGGCTTGAACTTGCAGATCGTGAGATCATGATCTGAGCTGAAGTCGGACACTTAACCAACTGAGCCACCCAGGCGCCCCAGAACACAATACTTTTTATTTGTGATTGTGTTTTAATTTTAATTATCAATTTTTGATAGGGCACAGAAAGCAGGTATAAATCATAGTAAGGCAGATTATTGATCAATTATATTTGAAAGCTTTGGGATCAGTCACAGCAAAGAAGAAACTCAATTCACACACTCTACACTAGAACAAAGTATTATTCCAAATGGTCTCTTTTATCCAGTATTGAGAGCACTAAATCTGATGTATTGAATTTCTAAAACAACTTTGCAACATTTGTCTTCAGTAAAATTCAGATACTTTTCTCCGCTTTTTACTTCTATTCATGCTTGAGTTGGGATAATATAATTGATGTATTTCTGATTCATTTGAACAGTAAACTATGTATTTTTCCTTGAATCTATTGTCCAGCTTGTAAAAATTACCTTAATAGCTACGTTTTTCTTACCACTGGCTATATCTTATCAATTAAGAAAGTATATAAATATCAAAATGTGGAAGTTGTGAAACCCAAAGTGTGGCAAGAATTGCTGTCAAGCAGGTAGCCACACCAGAATCTAAGGGAGCAGAAAATGGTATTATTACCATAGCGCTAATGGTTCTGCTTTTCAACCTTGTTGATGGACTCCCAGGTTCCGTTGTAGATTTCAGTACCTTGGTCTGTTTACTCCTCACATAATATTAGGGTCAGTAGTCAGGGATGCTAAGTAGTTGGTTTGGATCCCAGGGAGAGGATCTGGTAAAAGCTAGGCCAGCTTGTTTCTTATTACATTCCCTGACCAACTCTTAAACTATCTTTGCTTGCCCATTCTGGGCACTTAGGATCCTGAGGGATAATTTTTGACTTAGGTTCACAATGAATCCCTCCTTTACCCTATGGTTTATGTTTTCTGAACTCTGAAGATGCTACACCAAGGGGAGGAGCTGGGTAAATGGTGGTTATGGTGGTGAGAGGTAGGTTACTGGTGAGACTTACTTCTTTGCATAAGATCAAATGTAGGAAGCTATCTTTGTTTTTTAATACTATTTCCAAGAGATCTGACTTATAAAATAAAATTAAGTTGATGAGAAAGACAGGGATAGTAAGAATGAAGGAAATATGTGCTATGGTCTGAATATGTGTTTGCCCTCAAATTCATATATTGACATCCTAACCCCAGAGGTGATGGTATTAGGAAGTGGGGCCCATGGGATGTGATTAGTTCGTGAGGCCAAAGCCATGGTAATTGGGATCAGTGCCCTAATAAAGGAGACCTTAGAAAGCTAGTTTGTCCCTTCCACAACATGAGGACTCAGCAAAAAAGTAAGATCCATGAACCAAGAAGTGGGCCCTCACTGGACATTGCCTGTGCCATGATCTTGGACTTCCCAGTCTTTAGAACTGTGAGAAATAAATGTTTGTTGCTTATAAGACACCCACCTGATGATATTTTTGTTACAGCATCTTGAATGGACTAAGTCCTATGGTCATTTATATGATAAACTTCTTTGGCTCTAATTCTTTCCTTTTGTGTTTATATTTTGCAAATAGTGCTGTCCTTAAAACTTTTGAGGGCAACATATATGGAGATTATTTTTTAGAAAGGAGTGGAATAGGAATATGACTTAGAAAAGTTATGACAATAAGCAAAATTCTTTCCTCCTTGGAATGACAGGTTGGCTGCTAGATGCTTGTTGCTGTTGCTGCAAAGCTAGGAAGAGAAGCTTAATTTTCTCCATTGCAGTAAGGCCAGGAAGAAGCAAGGGTAGAAAATAGCAGGGCTATAATGTAGACAGACCTTAACACCTCCTCCTCAACATTGAATTTTTTGGATCTGTGCCCAGGATACTTGGAAACAGGGCTACTCAGATTAATAATGGTTCAATAGTCTCCAAACATAGACTCCAGCATCCCTTATGGTGCCAGCATTGATGCATCTAGTATACCTATAGTTCAGGATTTGCAAACTGTAATGTCCCCACAGGCCCAGCTAGTTAATCTAAACAAGTCAACTGTGTTGGGTGCAAGCTGTGGTCACTAGGGGAACACAAGCTCTTTCTTAACGGGGTCCTGGTGACAGCTTTTTGTTGCCAAGTGGAAATGGAGTTTTCAAGAGAAACTAGAAGTTGAGATTTTCATGGATAAAATGGACTTTTTAATGTGAAATCTAACAATTTTTAAATGTTGGCAACTGAATAAAACTTGGGAAAAAGAAAAAAATACCCATCTACTAGTCAGATTGCAGCAGTGAATTTGATACCTCAGCTCTAGGTATAGCTTGGTTGCTTATAATGCCAACAGTGATAGTAACCAATATTATCTTGCTGACAAGCCATTTCTGCCCTGCCTAGAGGAAGAAGGGTAATCACATATAGACACACTAACACAAACTTTGTGCTTTGGGACACACACAGGGACGGTTTTGATTGATGTCCATACAAGGGGAAAATTGGATCAAATATTTCTTAGATTTTTTTAGTACTCAGAGTCAGTATTAGATTTTGGTATTTATATATTCTTATGCATTGAAACGTTTTTGTTAGAGTAGTATCACTTTTTTGGCATTAGAAATCTGAAACTTGAAACATGTACATATCAAGACATGTCTAGAATGAACATTGCTAATCAAGTAAGGTTTAGAAAGTATTCTATACTTTCATAACCTTTGTAAGGAGAAAGAAATAGGATAACAATGCAAAAATTTGTTTTGCAACAAAAGCGTGTACAATCATATTCTACTCCAAAGGCTTCCTAAACAAGTGGAATATGTGACCAGATTAAAATTTACGAGTAACTGTGCATCAGAATCTCTACCTACTATGATAAAAAGCAATGATGATAAAGTGAAACTGAAAATGCTTTTTCTTGAAACTAAATTATGCTCTCAACAAAATGTCCCCAGTAGTGCAGGTATATTGATATTAAATAATGACTTAAGGTATTGTCATTTGCTCTATATAACAACCAATAAATGTACTGACAAATTACGGCTAATTTATAAGTGGGTGCAAGTAAGGTTATTTTTTTCTTCTGGTGATTTTATATATACTTCCAAGTTATTATTCACTTCTTAAACAATCTCACATACTTTCACCTAAATGACCTATTCAAGATCAATATTCTAGTTAGCTTTCCTGAACCTTGTGTGATAATTTTGCAAATTCTATTTCCCTTGGCACATTTTCCCATGATCTGAAACTTGAATAATTGAAATACATATAACTGTATTTTTGTCTGAACTTTGAATCTGCAGTAGTCCATTTTCTTTTTGTAATTCACACCAAATTAATTGTGCCATTTTTTTCAATGCTATTCCTAGGTATTTTAGGTTATGAGAACATACTTACAACAGTTCTAATTCTGTTTGTAAAAATAAAATGTACACAATGAAGTATACTACAAAAAAAGATAGTAATTATCAGGGAGAGAATGCAACTCATTTGTGAGGGAAAAAAAAAAAAGGTTAAACCTTGGAACAGACAGATTCCAGATTTTCTGATTGCCACTCAGGTGTTCAGCCGAGCTGCTCTGTTCTACAACCTGTGTCTTTGAACTACAGAGCTCACAGCAGTTTTTGCCCAACCTCAGGGATGTGTGTTAACACTTGCTGAAAGAGGACAGAATGTTTGATATTTTTGAATAGATTCTAGTGGTTATGAATGTTCCATTATACTCATATAGAGGTTACAAAGTTTTGTAATTTATTTTATGCACCTGTCACATATTGTTTTGCTTAAAAAACATTGTTTACAGCTGAAATAGAAAACAGGTTAAAATAAACAGGTTTTGTTAAGTAGAACATATAAGGCAACTACCACTCTGCTGTTTTCTTTTATGTGTGAAAATCTCAAAGGGTTGCCTTGAGATTTTCAGAGCAAAAAGTGGTACTGAGTAAAAACTAGCAAACTGCAAGAAGTGTGATCTATCAGTGCATGAAAATGACATTAAGTTTAATAGAACTGTTTCAATAGAGACCACCTAAATAAGTCAGGCTAAGCTATCAATTATCATTAAATATTTTATATATGCAAATGAAACATATCTGAGACTAGTCTGAATGACCAATAAGGAAACAGTCGACAGATGTTATTTAACCTTTACAGTGATACTGTAGAAGTAAACTTTTTTGTAAGTTTTTATTAAACTGCCTTCTTTGATCCAAGATCCTCAATGGCATTAGATAATCATTTATTGTTATAGGGCAGTAGGAAAGACTAGACCGTCTATAGTTCACAGAGAGTTTATGCCTAGTGGGAGTAAATCCATTTTCATTGTGACAGAATGAACATTGGGTCTGTGTAACAGATACTGAAATTACTGCATGTTGGTGGTGGTGGTCACAGGGGAAAGGTGGGTGCCTATACTATAAAATTCAGAAGTGAATAGTGGCTGTTTTTTTTTTTTAATTTTTTTAATGTTTTTATTTATTTTTGAGACAGAGAGAGACAGAGCATGAGCAGGGGAGGGGCAGAGAGAGAGGGAGACACAGAATCCAAAGCAGGCTCCAGGCTCTGAGTTGTCAGCACAGAGCCCGACGCGGGGCTCCAACTCATGGACTGTGAGATCATGACCTGAGCCAAAGTCGGACACTTAACCGACTGAGCCACCCAGGCGCCCCAGTGGCTGTTTTTATAAACAAAGAAAAATACCTGTTTTTCCTGAAATTATAGTGAAATACTCTACATAAAAAGAGTCACTTTGTGAGTATAAAAATTACTAGATCTGTGTGTGTCGAATCTATTCCTGAGATGTCATTGGTTGGGGAGATTTAGAATAAAAATTAACATTCTTCCTAATTCTGCCACATGCTCAACATGTGACCTAGGACATGGGGAAAGGCAGCAAGGATCACGAGGGAAACACCCAGAGCATTGCCAGTTATGTTGTTGCTCTTAAAGGTTGCAAGTGGTATCCTGAGGTAAGTCAGGCCAGGAGGCAGCTTTGCATTTTAGTTGTGGAGTTGAGGGAAAACCAAACTCCTCTCCCTAGTTGGCTTTAGGGTCTGCTTAGGAAGCATTAACCTTATACACAAAGTGTGGACATTTTATTTTGTCATAGTTAAAATAAGGGCTCGAACTTGTAAATCTCTGAGGTCTCTTTAAGCCTTCTTTTCCATTAAACTAGGCTTCCTTCATTTCTTGGCATTGGGCCTTTCTACCTGGAGCAAACACCATTAAGCAACCTTTCTTCCTTGATTACTCATGGAGAGGCACTGACTTCTCTGGGATGTCTGTTGTTCTGTACCCTTGGTGCCATTTTCTCTTCATTGTTTCTCCTGTGGAATGTTCTTATCGGCTTGTATATGTTTAACTACTGGACTCTTTGTACATTTATTTAACATTTGCCTGCTTGTATTCCCAGGAGGAAATTCTTCCTTTAAAATATATCTGGTTTAAATTATTTCTGTAAAAGCTTGGACTGTATACATTTAAAAAGTACAAATAAAAAACGAATATCTTCAGTTGTGCAGAAGGGATGCATGGCTATATGGCAAGGTATTAAGTGAATTAGTATTTTAAAAATTGTAAATGAGTTGGGATTTTATGAGGGTCTTTGTAAAAGTGAAAAAGGTTGTATGTTACTTTTCATTAAAAGGCTACAGTCTTTTATTTAAGTCTTTATCTTAATGCCAATTAATACACAGTATTATAGTAGTTTCAGGTGTACAATACAATGATTCAACAATTCCATAAAAACACCTGGTACTCTTCATGACAAATGTACTCCTTAATCTGCATCAGCTGCTTAACCCAACCTCCCATCCCTTCTTCCCTCTGGTAACCATCAGTTCTCTGTAATTAAGAGTCTGTTTCTTGCTTTTTTTCCCTTTGCTTGTTTTGTGTTGTAAATTCCACATATGATTAAAATCATATGGTATTTATATTTTTCTAACTTACTTCACTTAGCATTGTACTCTCTAGCTCCATCCATGTTGTAGAAAATGACAAGATTTCATTCTTTTTTATAGCTGAATAGTATTCCATTATGTATATATACACCACTTCTTTATCTCTTCATCCATCGATGGACAGTTGAGCTGCTTCCATGATTTGGCTATTGTTGATAAGGCTCTTATAAACATAGGGTGCATTTATCCCTCTGAATTAGTTTTTTTTTTATTTTGGGGGTAAATACCCGCTAGTACAATTGCTGAATTGTAGAGTTGTTCTATTTTTAACTTCTTGAGAAGCTCTATGCTGTTTTCCATAGTGGCTGCACCAGTTTTCCTTTCCACCAACAGTGCATGAGGGTTCCCCTTTCCACATCGTCACCAACATTTGTTGTTTCTTGTGTTGTTGATTTTAGACATTCTGACAGGTGTAAGTTGATGTCTTATTATAGCTTTGATTTCCATTTCCCTGATGGTAAGTGATGATGAGTATCTTTTCATGTGTCTGCTGGCCATCTGTAAGTCTTCTTTTGAGAAATGTCTGTTCATATCTTCTGGCTATTTTTTAATTGGCTTATTTGTTTTTGGGTGTTGAGTTGCATAAGTTCTTTATATATTTTGGATACTAACCTTTTATCGGATATATCATTTGCAAATATCTTCTCCCATTCCATAGGTTGCCTTTTAGTTTAGTTGATTGTTTCCTTCACTGTGCAGAAGCTTCTTATTTTGATGTAGTCCCATTAGTTCATTTTTGTTTCTGTTTCCCTTGCCTCAGGACACCTATCTGGAAAGAAGTTGCTATGGCTGATGTCAAAGAAGTAACTGCCTATGTTCTCTTCTAGGATTTTTATGATCTCTGGTCTTACAGTTAGGCCTTTAATCCATTTTGAATTTGTTTTTGTGTATTGTGTAAAACAGTACTCTAGTTTCATTCTTTTGCATGTTGCTGTCCAGTTTTCCCAAAACCATATGTTGAAGAAACATTCTTATTCCCATTAGATATTCTTCCCTGCTTTGTCGAAGATTGGTTGACAATATATGTGTTGGTCCATTTCTGAGTTTTCTATTCTGTTTCATTGATCTATGTGTCTACTTTTGGGCCAGTACCATACTGTTTTGATTGCTATAGCTTTGTAATATAACTTGCAGTCCAGAACTGTGATGCATCCAGCTCTCCTTTTCTTCTTTAAAATTGCTTTGGCTATTGTGGTTCCATACAAATTTTAGGATTGTTAGTTCTAGTTCTATGAAAAATGCTGTTGGTATTTTGATAGGGATTGCATTAAGTGTGTAGATTGCTTTGGGTAATACAACATTTTAATAATATTCTTCCAATCCATGAGCATGGAATGTCTTTCCATTTCTTTGTGCCATCTTCAACTCCTTTGTCAGTGTTTTATAGTTTTCAGAGTACAAGTCTTTTACCTCTGGTTAGGTTTATTCCTATGTATCTTACTTTTGATGCAGTTATAAATGAGATTGTTTTCTTAACTTTTCTGCTGCTTCATTATTGGTGTGTAGAAATGCAACAGATTTCTGTACATTAATTTTTGTATCCTGAGACCTACTGAATTAATTTATCAGTTGTGGCAGTTTTTTCGGGGCAGTCTTTTGGGTTTATTATATAGGGTATCAGGTCATCTGCACATGGTGACAGTTTTACCTCTTCCTTACCAGTTTGGATACCTTTTACTTACTTGTGTTGTCTTACTGCTGTGGCTAGGACTTCCAGTACTCTGTTGAATAAAAGTGGTGGGAGTGGACATCATTGTCTTATTTCTGACCTTGGGGAAAAACTAAGAGTTTTCCCCCATTATGGATGATGTTAGTTGTGGGTTTTTTATATATGGCCTTTATTATGTTGAAGCATGTTCTCTCTAGACTTTGTTGAGGAGTTTTATCATGAATGGATGTTGTACTTTGTCAATTTTTTTTTGCATCTATTAAAGTGACGATATGGTTCTCGTCCTATCTCTTATTGATGTGATATATCATGTTGATTGATTTGCAAATATTGAACCACCCTTGCAACCCAGGAATAAATCCCACTTGATCGTGGTGAGTGACTTTTTAATGTATTGCTGGATTCGGTTTGCTTGTACCTTGTTGAGGATTTTTGCATCTATGTTCGTCAGGGATATTGGCCTGTAGTTCTTTTTTTGTGGTGTGTTTATCTGGTTGTGGTAGCAGGGTAACGTTTGCCTCATAGAATGAATTTGGCAGTTTTCTTTCCTTTGATATTTTTTTGGAATAGTTTTAAAAGAACGCTTATTGGGGCACCTGGGTGGCACAGTCAGTTAAGCATCCAACTTTTGATCTCAGCTAAGGTCATGATCTCATGGTTTGTGCATTCAAACCCAGCACTGGGCTCTGCACTGACAGTGTGGAGCCTGCTTAGGATTCTCTCTCTCTCTCCCTCTCCTTCTGCCCTTCCCCTGCTCTTATGCTCTCCCTCTTTCTCTTTCAAAATAAATAAACTTACAAAAATAGGTATTAACTCCTCTTTAATTGTTTGGTAGAATTCCTCTGTGAAGCCAGCTATTCCTTGGCTTTTCTTTGTTGAGAGGTTTGTTTGTTTAAATAGGCTCTTTACCCAGCATGAGCCCAATGTGGGTCTTGGGCTCATGATCCTGAAATCAAGAACTGAGCTGAGATCGAGTCAGATGCTCAATTGACTGAGCCACCCAAGTGCCCCTGTAGGAAGTGTTTTGATTATTGATTCAATTTCATTGCTGGTTATGGGTCTGTTCGAATTTTTTCACATCTTCGTGTTTTAGTTTTCGTGGGTTATGTTTCTGGGAATTCATTCATTTCTTCTACGTAGTCCAATTTATTGGCATATAGTTTTTCATAATCTCTTAAAATTGTATATCTGTGGCATTTGTTGTTATTTCTCCTCTCTCATTTATGATTTTTGAGCCTTTTTTTTCTTGATAAGTTTCCCAAACAACAACCAGCTCCTAGTTTCACTGATCTTTTCTATTATTATTATTTTTTAGTTTCTATATCTTTTATTCCTGCTCTAGTCTTTATTATTTCCTTCCTACTGCTGGTTTATGGTTTTGTTTTTCTTTTCCTAGCTCCTTTAGGTATAAGATTAGGTTATTTATTTGAGATTGTTCTTCTTGAGGTGGGCCTGTATTGCTAGAAACTTCCTCCTTAGAACTGCTTTTGCTGTATTCCAAAGGTTTTGGACTGTTTTCTCTTCATTTTCATTTGTTTCCATGTACATTTTATTTCTTCTTTTATTTCCAGGTTGATTCATTCATTGTTTAGTAGCATGTTATTTAACCTCTATGTATTTGTGGTCTTTCCAGATTTTTTCTTGTGGTTGACTTCTAGTTTCATAGTGTTGTGGTCAGAAAATATGCATAGTATGATTTTAATCTTCTTGAATTTGTTGAGGCCTCTTTTTGTGGGCTAATATGTGATCTATCAGGAGAATGTTCCATGTGCACTTGAAGAGAATGCACATTCTGCTGTTTTAGAATGGAATATTTTGAATATCTCTTGAATACACCTGTCATAAGCCATTGTTTCCTTGTTGATTTTCTGTGTAGATAATCTGTCTATTGATGTAAATAGAGTGTAACAGTCCCCTGCTATTATTATCAATTAGATCCTTTATGTTTGTGCTGTTTACATATTTGGGTGCTTCCATTTTCAGTGCATAAATATTTAAAATTGTTATATCTTCTTGTTGGATTATCCCCTTTATTATGATATACTGTCCTTTTTTTCTCCTGTTACAGTCTTTGTTTTAAAGTCTATTTTGTCTGATAAAAGTATCATGCTCCACCTTTCTTTTGACATCCATTTGCATGATAGTTGTTTTACCATCCCCTCACTTTCAATCTGCAGGTGTCTTCATGTCTAAAATGAGTCTCTTTTAGGAGCATATAGAATGGGTTTTATGTTTTTATCCATTCTGTCACCCTATATCTTTTGATTGGAGCATTTAGTCTGTTTATATTCAAAGTGATTATTCATAGATGTGTATTGTCATTTTATTACTTGTTTTGTGGTTGTTTCTGAAGATTTTCTTTGATCCTGGTCTTTCTATTTCATGGTTTGCTGATTATCTTTAATGATGTATTGGTATTTCTTTCTCTTTATTCTTTGCATATTTATCAGTGGTTTTTGATACATGGTTACCATTAGGTTTGTGTATAACCTCTTTTGCAAATAGCAGTCTAAATTAAATTGGACGCTGTTTAAGATGGAACCTATATTTTACTCCTCCTCACATTTTAGGTATATGTTGTTATTTTTTTACATCCTTTTATTTGGTGAGTTCTTTGACTGATTTTTACCAAAATAATCCTTTTTACTGCTTTTGTGTTTCATACCTTCATACTGTCACTTTTGGTCCCTCCTTTCCACTCAGAGTCCCCTTTAATATTCCCTGTTGTGTTGGTTTAGTGGCCTCGAACACCTTTAGTTTTTGTTTGTCTGGGAAACTATGTTTTTCCTTTTATTTTGAATGATGGTCTTGCTGGATAGAGTATTCTTGACTGCAGAGTTTTCCCATTCAGCACTTTGAATATATCCTGCCACTCCCTTCTTGCTTGGGAAATTTCTGATGAAAAATCCCCTCCTAGCTTCATGGAGTTTCCCTTGTATGTTAATGCCTTTTGTTTTGCTGCTTATATGTATTTTTTTCTTTATCACTATCTTTTACAGTTTAACTATATGTCTTGATATGGATCTGTTTTTGTTGATTTTGTTGGGGGTCCTATGTGCCTCAGGATCTAGATAACTGTTTTTTCCCCAGATTAGGAAAGTTATCAGTTATTATTTCTTCAAATAAATTTTCTGCCCCCCTTTATCTCTCTCCTCCTCCTGGGACTCCTAATATATGAGTGTGATTATATTTGATGGAGTCACTAGGTTCCTTCAGTCTATTTCTGTTTTGCATAATTCTTTTCTCTCTCTTTTTCACTTTGATTACCTTTCATTATTCTGTCTTCTATGACTTTACTTTGTTGCTTTGCTTCTTCAAGCCTGCTGTTGATTGCATCAAGCATGTTTCTCATTTATTACACTCTTCATCTTTGATTGGTTCTTTTTTTATCTCTGTGTTGGGTGTCTTACTGATGTCTCATACTCTTAATTCCAGTGAGTATCCTTATAATTGCTTTAACATTTTTTCAAAATTTTATTTTAGAGAATGCTAGCAGGGTAGAGGGACAGAATAAGAGGGAGAGAGAGGAACAAAGCAGGCTCTGCACTCAGCATGGAGCCTGACACAGGGCTCAATCCCATGACCTTGGGATCATGACCTGAGCCAAAATCAAGAGTCGGATACTCAACTGACTGAGCCACGTAAGCACCCCATGATCATTGCTTTAAATACTCCATCGGCTAAGTTACTTATGTCTGTTTTGCTTAGATCTTTTGCTGTGGTTTTATTCTGTTCTTCCATTTGGGATAAATTTCTCTGTCTTCTCATTTTGTCGAAGTCTCTGTGCCTGTTTCTCTGTGTTAGGAAAGTCAGCTACATCTCTTGTTATTGAGAGTTATGGCCTTATGGAGAAGAGGTCCTGTAGTGCCCTGCCACGTAGTATCCCCTATTTTCCAGGGCCTGGTGCTTCCAGGAGTGTCTCCAATGTGTACTGCATGTGCTCTGCTGTTTTGTCCTGGACACTTTATCCTTCATGCCAGTCATCTGTAGAGCCTATTTTTGCCTGTTTTGGGCAGCATTTGGTCCCTGGCTTAAATATGGGGCATTTTAACTAGGCATTTTCTGGTCTGCTTGTAAAATGAGACCTGTCACCATGAACTCCAGAACCAAGGCTCTCTGAAACTCCTGCATCAGGAGACATAGTGTGGGCAGGAGTTTGGGTGTCTTCTGTGGAGGGGGCATGCTGTGCTGGAACTGAGGCAAGCATTCTTGGGAAGAACGGTTCCACCAGAGTGCAGTGGGGTGCAGTTTGGTGGAAGCAAGTTAGATAGTGAGTGTTGATGTTGGGCTGGTTCCTGCAGATGACTCTGTTTATTCTAGGGGAGAAAGATAGAAATGGTGCTTGCTACTTCCTTCGTTCCTGAGGATTTTCTATGAATGCTGTCTCTGTGGAGCATGCTCTGAGATAAGCAAATAACCCTCCCACAGCAGTCACCCTTTAGATCATTGTTTCCATGCTGTGTGTCTGAAGGGTGTTTGCACTGCTTTTTCTCCAAGAGCAGACCCAATACCTCCAGGATCTCCCCAAGCCAAGCCCACTGACCTTTAGAACTCCAGACTTTAAACCCTTCTGGTTGCCAGAACTCACAAGTTTGAGCCCTTCTTGCTTTCCAAGCCAGTTGCTATGGGGAATTATTTTTCCAAAGAGCTCCTTTGTGTGTTAGTCTGTCTCTCACCCTTTTCCATGATTGTGGCTCTCTCCTCACCACAGCTGCCATGAGCTGTTTTTCTCCCAAACTGTGTCTCCACACTTCCTACCTTCTTCAATATGGCTTCTTCTCTATTTAGTTGTGGAATTTATTCTGACAGTCCTCAGGTTGATTTTTGGGAATATGAGATGATTTGATAGTTATCAAGTTGTATTCATGGGAAGAGGTGAGCCTAGGGTCCACCTACTCGGCTGCCATGTTCCCCTCCTCTATTGTTTTATTATTTATTTATTTTTTTACATTTTAACTTACAAATTTTTATTTTTAGTTATTTTTATGAAAGTTATACTTGTAGTGTTAACTCTCTAAACTATGTCAAGGGCTTTACGTACGACAAATAGTTCTCTGACCCCTTCTTTTCTGATTCTTCCCTTGCCAAAGGCAATTTTTGTAACTGTTTTACGTCATTATTTATTTTAGAATTTGCCTCTGCATTTCTAAATAACATATTTGTATTGTTGTTCTTCTATTTTTTGGCTTCACAGTACTATCACCTTTTTTCTTCTGCTTCTACCAAACACACACTTGACTATTTCCTCACCACTAATAGAGGTATATGGGGGAAGAACAAGAAGCAGAGTTTTTGATGACTATGAAAATACCATCCATACATGAGCTTTGAAATGAATGATACTCATTTTTAATTTTTTTGCTTGAATTGAAGTGAAGTTAACATAGTTTTATATTAGTTTTAGGTGTATGATAGGATTCTGTGATTCCATACCTTATTCTGTGCTCATCAAGATAAGTGCAGTCTTGATCCCCTTTATCTGTTTCACTCATCTCTCCACACACTTCCCATCTGACAACCACCAGTTTGTTCTTGCCCTTTGGTTTGTTTCTCTCTCTCTTTTGGTCCATTTGTTTTGTTTATTAAATTTCACATATGAGTAAAATCATATGAGATGATACTTCTCTTTCTCTGACTTACTTCACTTAGCATTATACCTTCTAGGTCCATCCATGTTGTTGCAAATGGCAAGATTTCATTCTTCTCTATGGCTAAGTAATATTCTGTGTGTGTGTGCACACACACGCATGTGTATACATGCATATATATATACATGCCACATCTTTTTTTATCCATTCTTCTATGGATGGACACTTAGGTTGCTTCCATGTCTTGGCTTTTGTAAATAATGATGCAATAAGCCTAGTGGTGCATATATCTTTTTGAACTAGTGTTTTTGTTTGGTTTGAGTAAATACTCAGAATTACTGAATCATATAGTAATTCTATTTTTCATATTTCAAGCAACCTCTACACTGGTTTCCAGAGTGGCTGTACCAATATTCATTCCCACCAACAGTTCCTGATGATTCTTTTTTCTTCAGATCTTTGAAAGGGCTACAACTTTTCAAAAATAATACTTTTAATGGAGAATAAGAGGTTCAGAGTTTAAGAAGATACATTTATCTGGAATCAGAAACATTGTTAAACTTTCCCCATGCACCTCATGAATAGTCTTTTGATAACATGTTAACTGAACTCTGTTCTGTGGGAAATAATGTGCGGGGAACCAGGGTATGGATGGTGGGGTAGTAGAAGATGGCAAGGATGAGTGAGACACTGGCCCTGGCCCCAAGGAATTTACAGTCTAGCTGGATGAATGTGGAATGGAAGGAGCACATGGATGAAAGGGTTGAGCGGAGAAAGGCTTAGTAGAGAGGGTTTGGTCACTAAAAGAGCTAATGTTAATGCTCTGTATTGGAACATCGATTTGACAGTGAATTAGGGATACTTTCTTTTTTACCTCATAATCATTTTATTTACCAAATAGGACTTGAGTAGCCATTTTAAGATACAAGTTATAAGCCATACATCAAAGGAATGACTTTAAAAATTAGACTTTTCTGAATAACTAGAAATTAGTAATTTTGTACATTTAAGGGGTATATAAGTAGACATGCAGGAAATAAACTGCTTGTTATGATTTGGGGTATATAAATCTGGGGTAGAAGGCAGCTGGGAAGAATTTTGGGATGCAGCAGCTGGGAGATTGGGATACTGAAAGTAAAGTGTGGTGAAGAAGGCCGAAATTTTGGACTCATTTCTCCCATTCATTTGCATTTTGATCTGAACGTCCCTGATCTTTGGTTTCTTGCTTTGTTAAAAAAAAAAAAGGCTATTAATTCCCACTCTGCCTATATCACAACATTGCTTTCATATTAACTTTCACATAGAGTATCTCATTTTATCTGAAAACTTGTGAAATATTATGTAGATGCAAAGAATTGTGATGAAGGAATAATAAATTTGTGTCCATTTCTTCAGATATTTTGAACTTCAATTTAGAACAATTCATAGGTGAAAGGATATTATCTTTTAGAATAGTAAACTAATATTTTTTTTGAACTTGGTAATCTTTGGTTTCTGGTTGTGTTCTGCTTGTATAGTGAGAGCTGAGGCTGCTGAATCTGAGCCTCAAGGTTATTCTAAACCAGGAGTAGCTAGATCTGGAGATATGGCACAAGGGAGTCCCTACCCTGTGGAAAGGAGGAAAAGGCCATCATTTCCCTCCTTAGAGGAATGTGAGAAGAAGAGAGGAAGGTCAGGTAGGATAAGAAAATCAAATGAAATCATCACTTGTCTTGAAACTAAATGTTGAGTGAGAGCAGAGAGCTATAGAACCATTTAGAAAGACTTGGGGAAACCAGAGAATACCAGAACTAATGGTTCAGTTTCTCAAGCACTCTTCTCAGTGCCATGTGCAATGTGGTTTTGATGAATAGGGCAGCTCTTGAAGAGGGAGGGTCAAGCTCTAAGCCTATGTGTGGTCTGTAGGGGATTGAAATGTATTTGTGTGATGCCCTAGTGAGATTGGGGAAGGGCAGTGGTTAGGGGTCAGGAACAGGCAATGGCAAGATCAGCAGTTAGCAGCAAGGAATGCCTTCATATGCTGAAAGGCCAAGGAGAACTGGTACATCAGCAAGGATTCAGGAATGAGCAGGCCTCCAGCATAGACACAAGAGGGGAGGAAACACTTCAGTGGCCAGCAGCCTTAGCTCTTCCTTGGCCACTGCCATGAGATAACATGACATGCTTGTTCTTGAAATGGAAGCAACAGAAGATGGAAGAAAACATATAAATCTTTACTCATCCCAAATTACCTTCTAAAAGAAGTA
The DNA here is from genome assembly GCF_027475565.1 of Acinonyx jubatus. Classification (NCBI taxonomy): domain Eukaryota; kingdom Metazoa; phylum Chordata; class Mammalia; order Carnivora; family Felidae; genus Acinonyx; species Acinonyx jubatus. The sequence goes on from NC_069381.1 coordinate 181,507,945, forward strand.
ACTTAAATTGGAAAAGATGGAGATTCAATTAGTGGGCAAGTTTTATATCTTAACCACCACTTATCTTACCTCCATCTAACAGGGTAGAGGTTAGGAAGAAGATAAAGCTATAACGGAAAAAAAAGAAATCTAAGAAGTAGTATGAGAAAATGTTTGTTTTCTACATACCTATATATTTTTATTGACTATATTCACAATGCTGTACTTTTTATCTCTGTGACTTATTTTATAAATGGAAATTTGTACTTCTTAATCTCCTTTATTTATTTCACCCACATTCCTCCCTTCTGGCAAACACCAGTTCTCTGTGTTTGAGTCTGTTCATTTCATTTTCTTAGATTTCACATATAAGTGAAATCATATGGTATTTCTCTTTTTCTGACTTATTTCACTTCACATAATACCCTTTGGTTTCACCCATGTTGTAAATGGTGACATCTCATTATTTTGTATGGTTGAGTAATATTCTATTGAATGATACACCACATCTTCTTTATCCATTCATTTATTGATGGATGCTTGGGTTGCTCCATATCTTGGCTATTATAAATAATGCTGCAATAAACAAAAGGGTGCATATGTCTTTTTGGATTAGTGTTTTTTTCTTTGGGCAAATAGTAGTGGAATTACTGATCTTATGATATTTCTATTTTTATTTTTTTGAAGAATTCATCCTGTTTTCCACTGTGGTTGTGCCAATTTACCTTCCCACCAACAGTATACGAACATTTCCTTTTTTTCACAACATAACCAACAGTTATTTCTTGTCTTTTTGATACTAGCCATTCTGACTAGTGTGAGGTGATATCTCTTGATGGTTTTGATTTGCATTTCCTTGATGATTAGTTATATTGAGCATCTTTTCATGTATCTGCTAGCCATCTGTATGCCTCCTTTGGAAAAATATCTGTTCAGCTCCTCTGTCCATATATTAATTGGGTTGTTTGTTTCTTCTACCTACATGCGTTTCATTGACATACCATTTATTGAAGTATTATCTGGTCAGATAATAACTTTTTTTTCTCTCACAGTTGTTGAGACTTTATTTGGTCACTCATGGTTATTTAGCTTTATTTTAAAAAGACAATTTTTAAGAGCAGTTTTTGAGGTTTATAATAAAATTGAGAGGAAGGTTCAGAAATTGTTTATATACCCCTGCTTCCATACGTGCATAGTCTCTTCCATTATCAATATCACTCACCAGTATGGTATTTAGTTTTTCTTACCAAGAATGAACCTACATTGACATATCATAATCACCCAAAGTCAATAGTTTTCCTTGACTATTTGGACAAGTGTATTATAAATATATCCATCATTAAAATATCATACAGTGTGTTTTCACTGCTCTTCAAATCCTCTTTGCTTATTCTTCTCCTTTCCCTCCAGTCATGGTAACTGTTGACCTTTTTATTGTCGCCATAGTTTTGCCTTTTCTAGAATGTCATTTGGTTGGAACCAAATGGAATCTAAAATACAAAAAAAACTTTAAAATGTTTATTTAGCCTTTATTATGTTCTGGGTGCTGTTCTAAGTGCTTTATAAATGCTAATTCATTGAACTCTCACAGTAGCCCAATAAGTACTACTATGGTGTCCATTTTGGGGTAATAAAATTAAGGTACAGAGAGGTCAGTTTGGTAAAAATGTGGTACAGCCAGAATTCCAGCTCCAAAACTCTGGCCTCAGAATGTATGTGTCCACCTCTCCATCATGTGTTCTTTCAGTTTTCATGTTCACTCAGTCTCCTTGAGCTTCTTAGTCTCTTTACATTTAAAGCTCAAAGATAGATTAATATTAGTATTGGACAATTTTGATTTGTACATAGTGAGGAATTACTGAATGTGGTCTCAAATTCACAGACCTGTGTTTGGGGAGGTCAGGTAATATATAATACTTCCCCAAAGGGCCAGATGTCAATTAGTAGGTGGTTGTCATAAAATTCACCTATTAAAAGTCATTTATTACATTCTAATAAAAGTTGCACATGAAGTATGTGACTTTTGAGCAGTTGTAAGTTTTTATTTGTTTTTTTTAACAAGATTTTGTTTTGATTTTTCATTGTTTACCTAGAAGCTCTCAGGAGACACATGAAATATATTTTTTATGTTTCATAAAATTAACACGAAATGGCAACAGAAGGCTATTTCTTGAGGGGGTTGGGGAGAAACTTTCTTGTGAAGAAAGACACATGCTGCCAAAATACAAATGTGGTAAGTTCACATGTTACCATAACTCTGATCATTTACCGATAAGAATCTCCAAGAAGTTGTAAACACAATTATTTTTATCATGCTGTATGCAAAAATATCCAATTACAAACAAGTTGAAGATGTTTTTACGAAGCGAACCTGCAAACTTGCCTGTTTTCTTAGAGAAAAGTACTATTTTGCTTACAGATGTGAAAAATTCAAGGTTATTTGACAGCCACATAACTCTCCACTTTGGCTTTTGCCAGAGTTCTCTGAATTGTCTACTTAAGGAGAAGCTTCACTCTCTAAATCCCTTCTCTTTCTGGCGAGGAACCATGGTTTATTGTTTCCTTATCAGGCTGTGTGGAGGAATGAACCATACAGACCACTGAGGCAGTCAAATCTTGGAGAAACATTTCTTTCTCTATAATGCTGATATCCTATACACAGCCTAATAATGATAATTATACTGTAGACTAACAGTAGGTCGATAGGATTGAGAATATAATTTTTCCCTTTAACTATGCTCCCAAGTATCAAAACAGAAGTTAAGTAGTCATTTAACAAAGGTTAGATAATCCACTTTAAACTGGATTTAAAGTGACAAAATAATATATTTAGTCTTTTTCAGATGTATGATTATAGTAGAAAAACCAGGCAGTTCTAATAAGATCAGGACTATTCATGGTTAAATACCTTATTTTTGCAAATGGGAGAGATTTCCTGATAAATGAGTAACAGATTATCCTTTGTTTAAGCAAATCTAAGACAGATGACCTAGTGGACAGAGAGTTGCACTTCACGGAGAGCAAGCACCGTAGGATGATATAATTGCTGCACTTTGTATCTCTTCTGAGTGAGGACATAACAGAGGCTCTATAAACTCATTATTGAAATGACCGTGTCAGAATGCCTTTGACGCCCACCTCCCAGCAGGGCCTTATAGACCAGTGCTTGAGTGCACATCACTTGGAAGAATATGCCATTAAATGGAATCTACTCTTTGAAGCTAATTCCTTTTTATCCCCCTTGTTTTCTAAAGCATTAAAAGGTTAAAATACTTGATTCAAATGAGAATTTAGAGTGTCGTTTCATGCATAAATCCTCATGTAGGGTCTGCAGGTCCTCTGATGAGGACAAGACGCTGGTCTTGTCAGTATGATTAGGTCCAGAGGGAAAATAAGGTAGGTAACCTATAATACTAGGCATACCTTTTCCTCCCTCCTTCCTTCCTTTCCTTTGTTTCTTCACAGCTATTTCCTGAGCCCTATGGTGTGCCTGGAAGCATTCTAGTGACTGGGGATTCAGCAGTTTAACAAGGCCATGTCCTTGTTTGAAGTTTATGCCTTGTGAAGGCCATGAGTATGGACCTTCATAAAGACAAAGAACTGGGATGAGTCAAGAGGCAGACAGCATGAATCCAGCTGGGAGGAGCAGGGACTATTTGGTACATGGAGGACAGTTTGAGTTAAACGAAGGGGATGCAGGACCATCTTGTCAAAGGATGGGGGAACAAAGTGCAATAGTACTAAAAAGCTAGGTTGGAAACATGTTGTTGAATTGAGTAGGCAGTGAGCACACACGGAAGAATTTGGGCCAGAGTCATAAAATGAAAACGCTTTAGGAAGGTTATTATGGCAATAGTTACTAAGATAGGTTGAAGTGAGGAAATCAAGTACAGGGTGGCCACATAAAAGATTATTGAAATATTGGAGATGATTGGTCATCAGACCTGACCTTGTAGAGGCAGAGTGAATATAAAGATAAAAAGCTAGAGTCTATGTTGTAAGGTCTTGAAAAATTTAAAAATTACTTCTTGATACCTATGTTATGGGTAGTATTATTGTCCAACACATATTAAATCAATATTCTACATTTCTTTATAACCCAGTTTTGACTCTGCAGTTATCTGTAGCACTTCCAATAACCGCTTTTTATCACAGTTGTTATCCCTAGAATCATACTTGTGAATGAATAAAATTAATAAATCCTTCTTTGCAGACTTTGTGCTGCAGCTTTGCTCTATGTTTTGGAAAAACATGATACATTCAAGTTTCTACCATTTCCAGACCTAATTAACCTTTATTATTGAATTACTCACTGTTTTGTACTTTTTCCTATCTTCTCTGCAATGGAAACTGTGGCCGTGAGCTCATTCCTGTGGCATGAGGGAAAATAAGCTCTTAGAAGTGTATAGAGAGTTTCCTGCAGAAGGTGAGAGTTAGCAAGCCTGGTGGGGTGGACAAGTAGGCAGGGCTGCAAGAACACCAGACATCTCAGTGCTCTTTAGGCATTTTCCAGTTTCCTAGAGAGACATGGAAGACTTACTGGTTTCGTACAGGGGCAGTTCTTGCCCTGCTTTTTTCTAGTTGTCTCTCATTGTGCTATTCTTTCTTCCCTCCTGTGTGCCTTTTCTCCCTCCATTCCTCCTCCTTTCCTTCCCTCCTCCCTCTTTCCCCACCTCCTGTCCTCCCTTCTTTACTGTGCAAGTGTATTGTATTGATCTTAGACATGAAAATAAATGCTCTGGGCCAAATAGAACAATAGACAAATATAATAAAGCTTAGGTAGCAGCAACAAATGTGACAGTGCACACTGACCCCTCTCTGTGCTTTCTTTTTGTTTGCTTTTCTTAAGAGACATTGGACTGATAATCTAATTATCTTTGGATTCATAGAGATCTGTATTATATGTTTGAATAGATAAACTATGAGCTGTTTTATTTACTCTTACAGTGGACCACAAACCTCTTTTGATCGTGGACCCACTTTGGGGAAAAATATTTAGAGCATGAGTAATAATAATGCATGTGTTTGTATTACATTAAATAATAAATAAATGCATGTGTTTGTAATACATTATTACATTATTTAATAATGCATATTTTAATAATGTCATACTTAATATTTTAATACTGTAACAAAGTATTTGAAATAAAAGCCAGTAATTTAAAATAATATTTAATAAAATTGTGCACTACTTATGTTAGGTAACATCACAAGGCAAACTATACCCTTAAAGTTAGGTTTATAGTCAGCAATAGTGGATATAAATCCATATTTCAAATAGTCTTTTTGAAGCTTGCCAAAAAAATTGACCCTACATCATCTCAGAAGTTGCTTTTACCCCAAAATGTGGCTGGCAGGCTCATCACAGGGAGAAGAGAAATGGCAACACTTTCAACTGCTGTTCGCTTCTACTGACTTTGTGGTATCTCCTTTCAACTGTAGTTTCTTTGCAATAATCTTCTAAGCCGTTGTTCTTTTTGCATTAAATGGTTTAGTTAAAAGTTGATAATAAAATTTGTAAATCCACTTCCTTGAGCACTTATGCGCTATAGTCTACTGAAGTCTCCTGAGAGCTAATGAATGAGTGTGGGTTCCTCTGTCACCCACTCTGGTTCTTCCATCCAAATATTGTCAATACTGGGCCCCTGGGTGGCTCAGTCAGTTAAGCATCAGACTGTTGATTTCAGCTCAGGTCACAATCTCATGGTTTATGAGATAGCGCAGAGACCCATGTGCAGCACTGACAGTACGGAGCCTGCTTGGGATTCTCTCTCTCCTGTCTCTCTGCCCCTGCTCCACTGTTTCTCAAAATAAACTTAAAGAAAAAAGCAAAAAACCCCACAAATATTATCAATACTGTGGCACACATGACCAACCAAAAGAGACCAAACAAGGGCATTAATGTCAACCTAAGTTTAAATATTAATAAAGCTTTATTTCTCTCTCATTTTATATAAATGGTGAATATGAAAGTTTTAATAATAATTTTCATGTGTCATGTGGTTTGTCTTGCTCATCTTTGAAGGCTTCTACTTGGAAAACCAGCAAAACCATCTTCAACCCCACCTTACTTTCTTGCATATAGTTCCACTACATGCACATGCTAATTTGCTGGTTCTAAATGTATTTCACACATTGGTAGACATTTTCTAAATGGCTTAGTCTCCCAGGATTCTATTTCATTTTATAATATAATGAGATTAGTTTTCTAGATTTATAGAACACACACACACACACACACACACACACACACACCTTTGCTGGTTTTCCAATTATCAGTCTACAATAGGTGGTATTCAATTTCTACTTTCTGGAAGCTGCCTTTTTGATGTTGATGAATTTCCTGAATATCTCTTTGTAGTATAAAGACCACCAGCACATATTTTTAATATATTTTTAACCTAGGTTAATGTTGGTATATTATGAGTTAGCATATTTTCATTTCTTTCCAAATGAAAGAATTTTGGTTTGTACCTATGAAAATAAATTAGGTAAAATATAGGGATTCTAGTGTCAGAGGCTCATAAAAATAAATACGTACAATTATCTTTGATTCATCATTGTTTAACAGAAGTGGGTATAATGGGAACATTTATAGATTTAGATTTCCTATGTTCAACTTTGTAATCAGAGGACGAAGAAGATTTGGAATGGAAATATTGCACTGACCTAGGTTTTCAGAAAGACACGAACCTGGTCTAAATAGGAGTTCAGAAATTTAATTTATGAGATAAATGTACATATTAATTAATCCAGAATGCAGATGTTCATTTGCTTGAACATACTATCAAGAGTTTGAAAAAATCCTGAAATCTAAGTAGGTAGATGGGTTGAACATTTAGTGCCTGGAATATGCTTTGTGACTTTTGGTGAAAAACAGTAAGTTAAGTTTTAGAGTTCTTAACTCTGTTATTTCTTGTAACTGAAAAAAAAATTTACTCATCAAGGATTTATTTTCCCACTTTCAAAGTCAAAATGATAATTCTCACAGTTACAGGAGAAAATCCCATATTCTCCTATCTGACTGTTGTTTTGGTATTTAGAAAGAGTATATGTTTATAAACAGGCAGCTGTCTTCAAACAAAAATAAAGTCGCAAACTTAAGTAACCGTTTTATCAAGCATTTGATTTCATATGCAATATATATTTAAGATTTTTGAACAAAGAAAAATTTTATGTAAAATTAAAGAACCACAAATAAATACCCTACATTCAGTATTTAACTTCAGTATGAAAAAGTTTTTAGACTAAAGTTTTTGAACTAACACATCACAGCCTCTTGATTATTCTGCTTTGGTGCTAAAGGTGTTTTAGACTATCTTCCCCTCCATTAGGCAAAGATTATTGAATGGTCTGTTACAAAGAATGAACATTTTTAACAGCTTTTCTTTAAATTAACATGACAGCTACTACAGTGCAATGTTGTTAATCTTTTCCTAAAAGCTAATGTTGCTGTTTGGTTGTTTACTAATAAATCAAAGAAAACATATCTTGTCATTTTAACTCAGCTGTAGATGGATGAATCATCAATGTTTGTGGAGATAGAAGATACTCTAGAAAAAGAGATGCTTTTTTTAAAAAAAAAGTATATACACAGACATACACTGCCATAAGTACTTTACCTAATGTAGATGAAATTAGAAGAAATCATATGTATAAAAACACTTTATAAACTATAAAGTAACAGCATACATGTTGTTTCATGAATCTGCCTGTCTTTGCATTTATTTATTATTTGGCCCACTTCTTTGTTGCTTTCTTGGAAGTCGAAAGAGAATACTTCTTGGTAGTTCTGCAATTTTGTATTTAGTGTCTTTCTAATCACATTTCAGGCTCTTGTGTCCATTCCCTCTGGGGATCTGTTTATTTAAAATTTTGGTAGAGGCCTATCTTCAGTTTCCTGAAGTTTTCTTTGATCTCAGGTTTGAAAACATTTATTCTGCTTGGGCTGATAATTTGATATTGCAGACTACTAGGAAATAAGATAATATGTGTCTTTAGTCTAATGACTTTATTTTTGCTTATTTCTGTATTCCCTCTTAGTGTTTTGCACCAATAGATGGTGAACAAATATTTAATGAGTGAGTGAGTGAAATAAAGAAAAAAAAATAGGTGATTTTGGAGGGTTGAGTTATGAAATGTCACCAAATATCTAAACTGGATTTCCTTTGGCAGCAACACCTGAGTTCTTGATTGTGGGTGATGACAGCACTAAAGATATAGTATCTTCATCCTATCAGCTGAATTGTGTGCCAAGTTTTGCTTTGGTTTTAGTACTTCAGATATTTTTCACTACACACACACACACATACACACACACACACACACACAAATACATAAATCTGAAAGGCTAGTTAAAACAGGCAAACTTGTCCAGAGGCCATATGTAGTTCTGTTTCTTCTGAAAAAGGAACTGATCTTTGAATCAGTCTTACAGAGTTATTAGCTGATAAAGTTTTGGCCGGCTAATTACATAATACACTGGTGCCTTCCCAAGTTATTAAGTTTTTAGAATCACGTTCAAAACTGCATTTATTGGGTTTCATGAAATGTTAATATTAGTTATGAACTATTCAAAATCCCCAGGAATTTTAGTATTTCTCTGGTGTTAAAGAATCAAGAAGATTTAAAAGGAAACATTGAACAGAATGAAATATCCCAAATTAAATATTTTCATCACTTTAAAGTATGCTGTCATCAACGTTAATTTATGACAAGTCTTTTGATATGCTTAGGTAATTGACAACATTTGGTTGTAAGACCAAGGTTTTTTGCATTTTTTTGTGTGTGTTTTTTCTTGTTAGCAGAACTGTATAAACTAGTTTAAGAAATAACACTGTGTTGATAATGCGGAGTAGTTGATCTAAGTTTATCAGTAAGAAAGTCACAACAGTTAGGAACATTTGAGAGGTTTTAAAAAATGTTTGAAAATGTCTTGCTTTCAGCTGCAAAGCCTTAGGTGATCCAGGTCCGCCAGCAAGCATTCGATCTTGTCCCTCCCTTGCCCTGACTGGGGAATCTCTACAGCGTAGTGGGAAGGTTGAATGGTGAAGCTTCTTTTTAGACCCCAGAAGATCCATTCCCTATGTCAACGAAGCACTATTTCCCCCCTCCTTTAGAAATATATAGTCTGATTTAAGTTTTGGAGGGTTAAGGAGCAGACTTTGTTAGTAGGAGACTTGTCATGTCATGCTACAGAAATGCTGCAGTGGGCAAGAGGAGGGACAGTGGGAACATGAGTTGTTGGTAGTTAGCTGTAGGAAGAAGGCAGTTTTAACATGATCGCAGGAGCCACTAGCAGTACCAATTTAGGCCAAGTAATTGATTTGGCACCACCAAAAGAGAACATCTCAAGGCAAAGTCCTTTCATTTTCCCCATGTTCTTGACCCTCTCTCTCCTTTTCTGATTTCTGCTGTTTTTTTTTTTTTTTTGGTTTCTCACCTTCTCAATGTAGCCAAATATTTGTGAAGGTCTAAAGGTTTTATATGACACATCCATTATTTCCTTTCCTTTAGTCAAACACCCCTCATTCAGTCTTTCCTTCTGGTGATTCCCTATATTCCAAACGTCTAGCCTCTATAATGCTGCTAAACCAATCTCTTAAAGCTCAGACAGCATTGATGTCCCACCCTTGATGACAGAACAAGGAAAAAAACTGGACCAAGTTCTATTTGACCTGACATTCAAGGCCCTCCATGATTGTTTGATCAAAATCCTGACCTCATTTGTTTCCTATTTCTTTGTCATGCCAATTAAGTTGGAATGCTCACCATTGTCCAAACAATCCTAACACTCTCATTTTGTTTGGGGGATTTCCTTGCTCTTTGTCATCTTGTAATTTGTTTGAAATGCTATACATTCTTCAGGATCTATTTCAAATGTCTTTTCCTCCATGGTGCTAATCTGACTGCTTTGGCCTAAATGAGCAATCTTTTTCTCTTTTAAATGTCTATGACCCGATTCTTATGGCATTTATAGGTGTACATTTTTTTTTACTCTTGGGTCATTTTTATCCACAAATGTGTCTCAAACAATATTATTCAACATATATCAAGTAAATAAACAAATGGATGGTATTTCTATGGATGAATTTCTTTGTGAGATCATTGTAAAGTGGCAGACAAAACTAATTACTTTGCTTAAATTTTCATAATTTCCAAGGCCGTAGGAACATCAATCAATAGAAAAGGACTTTTACACATAGCACATAGTATCAGGAAAATCACCTGGGACAATTGAAGGTCTTGCCTTGCTCATTTCAAAGTTTCACAGGTCCTTCTAAGACTGAGGAATTGAGAACTGTGGTGATTTTTATGTTTTATGGACACTGAATCCCTACATTTAAAATGTTGATCTATTTTTTTTTTAAGTTTATTTATATGTTTTGAAAGAGACAACATGAGCAGAGGGGGGACAGAGAACCCCATGAAGGCTCTGCACTGTCAGCACAGAGCCCAACACAGGGGCTCTAATCTATGAACCGTGAGATCATGACCTGAGCCAAGTTCAAGAATCCAACGCTTTAACCAACTGAGCCACCCAGATGCCCCTAAAACACTGATCTTTTATATTAGATCTGACCTAGTTTAGATACTCCGTTTTGGATATTTCATTGTGAATTTTGTCCAAACGTCCTTTTTTTCCCTGAGTGGGCCATGAAGCATTTTGGGCTTTAATTGTTTATGAAAAATTTGATTCTAAAAAGGATTTCAAGAGGTAGGAAGTGAAAGTGGCACTTGAGGCTGACAAAATGGTTTGGGTGAAAATGGACAAGGTGAAAAATAATAGGGTCATTTGGAAGTTAAAGTTTTGTTTGCTTGCCACAGATAAAGTGGCAAAAATATAGGAATTCAAGACCAGGATATTGAGACTCTCACCTTAACAAGCTTAGACCTATGGCTGTCTGAGACGCTTAGAAGGTTTACCTTCTGGGAGATGAATTAAGAAATTCAGAATTTTTACGTACATGCATGGAGGGGGGATGGTGAGGGGTGGGACTCTCTATAGTCTATCTAAATGAAAAAGTAGAGATGAGGCAACAAAATAAAAGGGGAGAGGCCCTAAACTGGATCATCAGGAGGGCTGAATGTTTTAAGTTGTGGCAGAGGAAGACTGAGAGGTTTGTGGTCCTCAGAGAGGTGGCCCATCTCTCTGATGTTTGTAGCACGGATGATAGGAAGGATGGGGAAAACTGAATCACTAAGCAAAGAAAGGTGGGAGGCTGGGAAGCTACAAGGATGAATTCAGTTTTGGCCCATTGCATCTGACATATTGTGGGCATTCCTGTGTTGAGAATTGGAAATTCAGATAGGGAATTCAGGAGATATAAGGGGCATTAATAGTGCAGATTTAAGTCATGATCTAGATCTGATCATTGAAACCCAGTGGGAAGTTAAAGCAGCAATGAAAAGAAAAAAGAAAAATAAAAGATAAAAGCAGCCAGACAGGGGATTTATAAAAGAAGGATTGAACAAAAACCCTATAAGAATAGGTAAAGGAGGGGCGCCTGGGTGGCTCAGTTGGTTGAATATCCGACTTCGGCTCAGGTGATGATCTCACTGTTGGTGAGTTCAAGCCCCACACCAGGCTTTGCCCTGCCAGCGTGAAGCCTGCTTTGGATTTTCCGTCTCGCTCTCTCTCTGCTCCTTCTGTGCATTCTCCATCTCTCAAAAATAAACAAACATTAAAAAATAAATACGTAAAGGAAAATGGATGCAAAGAGTGATGGAGACTGAGCTGAAGGACACAGTGTCCACAGAAGGGGTGAGTCAGTGCGTTTTCCTCAGGAACTAGGTGAGAAGCCCACGTACAGCACACCTGGCTAGGGAATTGAAGCCCACAGAGCAGCAAAGAAAGTCTGTACAAAGCAGTACGGAGACTGAAAAAGCAGTGTTTGGTTTGTGCAGTGATGAGGACCAGGTAGGAAACTGAGTGAACGGTTGCCTTTGCTTCATGTGGTTGAGAGCCAGGCTTCCGTGTGGTGGTGGTGGGTCAGGAGGCATTTATGCCTTGCTTTTGCCTGTGAGTGATTCCTTGTTAAGCATTCAACTTGTTTTCATCTATTTGAAAACTGTTGTTAAATGGTCTCCTTCAGCTGTTTTATTTGTTTTTAGACAAAAAGGAGTCACTTTTTGTTGTTGTTGTTTAACCTTATCAAGCATAGCCTTGAAAACTTTTAACAGTTCTTTTGGTGGCTCTTTAAAGAATTGCCTCAAACCTTCTGTACCTCATTTTACATGCGAGCCCATTTTACATTAGAGTACCTGATTAGCTGAAGAAGATTATGAGGCTGTTTTTCCTTGACCTGCCACTGTTGAAAAATTCCCAGTATGCTCCCTGCTTTAAAGCCTGAAGCGTTGAATGGCAGGCTCACATTTGGTGTTCGACTCACTTTTTCCCCCTACCTTTGCTCCCATCATTATACCTTTCACGGGTTCTCTAAGTGCACATTAAGCATGGAAAATTGTTTCCAATGGATCCTGAAAATGAGTTTAGTCTTAATCAACTTAATAGTTGTTTTTAATGTGGCCTAGTATTACCTAATTGTGTACCCATAAAACCATCCAATTTAGAGATGGATTAGTCATCGAACTGGTCAAGTTAATAAAAACACGATTATGGCTAACTTGGTTGCTTCTTCTTATTCAGACCTTCCATATATGGGCTTATGAATCATAAAAGAAAAAGCCATGTAAGCTTGAATTCCAACTTTTTAAACTCAGCTGTTTAGAACAGCTTATTCTTTCCTCAAGTGTGTGTGTGTGTGTGTGTGTGTTTGTGTGTGTGTGTGTATTTTGCTACCTGTACTCCAGGGTTCTAGAGCACTTCTTGTACATTCTCTCATTATTTTCTTTCTATATCCAGAACTGCATTTCCTTCTGTGTATGCCATCTTCTCCCCTTCATTATGAACTCCTTCAGAGACTAAGTCAGTGTGTCAGCTTCTCTGTGGTCTCTGTAGCATTCAGCCTTGTGCTTTGCTCCAGGAATATACTTAATAAAGAATTGTTAAAAGAATTAATCCAAATGACATAATAACAGGGTAAAGGTAGGTACTGTCTCTATTTTGTACATCTGATTTAGATTTTTTACTTCCTTGGGGAAACAATGTTTCTGCTATCTTTTTTTCTTGCATCTTTTATATGACCTTGCCCGTGGTAGGTTCAATTATTCATGAAGCTGTGTAGCTGCTACATGCGAGGCACTGTGCTAGACATTGGGATATACAAACTGAAAAGATGTATCACTCCAGAGTTGGTGAAAGGAGAGGGGCCCATATGTTTTCTGAGGAGATGTTTGGGTCTAAAGGAAGCTCAAGGTTTATAAGACATATGGTGTAGGTACAGTAATAAAATACCAAGATGTTAGGGATCTTGAAAGACAGCTTTAGTATAGACCTAATTCTATACACAAAAATATTTAATTCCTTCCTTATTTTCTAAACATTCCATGTGTATTTATTTCCAATGTATTATCTTTGCACATAAAGGCTATTGTAGAGACTAGGGTGTGTGATTATCCCAATATCTACTCTTTCTTTGCTTCTTAGCATCAGACTCTTAGCTGGTCACATGGCCGTCTGAAAGTGTGTTTGCCATCCATCTGTATTAAGGTGGCGCTGTCCATGTGACCAGTTTCTGACCAGTAAGATACCATATAAGTGGAGGTAGTTTAGGAGACTTTTGGGAAGGCTGATTAAAGGGAGCCATCTTACCTGAGAGTGACCAGTTTTCGACCCTTTGGTCTTTGTTTTTTTCATTCTGGCTTGTAACACTTGTGTGGTGGCTGGACCTTCAGCAACCATCTTGGACATGAGGTGATCTTGATAATACAATCCATACTCTAGAGTGATGGAAGAGAAAAATAGGAGTCTGGGTTCCTGATGTTGCTGCCTTACCTGATGCCAATTTTCAGAGTTTTTACACGAAAGAGAAAGTAACTTCTATCAATATAAACTTCACTGATTTTAGAGTTTTCTGTGAATGTACCCAAATCTGGTCCTCATTAGTACAAGGGCCATTTAAAACCTTTTGTATTAATCTCCTTCGGAATGTAGAAACATACTATAGATATAACAGGTCCTCTTAGGCATACTTAATTTCTTGGCACATAAAGCTAACTGAGTAAAGATGTTATGACCCCAAGATTATTGACAAAGTCTATGGAAAAAGCACTTGAAATAAAATGTAATTTCCTAGTTTTTCAATTAAGCAAGATCTTGTGAGGGAGGGCTATATATGTAGTAAAGAATGGATCTCATTTTGAATCCTTTTCCTACTGTGTGACTATGGACAAGCCCTCTTCTGTGGGAAGAGGGTTGCATCTACTATCCGGCTGGTGTGAATATTAAGTAATTAAATGAGGTAACATAAGAAGCGACACATGTTAGTTCTTATTTTCCCCCTTGCCTTTCTAAGAATAAGAAATTGGAAAATTATGAAATAAGCCAGGCTGATTAAGATAATTAGAAGAAGCATTTCTCTTAGGCACTGCTACTGAGATTGCCCCTGGTACTGGTGTTGTATTTATTGTTGAAAGTTAGAGTTTTGAACCCTCAAACGGTCTTACTTGCCTTACTTGCCTTATGCTGCTATAGATATAGATAGATATAATACAGATATAGATATATATCTTCTCTGCTGTACTATAGGAAAAGGTGGTTTTGAAAATTATTACTAAATAAATAGATATGCTTTAGTTATGATGGCATAGAGACACTGATCATTTTCCTTTTTTTCCTTTGCATAGAATTCAACATGATTCTACATCAGCACTGTAAGATTCTTCCCAATGTACTGTCATATTGATTACTAAGCTGTTTCCTTAACCAGCTTCCTCATCTGAGTCCATATGGAATTGTCAATAGCATAGTTGTTTTATTGGCATTAGCTTTTAAGTAATATGGATTATGTTCTTGTGAAATGTTAATTTTTATCATACATTATTCCAGTTTTGTGATTTTTTTTTCTTGTGATTTTTTTTTAACTCAAACATAAACAATGGCTTATTAGATGTATTTCTAGAAGTGTTCGGAAGTATACTTCTTTTAAAGTTTTAAAATCCTATGGTTATCAATATATAACAGGTGGCAGTAGAGAAAAGAGCTATCCTGAATTTATTATTTTCATCATATATTTAATATTTGGAAATTAGCTTTTATATCAAAAGAAAATAGAACAGAGTCTGGTGCGGATTAGAAAAATAAAGGATGATAAGGAAAATTCACATATGGGTTTCAGAAGAGATCTTCATTAATCATTAGCAACTGTTATAAATATTTTAGATTTTTATTAAAAATCTGATGCCAAACATTTTATAATTTGCGTGTTAGAGTGAGTTAGTGGTGCTCAGGAACATTTTTATAAAATAAATTCAGAGTCAGCCGGAATTTCAGAACTGAACTTGTAAACTCAAGTTTTGATCACTTGATCAATAATTGAATGTACCCTGTAAATAGTTGCTGCATAAACATCATTCTGGAAACCTTAGTCTGATTTTTATTCTAAATATGTTATAAGCTTTGTGCAAAATGTAGATTAAGAGTACATAAAATTTTTTCTTTAAAAAACTATAAAAGCTTCTAAATTATAACTTTGGTTCACTTAAAGATTTTGTTATGAAACCTTGTTATTATATTGTGATAATAAAGAACGTGTTTAGAGGGCAACCACTGTGAAGGATCAACTGGAATTTCAATATGGCTTGTTCAGCACTTCATGATTGCTGGGTTCTACTCACTTTCCTGGACTTCTCCTCATTCTGTACCCAGTTATCACGTGCTCCTCTGTTTGCCATAATCACTTGGGCTTTTTCTTTCCCCTGCTTTGCAAATGCTGGTCCCTCTGGTCAGGACTGCCACCTCTGCCGCCTTCTACTCTGCCCACTTTTCCCTGGTGAAATTCTACTCTCTCCTTCAGGGTCAGTGTAGAGGTTCTTTCCTCCACGAGACTTCCCCAAGCCCCGCCTGGGTCAGGAGTCCTGCCTGTGTTCCCAAACACCCCGTGCTTCCCTGACAGACTACTGACTACTGTGCCAATGCCACACTGCTGGAGCTGTCTGTCTAAATCCACCTGTAGACTGGAAGCCCCTGAGTGCTCCATGGTCTTTGCTACCCTGGTACTCCTGCATCAACCAGGATGCTGGCACATGGTAGGCAATCGATAAATATAAAGAATGAATGATTATGAGGAAAACAGGATGTCAGCGGGTAAAATGCATACGTGCCTATGAAAGGCTAGCTCTGACCACATTTATTCCCTGTTATTGAACTGGGATTCAGCATGGCCAATTTGATTATAACCACCTCTAAGAATAAACGAAGGCTGTCGCTTTATTTATTAAGTCACAGTTTTTGTGCCAGTTGTGAAGGTGACTATGATGGTCGGAATGACGTCCACCTAATGCTATGCTCTGGCCATTCCATTCGGAGGGAATCAAACTCCAGATAGTTTATATAAGCAAAATTAGTAAAATATATGTACTTTATCGAGGTGGAAGGCAACAGTAATATTTAAATTATAAATATGAATTCAAATGGTTTTTAATGAAGGGCTGGATATTTTAAAAGAAAGATTTAAATGGAGGAAATTGGCAGGAAAATAGTTTGAGTGAAAATTTTCAAAAGTCTTATCTCAGCATTACCTTCATTTTTTAGATCCGATTTTCAGATGTTTAATTGCACTTAAACTTAAAGTTGGGGTAAATGCAGGAGACTAAACATACCACAAAGAAATTGCTAGACATTCTTTTCAAAGTCTGCAGTGGCTTCTCTCTCCTTTCTATATTTACCCTTCAACAGTAATAATAAAATAAGTTGGAGGAATTGAACCATGTAATCACTCCTCCATGGCCCCATTTAAGCAACCCTGTCATCTAGGCCTGTCTCCGGCCTAGAAGCAGGCTGGGTACATCTTCAGGCTGCCAGGCCACCAGGTGGGACACTGAGGTGGCAAGGCCACCAGGGGTGACAATCAAATCCAACACATAAAATCTGCAGCTGGGAACCCACACACATCCTCTGGACTTTCTGTGTTTTTTTAACATGTGGAGACGAGACTTCATCTCCTTGGTTTTGATTTTATTTCCCTCTCTTTGTGCTCCCGTCATCTAGCTCTGCCTGTTCATTTCCTTTGCGTTTGTGCTAGTCTTGCTTTGCTTCTTTCCCCCATCATCTGCCTGATCCATACTGCTTAGTAGTGAGGGATGCATCATTACTGCCTTAAAGAGAGGACCGACTGCTTGCCTCTGTGGGCTCTTGAGGACACTGCCCACAGCCTGGGTTTTCAGGGAAAAAAAAAAAGTAAACCTGTTGCAGTAGACAAATAATTGCACTGATCCCTTCCTCAGGCTAGCCTGCTCCTGTGCAACTGCCCCTTGAATAAGGAGAGGCTGGGCCAGACCAGCTCGGTAGAGGCATCAGTAGTGGCTGCTGCAGGGAAGTGGCTTTGGGACGGTGAGCTCAGTGCTTGTGAAGCAGTACAAGGTGAGGAACCAGGCAGAGCCCAGGGAGAGACGCTGAGGGGACATGGCTCACAGCAGTCATTGCGTATGGGGGAGCTGCCGCCTGGAGCTGTCCCAGCTCAAGGGAAGGAAAGCCATCAGTGCGGTGTATTCACTTACTCTCCTCTCTCTCCCACCCCGCCCTTCCCCCAAGCCCCAGGGCAGCTTCTCCTCCAGCTCCTGGGCTCCTGGAAATCTCCACTGAATCTCTTCACTGGGCTGAATATTTTGTTCTGTCTGTGGTCTAACAAAGGTGGTGCCAACCAATCGCCCAGCCCCAAATTCCTCAAGCCAGTGCTATTTGGTTTCATTTGTCATTGCATGCTGTGGTTTGTTTTAGTTATGTAGATTCTGACATTTTAGCTGAAAACGGAGGGTGGTGGTGGAGGGAGAGACAGAGAAAGAGTGGAGGGTGGGAGGGAGAGGAAAGGATGGGCAGGGGGAGGGGAAAGAGAGAGAGAGAGAGAGAGAGGCAGAAGGAGAGTGAGATCTTAATGTCAGAGAAATAACAAGCAAGGAACACATTTTATATTTATTTCCTCATTAAAACTAAGTGCATATAAGTGTGTCTATAATCCTTTTAAAAGCGGTTCTTAAACATTTCAGTTCTTCTTGAAGCTTCCTTTTTTCCCCTAAAAGAAGGAAATTCATTTATTCCATTGATAAAAAGATAACATATGATTTGAACAGATAGCTGTTGAGAAAATAACTTCATATTTTTTCAAAGGGGGCAAAAACAAGAAAACTAAAGAGGTACAACTTTTGGTCGTTAGCATTAAATTCTCTATTTTGTCAATGAGTCCAATTCTGAGTCTGATTCTAGAATTCTTGTCAGAGAGAAACTACCACTTCCTCTCGTTCAATACAAAAACCGTTAGTTTGTTACTCAAAATACTAGTGTCATGGCTGCCTTGACATATTTGTCATTCTGAACAATGCTTTAAAGCCCTCTTTTTTCTTAAGGATCTATTATAGATCTTTTATAGAAAGCTCTCACTGCCACTGTGGTAGGTCCTTCTTCCCTTTGGCTTCTTGGGGATGCAAATGCTATCGTTTATAATTCTTTTGTTTGGGTTCTGAATATGGTTGGGATATAAGTTTGTGTGTGTGACAAAAGAGCTATTCATTCCCAATGAAAACTTGACCAGATGGGATGAAGTTGACAAATTCTGAGATCCTCTCCCCCTTTCCCTATAATCCGCCTGTGGAAATGGAATGGTTTTAAAGACATGGATCATCCACTAGGACTTTTCCTCAGTGGATAGTCTCTATATAGTCTTAATAGTCTTTATAGACTTTATAGTCTTTATAGTCTTTATATAGTATAAAAACATTGCAAAACCCATTGTTGACTGTAATCACAAGCCTGTGAGGAGCATGGCCACAAGTAGAAAATTTAAATACACAATATACATTATACTTAGGATTCTACTAAAAAAAAAACCTCAGACTGGGCAAAATGATAAAAAAGGAAAATACAGTGTATTTTGGGTAATAAAGATGAGAACAATATCCTGCCATGCAAGGGCATCCAGGGATGCCACTCATAACCACCATTATTCTGCTTGTAGCCAAAAGCAGCAACTGCTGTGATGACTGACATAGGACCAAGAATGTTCTAGAATTTCTCAGGATTCTTAACCAAGAGACAGAATCAAGGACATCTTTCTTCTCCAAGAGACTAAGAATTTGCCATGCTTCACATCTCTTGTGATCTCGGTCACCACTTGCCAGTCTCAATTCTGCCATCATTCTGGGTCCTACCTTGATACTGCTGTGTTCGTCCCCAAACTCTTCTGGTTTATCTACTGAACACTCCCTTATATGCCCAGTGACTTTTCATATTCCTTAACCTTTACTCTGAAGAGAACTCCATCTGCTTGCCTGTTAACTGAAAACTGTTGTCCCTCCGGAAGACCTCTGCAGGGTCTGCAGCCTTTGCAAGCTTGTCCTCAGGGTCACTAGAAGGGGCAGTGTCCTCCTCTGTCTTAGTTGCTTTTATTCATCTTTTGATTGACATCACTCCTATACAACCTATTGCTACTCAGAAGTTGATGTCTTCATGCTGCCATGCCACATTCTTCCCATCTCCTCTCACAAATCTACCAACTTTGAGATTTTCCCCTTATTCGCCCAAGTTTTATGTCTTACTCCAACATTTGACCATCTTGTTGGGCTATTGCAGCATCCATGGGGTGACCATGACACCTTCTTCTTATTATTTCTTCCTCATGGCTCCCCAGTAAAGAAGAGACCAGTTCCTGGACTCTCGGATTCTTGAAAGTGTGACCCCCTATGACTTTCCCTCCTTAGTCATTGCTCCCATCTTTGTATCATGGACTTCATCATGAAATCCATAGCACCTCCTAAATAGTGATTTTAAACATTTTACTCTAATACCACTCTCTCCTCCTCATTTGCCCACCTACTTACTCTACAGCAATTCTACATCCTCTTTGAGACTTCCTATATATTATCCCTATCAATATCTCTGTTTGTTAGACCTACTTCTGTCTTTTTCCATGATCCAGCATTTTGATAACTCTCTTGACATGTTCTAAACCCCTCATCCATCTCTTAATGCACTACATTCATCTGAAAAATATCCAGGCTTGTATAAACCCACTCCTTGGATTTCTTTGTGCCTAAATATGAACAGCAAAATGATGAAGAAAAAAAAATCATGCAACTGGGACAACTTTACTCTAAACTTATGATCAAAAACGTTTTCCCCAACCCTGGTCTCTTAGCCACATCCCAAGATGACTTTTTTATACTTTATTCTTAACCTTTCTCTACCTCCAGATGTTCAGATGCTTCCTTAGCCCCATTCCTTTTATGAAAGGAAACAACTTATTAGAGTGTCCCATCCTCATAACAGTAAATTTATAAATGTTATAGCTGCATCTACCTCTTTCCCTCTGTTAAAATGGAGGAAGTGTACCTCTACTTTTCAAGGACAGATAAATTATTCCACTTGTCTCCTAGGACATGCCCCCTTCCTTTTCAAATACTTACCTTCTTCAGTTATTCCCCCATTTCTCTCCACATCAACCATTTTTCCTTCTAAAGTGGATTATTCCTACTAGTATTCAAACTTGTTCTAGTATTTGTCTTCCTGACAAATCCTGTCTCCTCCAATCCCACTTAAACCATCAAAGATGGTTTAGATAAACTTCCCAGAGATTCTATGCCAGCTGTCTCCCTTCCCCTAACTCATTACTTTTTTAGTTGAACATGGCTTTTGCTTCTACCACTCAACTTAAAACTGATGTTGTCAAGGGCACAGTAACTTTTGTGTTGTCAAGTGCATCAAAAAAAAAAAAAAGATAATTTCTGTCTTCATACTACTTAACCTTGTAGCAGAATTCAACAGAGCTGACTACTCTCCCCGTATCGAAAACTTCCTTAGTTTCACTGACACTTCAGTCTATGGGTCTTGCTTTCATTTCACTGTTGTCTTCTTTTCACTTCCTCGGTCAACTGATGAGTAAATGTTTGGAGTTCCACTGGGTTTACTGTCTTCTCTCTTTACATGCTTTTGGGAAGCTCATCCCTTTCATAAATTTAAATACCATCCTAATGCACATACCTCCTAAATTTTTGTCTTCAGCCCAGATTCTCCTTAACTCCAGACTCCTGTATCTTACCTGCATCCCCTTGGATACTTTGC
Organism: Acinonyx jubatus; assembly: GCF_027475565.1. Classification (NCBI taxonomy): domain Eukaryota; kingdom Metazoa; phylum Chordata; class Mammalia; order Carnivora; family Felidae; genus Acinonyx; species Acinonyx jubatus. Next base: position 181,529,096 of record NC_069381.1, read on the forward strand.
AGACATCTCAAACCATATACATATACATTCCAAACTGATCTTCTGATCTTAACCCAGCCACCCTCTCCAATACGTCTTCTGGTTTTCCTCTTTTGAGCTTGATTTTGCTTTACTTCACTTCCAACTTGAAACCATCAACAAGCCTTGTTGATTTTACTTTCAAATTATGTTCTTGAATCCCTCTGCTTCTATCTATATCTCCACCACTACCCTGCTAGTTCAAACACGATCACCTCTCACCTGATCCCTGGACAACAAAAGTGGCCAACTTGCTTTTTTGCTTCTTCTACTCTATTTTGTACTTATCAGGCAGAGTGATCTTTAAAAAAAAAGACAATCAGATTTTGTAGCTTTACTATTTAAAACCCCTTAATATTTTTCTATTCCTCTGAAATGGAATCCAGACTCCTTATGGCCACTGATATCCTACATGGTCTGGCTTCTACTACCTCTAGATTTTCACATCCGTATGCTCTTCTCCTTGGTCACTAGCTTTTACCCACTTTGACTGCCTTCAGAGCCTATGATTCTCCTTATTCTTTTACCAAGACTGCATGATCTTTTCCTACTTTTTCCTTACCAACCCCAGTTCCTCAGAACTGACCCCTCATTCTCCAGGTCTTGGTTTATATGTCAACCCCTCAGAGAACTCTTGCCTCACTATTTAACACAGATCCACCCTTGTTAATTGTCAACACATCCTGGTTGTTTGTTTCTTCATGGGAATTATAATTTATGCTTATTTACTTTTGTTTTTTCATTTATATATTGAATTAATCACATCTGCCACTAAATTGTAGGTGCCATGAGTTCAGCCAACTTTGTCTCTGTTGTTTACTGCTGAGCTTCCAGTGCTCAGCACAGTTCCTGGTAGATAGTTGATAAATGAACTCTGTATCAAATTTATCTTGAAAGAAGTGGGGTTCCCCCCCTTATATTTCCTCTCTCCACTATATTTCACTATATTAAGTAAAAAAAATTTTTTTCCTTTTCTAAAAACATATATACTAAAAAGAGATTCTATACATTTTTATTTGGATAATAGTAATTCCTAATTATACATGCTTACATAATATAATATAATTATGCCATACTTCCAATTTTAAAGTCTCAAAACTATTTAGCAATCATAATTAATGAAAAAGTAAATGTGGGGACACTCGGTTATTAAAAAAATAATTTTACATATAGATTCAAGTTTCCTTTCTTGATTCCTGCTCTGATATACATCAAGTTTCTGATTCAAGATGACTGGTTAACTGCTTGACCTAGTGATCCTCATTTAGTAGACGATGTGCTGACAGTTAAAAAAAAAATGTACATTAGCAAAGTCAAGTTCCATAATTAAAGATTCATGAAATACTTATATTGATAGCTATAAAATGAAAAACAAAAATCATAGTTATGGGGGGAAAACACAATAAAAATAGTAATCAAATAACTGTACTCCTTTTACCTGACATTTACTGAAAACTCACTAGTTTTCTGGACTCTGGGACAGTAAAGCTGTATGTGATATGGTCTTTGGTTTATTTGTAGTGGGGAGACATATACAGCAACCTGTAAATGTAATACAATTTATAAGTGCTTTGATACTTAATGAAAGAAGGTACTAACGCTGCCTCGCCTTGAGAGGTCCAGCAAAGACTCCACAGATGAGACTTTTGCACCACTGTTTAACAAGGAGTAGAAGAGGGGTGCCTGGGTGGCCCAGTCTGTTAAGCGTCAGACTTTTGATTTTGGCTCAGGTCATGATCTCAAGGTTTGTGAGTTAAAGCCCACACTTTCAGCGTGGAGTGTGCTTGGAATCGATTCTCTCTCCCTCTTTCTCTACTGCTCTCCTGCTTATGCACTCTCTCAAAATAAATAAGCTTAAAAAAAAAGGAGTAGAGGAAGCCAGGCAGAGGAGGTGAAAAGAAAGAGGAAGGCATTCTCAGAAGAGGAGAGAGGCATGAAGATGGGAAAAAGTATGGCATGTTATAAGAATGATCACTAGGGTGGGAACAGAGGGTACAGGGAGTGAGGTGGCAAGGAATAGGATGCATAGTCTAGCTGCACTGATGTTTCTGTAAAAAAAAAAAAAAAAGAAAGGTGAGGCCTTTAGTATGCTCCATCAGTAACTGAGAAGACTGTGAGACCTGAAAACTTCATCCTGTGCATTACATTTTAGGTTAATATCATGATTTAAAAGTTCATAGTCTTGATAACGTTATTCTAAAACCAAGTAATTAGACTGAACATTTCCTGCCATTTTTCTTTAAGAACAGAGGTCATTAAATCCATTCAAACATGGTGGTCTTTTATCTATATATTTCTGCATCTTTAGATGATTTAGGGCCTAAGTTTTAAGCTATCAATTTCAGGATCATTTAAAGATTAAATTGAAAAAGTTTGGCTCATTAGAGCTCCTGCCCATGACTTGTCTTTTACATATGTAGAGTGGGTGGTCATCTGTGTTAGATGATGGGAAGATTCCAGGAAAGCCTTCTTGCTCAAAATTTTTTGCAGCCCGTATGAGTCACAGTGATAGACATGACGTATTAGAAATTCCTCAGGGTTAAAATATTGTCTCCAAAACCCAGCTTCTTTATCTTTTTATTTTTAAGGTGCAAACGGGTTTCTAACTGTCATATTCCAAGGACATTCTTAAATTGTCATCTCGCTTGACTTCTGCCAAATTTGAGACTCTCAGTACATGTTTTTCTTGAGCTTTTTTCAGTTTTTGTGTTCTCTAATTAGTCTTGGGTTCTCTAACCCCTCAAACTCCTGCTTAGAAAGATATAAGCCAGGGCTTAGAAAATAGATTTTATTTAATCCCACTCATTTACGTCTGTTGCCTCACTGCAGCCTTCTTCTTGCCTGGTTGTCCCCAAGACAGAAGTTGATCTATTTGCCTTTTCCCAGGGTATCAACCTTCCCTCCTCTGCTTGGGTAAAAGAGGGCTTTCCTCCCAGCTGAATGGGTTGATGATTTGGATCTGAGGCTCAAGTTCTCCATCTTCCAAGTTTCAACCAATCCTTTTGTTTTTGTTTGTAGTGCTCATTTCCGTTTCTGAAAGTACTTGGTTGCTTTTTTTTTTTTTTTTTCAACATTCATTTATTTTTGGGACAGAGAGAGACAGAGCATGAACGGGGGAGGGGCAGAGAGAGAGGGAGACACAGAATCGGAAACAGGCTCCAGGCTCTGAGCCATCAGCCCAGAGCCTGACGCGGGGCTCGAACTCACGGACCGCGAGATCGTGACCTGGCTGAAGTCGGACGCTTAACTGACTGCGCCACCCAGGCGCCCTGGTTGCTCTTCTTAATGGCCTTTCCAGGTTGTAATAATGTGGGTCCATTTTTCCCTCCCTGGCTTCCCTTCCTTTGACACTTAAATCCTTTTCAGCTTTGTTAAATCAACAACCATTTGCACTTCTGTCTTTTATCATATAGCTAGTATCATCTGTTATCATTGCCTCTTCCATTCTTTTGATCTTCTGAAATTAGAGCAGTTCTCTGCCTTTTAGTAGGGTTTGGGAAAGTAAGATAAATGTCTGGGTTTTGGCTGCCATGTTCAATTGGAGATCTTCAGGACTATTATTCTATGATACAAATATCCTATTTATGTATTGTTTAAGACTCTCCATGGTCCTGCCTACATACACAGTGAAATCTGAACTACTATTGAATGTTTTTCAAAGTACTTCATGCTCTGGCCCTTATCAGTCTGTCTTCCAGGAATGTTCTTTGCCTCATTCACTTTTGGCCCTTGTCTAAGAGTCAGTTGAGGTGTAATGGCCTCCTAATCTTTCCTGGTTGAGTAGTACAGAGAAGCAGGACCCACAGTGAATAAACTTACATGCACATTGGGAAAGAAGGAAAGACTTTGGAAACCTCTTGATCTATTAAATAGTGTAACCAAGAAGCAATGCAGCACATACAAAAGAGCATTTCAGCAGAGAAGGGAAGCTCAAAGTGATCACCAGAACCCCTAAGTGGCTCTAGGATCAGATACAACAGACATACTAGGGGACAAGAGAAACAACTGGCATAAAACAGAGGTCTTAATTAAAAGCCTGTTCACCTATAAGGCCGTATAAGCTGAGTCCTCATTCTTCCTCTCCCTTCCTTTAATTCTTCCCTCCTTTCCCTTTCTCTGGCCCCACTTTCTTCCTCCAGCCAATCTCTCTCTATTCCTCTTCCTTAAACTCCTCTCACTCTGTTCCCAACTGATTGAATTATTGGTCCCAAGTATTTACTACTTTGTCATAATATCATATATCACTTTGGTTTTGGTCTACTGGTGGCTGCAATATAGTTCCTCATCCCTTGAATTTAGACTTTGCCATGTGACTTGCCTTGGCCACTGACATGTTAGAGATACAATATGAAAGGCTGGAACTTTGCTTTTGCATTTGGGCTTCCTTACTTGTTCTTACTGCACAGCCATAGAATAACATTCTCTGAATACCCACTGCCTTCTCATTCTGGCTTCCAGAATGAGGCCCGTGGGGCAGAGCCATTCAAGCCAACCCATAGGCCCGCTTCTTGAAGCAGAGCTGCCCAGCCACCAATAGACACAAGGTCAAGAAAAAACTTACATTGCTAAATGCCACTAAATTGTTGTGGTATCTTTAATGCAGAAAGAGGTGGCTAATACAGAAACTGATACCAGGAAATAGGGTGCTGCTATGAAAATGTTGAAATATATGGCATTGGTTTTTGGTCAGGGTGGTGGGATTATGGGGAAACTTTCACACAAGGTTTGAAAGGTAGCAACCCATGTTTTGTAGTGGTAAAGAAGTTTGGTGAAACTACTGCCTGTGGTTTGAAGACAATGTATCAAATTGGGGTGAGGAGATTTTAAAGGGAATTTTCAACCTATGAACTGGCTGCTGCCAGCTGAATTTGATAAAATACAAGAAAGGAGTAAGCACTTGGAAAAGGACTGGTCAATTTACATGCAGAATTTAGAAGGAATATAAATAACCCAGAAATTACAGGTTTAAAATACAAAACCGTTTCTTACCAAATCAGTTATAACACAATTAAACATTATAAAACAATCTCAGGTTAAAGACTAAATCCAGGCTACCATCAGACACAGCAGTAAGACCTAATCAAACCAAGGGTGTGACTGAAATACCCCTTAAGATACTCAAAAGGATTAGGGTGATTTCTAGTAGATCTCTCCTTGAATAAAAAGGGTCCTAGAAAGCTCAAGGGAATGATTTTACAAATATCTGACTCATCCCAAGTGTCCATAGATAGACCACATGACTTTTAAAAAAATGTAGGTGTGGCTTTTGGTACATGGAGATGATGGAAGTCAAATACATAAAAAACCCACAAAGGTTTTAAGAAACTTATAGCAGTGGGGTGAGTCAGTGGCTCAGTCAGTTAAGCATTGGACTTCAGCTCAGGTCATGATCTCATGTTTCATGAGTTCAAGCCTCACATTGGGCTCTCTGCTGTCAGTCAGAGCCCACTTCAGATCCTCTGTGTTCCTCTCTTTCTGCCCCTCTCCTGCTCTCTCTCAAAAATGAAAAATAAACATTGAAAAAAAAAAGAAAAAGTTGTAGTAGCAGAGTTGTTACCAGCCTGGAGGAAAACAAGACTGGCTATTAGAGATGTAAAATGACTTCAGGACCTCCAACTTTCTCTAGGCAGGGGTGTAAAAAAAAATACACACACACACACACACACACACACATATTTGTACATATATTTAGTGTTAAGATTTCTCCCTAAGTGCTGGTTTCATTGCTCCCCATTAATTTTGATATTTTATATTTTAATTTAATTAAAGATATTTTATAATTTTTATCTTTTATTGACCCATGGATTGTATAGAAATATGTCCCATATAGCTGATGATTTTCTAGGTATTTTTATGTTACTGATTTTTTATTTAATCCTATTGGAGAAAGAGAACATATTTAGTATAAGTTGAAAAATTCAAATTTACTGAAGTTTTTTTATGCTTATAATATGGCCTACCTCGACAAATGTTTCACATGCACTTGAGAAGAAATGTATCTAAGTCAGTTAAGGTCAAGTTTGTAATTATGTTGTTCCATCTTTAGCATCCAAATAATGATTTTCTATTTACATGTTCTTTCCATTATCAAGAAAGGAGTGTTAAAATCTATGACTATAACTGCCTTGTCTATTTTTTTTTCAGTTGCATCAGTTTTTGCTTCAAATATTTGGAAGCTCTGATATTAGTTGCGTGATTGTTATATTATTTTGATAAATAAATTCTTTACCTTTATGGATTGAGCTTATTTATCCCTGGTGGTATTCATTACTCAGAAATATATTTGTCCAATTAACTTATACATTCCAGTCTTCTTTTGATTAGTGTTCACATAGTATATGTTCACCTGTGTTTTTACTTTTAACTCCTGTGTCTTTATATGTAAAGTGTATTTCTTGGGGACACCTGAGTGGTTCAGTCAGTTAAGTGTCTGACTCTTGATTTTGGCTCAGGTCATGATCTCATGGTTCATGAGACAGAGCTCTGTGCTGAGTGTGGAGCCTGCTTAAGATTCTCTCTCTCTCTCTCTCTCTCTCTCTCTCTCTCTCTCTCTCTCTCCCTCCCTCCCTCCCTCCCTCTCTCTCTCTCTCACACACACACACACACACACACACACACACACTCTCTCTCTCTCTCTCTCTCTCTCTCTCTCACTCTCCCTCTCCCTCTGCCTTTTGCCCATGTGTGCATGCTCTCTTTCTCTCTCTCAAAAAAAAAAGCGTATTTCTTGTAGGCAGTGTATAATTAGCTTTTCTTTTATTCTCTTCCCATTTTTTTTCAGGATATATTTGATATATAACATTGTATTAGTTTAAGGTGTACAACATAATGATGTGATATTTGTATATATTGTGAAATGGTTTCCCCAGTAAGTTTCGTTAGCATCCATCATTTAATATACTTAAATTTTTTTCTTGGGGTGAGAACTTTTAAGATCTACTCTGTTAGCAACTTTCAAATATACAATACAGTATTATTAACTACAGTCACCATGCTGGACAGTACATCCCCAGGATGTCCTTGTACCTTTTGATCACATTGACCCATGTCCCCCACCTTACACACTGTGCCTCTGGCACCTACTGTTCTGTTTCTGGCACCAATCTGTTCTGTTTCTGTGAGGTTCTGTTCTTCTATTCTTTTAGATTCCACATATAAGTCAGATCATACAGTATGTGAGTGTGTGTGTGTGTGTGTGTGTGTGTGTGTGTGTGTTGACAGTAGGCAGCAGAAGCAATGAGGTTTAACAGTAAAGAACAACAGCCTTTGGAAATAGACTCCTGGGTTGAGTTCTGCCTTTACTTCTGACCAGGTATTATTAGTATTACTGGCTATGAATTTACTAGCCTTGGCTAACTTAAATAATTGCTTTCTGCGTTATTTACTATAAAATTAGGATATTAAAAATAAGGATTAATCATCTTCATATTCTGTTTTTGTTTTAATTGAGAAATAAATTATTTAGTATGTGTAAGGCACTTGAAAAGTTTCCAGGAACCTGGTAAATGCTCCATATATTTACTTACTGTTATTGTGGAAAGCAACTTAGGTCGCCAGTCATCCTGTAGAATAATATTGAATAATGTAATTTTTTTTTTGAAAAGCAGAGTCTCAAGAGAAAAGTAAATGATAAAGTATATATGTCAAATTTGTTTTTCAAAAATGGATTATTTGAAAACAGAACAAAATATTTCAATGGAGATTTCTGGGTGGCATTTTTGTTTTTGTTTTGTATTTTCTGCTGAAGTTTTTATAATCAGAAAAATCATTTTAATTAAATTGAGCACACACACAGCTCAGATGTCTTAAGGTGCCTTCCCTAGCTCCTTAGGCCAAATCAATTGCTCCCACTTTGGTCCTCCTATAGGATCTGATAGGAAATTGTGTTCTAATGACTTGTTTACATTTATGTCTCCACCACTAGACTCTGAGCTACTTGAATGTAGGAACAAAGTTTTATTTCATACTATATCATTGGTGTCTGACCTACAACAGACGTGTTACATATTAAAGTCACCTTTAATAAGGTAAAACTCGAATCCTTGGTAGCAGTGACTTTTAATCGGTGGTAGAGGTAATACTGTTTGTGTTATTTAAAGGGCATACTCTGTGTTAAGATATAATTTTATATTTGGAAAATGGAGAAGATTATCAACCAAAAAAGGTCAAGTTTAGCAAGTCATCTTGGATGTTGGTGATGGACTGATGTGTCCTCGGTGGGGTGTGTGGTAGGCCACCCTGGAAAGGTGACGGAATTGGGGGTTTGGGAGATACAGTATGTGTGGATGTGTGTGAGCATACACAGCATCGATATTTGGGAAAAGGAGGCCTGACTTTGAAAACTACTGCTCTTAGATCTACCTTTGGAGCGAGAATCTCTAGTTGGGAAAAGGGCAAACCCGAGTCTCCCGAGTTCTTTGGGTCTCTTACCCAGACTCCTCTCTGTCCTGCCTCCAGAAAGGCCTGCTCTTTCCCAGCAGGTTACAGCCCAAACAGAGTCAAAATCCTTTCGTTTGGAGCAGAGCTATCTCATGACTCCCAGGTGGTTTTATTTAAATTCTTGGAGATACAAAAAAGTACATAGGAGCAGCATATAGAACACATAAATTGCTTGCAAAATATAGTCTCCTTAGCCTTTCACAGCTAACTGGCTCCACCTCAATTCCACATGAGATTTTAGGAATGGAATAAAGCCTATTGGAGAACCCCATTCACTCAGTATCCCATCCTTATCCAGTTTTGCCCTTCGGGTTCAAGCTGTATCTCCAGACTTGTTCTCTGGCCTGAGAGACAGTCTTCTCCCTACTAACAGACACCAGGAGAGGCCTTACCCTTAGGGGCTTACTGTGAACTTACTTTGGCACATGTTCAATAGTGGGATCAAGATGATGAGTGCAGAGTTTCAAAGTAAGGATTGGAGTGGTTGTAACTGTAGCATTGATTCTGCAAAGGAGAGCAACCACATTCTTTGATTCATGATCTGAATATTCATGTTCCCAAGAAAATATTTTTGAGGTACTAGCTGATGTGCTTTTGTTCCTGTTATTTCTTTCTACTACTTAACCCTGTCTAGAAAGACACTTTATCTTTATTGCCTCTGAATGCAGAGAGAGAAGAGGGGGGTAACTTTTGACTTTAATTTTGAAAACTTAGGCACTACTGAGCCAGAGTAAAAATTGAATATAGACAGTATCAGGTGGAATCCCTTTCTACCTGCCCAGGTGAGGCCTGGGGAAGAAATGGGACACCAGATTCTTTGTACCGAGAAGGATACAAAAACGTAAGTGTGCATATGTGACCGCCACTTCTCAGATTTTTCTGTAACGCAGTGTGGTACAGAAGACAAAATTTCAAGGCTCAGGGCGGATGAAGGTGCTATTTCCTGAAGCTCAGAGCCCAAAAGGTACCATGTCCAGAATGAGAAGGACATTGCCCAAAGTTCGGGGGTGACATGTTCATAGGTAAGAGAGCACAAGGTGTGAACAGGTTTTGCAGTTGAGAATGAAAAGCCCCAAATAATTTTTCCCTCTCTGCCTTTGAATCATTTAAATCTCACACTTGTGTTTTGTGATCATAGCTGATTATGGGTAGAAACAGAAGCTGTAACTTAATGTAGAATAAAATTTCTTTTATGATTTGAAAAGTATCCTTTGATACAAAGGACAACAGGCAAAATAAAGAAGATAAATGGGAAGTTAAAATTTTTTGGAAATAGTTTCTTCACTTAGAAATAGTAGTCATATAATTAGCCCAGTACACAAGCACCACATAATTAATGCTATTAACCAAAATTTAAGTTTCAAAATATCTAGGAAATGATATACTTTAAAAAAAAATTGAAGCCATTTAAAGTAAAGTTTTGCCCTCTTCTTTCATCTTGGATATTCTTCCAGTTGTCATGTCCATGTTTTCTGATTCAAAAAGGTAAGAGATTGAGGGGCACTGGGGTGGCTCACTCAGTTGAGTATCTCACTCTTGGTTTTGGCTCAGGTCATGATATCAAGGTTCATGGGTTTGAGCCCCATTATCAGGCTTCGCGCTTGGCAGAGCAGAGCCTCCTTAGGATCTTCTCTCTCCCTTTCTTTCTGCCCCTTCCCCACTGGCACACACACACTCTCTGTGGCTCAAGATAAACTTAAAAAAAAAAAAGATACTGAGGTGTTTCAAATCTCTAGATTCTTTTGCTCTGATAAACTGACTTACACGTAGCTTGTTGCTGTGATCCAGTGTCACCTAATATTCACACTAACGAAATACAGATGTGTCACTTTGATGAAATATATAACCAATCTCAACACTAAATAAAAGTTCCAAGTATAGTTACAGAAATAGATAATAGCATGGGTATATGAATAATCAGTGTTTTTATGGTTAAAACGAAGTCAGCATTTTCATAATGAGTCCCTATTTCAAAAATTATAACTTGACCAAAGGATTTTATGCTAAGATTATAGTGGTTTTTGAACTATCCACCAAAGCAATTTTTTTTTCAAAGTGACTTTTCCCAGACAGATTTGACATTTGTTCGTATTCGACAGACAAGTATAGGAGGACCAGTTTCCTCATTGCACCATTACTTCAGATGTCCCAATGGCCACTGCAGCATGCTTGCATACAAACAGAGGGACAAGCAACAAAAGGCTACCAGGCTCCTGCATGAGTGTCTTCTGGGCGAAACAACTTCCCAGTTAGGAGACTCTTGATTGGGCTCCAAAAATAGCATATTTCCTTTGTTGCTAGATTCCTCTTATGTAGACTTTCTAAAGCGACTTCCTAGTTCTTTGTTTCACAACCATACATTCCAAGAGTCTTTCGCCACTCACATCCTCTCAAGTGAATATGTCACCTCCTTAAAACTGGGAGGCCCTTTCTATTACTGCCATTCTTTTTGTTGTTTGTTTTTAACATGTAAGTTCTTACCTTATTCTTGCATTTGACGACAGGAGCTAAGTGAATTTCCCCAACTTTAAATTCATAGTGACCTAGTTCAGTACCTTAGATCCTCATATACACCCAGATTTAGTACCTCCTAGGCTCCTGGTTTCCATCAGTTGACATGGAACATCTTCCTCTACTCTTCCTGCTGCTCTTCTCTTCCTCATTCTCTTCGTCCTCCTAGAGTATCAACTGATTTTATTACAAAACTCAATGCATTTCCTTATCATTTACTTTTCTAAACAACACAGTCATGAGAATACAACACACCCCAGAACCACTAGCCCTTGTAGGATAGGAAGCAGACCTGGACAGAAAGCCCACAAATGCTTTTCCTTCTACCTAATGTCTGTACTTCCTCATGCATTTTAAAATCCCCTATGCTGTTCCCTCTTGCTGGAGAAAGGAAACTGAAGCTATAATTCACGGACAAGAGGGTCACAATAGTTTAAACAACTCATCATCATCATCGTTGTTTTTATTGTTTTGTATTTGTTCTGCTCCCATGTCTTCAGTGTTCTTCTAACACTTGGTTCAGATCATGGCTATAGCACTTGGTCATTTACAGAACTCTTTGCCATGGGAAATTTTTGAAGAAAGTGTCTGTCTGACCTAATTATGTGCCTTTCCACCCGCCTACATCTATAAACCAGACTTCTAATATAAAGCAGGATCCCTTGACTCTGACCTAATCTGGGCACTGCTTGGACTCTCTCAGTTGGCTCTGATTGAATTGTTGCTACATGAGATTCAGCTTCAGCTCACTGATCTAATGTCTATCTGACCACAGAAGGTCTCTGTAGTTCCCACTGTGCACCTCCTTCTCTTTCTTAAGGGGGAATTAGGGAGCAAGACTCATTCTTCTTCATATGCCTAAGGACATAACAAGTGCTCATTAAATATTTCCTGCATGAGTGAGATAATCCACTAATCAATGAATTGTGACTTGTTTGTCCATTCTTCTGGTAGTTAATACAATATGTAGTTAGAATAAGGGAATGTCTCTTTGGCCATAGGGCAGAAAAAATGGAAATTAAATACATGATTCTATCTGTATTAGCTCCATTCACCAACCAAATGAACTCACCATGTACAGACTGTTCTGCAGAAGGTGTTAATTCACAATGATTCAAATTAACATTAATATTTGCAGACATTGCCTTTCATTTATCTTAGCTCATTTACTTTATCATAAAATAAAGCTGAGTTAAATATTAACTATATGCAGAAGAAATTTTAGATGGTTATGTAGTATAGCAAGCCTTATAAGGCATTAATCTTCATTACTGAGGTGACATTTGATAATTCCCTTAGGGATATACCACTTCAGCTACAAGATTCCTCAAGGGAAAAGAAGACTGCCTTGAGATATAAGCATCTTGCATGTTATCCAAATAAAGGATTGCTTTTGATAAATGTGAGGATGGAGTCCAGGAAAAATGAGAAATGTGTATGTAATAGATTGACTTGATCACCCCAACTTCTTATATCTACCAGTAGCCATGTTCTCTGGTTCCACTCTCCCACACTTATCTTACACTTGGCCACATAACTTTCTTTGGTTAATTAGATAAAGTTTGACAAAGAAGAGGCTTGAAAAGTTCTCCTGCATTTCCATTTATTCACTTGGACTCTTGCCAGAGTCCAAGTCTAGTGTGTTCTCCCTCTTAGAAGAACGCACCCAGACTAGCAAACTGGAGGGACTGGGGAGGGTGGAAAAGATTATAGGTGTCCTAGCTGAGGCCTCCGGGTCCATCCAGCTGCTGACTGGGCACAGGAGTGACCCCAGCCTGGGTCAGTTGAATTTAGCCCTGAGCAGCCAAACTGCTCTGCAGAGCGATAATTTCATAAGAAATAATGGTTGCTATAAGCCACCAACTCTAAGGATTGTTTGTTACATAGTGTTATTGTGGCAATAGGCAATCGATTCAGTGGCTGGTTTTCCTAGAAGCTTATGTGAAGTCTCCAATTCATTAAAAAGTACATAATTTAGATTAAATTGAAGTTTTTAGTAATTTCAAGTAGAGAGGGGAGACACAGATAAGAAATTGAACTGGAAATTAAATTTGTCTTGGGAAGGAGTAAAAAAGAAGTGGGGAAAGTGAGATAACTTTCAGAGTCAGTATGTTGTCTTAGTAAAACACGGGCTCCAGAGGCAAAATGTGTGGGTTAGAATTTTTGTTCCAACAGTTTACTAGCTGTGTGACATTGGTCAGATTACTTAATCTCTCTAACATGTATTTTCCTCATCTGTAAAAACTGGAGTACCTACTGATAGCTGTGGTTATTAAAATTATTTGAGATATATGTAAAGTACTTAGAACAGCTATGAGACCTAATAAGCAGCTATTATATAACAGGTGAGTTCTAAAATGAGTAACATAAAATTATTAATATGTGGCAAGTCTTAGGATGCAATCAATCTAGGACTTCAAATAGGAGATTTTATTTTTTAGCCATTGTCAATTGCTTGTTTCTGGATATATTTAAAGGCCTGTATCAGTTGCAAAATTATTAAACAATGGAGGAGTAGGTGGGGAATAGGGAACGACAAACCCAAATTCAAATTATGTGATGATAGGCAAGTCATGGAACCTCCCTGGAATTCAACTTATTTATCAGTAAGTGAGGGTGTGGTTGAGCAAGGTGATCTCTGAAGAACCTTACACTTGGAAAATTCATAACCTCTAAGCCTATAGTAGAAAAGTACAAAAACATAAACTGATCTCCTGTCAAAACCTTGACCAAGAGATTTTCTTCACATTAATAGTTTTAAATGGTAAGAAAGAATAGCAGTAACAACCTTTTAAGTAATGCTCCGCTGTTGTATAAAAGACAAAGACTATCATCTGTATTGGTAATGTTTCCTGAGGACCTACTAGATACTGTGGTAGATGCTAAGGACTAACCGATAAAAGCACATTTCCATACAGTACCTAAGGTGTGGTGAGAAGACAAAGACTGTGGAAACCAGGACAAAGACCAACAAGGAAGTTGGGGAGAGGAAAAAAATATTCTTGAAAAATGAAAACAAAAACAAAAACTCTTATATTTTGTTCTTTATAAATGGTTGGTCTTGCTGACCGATAAGAGATAAAGTCCAGATTTCTTGTGTTTATAGCCACTAGAACATTGACCCCCCCCCCTCCCATGACCAACACAGTTCTTACTGGTTTTAGTATTTTTCCTTAAGAGTATAAACATGGAAAATCTTATCTTTAAGCAAAAACTTCTTATCGATCAACAAATTAAAACTAAAGCAATGTGTATTCACTAAGTTATTGCCACCCCTCCACAGCCAGCATTCTGTATTCAGCCTTACCATGCTGGGGGCCAGACTTGGCCAGTCACATTTCAGTCTGGCCAGAGGCCCCCTGGATGACTCAGCCAATAGAAGGCGCTAGGGGAAACTAGCCAGCCTGAACTTCTTTTTCCTCCTTAGTCCTTGTGCACTTCCTGTGGGTTTCCTTATCAGTTTGTGGTTGCTGTGATAGTCACTTGAGCAACCTGTAAATCCAGTTTGCGGACCCATCAAAATCCATTTTGAGGATCAGCTTCTTGATGCCCCAATGCAAATACCAGCCCCAGCTGAGCTGGACCCCTCACAGAAGTCTGGCTTTCATTCAGCCTCACTTTACCCTTCCTCTAAGATTCTGTTGTAATAATCTCAACCTTTTCTTTTGTATCCCCTAGTCCCTGGTTTGGTAGCTGTTTCCTGCAGTTGCTATTTTTGAGCTACTTTAGGGACCTATTTTTACTTTTTCAGTTACCTAGTTAAGAATTTTACACCTAGTAATTATCAATCTTTATGTTAAATTATACCCATGCAAAAACTGGTATGGTTTCTGTCTCTTGACTGAAACTGGAAGCAAAATAAGGATCCTAACTATAAATATATATACTTATATATGGGTGTATATATAAGTAATATATGTACTTATGTGTGTGTGTATATATTTATATATATATATATACACACACACACCCATATATATATATATATACACACATACACACACATACATATATATACATATATACATGTATATACACACACATATATATATTTAAATTTTTTTTAAATTGAAATACAACTTAAATACAGTTAGTTTGTGTCTTAGTTCAAGCTGCTATAACAGCATATCATAAATTACTTGCCTTATAAACAACAGAAATCTATTTCTCACAATTCTGCAGTCTGAGAAGTTTAAGATCAGGATGCTGGCAAAGAGTGTCTCATGAAAATCCACTTTCGGTTCATAGATGCATTTTTTCTCATGTCCTCATGTGGTAGAAGGGGTGTGGGAGTTCTCTTCTATAAGGGCACTTACATGGGTGGGTCTCTTTATTAAGGGCACAAATTCTAGTCATGAGGGCTCTACCTTCATAGCCTAATTACTTTCCAAGACCCCACCTTCAAATACCATCACATTGGGGATCAGGTTTCAACATATGAATTCTGTGTGGGGAGAGATATAAACATTTAGTTTGTAGCCATGTATGAATCTTTAAAGATTGATGAAGTGTGTGTGAGTGAGTGTGTGTGTGTGTGTGTGTGTGTGTGTGTGTGTGTGTGTTGTGTGTGTATCTTCTATGTAATCATCATCTGGATCAAGATACAGACTATTTCTAGCACTCAGAAACTTCCTGGGTGTCCTTTCCTGGGCAATACCTGCAAAGGTAACTACTACTGAAATTTATATTAATAGAATTATACAGTAAGTAATTTTGTATGTGTCTGACTTCTTTTGCTGAACATAATATATTTTTTTAATGTTTATTTTTGAGAGCAAGCAAGAGAGAGACAGCAAGAGCATGAGCAGGGAAGGGGCAGAGAAAGAGGGAGACACAGAATCTGAAGCAGACTCCAAGCTCTGAGCTGTCAGCACAGAGCCTGATGCGGGGCTCGAACTCACAAACCGTGAGATCATGACCTGAGCTGAAGTCAGACGCTTAACTGACTGAGCTCCCCAGGCGCCCCTGCTGAACACAATAATTTTGAGAATCATTGATGTTTTTGTGTGTATTCTTTCTCATTAGTGTGCTGTATTCCATTGTATGCATATCATAATTTGCTTATTCATTTTCTCATTGATGGGCATTCAGTTTCTAGTTTATGGCTATTTTTGAATAAATTTGTTACGAAAAATCTTGCACAGTCTTTTGGTGAATAAGTACTCACTTTGAGGTATACACCCAGAAATGGAATTGTTGGGTCATAGAGTATATATTTGTTCAGTTTTAGTAACCACTGCCAAACTGTTGTCCAGAACAGTTTACTAATATATACTCCACATCTTTGGTCTACATATTTGCCATTATCTCTTTGAATATTACTTCTTTCCTGGTTTCCCTCTCTTCTCCTCCTGGGATGGGATGAATGGAGGCTGGAGTTTATGTCCCACATGTTGCTTATGTTATGCTCTTCAAAAAAAATATTTCTTCCTTCTGGGTCTTCATTTTGGATGTTTTTATGTAGTTGTCTTTAAGTTTACTCATTTAGTCTTCTCTTGTATCCAGTCTGATGTTAAACCCATCTAGTGAGTTCTGAATTTCAGACATTGTATCCTTCAGTTCCCAAATTTCCATTTCATTATTTTGAAATTCAATGTTAAAATTCTTTGTGTTGTCATCTATTTTGTACATGATTTTAATTTTTTGAGTGTTTATTTTTAAGAGAGAAAGAGGAGGGGCAGAGAGAGGGAGACAGAGGATCTGAAGTGGGCTCTGCACTGATAGCAGAGAGCCCCATGCAAGGCTCAAACCCATGAACTGTGAGATCATGACCTGAGGGGAAGCTGGACCCTTAACTGACTCAACCACCCAGGCACCGCTAATATTTTTTAATATGTTGATCACGGTTATTTAGAAGTTCCTCCCTTCTGATACCCACCTCCTTTATTTGAAATATCTGTGGATCTATTTTGATTTCTGTTTCAATTGAAATTATGTACATTTTTGAAACTATGCATATTGTGTTTAATCACCATTTAAAATATCTTCTAAGAGATTACCCAATGATTTAGTGTTGAAATGGAAACTTACTGTATCTTTAGCAAGGCACAGAAGCTGGAATAAATTGGCATTCATTTTTTTTTTTCAGAGAAACAGCATTTGATTTTATTGATTTTTTCCCCCTGTTTTTCTATGTTATACTTTCATTGATTTATTTAATTTGTTTAATTTGTTTACTTCTTAATTTGAGTTTAGTCTGTTCTTCTTTTTCTAGTGTCTTAAAATAGACAATGATTTGAAACCTTTCTTTTCCTCTAATATAAGCACTGTGTCCTCCAAATTGTTCCCCAAAGTGCTTTAAGTAACCTACAAGGTTTTTTGCTTCCATTTTTATTCAGTTCAAAATATTTTAAGTTTTCACCAACATTTCATTTTGGAACCATGGTTACTTAAAAGTGTGTAGTTTAATCCCCAAATATGTGGGAATTTTTCCGACATTTTTTTTTCCCTTTAATGATTTCTAGTTTAATTCCATTTTGGTCCAAGAACTTATTTTGCATCATCTCTATTTTAAATGTATTAAAGTTTGTTTTATGACCCAGGCTATGGTTTATCTTAGTGATTGTTTCATGGGTGCCTGAATGTATATTTTGATATTGTTGTGTGTTCTATAATTGTCAGTCAAATTTAGTGGTGAATAGTGTTCAAATGCTCTTTATGCGTATGATTCTCTTTATATACTCAGGGTTGTTGAACTGTTCCACTCTAATTGTGGATTTGCCTACTTTTTTCAGTTCAATCAATTTTTACTTCATATATTGTAAAGCTCTACTGTTAGATACTTACTCATTTAGGATTATTATGTCTTAGAAAATTGACCATTTTGTCATTATGTAATGTGTCCATTTATATTCCCAATAATATTTCTTGTTCTGAAGTTCATTTTATTTGATATTAAAATAGCTATTCCAGCTTTCTTTGGATTAGTATTTATGTTATATGTGTGTGTGTATTCTTTTACCTTTAAACTATCTGTGTGTTTACAGTAAAATGGGTTTCTTGTTGACAGTATATAATTGGATTTTGCACTTTAATTTGAAAATAATCTCTGTATTTAAACTTGTAGCTTAGACTATTCATATATAATGTGATTATTGGTATAATTGAATTAAACCAGTAATCTTACTAACTATATTCTATTTTTCCCACTTGTTCTTTGCTTCTCTTTTCCTATGTTTTCCTACCTTTTCTGGCTTAATTGAACATTTTTATGACTTAATTTTTCTCTTCTATTGACTTATTTATATTTCCTTAGGGCAGCCGCTAATGTTTTAGAGTCTGCAATACATACATTTAATTGATCAGAGTCTATCTTCAAGTAATATTACTTACCCTATTTCCTATATAGTGTAAGAACTTTATAATAATATGTTCTCAATTTCTTCCTCCTGTTATTTTGTTATTTTTATCATACATTTTAGTTATGCATTTGCTATAAACATGCAATAAATTGTAATGGTGCCATATTCTTTGTGGCAAAAAAAAAAAAGCCTTCTGTATTTCTTACATAGTAGTACTTTTGGTGCTGAATTTCCTCAGTACTTATCTATTTGAGAGAATCTTTACTTCTGTTTGGAAACATATTTTTGTTTGGTAGAGAATTCTTGGATAAAAGGGTCTTTAAAAAAAAACAATTTAATAATACCACTCATTGTCTTCTACTTTGATGAGTTGTATGAGAAATCTCTAGTTCTTACCTTTTTTCTTCTGTAGGTAATAAGTCCTTTTTACTCTTCCTTCAAGATTTTCCCTTGGTCTTTTCAACATTTTGAATATAATATGCCTATGTAGTTTTTCATTTTGTTCTGTTTTGTATGTACTTACCTTATTAGTGTTTTCTGAGACTCTTCAATCTGTGGTTTACTATCTGTCATGAATATTGGAAAATCCTTGGCATTATTTACTCAAATGTTTCTTTTGCCTTGTGTTTTCTTTCTATCTCCCCCCCTCTCTTTCTTGGATTCCAATTATTTGTATGTTAGATAAATTGACATATTGATATTATTCTACAGCTTTTGGATGATATAGGTGTTTTTTGGTTTTTTTAATGTTATTTTTTTGTTTTTCACTTTCCTACTCCTTTGGTTTGGTTTGGGTAATTTCTATTGATCTATCTGCAAATTATCTTCATGTTCACTGATTCCTTCCTTAGCTGTGTCAGGTCTAATGATGAGTCTTGTCAAAGACATTCCTCATTTTTGTTGTTGTATTTTTAATTTTCAGCATTTGTAGTTGATTCTTTCATAGAGTTTCTGTCTCTCCACTGAAATTACCCAAATGATCTTGCATGCTGTCTACCTCTTCCATTAGAGGCTTTGGAATATTCAACACAGTTATTTTAAATTTCCTCTCTGAAAATTTCACCATCTGTGTCATAACTGAGTCTGGCTTTAATGATTATTTTTTTTCTCTTAGGAGTATGTTTTGTTTTTTTGCCCTTTTATATGTCTTGTAATTTCTGTTATTGAAAGTTGGGCATCTTGTGTAGTTGTTATGCCTAAAAATCAGCATGTCTTTCCTTCTGCTAAACCTGTAGTGTGGGGATTTGAATTAATGTAGTTAGGAGTTGGGCTTAGTTTCAAGTTTGTTGTTGTGGTGGTTACTCTTAGGGCACAACCAGCTTCAAATTCTTTGAATGACTCCTTGTGTTAAATGGTTTGCTGGAAGGTTTTTTTTTTTTCTTCAGCAAATGCTCCTATATTAATTTTAGGTTTTCCTTTGTGCTGTGCCTCAGAGAGTGTTTCTTTCCTGCTCTTCTTCCTCCCTATCCCTCTCTCAGCCATAGTCTGACTTTACTTGGTGTTGGTTAGCTTGTCAGTAGGGAGTGGTAGCTGGTATTCTCTTGTGTTTACATTAAGTCTTACACTTAGACCAGCCTGGTGTGTCATGTCCCTGGGTCCTGGAGTATGGACTCCTCAGTGATGCCTCTCCCCAGACTATAGTCCTGGGCCCTACATGTAATCCTCCCCAGTCAGGGGGAGGATTTCTTTTGTGTCACTCCTTTCCCCAGTGGCAATTGGTTTTCACCAGTGTCCTCAGGGTGACGGTGTTTTTGTTTTGTTCTGTTTTGTTTTTCTCCTTGCCCCCATAGTTTAAGGGAGAAGCATTGCTCCATATTGGGGAGAAATACTTACAAAAGGGCTTTGGTCCATAATAGGAGGATACAGGTAGGGTCCTGTGTCAGCTGTTGCAGTGGCTAATCTGCACCATAATTAACATTTTCTTAAAACTTTCTTCAGCCTTCTTGTGATTGTCCTTGGTTCATGGAGAAAAAAACTGAAGAGAATGTGGAATCTCAATTTTCTTCTCTCCCAGAAACTTCACACTTTGTCCAGATTATATTTGGCCTTCACCAATTTTCCAAACAACCTAAGTGTACTCTTTTTGCTGGTATTCAATTGCATCCACCCTTGGTAGGCCAGTGCTTATGTCTTAACACTCCCTGCAGGCACCTGCCTTTTCTGAGATTTTGGGTTAGTTGGTTGCACTTCAATCTTAGCTCTCAGCGATTGCAAGAAAGCTCAACTTTTTTTTTTTTTGATGTCTTATATGAGTGTAAATAACACTCTTTCGAGCTCTCCACATTGCTGAGTAGAAAATAACTTTGGTATTAATAAAGTGTCATTGTAGAAATGATCAGAATTTTATATTTTCTTGCAAATTAACAACCAAAGATTTTATGGACATAAAAAGAAAGATGTCTACAAGTAGATAAAGATGTGTTATGTTTTGTTCCTGAAATACTTGCAAAAAGATTATTCTCACACTCTAAGCACTGTAACTGAAGGTGGGGTAGATTGCCAAGTTCTTTGGAATAGATGAAATCATTTCAAAGCAATGAAGGGCTGATGTTATCAATTCACATGTTGCACAGGATTATCACGAAGGCATCATGTCATGGTTTAAATAGCAGCATTTTTCCTTCCTCAGTGCTTATAAAATAAATATGTGTCTTATAACTGACGGCATTCTCTGTACTGTTAGCAGTGGAGTGGGACTTTGTGTAGGTGGAGTGGCAGGTGACTTTCAGATTAGGCCCTGAGATTTAAGTGCCTACAAAATAAAAACATATCTATGTAAGCCTGTCACATTAAATCTATTTCATTTGTGATGAAACAAAATAATTTTATTTATGAAGCTATCAGTTGTTGGAAACTGAAAGTTTTCTGATGGTTTGGAATGAAGATCAGGTGTATTTTCAATAAGGGAAAGTAGACTAAAAGTCCACAAAGGTGAGTAGTGTTGATGTTTAAGAAGTACATGGACCATTGGAGACTTGGGATGGAACAGAAGGAAAAGCTGAAAGAGAAACAATGGGGCTGGTGAATAGAGTCAGGGGAGCATCAGTAACTTTGCACAAGCTTCTCAATATGACCTGGATCAGTCTCTTCATATCTTTTTAGAAAAATAAAATGCATATGAATTTATGATATTGATGTCTTTACTACATATCAAAAGGAAATCTGACCCCTCATTTGTCAACAATATCACATATACCTGGGGAGGGGAGTGGGTACAGGATTCTTAAACAGGAAATTGACTCTTGGTCAATCTGCTTTGCCAAGGAGACCTCATCATACTGTGGAATTCTGTATTGTAGAATTATGTTGACTTCTTGAAGAAAACTTGTTCATGTTTAGAGAAAATACTTAACTCCACAAAGAATTCCTCATCATTTTACCAAATCTTTATAGTTCTTGACATGTAACAAACAAAAATGTACATCCCTATCTCAAAAACCCACAATGATTTTCAAGGCAAAAATGAAGGAAAATTATGAGTTGTGTAAAGTTGAGGCTACATCGTTCTGTAAACACTTGGTATCTTTGCTTTGTATTAGGGTGTTATCTTTAATCTTTGATTATAAAAACAAAATGTAAGATATACATGTCCTATGCTAGGGAATAAAGTAGAGTCAGGACCAGATAAATATTTGGTTTCCTTGTATTCCTCCATTTTATCATTCATAAAAATTCCAAGTGAAGAGATATGCCACATGCTAGTGTATTTTTTGTAATGTATTTCTTTGGTAGTATTTTAAATAACAGAGAGTACCAAAAAACTGATCATTATGGAGGGATTTAACCTCAGCTAGCTATTTTATAACCAATGCTTTATTCCAGCTCTATAATTAACATCTAAAATTAACATTTTCAACATGACTTTAAACATTAGAGAATCTAAGTAGATATAAATACTTAAAGTACTATTGCTTTGCACTTTTTAGGCCTTTCAAAACGGAACTAAAGGCAGTCTCTCTCCACATGAAATATGGCACAGTACAAGCTTTGGAACCGTTTTATAGTTTTAAATATTTTTTATGCAATTGGGTATAACTATTTCCATATGTTTATAAAGAGTAAAAGGAGGTAACAGCAGAGATACTGAAATGTTCTATGTCCCTTTTCATTACTAGCCACATGAGAGAACCAGCCCCTCTTATCTCTAGTCTATTGGTAAATACAATTTATTCACTTTCCTTAATAGTAACCTGAAGATGCTGTTTAATGCATCATAAACAAATCTTATGAATTTTTTACATGATTAAAATGGTCATAACTATCCAATGTTTCTTGCTGATTGAATCTGCCACTTCTGTTTACTAGGAAAATAAATAACACATGTTTGTTCTCTTTCTAAAAGGTTCCTATTTATTCTGTGGTCATTTCCCACTTATAATATTTCCAGCTTAATTTCATAAAACAGCTTTTATAAGACTTAAAAAAAAAAAAAAAGCCCTTATTGTACATTGTCTTCAAGTATTTTGCCCCTGAGCTCTGGGCTTTTATTTGAAGAAACCTCCAACTTCCGCTTTTTCTTTTCTTTTCCTACCCTCCTTCATTCTTCCCTCCGTCCCTCCCGTCCTCTCTTCCTTTCTTCTGTTCTCCTTCTTTTCTTTTGTTTTGAGACCTGTATTAGAGCTGGAATTTAAGAAGTGAGATAGATGCACGCCTCGCACGTGCATGTAGAAACGGCAGAATAGGACTGTTTGAGAACTCCCCACGATCACCACCCTTTTCAATGCTGGTGCTGAATTTATAGTTGTTTAAATGAAGAAAAAGCAATGTTTGTAGCGCATTTGTCTGTCAGAAGGTTCATTAAGATGAACAAACATGCAGAGAGAACTATCAAGAAAACAGCCATTGTTATCATTTCTTAAAAATGGATGCCATAAACAATGTTATTTGTACCTCCCTTTTGATCATTGAAGGCCTGTATGAGGTTCAGTGAACATGGCTAAATTATATTTTCTGTAGATAAATTTCTAGTATGTCACGGACTCCATGTGATATGCTTGTCACTCATTCAAATTGAGACAGAAGGCCTTTTTCTATACCACCACATGCTTGTTAAAATGGGAAGAAGCAGGGGTGCCTGGGTGGCTCAGTCAGTTAAGTGTCTGACTTCATCTCAAGTCATGATCTTGCGGTTTGTGAGTTTGAGACCCACATCAGGCTCTATATTGACAGCTCAGAGCCCTGGAGCCTGCTTCAGATTCTGTATCCCTCCCTCTTTCTCTGCCCCTTCCCTGTGCTCGCTCGCTCTCTCAATACTAAATAAACATTGAAAAAAAATTAAAAATGTGAAGAAGCATCTTGAGTACAAGTTGCAGGGATTCTCTCAAATTGCATCTCCCCTGAGGAACTTTCCTATCACTTGTGTTGCATACGACAGCAAATGATGTGATATAATGCTTATGACATGACATATTCTGCATTGTATTATAATTATGTATGGATTTGTCTTATTTCCTTTTCATTTCCACCATGTAAAAACTTCAATTCGTCTTCTTTCCTTTCCTTCTAGCTTTATACAGACATCTGTCTTAGTAACAGTTCTCTAGTCTAGAGCCAGGGCTAAGCCTATATATTCTTCATCTATGGAATTAAAATAGCTGGTCCAATGTTTTCCTCCTCCAACTTTTGATAATATATTGATTTTGGGAAAGTTAAGTCCTGGTATAAAGAGTACTTATAACAATATACAATCAATATATGTTATAATGGTCTGTTAAAAGGCATGAATACTATAATAAGGTTAGTTTGACCTATTTGTCAGTAATTATGTGAATTTCATGAAAGTCACTGAACTCTAGAATTGGAAAGTACTTTAAGTTCAAACAACTCATGTTACAGAAGGAGGAAACTGAAATTCAGACTTCAGTGACACTTAAGGAATTTGTTTTACTTTCAGTTAAGAAAATTGTAAAACAACCTAAAGGTCTTCTGATTAAATTCTAATGGTTCTTCTTTTGCTTAGAAATTTTCTCTGTTAACTTTGGGGAAATAATGTGTGTGTCATTAGCACCGTGCTGTGTTTATTATTGAGCTGTATGCTAATGATTTAATCATATTTCTAAGACTGAATTTTAGGACACCGTACTATTATTTTGTATTTCCGCCATACTTGTCGTAGGTGACTTCCAAGTTATTCACACAAATTTTAGCCAGTCCACTTCTGCTCAACAAGGTTGATGCACCTCCATGGTGCTGGTTGACAGGGGATAAGCACCTTTGAGAAACTCTTCTGATAAGAAGTGGAGTTCACAGTAAGCCAGGTCTTGATAGAGTGGGAACCAGACTCCGTTATCAATATTAAATTCAGTATCATACAGTTTCTTCAAAGCTTCTTCAATGTAAGGAATACACTCAGTTATAGATCAAATGGACCTGGAACATTTTACCACTTTCATCAGGTCTTATATCTTAGGGTTCAGAGATTTAAATTAGGCTTGCTATAAATGAGATTTCCCACTGGCAAAAGTGAGATGAATTTTGCATCATAATTTTCCAAACTTTGTTGTAGAAATTATTAGAGTTTTCAGCTGGGTATATAGTTTTTTGTTTCATTTTTTAATTTTTGTTTTTGTTTTTCTGACAAAGTAGACAGCTACATGAGATTCCAATGGAGAAGTATTTATAGGAGCTGGTGTGTGGTAATCCTATTGATCTTGTCAGGTACCCTGATAAATACTCCACATCTGTTACCACATCGGACTTTTGTAATAACTGTATGATATGATCTTGGTATCATTCCCATTTTATACATGAGGTACCTGAGGCTCAGTCGTGTGACTTAGCGAATGATGGCATTGAACTTCAAATCCAGGTTTGTTTTACTTAAAACTTACATACTCTTCATTACATGAAGCTGAATTCATCCTAAATTGAGTTGTAGACTCTCATTATTTGGAAATCTAAACTTGATTCAAATTCATTTGTGTGAAGGAAGAGGCTGAGTTAGCCTTATTTGTAAGTGGAGTTGACGTATTCCGTAGTCAGTGTAATGTGTAGCAACTGCCTTTTGCATTTCCAGATGTAGAAAAGAGGGTTATGTGATTTACATGAGCCCGGATTATTCAATAATTAGCAACTAGCATACTGTGTAGATTTAGTGGGGTTCACATAAAGAAATGGGAATATAAGGTGTTTTTATCTTTCAGGAGCTTAAATTTAAAAAGTCTGTGGCAGAAACCAAGACTATGCTGCAAGCAGGGTTTAAGGTGGGCTGAAGGGAGAGGTGTCAATCCTGGAAGAGTGAATGTGCATTCTCAGGGCAAAGTCAACAAGATAAGATTGCCTGAGGGGGCCTGGTGAAGTTATCATAATACTGCCCTTGACTGAGGGGTGATATGGCTTTGACCACAACAGTTAAATAGATTAATTAGATAGTGTTGCCAGCTGATGTGAGCCAATCTGGTCATGCACAACTGTTTTTCTTGTTTGTGTAGTTGATGGGCACCAGCAATTAGTTCAAGCATTAGATAATCCCTCATAAACTCCAACCTCCTGTCCTCCTCCTCTTTTCCCTGTGCTCTACTTCTGCCTCCTTCCCTGTTCCTTTCTAAAACCAGCCTTTTTCTGGTGCAGTAGGTTCCCGAATTGCTCCCAGACTCAAAGGCATTGCTCCAGAATTCTCCCCTTTCTCCTGCTCATCAATATTAACTCTGTTCATATAAATCTCTTATTTGTCCCTGTGTACACTTTCCCTGCTGTATATTGATCCAATGATTAGATAGAAAATAAATAGCAACCTGGTTATTTTTTGAGAAAGATGATGTATAAAAAAGGAGAAGTAACTGACGTTTGAGACTAATTAAACTTATAAAGCCTGTGCAATTTAGGAATAAAAAGAGAAGCTTGAGTGATTATTTAGAGTTTAATATTATCTACAAAAATTTTCCATTGAAAGGTGAAAAATCACCAGGTTTGATGCTGATTCACAACCCTGCTCAAATCATTATGGAAAAATACTAGAAGAGACACTATTGTTTCTATAAAGGCAAGGGAACTCTAAAAGTAACAGGTCTTCAAGTGAATGTCATGGGATATTGGGATAGTTCTTTCATAAATGTGCTACAAGGGAATGGAAAAATCTTTAAGCTGCAGATTGTCTTAGAGTTAAGTAGTCGAGGACTTCGAATGACTAAGGATGTTAAGAGTGGCAAGGGCATGTAAGCAGTGAAGGAAACACATCAGAATAAACACTGTAGCTTCCAAGATGTATTGGTGATGTATTTGGAATATGTAAAAAAGCAGCGGCCTGGATATAAGGCTAGGTTACAGGCATGGGGAAGTTGTACCTGTCATACTTGGCAATGACGGTGGATAACTGTTGGCAGTCTTCGGTCTTTTTGAAGGACAGATAAATTCCAGAAAACTGATACAGTGAGAAACCCAGTATCTAAAATTTGGCAGTGGAACATAAAGAAGATAAAAACCTAGATGATGTCTCTACATTAAAAAGGCCAAATTATTTCATTGCTCAATTAGTAGATATTTGCTGGGCATCTACGTGTGAAGAAAAGCTATGAGAGATAAAAATAAGTAAAAGATGTCTCCTGTTTTTATTATATTTGTAAATGAAAAGTGTATTCACTGAGCTGATCAGAATTATTATAAAAATAAGAGTTAAGTTCTCTAGCATTTATTAAGCTTCTGCTATATGCCTGTTACAATACCGGGCAACTTTCCTTGAGTGATTTCACTTAATGCTCACAGCAGTCCTGAAATGCTGGTATTATTACCTTCATTTCTGTAGAAGGAAGTCATGTAACTTTACCCAAAGTAAGACAAGACTGTCTCTTCAGCTTTAAAGAAGATAGTACTCACTCTAGATTGGAATTGTCAAAGACAATTGTCAAATACAACACTTAGGTGTTGTATTGGGCCACAAAGAATGAAATACATAGGTAGGAGAAGTGGAAACGTAGTAGAGGTCATGGTATGGAAGGAATATTGTGGGCTATGAATAGCAGCCTGATTGGGAGAGAGTAGCATATATGTAAAAGCAGATGGAAAATATTTTAGAAAGGGAAGCTGGACCGAAATTAAAGTGGGTCTATGTACTTTTAACCCCCTCCCTCTTAACCTAGTTCTCATCTTTCTAGTGTTTTAATTCCATTGAGAGGAGAGTGATTTTAGTTTCTTATTTTCTATTATAGTTATTTGGTTGATGAAAGATCAAAGATGAAACGAAAGGTATCTTAGTTTCAGATCCTGTAACTGATAGTGATTTGATATTACAAAAAGATGCCCAAGCTACACTATTTGGATCAAGTTTATAATTTGTGCCTAATATAGTCTACACCTCAGATATGTATGCATATAAAGCCAATTACAAGCAACTTAAAAGTAACACAGGAAATTCAGGTTAACATTTGTCACAGTTTCCAATGGAAACAGCCTCTTCTATTTAACTTGTGATGAGCTGAAAATGCTACACCTCATTTTCTATCGTAGTGTAAAGGCTTCTTCTATCCTAGCCAAAATCCCACAAACTTGGACATTGCAAAGAATACTCTCTCCCTGGCCTTTATTGTGAGATACTGAGGACTGTTTTCTGTAAAGGACTAAAAAATATGCATTTAGGAGATGATGAATGTTGCTCAGTGGTAAATCTTTGTGTAAAAAATGTGTTAAATTTTAGTCATTTTCTGTGGGATTGTAGCATCAGCAACTGGCATGAGATGAATCAGACTGATGATTCCAGTTCTTTGCAAAGCAGACAGCATGATATAATGGCACTGAAAAAATCTCCCTTGGCAACTTTTGTAGCCACGAAGTGCAAAAGAGGTGTTAGATATTACTATACTTGGAAAGAGCAGGAGTCCTCATTTCAACTATTGAAATTATTTGAAGCCATCCTTTACCGTTCCTTTTAATGCTCATAATATGGATATCATCAGGATTTGATCTCTGGAGCAAGACAGCCTTATCTTAGTTTTCTGTGGGGTCCTGGAGCCCTTCAGGAGTGTAAGCACCTTTTCGGTAAAGGGGCTGTTTGAACAATACGTATTCAGATATATTTTTTCTTCGCACACAGTCAACCTTGCCAAGTATCATTTCAAGATTTGAATGTTTAGTTTTTTGCAACTGCCATAATCTTGCTTGGAAGGTCACCTTCTGTGAGAACTGAATAGATGTAATTCTTTCAAGACAAATTTTAAGATGGATTATATATTCATATTTTAAAAGAAACATACATGTTGCAGAAATCACATAAAGCAATTTTCCTTAAGCAAGAAGTTGTAAATGCTGTCAGAGTATGTTAATTTAGGAGTTTCAGGGATTAATTGACCACCAGGAACTTTCAGTCTATTCGTGGCACCTACCATGGATGCTCAAAGTGATAAATACTAGCATAGAAGTGTTATCTAAGTTCTGTTGGAGCACAGAGCAGAAAGAGACTAATTCCAACCAAGTTGGCATAATTGTCTCTTGCCTGATTATATGAAGCTATTGACTATTATAGAAGTGGGAAATCTGTTTTTAGCCACAGTTTGCCTACAGCAGCCAAGTACACTCTCCCCAATCCTACCCAGGCTAAATCCTAGGAAACAAGTTATAGAAACCATGTGGCTTCGATTCCTGGAAAATAGCACTGACATCAGGTCGGTGCAACAGTATCTACCTGATGCTGGCCTATTTCTAGGTGACAGAAGTACCTAAGTGCCAGTTACCAGGAGTTGAGAGTTCTCTCCAGCTGTTAATCCTTTTTGCCAGTTACTGTTGCCATTCTTCCATAAAGCTTTCTCTCTCTATTGTTCATATTTTTATAACTATATAATATGGAACTTCAAAAGATTTCTCCTGTGTTCCTCATTCATACTCTATAATACAGCAAGCCACATAATGTGGCCCTTTCAACATTACTCAACAACGTTAAGCTTATTGCTGACAGGTGCTATATAAACAGTCTTTTTGTGATTTTTGTATTTTAGATTTAAAGAATCTAACTCTAAATCATTTTAATGATAAATATTCTTTCATATTTAAAGGGTGCTTTTCAAAGTAAAGTGCTTTGTATATTTGTGGTAATAAATACTTCAAAGGCCTGGTTCTTACAAAAGACCAAAAGGTACTATATGCAATTTGTTAATCAACTTTTTGGACTTTCTATGTATTAGGGTAATCCAACGGCTACAAAAAGTGCCAGATCTCAGTTGTTTGAGATCTATCCAAGTTTATTTCTTTCTTCTATAACCGTCCAATGCAAGTATTTTGGGAGCAGCTTTTATGTTGATTCAGGGTCTCAATTTCCTTTTATTTTGTTATCCTACTATCCTTTGGGGTCTCATAGGCTTCTCTGCTGAATCCTTGATTTCCAGCCATCAGAGAGGGAAAGAGAATGATCCTGTGGGAGGGTATTTATGGGCCAAGCCTATGATTGGTCTGTCACTTCCGTCTGTATTAAGTTGGTCAGAATTCAGGGTCACATCCTCACCTACTTACAAGGGAGACTGGGAAATGTTGTTGAGTTGTATTCTTAGGAGGGAAGGGAAACAGAAAAACTAGGTATACTTTACTATAGTTGATCTTTCTATATTTGTAAGCTGCTTAGATTTCTGGTATTGAATAATTTTTTTGTAAAATTTGCTTTCACAAGGCAGTATCTTTACTTTGTACTGTGAGCATCAAATGAAATAACTTCAAATTCCAATCTTTAAAAATATTTTAATGACAGCTTTCCTTATCTGAAATGTACAGTCTCTTACACCTCAAGGAACTAAAAGAACAAAGTCCAAAGTTCATAGAAAGAAGGAAATAAAGATTAGAGCAGAAACCAAGAGATGGATTTTTGAAAAAATGAATAAAATTGATAAACCTTTAGCTAGATTCACAAAGGAAGAAGAGAAAGGACTCAAAATTATAAATGAAAGATACTATAACTGATACCACAGAAATATAGAGACTACTACAAACGATTATATACCAACAAATTGGACAGCTTAGAAGAAATGGATAATTCCTAGAAAAATACAACCTTCTAAGACTGAATCATGAAAAAATTGAAAATCTGAACAGACTAATTACTGTAAAGGAGGTTGAATCAATAATCAAAAACTGCCCAGCAAACAAAAGTCCAGGCCCAGATGGCTACTCCTGGTGAATTCAACCAAACATTCAAAGAATACCAAGCCTTCTGAAACTCCTCCAACAAGAGAAACTCCAAACTCATTTTACAAGGACAGAATTACCCTGATACCAAAACCAAAGAAACCATAAGGACAGAAAATTACAGGCCAGTGTTCTTGTTGAACATAGGTGCAAAAATCCTTGATAAAATATTAACAAACGTAATTAATACATTAAAAGGATCATACACCATGATTAAGTAGAATTTATTTCAGGGTACAAAGATGGCTTCACATCCTCAGATAAATCCATGTACTATGCCACGGTAACAGAATTAAAGATAAAAATCATACGATCATCTCAATAGATGCAGAAAACGCATTTGACAAAATCCAACATCCATTTACGATAAAAACTCTCAACAGAAAGTGGATCTAGAGGGAATGTATCTCAACACAATAAAGTACATATAGGATAAGCCCACAGCTGATGGAATACTTAAAACTGAAAAGCTGAAAGACTTCCTCTGAGTTTGGGAAGAAGACAGGGATGCCCATTCTTGCAACTTTTATTCAACATAGTAGTGGGAGTCTTAGCCAGAGCACTTAGGCAAGAAAAAGAAATAAAAGGCATCCAAATTGGAAAGGAAGCAGTAAAACTGTCACTATTGCAGATGACATGGTAAGCAGAAAACTCTAAAGATTCTACCGAAAAACTGTTAGAATAAATGAATTTGATGAAGTTGCAGGATACAAAATCAACATATAGAAATCTTTTGCATT
Source organism: Acinonyx jubatus (assembly GCF_027475565.1). Classification (NCBI taxonomy): domain Eukaryota; kingdom Metazoa; phylum Chordata; class Mammalia; order Carnivora; family Felidae; genus Acinonyx; species Acinonyx jubatus. The sequence goes on from NC_069381.1 coordinate 181,560,204, forward strand.
TCTATACCTTAATAACTATTAAGAATTAAAACAACCCCATTTACTATTGCATCAAGAAGAATAAAATACCTAGGAATAAATTTAACCAAGAGGATGAAAGACCTATGTGTGTACCCAAAACTGTAAGACACAGATGAAAGAAATTGAAGATGACACCAACAAATGGAAAGATATTCCATGCTCATGGGATGGAAGAATTAACGTTTTTAAAATGCCCATACTATCTAAGCAACCTACAGTTTTAATACAATCCCTATCAAAATTCCAATGGCATTTTTTTTTCCCAGAAATAATGCAAACAATCCTAGAATTTGTATGGAACCACAAAAGACCACACATAGCCAAGTCAATCTGGAAAAAGAACAAAGCTGAAAGCACCACACTCTCAAATTTCTAACTATTACAAAACTGTTGTAATCAAAATGGTACAGTATTGGCATAAGAACAGCCACATAGATTAACAGGAGAGAACAGAGAGCCCCCAAATTAACTTATGCATATATGGCCAACTGGTTTATGACAAAGGAGCCAATAATCTAGAATGGGGAAAAGAGAATTTCTTCAACAAATGGTGCTGGGAAAACTGGACATTTACATTTAAAAGAATGAAACTGGTCCATTATCTTATATCATATACAAAATTTAATTCAAAATGGATTAAAGATTTGAACATAAGATGAAAAACCATAAAACTCCTAGAATAAAACATAGATGGTAAGTTCTTTTGACATCATTCTTAGTGATAATTTTTTGAATTTGACAGAAAAAGCAAAAATGAGACTATATCAAACCAAAAAGCTTCTGCACAGCAAAGGAAGCCATAAACAAAATGAAAAGGTAACCAACTGAATGGGAGAAAATATTTGTAGATCATATATCTAATAAGGCTAATATCTAAAATATGTAAAGAATTCACACAACTCAATAGCAAAAAGCCAAATAAACTGATTAAAAAATGGGCAGGGGATCTAAGTGGACATTTTCCCAAAGAAGACATACAAATGGTCAATAGGTACATGAAAAGATGTTCAACATCACTGATCATCAGCGAAATGTAAATTAAAACTATAATAAGGTACCACCTCACATCTGTTAAAATAGCTATAAAGTGTTGATAAGGATGTGGAGAAAAAGAAACCATTGTATACTGTTGGTGAGAATGTAAATTAGTACAACCACTATGGAAATGTATGGAGGTTCCTCAAAAAAATAAAAATAGAGATATCATATAATCTAGCAATTCTACTTCTGGATATTTACTCAAAGAAAATAAAAACACTACCTCAATAAGATACATGTACCCCCATGTTCGTGATAGCATTGTTTAGCCAAGATATGAAACAACCTAAGTATCCGTTGATGGATAAATGGATAAAGATGCAGTATATGTATATACAATGAAATATTATTCATTCATAAAAAGGATTGAAATTTTTCATTTGTGACCGCATAGATGGACCTTGAGGGCATTATGCTAAGTGAAATAAGTCAGATAAAGAAGGATGGATATTGTATGAGCTCACTTGTATGTGGAATCTTAAACAGAAACGAAATTCGTAGATACAGAGAACAGATTGGTGGTTGTCAGAGGTGGGTGTAATGAGTGAAGGTACAGATTTTCAGTTATAAATAAGTTATGAGATATAATATGCGGCATGGTGATTGTAGTCTATAATACTATACTGCATATTTAAGAGTTGCTATGATGGTAGATCTTGAAAGTTCTCATCACAAGAAAATAATGCTGAAACCTGTATGGTGATACATGTTAGCTAGATTTATTGTGGTGATCACTTTACAATATATACATATACTGAATCATGTTATACATCTGAACTAATATTTTATACCAATTATACTTCAATAAAAAATCATAAAGTACAATGTACATTCATAGTCAACTTCTGATTAGTACGAGGGTTTCTTATATTTAAGTAGTTAGGTTATTAGTGGGAAAGATTATGAACTTGCTGAGCATTTACTTTGACAACCCTCCTCTTTGACTTCTTTCTAGAGTTCCCAATTTACTGAACTTCCTACCCAAACCAGATACCCATTGTCTTAGTGCTTGCTCTTGGTTTTCTAAGAGCTTTCATCAGGGTTTCTATTGACCTCCATGGGTGTTTACCTCTTCCATTTTTGTGGTGGCTTTCTGGAGTTTACTGTCTTTATGCTCTTTTCTCTAGTGCACTCCCGGAAACCTGATTTCCATGGAATGTTAATGCATTTCACACAGATATGCAAAAATGCACATACATAGACACACACATACACACACACTCACATGGTCCTCTAAATTTGGGGAACATTGATTTACACAAAATTAAAAAGATTTATCTATTGGGACACCTGGGTGGCTCAATTGGTTGAGTACCCGATTCTTGATTTGGGCTCACGTCATGATCCCAGGGTCATGGGATTGAGCCCCAGATCAGGCTTTGTGCTGAGCATGGAGCCTGCTTAAGATACCCCCTCTGCCCCCTCCCTGCTTGTTTTCTCTTTCTCTCTCTATATATAAAATAATAATAACAAAAGGATTTGTCTTTTAGATTATGTCTTGGGGGCACCCGGGTGCTCAGTTGGTTGAGTGCCTGACTTCAGCTCAGGTCATGATCTCACAGTTTTCGGGTTTGAGCCCCACATTGGGCTTGCTACTGACAGAGTGGAGTCTGCTTTGGATCCTCTATCTCCCTCTTTCTCTGCCTCTCCCCTGCTCACATTTGCACGCGAGCTCTCTCTGAAAACTAAGCAACAACAAAAAAATGTCTTAAAGCCCGTATTATGTTAATGTGCATTTTGACCTCCCAATAATTAAAAATAATATGTGGTATTTCCCAAAGTTATTTCACTCTGCAAACTTTTTTCCTACCTTAAGGGATTAGTCTGAAGCAAGAGAGTTTAGAAAACACTGCTTTAATCCAAAGGGATGGACCTTCATTCAAACATGTAGGTGCTGCAGCAGGCTTGTGTCGGTGAGAATTTGTACACAAAGCTTTCGTAAAAGGAAGACCATCTACAATGGGATATCAATTCTTTTTCGTCTGCTGAGAAGAAATTACTTGAAGCATGCTTTGTTTTCAATGAACACTGTAGTTTAGAGGCCTGTTATGATCTAATTCAACTAATGTTAAAAGTTTTTTTTTGTGAATTTTTAAAGCAACAATTAATACTTCAGTGAAGTACCAAGAAACTCTGATTTTTCTTATTTTTATTAACTTTATATTGTCCACCTCACTTTGGGAGATAAAAAGGATGAGCGTTTTATTTTTACAGTGAAGGGCAATTCTAGTGTTCTCGAAGAACCTTTTTGGTCTAAAGAAGGAACTCTAATGACTAGTTGGGAAGGGAACAAAATGTTGGTATTCTTTTGAATCTAAGCAGCAAGGTTGTGGTAAAGGATTTCAAACCATATGCTATTTGTAACCAAAATTATGGGAAATGACATTAAAATATTTTCTGACCTACAGTGTAATTTTAAGTCCCAATCTTGTTGGCTATATATGTACAGTTGAAGTAGAATTACCTAAATTATTAATTTGCTATCCATTTTCCTTACATATGAAATTACCATAAATCAATTTTTCTGGTTCTTTGGTCAGTAAACAGTTATCTATATTAAGCAACCAGTCAAATACAATTCAACTTAAAAATACTGAATTCTAAGCATTCTTTTTGATGCACTTTCCCAAACCTTCTTTGCCTGAGGATTATATATATTTGAATAAAGATGAACACTCAAAGACTCTTTTAAACCACATACTGTAATTTCACCAGTGGGCTAAACAGAGTGCATTGGAGAAAACTTGCCCTGGGGCTGTAGACCTTGTATCCCATCTTAACGAGAGACTAAACAGTGTAAGCCACTCCTTTGTTAATGGTTGGGCAGAAAAGAGGGTAAATGATAAACAGTGAAAAAGTATAATTGGATCTGTTTCTTGGACATCAATCGATGGCATGCCAGCAAAACTGAGGCATTTTTAAATGACAGGTTTTTTAACATCAAAGAGTCTAGGCAAAGGTTAAGTATCTATGTGATTGGATTATTTTTAACTTTGTATTGGCCACTGAAACTTTCCTTTCTTCACCCCTGCCAGAATAGGAAACATTGCTGATTTATTCACTTAGTTAACATGGGAAATATGTACATGCAAGTAGCACGTATGCTTTATTCTGCCAATAATCCACAGTTTTCCATTAGTGGTTTTAGTTATAGGTTTCTCGCCAGTGTTCATAAAGAGTTTGCTTTAAATATATAGACAATTGTTTTTATTTATAGATAACCTTGTTGCCTAGGTATCAAAATGCTGTCAGTCATTATGTGACTATACTAGAGCAAGGATAGCTAAAGGTTTAAATGACAGGAAATCATTAGAAATATATAAGAAACCATTATGTTCTTGTAGCTCTTCTTTAGCCAAATATTGCCTGCCTTTCTATTTGGTCACTGGAAGCTAGATTTGCATCTTATCCAAATAGTTTGATTTATTAGATGGAATTTTTCAGAAATTTTGTCACCTTGAAGATGGAGAATTTCACATGCTCGTAGATAAGTAAGGAACCCTATACTGGCCTTTTCTGACTGGCAAGTTGGAGTTATTTCCTGTGAAAATGAGGCCATCCATATATTCTGGTATAAAGACAAGTTTCATCTTTTTAACATGGGATGTTGCAGAAATAACCAAGGAGATATTAAATGGCTTGTAAAACATTTTCTCTCAAAGTCACCAATCACATTTCTTTTAAGAAGTTATAACTCTGTGGGAATCCTGAAGATCCTGGACCATGCACAAAGTTTAATTTTTAAAATACTTTGTTGGGATTTTATATATACACCTACAAGTGAACAATTAACAAGTATGCTGCTCGATAATTAATGGAAAATGAACACTCCAGTGTAACTAATATCCACATTGAGTTACAGAGTATTGCTAGTACTTTAGAATTAGCTATCATGCCCTCTAAGTTTATTTTCTGTCCTCTCAAAGGTAATCACTTTCTTGATATCTAATACATCATGTATAAATCCATTTTCATAATTTAGAAAAACAGTTTTATAAATTATCCATCCTTTTCTCTTTGATTTCTTTTATTCAAGATTTTATTTGTGGGATTCATCCCTATTGATGCATGTAGCTTTAGTTTATTCACTTTTAAAATAAATTTTATACTTAAGTTTTATCCTTACAAAAATTGGGAAAGTTTCTATATATGCCACATCCAGTTTCTTTTATTATTAACATCTTGCATTAGAATGGCACATTAATCACTATTAATGAACCAATATTGATACACTAATATTAACCAAAACCTATGCCTTATTCATTTCCTTAGTTTTCATCTTAGTTTGTATTCTTTTTCATACCAGGATCCCATCCAGAACACCATATTTCCTTGAGTCATGTCCTCTCAGGCTTCTCTTTTCTGTGACAGTTTCTCAGACTTTCTTTACATTTGATACCATGACATTTTTGAAGAATAACTGTTAGATATTTTGTAGAATGTGTCTCCATTTCTCTACGGTACATTTATTCTCACCCCCACCTTCTTTCAGCACTGTATTCTTGGAGAGAAGTTACCTTGGGCAGCTAATACTTAAGGAGTGGGGAGTCACAGTTACTTGCTTGAGGACAAAATATCTTCATAAATCTTTTGGAATTCTTCTGTAGGAGAGAGAGGTCTATTTTCCTCCATTTATTGATTTATTCAATTATTTGTTTAAGAATGGACTCAGGGATATTTATTTTACATTTGAATTACAATTCAAATACTAATTTGGTTTTGTTGCTGAAATTGTTCCACCTTTGACCCTTTGGGAGCTCTTTCAGTTGGCTTCTATGCTTCTTTGACATATCCTCATTAATGTGTATGGGGGGGGGGAGGTTGAGCACTTCTTTACTTTTGGTACTACAAAATGCTCTAGGCTTATTGTGTATATTTCCTGCATTTGTAAATGAAATAATAGAGTATGTGACTTCTTTAATTATGAATTTAAATTTCAGATGCATCCATGTCTTTGCATGGCTTTCTAGCTCATTCTTTTTTTTTTTTTTTAATTTCTGAGTAGCGTTCCATTTTATGGCTTATTCATAAGGCTTGAGTTTTAGTTTTGTCTTACCCACTAATGCTTACGAAATGACTAATCTGAGCCCAGTGTCATTTTAGGTATTGCAGGGCAGAGAGAGGAATAATGAAGATACCACACTCTAGGTGCATTTAATATCTTTGCAGAAGCAAGGATTGTTATAATGTAAGAATTAGGGGTGCCTGTGGTTTAGTAGGTTGAGTGTCTCTGACTTGATTTTGGCTCAGGTCACAATCCCAGGGCTGTGGGATTAAGGCCTCCATCAGGCTTTGCAATAAGTGTGGAGTCTGCTTGAGATTCTCCCTCTCTTTCCCTCTGCTCCTCTCCCCCCATTCACTCTCTTCCTCTGTCTCTAAAATTAAAATTTTAAAAAGAATTAAATGACAAATCCTTTGTTCATATTTAGGTTGGATTGTTTGTCTTTTTAAATGAGTTGTAGGTGCTCTTTATATATTTTGAGGTATTGGGGCTTGAAAGGTAAACATATGAATTTTGGGGTGGAAACATTCAGGCCATAACAGGAACTCTTGGAGCTAGTGTACAGAATACCTTCAAAGCTTTTCTTCAGCTCAGAAGTAGCAAACTGCTTTATAAACTGGGAGTTTTCACCAGTTTGTGATGTATTTGTATTAGTAGGATCTGAGTGCAGCCTGCTGGGAGTGTTTTCACTTGTGCCTCACTAACCTCCAATTACAGCTTTTTATACTTAGCCCTTATCATTATTCTGTAGGAATAAAGACAGATTGGGCAAAATCCTGCCAAATCTAGCATGTCTGAAACTGAGGTGCTGAAAAACAAACAGTAGTAAGGGTACCACTGTTCGTTTAGGGAAAATGGGGAACAACTTCACACAGTTGGTCATTTTGGAATTGTACTCTGTGTTTCCACCATGGGAGATTTCTGTTATGTGTTTCCTAGATCATTTTTTTTCATATATTTTTCTAGTCAAGAGGTATTAGGGCCTGGAAGAATAAAAATCTATTTGGATAATCTTGAGGAGGAAAAAATGATTCCTTCAGGAAACAAAAAGCTGGGGGCAGGAGAACTGTAAAAGTAAAGATAAAGTACTTTTATGCTAGAACCCATATAACAATGAAATTCATGACATCTGTTGGATGTTCTCAGACTCCATTTTTATTCTGCTCTGTTACATCCTGTGTTAGGCCAAGGATGTAGACATGGTAATATCTCATAGTTAAGCTGATTAAATATTACCTGGAAGCTTATGCAGTGTCTCTCAGAGTGAGCCATGCTCAGAGAAGAAAAGATGAATATAATCATTGGTTCTCTTCATTTATTGGTCAAAAGTTGCTCCATGGACTTCCAGTTCCCATGGATACTCCACACCAGGACATTGGTGAAATCCTAGGGAAACAGGTGAGAGGCATATGATCAGGTGCTATCAGACTTGATCTAAGAAGTCAAAGTACTGATTATCACAGGGGTGACTTGGATAAGAATGTAGAGCACCAGAGGATCTGAAATAAAGCATAGGCATCCCCTACACCATAGGACTTTATTCAGTCCTACAAGAATTATTAGAGAGTGAATTATATTTAAAAAATGCAAAACATTGTGGTAAAAGTTGTTCTTGACTACTCCATTACTGTCAATAATATTTAACGTTTCTTTTGCTTACAATCAACCAGAAAACATATTTAGGCCTCAGGGTGCATGCTGTGAATGGGGTGCTTGAGCATATGTTTCCCTAGAAAATTCAACTTGTTTCCCATTGAAGTCATGGACTTGAGTATGAGAGTAGTTTTATAATATGCCCGCCACCCCCCCTCCCCAATTTGATCACCATTTTCCAGATGGAAAGTGTGCTTAGGGTATTTCAGGTTAAAAATGAATTTTAGGTTAAATTTGTTGCATGTCATTGGAGGCACTTTTAAACGTGGCAAGTGACAGGGAATTAGCCAAGTGAGAGTGCTCTTAAAACAGTCCAATTGTAATGAAAGATGTAAAGGACTTTTTATTAGAGGATGAAAGCCTAAACAGTTATTTGCCCGGAAGGCAGATATCATAACAAATTCGAACCTAAAAAATTTCAGTTATTGTCATGTTAATGTATTCAATGCTTTATTATTATGAAATGATGACAATTTAGAATAAATTTCCTAACATCACCAGTACCATCTCTTCCATCAGGTAAAAATAGCTTGCTGAATTCTTCTCAACTTTATCATCCATAGATAAATATTAGCCCACTTTCATAGTTTTTCTTCCAGTACCAGGAAGGGTTAGATTTCTTTTCTAAGCTGGTTGAGGTATTAGAGCAAATGAACACCAGTTTTCAGTATTATAATTTCTCTTCTACCACATTCTGCACCGTTACCCAGAAGGCTTGACACACATTTGTCCTATTCACACAGTGTAGATTTTGGACAGCATGAGAGAATCTCTGCAATTTTTTGGTGCTTTTGTAAATACTGTTCTCAATATCTAGTCCCCTGAAGGCCGATTGCAGATTAATGCCTATCTGTCTATCACATAAACAGACAGTGCCTTTTAAACCAAGAGCATCTATAGCTTGGTAAATTAAGGATTTATATTTGGAAAAGTGTATAATTAAAAATAGAATAATTATTTGATTAGTTTATTGTCTAAAACAATGTAAATACTTTTAAATTGGTAACTAAAAGATTCTTGCATTTTATATTTATAAAACTTGTTCAACATTAAAAATTGAACATCTAAGCTTCTTGTAAATGTTAATGTACTCAAAGACCTTTGTTATGTCCACTTCTCATTTAAATTGGTAGGGAAGATCATTATTAAAACTAATATTTTTCTTAGGAAAATGAGTGTAGTTATTACTATTTGATAACTGGCTTCTACACATTCACAGTTACGTGTAATTTTTCATAATACTGTTTTGCAGATACCACACGTAGCCTTGAATCAAGCTTAGATGGGTATAGTATCAGTGTCCTATCAACAAATGACATGATTAAGCAAAGTTTCAAGGAGCTATTAGAAATTTTAAGGATAATTTTTTAAAAGTTCTGCACTTCTGGACTGCTAGATTTTCAAGATTTTTTTGTCAGTTTTATTTTAGGGGGCAAATATATTTAGAAGTGTTCCCGAAGCGTGACTTTAAAATATGTAAAGAGTAACTAGATGAGATTTATTTTGTAAATTTATATTCTAAAGAATACTTTTTAAGAATCTGTTTCTCTAGAGTAAAACTTTAAATAAAAAGAGCTACCAGGAAAAGTTCTCTATCTCTTTTTGATCCTATGCATTTTGGCTTGCTTATCAGGGAAATCTGCTAAGTATTTTAAAGGCTGTTAGGAATCTTTGAGGGAGGGAGTAACAGGGGCAAGATTTGTCTTCCTGCTTTAAACAACTAAAAAAACCCAGTCAAAATATATGGAAAAAAAAAAAAGAAGATTTAATATTGGAAAGCAAGCAACTCAGGAGAGGGACTCTGCAACTGTCAAGCTGCAACTTCCCTGGTTTACTGCATGAGTGGTGCTGCAGTGCAGGGAAGAAGAACCTCATAGAGGCTCTGCAAGTAGTCTCTACAAGTGGAGGAGATGCATTTCAAAGTGACCAGAATGGCTAGACTTTGGGCAAAGTGTTGGAGAGAAAACAGTTCACTCAGAGAGGGAGGGAGGGATCTGGAGTATAATCTTCAGTTGAGTATGGGTTATCACATGCACGTGGAGGAACTATATGAGCCTAGGAAGAGGCCCAGAAAGGACAACTCAGACATGGCTTGCTCACATATGGATAGGAATAGTTTGTCTTGCTGCAGCTAAAATGGGAAGAACTCCTATCACATAGGATATCATGAAAAGAGTCCTGAGCAGAGTATTGCCTTGGTTGTGGAGCAAAATTAGTTCTAGACCAGGGGTCAGCCAAGTATAGCCCACAGGTAAAATATAGCATATAGTCTGTTTTTGTACAGTGCTCTAGCTAAGACAGTTTGTAAATGATTAAAGGGTTGTAAAAGAAGAATGAGAAGGGTAAGAAGCACAAGAAAAACTGAAGACTGGATGACACCTTGGTTGCAGCCTTGGGAGACCCTAAGCAGAGCATCGAGTTAAGCCATGCTTATTTTAGTTGTTAAGTTTATGTCATTTGTTATGCAGCAATAGATAACTAATATAAATATTTATTTTTGAGAGAGAGCATAAGCAGGAGAGGGGCAGAGAGAGGGGGACAGAGGATCTGAAGCAGGCTCCAGGCTGACAGCAGAGACCCCAATGCAAGGCTCAAACTCATGAACTGTGAGATCATGACCTGAGCCAAAGTCAAACAGTTAATCGACTGAGCCACCCAGGTGACCAATAGATAACTAATATAAAGAGGAAACTATTTCCAACATATTCCATGAGGCAAGCATACTGATATTTACCCTGATACTAAAACCAAAGAAAACTATTACAAGCAAAAAATAAATATCTGAATAGGCCTATATTTATTAAAGAAATTGAAACAATAGTTAATAAAAACAAAGCACCAGGCCCAAATGGATTCACTGGTGTATCCTACCAAGCATTTAAGGAAGAAATTAAACCAATTCTATACTGTCTCTTTCAGAGGTTAAAAGCAGAGAGGGTTCTTAACTCATTTTATGAAGCCAGCATTAGCCTAATACAAGAAAAGAAACCACATACCAGTGACTTTCATGAACATAGAAGAAAAACCTTAAACAGAATATTAGAAAATTGAGTTTTAAAAAGTATAGAAATACATACAGACACTATGACCAAGTTGACTTTCCTAAGTATGGAAGTAAGTTCCTAAGTATGGAAGTAAGTTCAACATTCTAAAATCCTTTCATGTAGCCTATCACATCAAGTCCAAAATAGAAAAATCACATGATCATATCAATAGATGCAGAAAAAGCATTTGACAAAATCAAAAATCCATTCATGATAAAAACTCTCAGCACACTAGAAAAAAAGAGAAACTTTCTCAACCTCATAAAGACTATCTACAAAAAACCTACAGTTAACATTAAGCTTAATGATGAGAAACTTAGAGCTTTCCCATTAACATCCGGTAAAAGCCAAGGATACTGGAAGTCCTTGCTAACACAATAAGGAGGCAAGAAAAGGAGATAAAAGATATGCAGACTGAGAAGGAAGGCCTAAAACTGTTTCTGTTAGCAGATGACATGATTGTCTTTGTAGAAAATCTGAAAGAATTGACAAAAAATGGAACTAAAAAGCAATTATAGCAACATTACAGGATACAAGTTTACTACATAAAAATCAATTGCTTTCTCAAATACCAACAATGAACAAGTCAAATTTGAAATTAAAAACACAGTGCCATTTACTTTGTATACTCACCAAAATGAAATGCTTAGGTATAAGTCTAATAGCCTATGTACAAGATCCATATAAGGAAAACTAGAAAACTCTAAGGAACAAAATTAAAAAAGAACTAAATGGGGAGACATACATGTTAACCGATAGAAAACCAATATTGTCAAGATGTCCATTCTTTCCAACTTGATCTACAGATTCAATGCAATCCTTCTAAAAATCAAAAGTTATGTTGTGGGGGAACAACAAATTACTTCTGAAGGTTATATGGAGAGGCAAAAAAACCAAAAAAAAAAACAAAAAACAAAATAGGGTAGTCAATGCAATATTGAAGGAGAAGAACAATTGTCAGAAGAAGTGTTCGGGACTGACACTAGGAGGCTCCAAGACTTATTATAAAGCTATAGTAATCGAGAACATGTGGTATTGGCAAAAGTATAGGCAAATAAAGCAGTGGGACTGAATAGAGTTCTAAGAAATAGACCTGCATAAATATAGTCAACTGATCTTTAACAAATGAGAAATACAAAGGCAATACAATGGAGGAAAGAGAGTCTTTTCAACAGAAGGTTCTGGAATAACTGGATATCCATGAAAAATGAGTCTAGAAACGGACTTTACATAATTGACAAAAAAATGAACTTAAATGAATCGCAGACCTAATTGTAGAATACAATGATTTTGGTATGGTGATGCCTTCATAGATATAACACCAAAGACATGGTCCATGAAAGAAATAATTGATCAACTGGACGTCATTCAAGTTAAAAACTTGGGCTTTATGAAAGACAATGTGAAGAGAATGAGAAGACAAGCCACAGACTGGGAAAAAATATCTACAAAAAACATATCTGAGAAAGAACTGTTATCAAAAATATCCAAAGAACTTTTGAAACTCAATAAGAAAACAACCTGATGAAAAAAATGGATCAAAGACCTTAGCAGACATCTCACCAGAAAAGATACACAAATGGCAAAGAAGCATATGAAACTGTGTTCCACATGAAATGTCATCAGGGAAATGCAAATTAAAATAACAATGAGATAGCACTATATATCTATTAGAATGGCCAAAATATGGAATGCTGCAAACACCAAATGTTGGTGTGGATGTGGAGCAATGGGAATTCTCATATGTTGTTTGTGGGAATGGAAATTGGTATACCCACTTTGGAAGACAGTTTGGTGGTTTCTTTAAAAAATTTTTTTTTAATGTTTATTTTTGAGAGAGAGACAGAGCATGAGTGGGGGAGGGTCAGAAAGAGGGAGACACAGAATCAGAGGCAGGCTCCAGGCTCTGAGCTATCAGCAGAGTCCTATGTGGAGCTTGAACTCACAGACCCCAAAATCATGACCTGAGCTGAAGTCGGATGCTCAACTGACTGTGCCACCCAGACACCCGAGTAGTTTCTTATTATAAGCATACTCTTACCATAAAATCCCTTGGTATTTACTCAAAAGAGCTGTAAACATGTCCACACAAAAGCCTGCACACAAATGTTTTTAGCAGCTTTATTCATAATTTCCAAGATTTGGACAGGCTGTGCATGTTCTTCAATAGATGATAAATTCTGGTACATCCGGACAATGAATACTATTCATCATGAAAAAGAAATGAGCTTAAAGCCATGGAAAAACATGGAGGAACCTTAAATGCAGATTACTGAATGAAAGAAGGCAATCTGAGAAGGCTAGATACTGCACGATTTCAACTATATAGCATTCTGGAAAAGGTAAAATTAGAAAGACAATAAAAAGATCAGTAGTTGCCACAGGGGTGGGAGGGACGGTTATAAGTCAGTATACATTTGTCCAAACCCTGAATGTACACCAAGAGTGAACTCTTAGATAAACTGGACTTTGGGTGGTTATGATATGTCAAGGTAGACTCATCTGTGGTTAAAAGAACAACAGGAAAATGTTGATTTTGGTGAATGATGTTGATAATGAGGAAGGCTGTGCATGTCTGAAAGCAGAGTTCATATGGTGAATCTCTGTATCTTCCTCTCGAATATATTATAAACTTAAAACTATTCCAAAAATAAAATCTTTAAAACCAACCATCTAAACACCCAATCAGAAAATTCTAGGACAATACCCCTCATGAACACAGATGTGAAATATTAACAAATCCAATGTAGCAATATATGAAAAGAATAATATATCCTGACCAAGTATGGTTATCCCAGAAACATAAGGCTGTATTAACATTCAAAAATCAATCCACATCACTATATTAATAGACTATAAGAGAAAAGCCATATTATTTCAACTGGAGGAAAACTCATGTGAAAAATTCAATATCCATTCATGATTAAAAAAAAACTTCTCAGTAAACTATGATTAGGAGGGAATTTCCTCAACCTGATAAATGGTGTGTACAAAAAATCTCCAGCAAACATCAGGCATAATCATAAGTGCTTTCCTCCTTCTATTTGGAACAAAGTGAGGATGTTTGCTCTTACCACTCCTATTAACATTACACTGAAGGTCCTAGTTCAGGCTGTACAGCAACCAAAATAAATGAGAAGTACGTGGATGCAGAATGCCAACATTCTTAAATAAATGAGCATAGGGATTGCAAGTGATCTTGTTTAATGAAACCCTAATTTGTTTCTATTGCAGAAAAATGCAGTTTTCCTCTTTATTTTTGCATGCTTAAATTTACTATTCCTCATTAGATAAAATACAGAGATAAATGAACTTCATAGTGGTACTTTTCCAAATGAAACCTTTTTCTCCACCTTTTATCATTAAGTTCTTTTAAAAGGCTGATGTCAAATAATGTCTGTATTATAAATCTGTTTCATAATGCTTGTTAATATTAACCAAATAAGTATTTTCATATTCTTATATGGCAGTTAGCCTACTAATTTTTTGGCTGACTCTATAATATCCTGGTACATTCTTATAGACATAATAACTGCCAGGAAAATGTTTGGCCAGGACTCATTCAAGTAAGGGAAAGGATATTCATGATTATGTGACATGTATATTTAGAATATAATATTTCAAGTTAGATTTGGCAAGAAAACAGTCATGCACTAAAACATGTGAGATATCTTGAATCCTTTTGGAAAAGCCCTCAAAGGAAAATAATTTAGGAGTTACATTTGTCTTAGCTCTGACTTCCCAATAAACTTTTGGTACATTTGCATTTTTCTTGACTAGTTTCTTCTCTGTATGAACTTTCATTAAACATGCTTTTCTTTCCAAGTGTTCTTTGTTGTAAAAGACCATGTGATTTATATTTTCATATGAATTCATATACACTGAACAATGATCATTTTTACAGATTTCTTTAGGATATTATTATGGTATTGGGGAACATTACTCCCAATTATATAAAAATAGTCTGAAGCACATGAGGGCTAGGAATGTATTTGGAAGTGCACTTATACTTGGAACATAATAATAAAATTTCTTGTTTTGGTTGATGACAATTAGAAACCTATTGCTATACTGCAATTCTGCCCTCTGATCTTCTTTGAGCTACAAGCATGGAGCCAACTTTGGCAAATGACTTTGCAGTTTGACATACCACTTACTGCTTGAGGTATCTTTTCTCTGGTCAAATTCAAAGTAATTTTCTGTACAGTACATTGCAAAGACAAAAAATATCCAGCTGGTTTGACTTCAATTGTTTTGACTCCTTCTCTCTCTTGTAGTATCTCATGTTGAAGCCAATCCCAGTTGGTTTTGGTTAATAAAAAAGTACCAAAAATTCATGGAGACATAGGTAATAGGATGATTAAAGTTTTGGTGACTGTTGCAGATATTAGAAACCTTAAGCTTGGTAGGGAAGGCTTGAAACAGCGTTTGAGTATTAAGATTGGAAGATAAAGAGATCAAGCCCATTTATCTCTTCTCTGTACTGTATGTTTGTGGAGACAGATCTTCAATTCCACTAACATTACTCAAGAATATGCCTGGGGAGTCTATTCTTCTATGACTCTCTGCCAAAACAGCTTGAGAAACAGCTGGTGATAATTCTGGCTTCATTCCCCCGCTCAACAGCTGATGTTCAGAAGCAGGAAGGCAATTGAGTGGGTGTGTTCTGAGCCATGGCATCACTGCTTCCCCTTCAGCTGCTCCTGCTCCCACACTAAGGCGCAGATCAGAAGGCTGACTTCCTAGAAGTGGCCTGAAAGGAAGGACAATCCCACAGCTTTAGGTACTGAGGGGATAAAAACAGAATGATTTTGCCATGTAGTGGTTCAGGGGCAGTATTTTCAATACCAAGCACTCTGTCATCTGCAATGAAACCCTTAAGATAGACTGTAAGAATTCTATTCTTCTAAAATGGAACAATGAAATCAGTATGGAATTTGGTGACTTACCTTCTAAAGACAGAAATGTTTCAATTAACATAGTTTTATTATTTTAAATAAATTAACTTTTCCTAATGGTAGGCCCTATTGGTCAAATGGTAGCTTAGCTACAGATGCTGTCAATTATTTTCCTTTTAACAATCTAAGGTAGTAGAAGCCTTCTCACTGCAACTGGAAGTTCTGAGACAGGAGTTCTAGTCTCAGCATTACCAATACTATAATCACTAATATTGCTTTACCAACACCTATAATAATTGAATATCACTGTGGAAAAATTATTTCCTGCAGCTTCATTTTCTCCCTATGAAATGAGAGAACTAGGTTAAAACAAATTTTATCTGCAGTTTCTTGAGCTGAAATCAGTATATTGTAAACATAATTTTGGAACAATGTAGACTAACTTTAATCCTTCGTTTGCTTAATAGCCTTTCTCATATATGGAGAATGTACCTGTGTTTACCCTATACATTCCTCCTGTAAGAGCATATGTGTTCTTTAATCTCTTTTCCTCATAACTCAATTTCTAGTTAAATGAATTTGAGTATGCTGAAGAATAGTAAATTGGTACTTAAACTAATTAAAAATTATGTATATTGTAAATGGGTTCTGGTCAATTCAGAGTAGCATTAATTTTTTGGCTACAGTAATATCTCTTGATTTTTGTTAAGCTTAAAATCAACCAAAATTATGAAATCATTTTAAAACATTGTTACCTTTCATCACTGTTTACTTCAAGCTTCCCTTTAACATTTACATTCTTCATCTCTTCAGATCGAAGTGAAGATACTTTATCGTGTCTATATACTTCATCTCCATTTAAGAGGAGTACAGTTTTTCAGTTAAGAGTAAATTTTTTGGGGGCGCCTGGGTGGCTCAGTTGGTGAGGCGACCAACTTCAGCTCAGATCATGATCTCATAGTTTGTGAGTTCAAGCCCCGCATTGGGCTCTGCGCTGACAGCTCAGAGCCTGGAGCCTGCTTCCCATTCCGTGTCTCCCTCTCTTTCTGCCCCTCCCACTCTCATGCTCTGTCTCTCTCAAAAATAAACAACAACAAAAAAATTTTTAAAGAGTAAAATTTTTGTTGTCACACCTGTGTTTAAATCATAACTCTCATGTTTTATGGCTTTGAAGAATTATTAAATCCATTTAAAACCTTGATTCTCTCATCTGTAAAGTGGGGATAATATTATCCACCTAGTATTTTTGTGTGAGCTTTACTGAGGTGATGTATGGGCAGCACTTATCACAGCATCTGGAATATAATGGTCAGGAACAGTCATTGGTATAACCCTAATTCTTTTTTTTTTTTCAATATATGAAATTTATTGTCAAATTGGTTTCCATACAACACCCAGTGCTCATCCCAAAAGGTGCCCTCGTCAATACCCATCGCCCACCCTCCCCTCCCTCCCACCCCCCATCAACCCTCAGTTTGTTCTCAGTTTTTAACAGTCTCTTATGCTTTGGCTCTCTCCCACTCTAACCTCTTTTTTTTTTTTTCCTTCCCCTCCCCCATGGGTTTCTGTTAAGTTTCTCAGGATCCACATAAGAGTGAAACCATATGGTATCTGTCTTTCTCTGTATGGCTTATTTCACTTAGCATCCCACTCTCCAGTTCCATCCACATTGCTACAAAGGGCCATATTTCATTCTTTCTCATTGCCACATAGTATTCCATTGTGTATATAAACCACAATTTCTTTATCCATTCATCAGTTGGTGGACATTTAGGCTCTTTCCATAATTTGGCTATTGTTGAGAGTGCTGCTATAAACATTGGGGTACAAGTGCCCCTATGCATCAGTACTCCTGTATCCCTTGGATAAATTCCTAGCAGTGCTATTGCTGGGTCATAGGGTAGGTCTATTTTTAATTTTCTGAGGAACCTCCACACTGCTTTCCAGAGCGGCTGCACCAATTTGCATTCCCACCAACAGTGCAAGAGGGTATAACCCTAATTCTATCTTCCATACTATTTTCTCTCACACTGAGGAATGTCATAAATAAGCCATCCATGTATTCATTTCAAGCTATAGTAAAACTTTTTAATGAAAAGGACTGTGACGTGAACCCTTAAGTATGCTACTAGTGATATCTAGTCAGTAGGTGAGGGTTTTTGTTTGTTTTTGATATTTTTTATTCATTCTGGGCCACATTATTCATTCATGTAGTGTTCATCTAATATTATTTCCAGCTCTCATATCTCTATCTCGTCCATAAGAAAAATATAAAAGAATTAAGGTTATTTTTACCTAAGATATTCCTCCTGATGTTATTCTGTCTTCAAGTGATGAATAGTTTCCGTTCTAAGTTTTCACATTTTTTAATAATTTGTTCTAGAATTTTGTCCAAATGTATGCCAAATTTAATGACACTGTATACTGTAACATTCTCTTTATTCTCCATTTCTAGTCATTGTCACTGCACACTATCATTCCTGAAGAACTATGGTAGTGATCAAATTATTTCTTCCTACAGTAGTTCCATTCACTTGAACCAGGTCAGGAGACTTGCTTTTCATAACATTTAAATGGTTCTTGCCATGTGCTCACTGATTTGTTTCAAATTTCCCTTACCTATGTTTTTTTAAAAATATTATAAAGTTTGATGATACTTCTCTTAAAAGTTTCTTTCTTTCCTTTGCATTTGGAATCATGTTTTTGTTTTGAGAAGCTTGGGAGCTTCTTCAGTAAAGTATTATGAATTAGGATTCTTTTGCCTGCCAGTCACAGATAATCCAATCCAATGGATTTTATTGGGAAATAACTGAATAATATAGGGACATTACGGCTCAGACATGATTAGAAACAGGGATTCAAACAGTATTCAGGCCTTATCTTTTCTTTCCCTCTCTGAAGGCTTGTTGCCTTTTTATATTGACTCCATTTGTAGATACTTGCCCTTCTGTGTATCAGTGTCTTTGGTGGCTCCAGCATGTAGGTCCTCTCAAGTCCACTGGGAAGGGGCACCTGGCTTTCTGGCAACTTCAGCAAAAATTACCTGGTATCTCATTGGCTCTATCAGTATCACATACTCATTCCTCAACTAATCCCAGTGACCAGGGAAATGTAAGATGCTGTTCACCATTCTTGAGTGTTTGCTACTCCCTAAGACAAAGGAGGATCCAGTTCCAATAGGATAATATGGATCATGAATGAGAACCAAGCCCCACTACAATATTATTGCCTTAAATTTATGTAGTAAAGCAGAGGAGGCAATGTATAATCATACATAAACAGTGGTGATCAAATATAATCTTTCTGTTACCATCTTATGTGCACACATATACATGACAGTGTTCCAGACACCAACTAGTTTCTTTTACTCTGAATTCCATGTGTACCTTTTTACTGTTTTCCTTAAAAATTGGACTTCTGCAAAAAAAAGTCCTTGTTCCTAACTTTAAAGTGATATTTAGTTAAATGAAAAGTTTTAAATATGTGTGTGTGTGTATACACACACACACACACACACACACACACACACCCTTATTCTCTCCAAACTGCACTAAAACTATAGTAATTAATTAATATACAAAGACAAAAAGAACAGAAGTGGAGACAACTGAAGAATAGTGATGTAAACACAATTTTAGAAAAATGAAAGTTTAAAGACAAACTGAATAGAGAAAGCCAATACATCACACTCTTAGTGAGAAAGAAGCAAATTAAAAAACAAATTGCATTGGAGAACCTCAGAAAATGTCAATAAAGGTACCATACACATTTGAAGGCTAGAGTATGAAATGGGGGCTGAAAACAAGGTGGTTGTTTGACAGTCTGTTAGGAATTCTTAGACCTCTCATATTTATTCAATTGCCCCTGAAGAAGGTAGATAGGAGATACATTCTGTACAGAAATTGACTCTGCCCTTGAGAGTTCCAGACACAGTAGATGCTAAGATGAGAGGCTAGAATGAAATGATGAAAACTAATCCTTCCCATTCAGTCTTGACATTCAGACTCCTTTTCCAACTTATCCTTAGAATGCTGACAATCAAGCTTGTACCAACAGTCAGGCGATTGATACATTGTCTGAGGAAAATGACCAGTAAAAGAGAAAATATTTACGTATATTGGTATTTGGAAATCTCTCATTAAAGCTTGAAAACCTTGCCTGTGCACTTAGACCTTTCCATCAGCCTTTTAGAATCTCACCCTTAAGGGGTGCCTGAGTAGCTCAGTCAGTTAAGCATCTGACTTCAGCTCAGGTCCTGATCTTGCAGTTTGTGAGTTTGAGCCCTGTGTCAGGCTCTGTGCTGACAGCTCAGAGCCTGAAGTCTGCTTTGGATTCTGTGTCTCTCTCTCTCTCTGCCCCTCTCCTGCTTATGCTCTGTCTCTTTCAAAAATAAGCATTAAAAGAGAAATTAGAATCTTACCTTTAAAATATTAAATGATGAGTTAAGATCACAGTCATATAAGGAAAGCCCATAACATAAATGACACAGGTCAAAATATACAAATAGAAAATAGTAACACAAAGAAAGCAAACAATTCAGAGTTCAGAAGACTAAAGAAAATACACCAAACCAAAAATTTCGTTTGTATTTAATATACCCAGAGAGATAGTGAGTAGACATTGCATCATTCAGTAAGACTAGGATGCTATAAAAATAAATATTCATAGAGTAAGAAAGATATTTTATATATAAAGTTAACCAGCAAGTCTAACATCAGACTAATTAGAGTTGTAGGCACAGTTAGTAGAAA
Source organism: Acinonyx jubatus (assembly GCF_027475565.1). Taxonomy (NCBI): domain Eukaryota; kingdom Metazoa; phylum Chordata; class Mammalia; order Carnivora; family Felidae; genus Acinonyx; species Acinonyx jubatus. Next base: position 181,580,611 of record NC_069381.1, read on the forward strand.
ACAGAAGAAAAATTATCAAAGAAATAAGAGTAAGATCTCTTTGAATTGGAAGACATGGGATCCCAGATTAAAAGTTCACTGAATGTCTAGTACAGTGGATAATAAAAATAATGAAAGACTCATCAACACACTGGTACTCACACAGGATAGTGAATAGTGCCTATTTCCATTAGCCAGACTACAAAACTGTATGATTCTTGAGGTGTTTCATACAATAAAGAAGATCTTGCCTCAGTAGTAGAAAATAATTAGCCCTTGACTGAGGAGTACTAAGATCCAACATAATAAATCTTAAAATGAAGAAAGGATCAAACTGTTTCCAAGCCACTTAACTGCATCTCATAACAAAGCTCAAGAGCAATTATAAAAATATAAAACTATCCATCATCTAACAAGGTAAAATTCACAATGTCTGGCATCTAATCAAAAATTGGAAATTAAAAAGTAGGAAAACACCCATAAGGGGGAGAAAATCAGTCAATTGAAACTGACCGAGAATTGATACAGAGGTTAAAATTGGCAGCAAAGAACATTAAAACAGTCATTATAATTACATTCCACATGTTCAGAAAGTTAGAGATACGGAAGATAAAAAAAAGTTGCAAATCAAAATTTTAGAGATGAGAAGTACAATGTCTAAGATGAAAATTATATTGGATGAGAAACACAGCAGAAGAAATTAGTCAACTTGAATAAATATTAGATACAAAAATGAAAAACAACAACTTAAAGGTCATTTAAAGATGAACATAACAGCAATGAACTATGGATAAATTTCAAATATATCCATGTGCATGTAATTAGAATCCCTGCAGTACTGTAAGGAAGGAGACAGAAAAAGCTATTTGAAAAAGTAATGGTTGAAAGATTCCAAATTTTATGAAAACTATAACCTTGGAAAGCCAGTAACCTCAATGAACTCCAGGCATAAGAAACCTAAAGAAAACTACAGCAAGGCAAATTTTAACCACATTGCTCAGAACAGTGAGAAAGAGAAAATAGCAAAAGAAACCAGAGGAAAAATACATATTACATATAAAGGAGCAAAGGTCAATAAAGACATACGTCTTGTCAAAAATACTGCAAGTGATAAGAGTAGGGCAACATATTTAAATTACTAAGAGTAAAGAAACCCAAAACTGTTAAGCTAGAATTTTATACCCAGCAAAAGTATCTTTTAGTAATGAAGATTAAGTAAAATTTTGGCAGAGAAACCCTCACAAAAAGGAAGCCCATCAGGCATAGAAAAAGTGATTACAATGATTCCAGATGGAAATATGGACCTGTATAAAGGAATAAAGAGCTTTGGTAATAGTAACTATACAGGTAAATATACATTTTTTCTTATTTACATATGTTTAAAACAACTATAATAACAATGTAGTATGAATTTTATAATATGTAAAATGGATGACAAAAACCAGGAAGGGAATAAATAAAGTATACTATTGTAAACTTCTTATATAGTACACAAAGTTGAATAATATAACTTAAAAGTAGATTATGCAAAGTTAAAGATACATGCTATAAACCATAAAGCATCCATTAAAACAACAAATCACAGGTAATATACTAACAAAGAAGACAAAATGGTGTCATAAATATTCAGTTAACCCAAAAGAAGGCCAATGAAAAGGAAGATAAAAAGAACAAAATATCATATGGGACAAACAAAATAATGACAAAATGATATTTTTAAGCCAAACTATAGCAATAATCACAATAAAATGTTTAACCATCAAATTGAAAGGGAATGATTTTCAAATTGGATAAAAATCAAGATCCAATTATATGTTGACTGTAATAAATATACTTTAAATATGAGATACAAGTACACTAAAAGGATAGCGATATCTGCCATATTAACACTAAAGAAAACTGGAAAGGTTATATTAATATCAGAGAAAGTATATTTCTGAGAAAAAAAATGTTACCAAAGATAGTCATTTCATAATGATTTCATGATTCATCATGACAACATAATAAAGTTAAAATTTATTCACTTTATATTAAAGCTTCAAAATATCTGAAGCAAAATTAATATAACTTCGAGTAGAAATGGTCAAGTCCCCAAATACATTAGGAAATTTTACTCCCACTTTCTTAATAATCAAAAAATGAGTAGGCAAAATCAGTAAGAATATAAGATATATTTCAGTTACAATCTGATTCAAATATAATCAATTCAGAATTTCATCTCAGCTCAGTGAACATTTTGATTTCTACTGTCTTTCCCCTACCCCCCCCCCCCCACCTCCTCTCTGGGGCAATCTGTGTTGAGGGTGAGGATTGCATTTATATATCAATCATTCACCACCAGGGAGTAGAGAAGGGTAGCAGGAGAGCCCCTGTTGGAGTGGGAACTTTGAGTCCTTTGCTTTTTCTCTCTGGCCCATGCCCCATGGGTGTGTGGTGCTATCATCTGCTTTCAATATCCATATTCCCTGCCAGGATCCTGGTCACAATGTAAACCACTCTTGTCACCTTGTTCCCACCTCAGCGGTCTTCTAGTCTCTTCAGCCTTCTCAAAACTTTGCTGCTTAAGCATGAGATAAGGTTGTAGAGGGGAGCTTGTAGGTTGTAGCTTGGGGCAGTTTAGGAATTCTTTTCTGCTTTTCCAGCCCCAGTAGGGCTTCTCTGGGCTCCCCTCAGATGCTGTGTAGAGATTCCTCCCTCTACCACTCTCTTGGGTGTTCACCTACTCTAAGCCACTTGGACTTTTCTGGGCTAGGCCCTTGCTTTCATTTTTATTTAGCTCTTGTTTTCTAGATTTGAAAGATCAAAGCTTGAAAGAATCATGCTATAGTCCCCTGTTTGCTATCAGGGGCGGAGGAGAACAAGGAGAAAAGAAAAACTAAAATTTTCACTATCTCAACTAACTCTTTTGTCAGAAGTCGTTAAACTGCCTTTACCCTAGGGCAGTATATATAGGAAGCTAATTTATTGGTAAGGGTAGGCTAAAGCTTAAAAAGACTGGAAACAGTTTAGAATCCATATATTATTCTTTGATACAACTAGGTTTTTATTAACTTCAGCGTTTTTCTTTTCCCCATTTGTTTAGTCTAATGTTTGGTCTTTATCCAAAGAATGTATCTTTGCCACCTCTGTCCCAAGCCCCTAGTATAGTACATATTAGCTACTCGCTTAATGTGTTCTGGATTGCAGTAGTTTGAAAGAGTTTCATATTTCACCCTTGTGGGCTATATCTAAACCTACAGATTCTTCTTAATGTCTTCAAAAGTGGTAAGTATCAAGTAACCATACATCTTAACTGATTCACTGGTGTATTCATCATAATTCTTTTGAACACAAAATGACAGACCACTTGAAATACATAACAGAGAAGAGAATTACATGAAACACACTAGAGTATTTGATGTAACCTTGGGAGGAGCCAGGGTCCCATGGACCCTCAAGACCAATGGATGCCACAGTACTGAATGCTTCTAGCACTCTCCTGGTCTTCTCTCTACTCTAAAAGCTGGCTTTGGTCTCTCCATTCATTTGGCAGGAAACAGGACCACTGAACTCCCAAGACTCACATATCACAACTTGACCACAAGCGAGGAACTGCTGTCCATCCCTTAGCTCATTATTAAAGAGTATGGGGGTAAAACTCTAATTGATCTATCCTGAATCAGGTGTTTGCCTAGGGACCAATTAATACTAACAGTAGGTTAGTATTACTGGCCCCACTAAAGCCAAATAAGTTGCTGGTTCTCTCTTAAGTGAGGTGACCAAAATGAACAAATAGTAACTGCATTGTATTCCTTGTGTATTTAGCAGAGTTATGAACCACACAGTAGGCATTCATAATTATTTGCCGATTAACTAAATAATGTATTGACTGATTAAAGAAGTGAGAAACTTGTCCAAGTCTACATGGCAGTATGGTTTCAACTTAGCATTTTCTTTGAATTGTTGTATTTCCTCACATGGATCTAACTTCATTGTACACTTCATGAAAAGCCAGTCTTCTAATTTATGAAAACAAGCACTGAAATGATGAATATCCATGAAAGTGGGTTAATAAGGCAGATCTAAACCTATAATCATTTAGTTTGAAGCACATTGAGAGTGCTTTTCCCTAGTTTTGAAGCTTTTACAATTCCCTACCAGATCCTCCTTTTTGGATAAGCACCCCAAATACTGTCTTTTGTGCCCTTTTAATTAAGTAATTGCAAATGACTATTTCACTGAAATATGTTATAGAAACATCTTTCCTACTTTTCATGGGCTTAATTTTCTCTCCATATACCTTAGCAGTTTATGTTCATAATGCTTCATAGAACACAGAGTTCAGTAGCTAGTCCTATTTAAATACTATGACGCAATTTCTTTTGAACTCTTAAAGCATTATGACTTATCACTCTTTTTATGAGGTTTGTATGTTTAAAATACTTAAAATTATTGGTTAATTTGCTAGGTTGTCATTACCCTTCTTCACAGCTAAAGAGACACAGTGCTTGAGAAGAGTATCAGTGTATTTGGGGAAAGGACTTTGGAGATCAAGGATCTTACTCCCACATTCAGCTACTATATTACCAGCCTAAACCATCTTTACAGATTCTGAATTAAAGTATTTCTAATTAAACTTCTCATTCAGGGATAAGGTTGTTCACATTAATTCAAAACAAGATAGTTTCATTACTTAGGATGGATGTTACAAATGTGCAGATGCTGAAGAAAAATATATGTTTGTACACATATTTCTCATTTATACACATATAGGACTATATCTATACTTGCTGTATACTATTCTCAATGTCTTCTATTTGTCTACCAAATTTATTAAAGCATTGTCTATTTCTGCTAAAATTGTAGAATACTGGGAGTTAGACATTAAATGTGAAAAACCAAATGGGCATACTGAAATGGAGATTTTGTTAGTCACTTAAGGATTCCCTGAAAAGAGGTATAATAAAGTGAGCATATCACTACTTAAAGGCTCTATTTCTTAAGATGAAGGTGTTGGAAGTTTATCAAAACTTGCATTCTGTTTTATCAAATTTATGAATTTCCCTAAAAAAACTTTTAAAATTATCTTTTCTGTTATTCCACTGATAGCAATTAGTACTGTACTAAAACAGTATGCAATTGACATTGTTACATAGTATTAGAATGGTTCATGGTGTAATAATTACTTTATTCCAAACAACTGACAGTGAAATTCTTGGTTCTAATTAGATATTTCTACTTTTCCCAATTACTATTGGTCTCTAGAATATATTAACCTAAAAATTCTAGGTACTTACTTTAGACTTCCCTAGAATTAAAGAATTATGATCAATGGAAAAGAAAAACTTGTCCTTTTGTCAGAATTAGACCATATTTCATTTTCTGATTCAGTGTATTTTTCATCATATTCCTTTCCAAAAATTGAATGTGATTGTTTTTCTTACTTTATTTTAGTGAAATGCAAATGAGAAATGTTATAGCTAATCAATGCCACCAAAATAGTTTTTTTAAATAACCAGGACATGAACTCTTTAACAAGATTCAGTCAGTTCTATTTATAGTTCCCCTAAGCTATGAACTATTTGTGCACCCATGTTTCTGCATAATGACTTTTCAATGTGGTTTCAGTAATCATTCCAGAAGGCACAATCTCAAAATATCTATATGCATAAAGAATATATTTAAAATAAAGGCTAAATTGGCTGGCCATGCATTAAACCATTTGCCTGTGAAATCACTTTGTGAAATATCTCCATACAGGAGATGTTCCAGCCGAGTATAGGACATAGCAAACATTTTTTTGCTTACCATATTGTATCACCATAACTTCTTCTGGAAACACTTCTTCCTCTAAGTGTCCTCTTAAAACACTTCTTCCTTCTTTCTCTAAGATGACAAGCCATTTTGAGAATTCGCTCTTAATTTAGCCCACACAGGATTAGCAGAAGAGTGAGACTCTCAAGCTACTTGCCCTTAAATACTTAATAGCTGAAATGAGAGGTGCTGGTGATCTTCAAAACAACAACAACAACAACAAAACTATATTAGCATCAGACTCACTCCCCCAGTTTCAGAGATGAGGGGTGCAAAGAATGAACATAGTGGGTTTCCTTGGAAGAACACTCATCTTCTGTGTTTCTGAATGAGAAACTGTTCCCTCCCCCCACTTTTTTAAGGCTTTGGAAGGGAAGACATTTAAAAGAGCCGTATTTTGAATTTCAGAACAAAAATAATGCATTTCGTCTGAGATTTTCTTTAATCAAGAACACAAGTGAAATCTTTTAACACAAATGAAAAATGTTTTTATATATCTACTTGATCTTTTACGAGGCTATACCAACGTAAGCACATTGTGTTCCTTGTTCTGTCTTTGTGGGTGTGAAGAGAGACAGCAGACCCAGACTTGCTCATTGTTTCAGTCCTCTATAGAGAAGAGTCCCTGCATCACGTCCTTAATTTGAAAAATTTCTCCCTTTTCTCTACCCAAATAACATCATTTTCTCAGATTTTTACAATCAGTTTGGCTAGTAAGTAATTCCTTGCCACTTACTGTATTATATTTTTCTGAATTTTAGGCCCCCATGCTCTCTTACATTAGTCTTTGGCCAATGTTTACAGATAGAAAATATGATTGGAAAATTAATTGTCACTGCTCCTCAAAGTAATTTTTATTTGCCAGCTTCCACTGTTTATGCACCTTTAGAAGATGAAAATAAAACTGTGCAGTTTTTGGAGATTTGTTTTGCTTCCCATGGACAAAGGATCCAAATCATTTACATACTAGGGATCTTAACCAAGGCATAGAAATACCAGTGAGAGAAGACTTATAATTTTGCATTCAGTAATTTTTCCTGCTGTCACAAAAGAATTTTTATATGTATTCTTATCTGTGCTACCTATATGGACATGCATGCAATTAAATGGTGCATGATGATTAAAAATTTTGAGGATATTGACAAATATAATTTAGTTTTAGGTGTGCACATTTATAGCCTCTAAATGAAGATACTTGCACACTATCTCTTTTAGGTAAAAAGTGAGTTATATACTCCTCCATCCAATGACTACACCTATTTTCCTTATATAAGCACATGACATCATCGTTTAAATCAAACCGATTTCTAAGCACCACAGCTGTTACTAGTTATTTAGAAGTCTAATTTGAGCAGAATGTGTCACGCCAACTTTGCACACACACGCTCACACAGGCAGTATTCACATTAAAACTTTCACCTCTATTAAATAGCAACAGTTCTTCAAAAATTCCAACACTCGACTCTTAACAACTAAATAAAATATGTGTCTTTGAGGAGTAATGTGCCTATTTTATTTTTATTCCTAGAGGCAAATCTTGCATAGATTGGTGCAATTTTGTTACCCGGCTGTCACTTTAACCAGTTCTCAAAGATGCATATGACATTGGTGAGCATTGTCTTCCAACCTCATTGTTTTATTCCTCCTGAATTAAGGGTAAATCTCTATGACTTTGTTTTCAATGGAGGTCACATAGATATAGCCATCAATATTGAAATAGCATTTTCTCATGCAAACAGAAGCTTTAATAGCCTCTACAAGGGTTTGCTCCTTGGGGAGACTAAATTCAAAATGGCACAAGCCATCTGTCGTGGTGGGATTTTTCAGTTCCCTTGTTCCGTACCCCTCTCTCCCCCTCTCTCCTTCTCCCTCTCCTTTTCCCCCTCTCCTTTTATTTTTCAGTTGTTTAAAGTGACAGCTTTATTATCTATTCTTGAATTTCAAGTTTGCTAACTCATAAAAATATAACAGGTTCACAAACGTTTGTAGAGAGGCACACTGTATGCCCAGAGCAACTGAAAACTCAAATTTGCTATATTGAACCCAACCGTCAGTTCAGTGTTTACTGAGGAAAGTTCCTGTTGCTCTAGCCATGGAGTGCTTTAAGGGACAGAGAAGCTGGGCAGGGCCCAGATGACTGTTGCACACCTCCAGATTCTGATCTCAGAAGGATTTTTGCTGAGCTAGAATTGATATGAAAAGCATTTCTTAGAAAGAATGTTTCTTTGGTTAGAAAATTTGAAATTTCCCCAGGCTTAAGAGATGAAAAAATTGATGAAAGATTTTTAAATCCTTATATCCAGAGAATACACTACCACCTCGAAAAAAATATAAATAAGTGTGGGTGTCAGCTTTTACTAATAGACTATAAGTGTAATGCAAGCAAGGACTGTCTTATTCATACTATAGCCTAGTCTCTAGCAGGGTTCCTGGAACATATTAAATGCTCATTTAATATTTGGGGAAGGAAGAGAGGAAGGAAGTGAGGGAAGGCAGAGGGAAGGAAAACAAAATCTAGAGTGAAAGCAAAAAAAGCTCTGAGCTCTTTAAAAAGCATCAAATCAGGACACCTGGGTGGCTCAGTCTGTTGAGTGGTTGAATGTCAGACTCTTGGTTTCGGCTCAAGTCATGATCCCAGGGTCTTTGGACTGAGTCCTGCATTGGGCTCTGCGATGAGCATGGAGCCTGCTTAAGATTCATTCTCATTCTCTCTCTCTTTCTCTCACCCACATTCTGCCCCTCTCTTCTGCTCATTCCCCCCCCCTCCCTCAAAACTAAGTAAAAAATAAATAAAAAGCATCAAATCCTGTGGAATACCACCCTAATACACTAAAAGATGGTATAGAAAGTAAAATCTACATATTATGGAAAATGATCTTAAAACTAAGTGTCAACACTTTAATAAATTATACTAGATAAGGCATGAACTGGTCCTTCATATTTGACATTTTTTCTTTGAATCCAGAATTGAGATGATCTTTGAATAACTTACAATTTCAGCTGGTCTAAGATCATGTCCACAATAGTACTGGGGATGAACAAGGCTTTAGGCAAAAGTATGATTCCTCCTGTTTTAAGAATTTCCATGCCATAATGAGGTATCCACCAGTCACCAGTAGCTCCCAAATTTTACTCAAGAAGGAACTGTGGACTATGTCTAATTCAACTTTCTAGACTGTGTTTGTTTTATTCAAATTAATTTGTAGTGGTAAGATTTGCAAGATTGTGACAAAGTATGTGAAATCAGACCATATGAACATTGCTATGCATTTCTATACAAGTGCAATATTTTCCCTGGGACATGTGCCTTAATTTCCATTTTGTCTCACTAGATGGGCATGAGACCTAGAAATCACAGGCTGTATAAGGAATATAGGATATATGAAAGGGGATGATGTTAGCTATGGCAAGACAGCCTGAGGCCAGTATGTGGGGCCACGCACTCTTCTACATTCAATCTTGGTGAATGGTCAATTTCATCTGGTGTAGGGTCAGATTAGCATTCATATACCTCTCCCTGCAACCCATTGCCACACCTGCTGTTGCTTCCTTTCGTTGGACTACAATAATACAACTTCGATCTGGAGAAAACGAAAGAAAGACTTCTGAGGACATGCAAAAATGGTAGAATATTTTTTGGCAGGTAAATCGTTTCTTCAAGTGAAATCTTTCTTAGAAATTTCAAGTGAAAAAACATAAATTCCAAGTTGCTGTGGTTGAAGCTGAGGTGGGCTCTCACCGTATACTCTACACTACGCTCACCCTCATTCCTGAACATTGGTGCTTAGGCTCTCTCAATTGGGCCCATGTGTGATAACACTATTCCCTTCCTACATGTCTGCTTCCCCTAGCTCCATGTTTACCTGCCTGCTCCCTCATTGGTAGCCCAGCTCCAAACATTTCTTCTAGGTGGGCTTCTCTGTTAGGCTTATTTGACTTTTCACCTCTTTCTCCCTAAAAACCTGTATTATTCTCAATTTGCCTTATACAGGTGTCATTTTGTTGATTTGCTGAGTAGAAGTAGAATTATATGACCCAAATCTATTTGTTTCATTGTTCATTAAACTGTAAACTTTGTTACGATAAGAACCATGTTTTATGGGCTTTGGTGCCGCATGCTTTCTTAACATTAACCTTTGCCTCCCTCATGGGCAACGGAGTGGTATGGAGGCTTCCATTTTTGTTCTAAAACAATGATAGCTGTTAGAGATTTGTAGCAACTAGTTACACAATGACCTAACTTCAATGCTTATGTATTGGTTGGCCATCAAAATCCCTTTTTCTTTTCTTTTATAATATAACACATAGCTGGCATATGACTGCCCTACTATAGACTAAACTTTTTGGCCTCTGTTACAGGCAGGTCAGTCAGTGGGACTAAGTTCTTACCAATGGAGTGTAACATTCAAGTGATATATTCTATACTCAAATGATGTGTTCTTTGTCACTTACTTAAAAGGAAATCATTCATACTCTGTTACCCTTTTTACTTCCATCCCATGGGCTGGAATAAAGATGTGACCGTAATCCAGCTTAAACAGACAGCAACAATGCCTTAGGAGATTGGGGTTGGGGAGAAGGTAACAAGATGAAGGCAACCTGAGACTTGAATGACTTCTTGGAACAGAGCTGTGCTACTAACTGGGACTTCCCTTATGCTTCCAGACTGGTGCTTGCAAGAGAAATAAAATTCTATCTTTCTCAATTCACTATTTGGGATCTATTTATTACAGAGGGCTTAGTGTGAAATCTCACTAATGGTGTGTATCTCCTAGTGGGAGAAGAGTGCAATCACCATATAACTATACACAAAATACTAACACTTGAGAGAGGCCTGGACTTTGGTGCACAGAGCAAAGGTCCTTCATAAATAACTCAGTTCCTAAAGACTACGTGTTGAGCAAGTGCCAAATCAAAGTATAAGATGGCCCTGAGTTTAAAAAAAAAAACATAATAGATCCATCAGACTGTATGGTATTCAAGCAGTAAGAATTACCCAAAGATATAAATGGAGCATAAAATGTCCCTTAGTCATAGTGGTTGAGTGTCCCTTATCATCTATTCCTTAGTGGGGAGAAACTGGAGAAGCCACACCCACTGTATATACTTCATAGTTCATTGGATATATTTAACTCTTTGTATTTTTATTACTGATTGTATTTATTCATTCTAACAACTTTACCATTACGTTAATAACCCCATGACTTCATTCATTAGGGAACCCATGTGGGAATCGCAATATAAGGATACCTGTCCAGACCCTATCTGATTTGGGGAGTTGATATTCTGGCATCCAGAGTAGATAAAACTAGCCAGCATTTGGTTTATTTTTTTCTGAGAATTTTAGGTTCAAATTTTACCAGATATGGTAACTTTACCTGTACTTTGATGGCAGAATGCAATCCATATTCACCATTTTTTTCATACAAAGAATCTTTCTGTTGAATGCCCAGTATTTATGTTCCACATCGTTTTATGGATACTGGGGGTTCAGAGTGAAGGCACGGTCTCCGTCATCTAGGGAAGAAGGAGCTGGTAGCACTCTTTGATTTCCCCTCTAATTACTGCCATATTTCTGGACTTTATTCTCCTGCTTATTTTTGTTCTCTTTACCTTTTATTCCAGTCACTTCAGCGGGATACTTTCTAACTACTTAAGTGGTAGGTTAAAGGTGATGGTAAGTTTTTTTTTTTTTTTAATTTATTTTTGAGACAGAGACAGAACATGAGCAGGGGAGGGGCAGAGAGAGGGGGAGACACAGATTCTGAAGCGGGCTCCAGGCTCTGAGCTGTCAACACAGAGCCCGGATGTGGGGCTTGAACTCACAGAGTGCGAGATCATGACCTGAGCTGAAGTCGGACACTTAACCGACTGAGCCACCCAGGCGCCCCAAGGTGATGGTAATTTTTGGCTCATTGTTCAAATTTATATTTTGTTGGGTTTTATATTGGTATTCACAACAATTTTAACTAAATACTTCCTGGTGTCCCCATATTGGTAGCTGATTGTAAGCAGGGGTCAGTTTTGGAAGTATTTCCATGGATATATGTATATGTGTGTGTGTGTGTGTGTGTGTGTGTGTACATATATGTATGTATATGTATGTATATGTATATATATGTCACATTTTAATGCTTAACTAGTGAATTAATGGGTAAATAAATACAGTAGCTCACTTTGCCTTTCAGATGCCTTGCGCTCATGTGCTACATTTCTATATTGCATAGTGAAGGTGAATTTGGTGTCTTAGGTATTCCTGTAATTTGTGTGCTATGACTAGATAGTGGTGTGGAAAAAGTAGGTTGTTTCTCACGGTAGGTTTTCATTATCTGCATGCGCCGGGCATCCCAATAGTTAATACCTAGCAACTTACATTGGCTGAGTTCCTTCTTCCATTTGATGGCTCAACTGAAGCTTGATGTTTATGGTGGAAATTGTCTTGATTTCTTTAGATGAGATGAGCATCCAAGGAGTTTGAAAATGTGTTTTAATTAAGATTCTGCTAAATTTTACCAGACACCTACTTGGAAAACAAAGCAACTGAATAATTAACTCTGATGAGAGCAGATGCTGGTCTAATGACAACCTGTTACCGCTCAAGTGCATCATTAGTTGTTTTACTGTGCTCCTTTAATATGTCCAGAGCTCTCCTCTGTTAATGAATACATTGGTAACAGTGTACTTAAAATAGTTCCTCATTCTGGACTGTTGTAAAAGATATCTGTAGCATCTGCAAAATTCTTCATTTAAATAATTTGGTTCCCACCCACCAACCCCCTCCCTTCATCTATTTGGCATGTGCTTGGAACCAAATACTTTTTTAGTTTTCCTTGAGGGATTATTTTAGCCATACATCAAGTGAAGCTTACAAATTGATGAAAATCTAATGATGCATTTATTTACAGATGTGCATTTCAGTTCCCTGTTATGTTGTCGAGGGGCAGGGAGAGTTGAAAGACTCTCCCTCCCCATCGTACCCCTGCCAATGTTATGGGAATAGCCATGCATTTGACAAAGTAAGAAATAGAATTTGTCTTGCATTTGATTTTATGTATAGTTGTCAGATATGAATGAGTATCAAATTCTCTAATAAGTGCACCATTTACCTTTCAAAATAGTAAATTATTATTGTTCCTTTTTTTCTTTTTAATGCTGTAGCAACACTATACTGTGATTTTCTATTATAGCACGCATTATTTTTATATTAGAAATAATAGGCTTATAGTTTAAACTTGAGGCACAACACAAAACAACTTGACCAAGAACATCCGTTGTAAAATTGGTGCAAAGCAAAACCTGTTTATATTCCATGTTCAGAACTACAACATTTATGCCCTCAACTTAAGAAGTTTCAATGGTCTTAGGGAAATTGATCAATGAAAAATGAGTATGATAGGAATACCTTTTAAGGTTACCTTAAATAATTAATAAAACCAAAGGCAAAGAGCACAGCAATCTGTGTGAAGGGGAAGGACAATGATTGAAACCTGTGGCTGAGGACATTCTGTGCTATGCTTCCTTTAAAGTTGTCAGACGGGACACTTGGGTGGCTCAGTAGGTTAAGCGTTGACTTCGACAGAGGTCATGATCTTGCGGTCTGTGAGTTTGAGCCACACGTTGGGCTCTGTGCTGACAGCTTGGAGCCTGAAGCCTGCTTCAGATTCTGTGTCACCCTCTCTCTCTGCCCCTCACCCACTCACACTGTGTCTCTTTCTCCTTCAAAATAAATCAACAAACAAACATTAAAAAAAAATTAAAGCTGTCAGGCTATTCCTTGGAATTTGGTCAGATACTTAGTATTCAAGTTCTGGAAGAGTACAGAATAAGCCTGCTCCTCTCTCCCACTTCCAAAACCTGACTACTTTCATTCAATAGAAGTTCATTTTAGCATTCTTTAAAAGATCTAACAGGGAAGAAATGCTGTACATAAAACTGGCTGAACCCTTGTACTTTATCAAGTTGTGTTTAAAAGAGGTCGTCTTACCGGGCAAGCAAGGTTTCAAAGCATTTCCAACTCTGTTGTGGAGAGCAAAGGGAAACGAAGCACGTCAGTAATTTGTTTTATGAAAAGTGCTTCAGACTGGTTTTACACATTCACAATGATAGACAATTCACTTTTACTCATTAAAAATTCTGGTTGATAGCCAAAAACATTTTAATAGAGATGGTGTGGAAAAAGCTGCGTTTCTGTTTTTGCCTTCAATCCATCTATGCCAAAGCTGCGTGTAGAATCCAATGTCAGTGTGCTCTCGCAGAAGCTGGCCTCCCTTCCTATGGAATGTAGTCATTTCACTGCTAGAATGGGACACCGAGAGGGACAGAGCCTGCTATTCTCCCAGGAGAGAGGAAGCATGTGCCATTGCTCACCTCAGTTCCAAACCTGCGGTTTCACATGCATGACAGCAGTCAGGGGATATTTTCATTTTCTAACTTTTCAAGAAATGGGTGGTGTGCCCACTGTCACAGATACATGATCTGCATTCTCTTTTACATGGCTTAGTTTGTGTTTCATCCTGTTTGGGACAGTCTTCATTTTCCCTCTTTTGGGACACAGGGAGTTGACGTAAAAAGTGGAAGCTAAAAAGGTTGTGGAGGTCGTGAGGAGTCAATGTGATCACATGAAAAGCGCCAGACTCATAGCAGGTACCTAGGAATGTGCTTCGGCACCCCCAAACCCGCTCCTTGGTGCTATGTATCCTCTGATCCCAAGACAGACAGACGGTGAAGGGAGCAGCAGCCTGGTGCTCATATGCCAGGGTCCACATCCAGCTCAGCCACTCACTCTGTGCCCAACTTGGAACAAACCACCTGACTTCTGGAACTTTTTAGCCTCATTTACAAGATGGAGAACATTGATACCAGCCCACTCACAGAATTATGTGTAAATATGTTTTATTTACTGGAATACACATTATGCACGAGACTGTCATCATCATGAATCACTGGAGCAGAAAGAAACATTGGGCAGTTTTCTACATTGCACAGAAAAAATAGTAAGAAACAGAATAAAATACTTAAATTCTGAGAAAGGAAATTGACATATGGTTAACCAATTTATTATGGCTTATGATGGTGAATCTGGTTTTAAAGCTCTACAGTTATAATATGCTTTGTACACTACAAAAGTTCTGATGTTTGTACTTGTTCTGAATGATCAGAAAACATGATTGTTCTATTTGATGACTACAGTTATTCTTTGGTATCAATCATATAAAGTTTCAGATTTGTTGCATCTGGCATTCCCATACTAAATATCAATGTCTTAGGGAAAAGACCCCTTTAGGGTAAATTTTGCTAAGGAAACATCCCAAAAGGCATTTCTGGGGAGTAGTTGGCCTGCTCTCTGACCTTATCTCGGGGAGGGGGGGGAAGCTGCGAGGAAGATTTGTAAGATGCGTGAAGAGGGGAGGAAGCAGTGATAGATGGGAAAGCCCAATTCAGAGTCCTCTTGCCCCATAAAAGTCATTAAATAGATGTTGAATGCAAATTAAGTCATTTGCCTCTCGGTGACCAACTTCACTCATGCACATGCAGCCTAATGGATAGGTTGGATGACTGCTTAGCCAGGCCAGGTCATGGTCCTGTGACCAGCACAGTAGCCCAGGGTTCATGCTCAGAAGGATCCGGCACTTGGAGTTTAATACTCTGTGGTTGCCTTATTGAAATTCTTAATTTTACGTTGAGATTTGTGTTTTAAAAGATAGCAACAGGGCAATGGATGATGCGCCGGGGCTCAGGTGAGATTAGTCCCCACCCCATCCATGAACCCTTTCTTTCCCATCCCCAACTGGTTCTCGGCTGTCTGTGCCTAACCCTGATGCCTGAGGCCCTGCCAGATCTTCCTTTCCACCCCTTCCCGTACCCTCTGACACCCCACTAGGAACGGCTGTGGGTTTCATGGCAGTGTGAGTAGGATGGAGGAGCACACATTCTGCTTCCACCTCAAGGGTCTGGAGCACAGTAGGGTAAGTCATGTGCCCCACACTATCTTGGCTTTCCGGCTTAGAGCTGGCAGCACCATGGCTCACTTGGCAGAAAAACCAATGGGAACCTCTTGCCCAACCCTGATTGAGGTGCTGAGCACACTCCAGCACAAAAAGTGCAATTCCTTAGGGGTTTCCCATCTGCTTTGGGTTTGGGGAGAGGCTCATAGAAGGGGAGGTTGACTTCCTAGGTGGTGGGGCCACATCATCTTTTTGTACAGGTATCCCATTAGCTAGCAATACCCTGCTAATTAGCAAGACCTAAGCTCCTCAAAAACAGTCATAGTGACATGGTCATTTTATAAATTAATTTCCAACTATAGTGATGCGTAGACCTTAAAAGCAGGCAAGCACTTTCTTATCCCAACACTGGAGTGGGTGGACATGAGAAGATGGTAGCTGAGACTCACTTAACTTCACTTGCCTCAGTTTTCTCACTTGAAGCCTTATGGAGTGGTGGCGGTACAACAAGAACGTACAGAAGGCGGTAAACAAAGTGGGCACCAAATGGCAAGTCCTTAATATGAACAGTATTATTGTTGAAATCCCACCACCATCCTCGTCTCCTACACCCATTTACTCAAGAGAGAGTCAGGAGACAGAGCGAGAGACGTCCATCAGCTCAGACTTCGCTGGCTACTTTGTAAGTGATCTGATTATATTCATATTTCTATGTGCTAAGGAAATAAACACGGTTTCTAGTAATTAAATAGTAAATTGGTACATACTATAAATGGTAATTTAAAAACAAAGTTTCCTACAGGATCTGACGTGTACTGGAACTGTCAGGGACCTCAGAGATCATCTAGCTCAGTGTGTTGAGTTTGTAGACGAGGAGAGAGGTATGGGAGCTTATGTCCGATCACACAGATGCCCTCAATGACAGAGGAGGACTGACCACAGCAGGTCTTGAATCTTGTGATCCCTTGTTTGTCTGCTCAGTGTGTAATATGCGTTTAGGACCCAAAGGATAAGTAAACTTTTACATTTCCTTTAAGTGACTTACAGTGATGTTTTTACATTGAAGCCTATAGTTGCCACAGCTATGATTTATATGACGTGACCCTTGGTTAAGAATGCACAACTCCAGTCAATTCACCTTTTCTCTGCAAAAGTTGATCCACTCGAAGACACCTTGTTCTGTAACAGTTTCCAAAGATCCCTCACAAGCAAAAGTGGCCACAGCCTGCATGATCAAACTTTCTGATAAAATAGTTACCATTTCTGCAGCTGATAGTTTTTCTTGCACGCATGTGAGTTTTTCTTGCACGTCTGTCTTTAGGTCTGATCTCTGTGTTAGGGTGGTCCATTTAGAACCATACGTGATTAATGCAACGTGACTCGAATCATTGTAGCGTTCATTTGGCCAGGCTGCACATCAAGAATCTGAAATCAGCAGCCTGATTCTCATTTTGCTGCTTCCCCTTTGCAGGTCTCAGCTAGGACCAGGGCTGCCATTTACTTCAAAGGGAATGCTCTCCATAGAGGAGGTATCTAGGAAAGGAAGAAAAATGAGAATCAAACTCATTATTTTAATGATGGTTAAAATAAACAAGTTGCCAATGCATGTTTTCTTTCAGACTACTCAGTTGGAATCTTTTTGTCAAAGCTGGGTAGTTTGTAAGGCTTCTATTATCTGATCCCCATACATAGGGGATCAATTTTTCATTTGATGAAGTTGGGTAGAAGCTGAACTGAACTGAATTACACTGATTGCTCTTCCCCATAATTCCCAACAAACTCTTAAAATACATTTACCTATTATACCCCCCCTTCATTTTCTATAGGCACTAGCAGCAGAAGGAAAAAAAAAAAGACTTATACAGATACAGAAACTCAAAGAGCAAGCCAGTCACTTGTTTTTATACAGAAACCAGAATACTGACATTTTAATGATGCTGGGACACTGCCATAGTGTGAAATTTTTGTATTCAGAACATTTAAAAAGGGAGTGTCAAAAAGGCAAGTAAGACCCCAGTGGAATGGATTCAATAAGCTTGTGTACAAGACAGGTACCATGTAATGATCTGCCTCCTTAGGTCACCTTTCCTCCTCAAAAAATAGAAGAGCCCTTTAAATTTATAGGATGCACAGCTGAATATTGTGCCTTTTATGGAGACCTCTTTGGGTCTGATTAATTAGTAATTGGGGCGAGAGCTATGCACTTCAGTGACTCTTGCTGCCTTGATTGTAAATCGCAATCTGGTGCTAAGTCTCAGCAGGTCACATTGCTGTTTTTGCTGTACCCCAGTGACACAACTGATTAAATCTGTGTAAACAGTATCATTATGAAAATATTTTTGTTATAGGCATGAGGAGTTAACACATTTTTATTTTGGATGGAAATTAAAATTATTTGTGGGAGCTTTGTATGTTTTCATCAATTGTCAGTCATCCCAATAGAGCATGTAGCGAAGTAACTGTTTTAATTTTCACAAAGGAAAAAAAAAAAACAAAACCTCAGACAGAGGGCTTTTAAAACTGAGAATTATGATAATTATGTCATTCATAATACACATAGCTACATAACAGGCAAGTATTATGTCACTTAATAGTTAGTTAAACAAGTAAACAGAAATGTGGGAATTCATTCGCATAGTCCCTTTACCATGGGGGCACTTTGAATGAGTAGATATGTTTTAATGGATGCCAACACACACACGCACACACACACACACACAGACACACACACTCCCAGATGCTTCTCTTTCTTTATATTCTACATGCTTCTTAACTTTAACAGAACTTTGAATTGCCGGTGGGCAGGGGTGAGGGGCACTGATGTGTGGCTACAGAATGCACAGACTCAAGATGATGATTCAGGGGTCCCAGGGACTGGGAGGAGTTTTTAGTGGAGGGATGAATGTGGGCCATTAGATCACCTTGAGCAATCTGTGTAATGTAGTTTACATTTGACTCTGAAGCAAACAAGTTTGATCACTTTGCAAGCTGATCACTGGCTCTGTTGAAAAAAATTATTTTGGAGGTGTTGTAAGGCTATGCAAATGTGCAATTTGCCAGGACTATAAACTATAGAAATCCGAATGTTTCTTTTGTTCTGAATGACTACCTAATTCTAAGCGAGCCTTAAAATTGTATTATAATCCTCAGTGAGGTCTGATTTTACCTCTGTTTGCTGAGCCTGATAAGTCAACCCAAGCAAATGGACGCTCTCTTATTTGCTTCAGTTCACAGAGCACTTATTGGGAAAGGCTTATATGAACGTTCAATCAAACATGCCACTTAAGTTACTGACACTTGAGTTACCGGTCATCTTCTTGCTAGCAACTAAAGTTTAGATAAAAGAAAAGTGACTTTTCTTTCTGTGAACCCACAAAAATCATTATCAAAATTTCAAGGCAAAAAGGAGGGAGCTAATAAACCAGCAAATTTGCCATGTGCCAGCTTCCAGATTTAAACAAAGAATCAGCTGTATACATTTCAAATGACTTCATATTGTCTAGGTAAAAAAACAAAAAAAAAAACCTGCCTTTGAAGAGGAAGCATTTACTATACCCTTTAATGCTATACAGATGTTCCAAATGCTATTGCCAAAGGGGGGAGGAGCTAGGTATGTAAAGGACTGGCTACAGGATATTGGCCATCAGTAGGATATTCAAAATGATGGAATTACATGCTATTATTTGAAGCATTTGTGCTTACCTGATAAGTTTGTTTGGGGTTCCCAAAGACATTTAGGCATGAGTCAGTCTAGAGAAACCTGATATTTATTAAGGACTCTGAATTTTTATTATTATATCCCACTGGCCACTGCAATATTTGCCTCTAACTGGGAACTCCGAGATCAGTTAATTAGATCATTTTAGGAATGCTTTTTGTATATGAGACATTACAGCTATCTTTCCAAAGAGCAAAGATGTTTACAAGACGGGGTAGGAAAGAAAACATGCTTTTTTTTAAACTATTCATCAAACTAGTTCAAAGCATAAAGATAAATCTAAAAAAGAGTGCGATATAAAGGAAAAATAAAATACATCTTAAATTGTTCAAACAGGAATGAAAACTAGAAAAGTGTCAGGAGAGTTTATTATTAAATATAAACAAATTCAGAGTGATTACATTTTCTTGTCAAGTATTTTTTTGTTGATTCCAACACTCTACCTTACATGTAATATAACTTGTGCAATGCCAGTAAAATGTTAACCCATTAAAGTCTTTGAGAAGTAACATTTTGTAAGGTGCAAAAGGCAACTTTTGGGCATTCTGTGAAAAATAATTTTTACTGGTTTACTGATAACACCAGGAGTGATCCCAATTTAGAAAAATAAATAAAAGCATTACTCTTCCCTAATAAATGTTTGCAAAGTAGTTTTTCAAAATATACAGAGGTCAGGATAAACACCCACATATCCCTAGGTTCAGAAACACTGTACAGTTTCATATTTTCTTCTCCTGAACAGCCCCTATGGCACAGAATAAGGAAAAGAAGTTGATATTTCTGTTTAAAAGTACTATTTTTTATTGCAAGGGCAATGAGTGATTATTATACCTGTGTTAAGAAGTGGTAGTAAAGTATAAAACTATGAGTCAGTCACTCATGGCTCCAACTTCCACAAATAAATGCTGGTAACTTCTGTTTTCTATGCTTTATTTGTGGGTGTGTTGCTCGTACTCTATATGAAACCTTGACCCTTTTGTGCAAAATTCCTTAGTAATCTAAGTTCCTTTCATTATGGATAGATGAACTTCTTTTTGACATTTCCAGATAATCTTTTATGCTTCCCTGTGTCACCCTTAAACATTAAACCACAAAGGTTGTCAAGTAGAAAATGAGCTTATTCAGGAATAGCAGGGGAACTGCAATTTAGGACATGCAAGCTATGGCGAGTCATAGACAAGTCCAAAGAACAAAGGAGGAGAGCATCCTTTTATGGAGGAAAGGAGGAAATTGGGAAGGATTGTTCTGAACAAAAGTTTGTTAGAAATAGAGCAAGAGTTTGGGGTTATAGCTTCTCATTGGCAGAGGTGTAGTGTGGTTTCTCATTGGCTAGGTTGTTGCCAGGCTAAAAGAAAAACTTCACTCTTCTTGCTGGGGTATGTAAAGTAAGCTGTGTACATGAATGTTACATGAGTTTGAACCTTCCCTTTATTACTTTCTGACTCCATTTTGAATTAGGTTTCCTGTATTCATTTTCACATGGTTTCATGAAAGACAGTGTAAACAGGCAGAGAGATATATGGTGTCATTACAATGAAAGTTTATTAATGTAAGATCTTAGAAAATGAAATTTTCTAAAAAGGTACTTCACACATAGAAATCACAAAACTGTTGTTGAAACCAGTAGTTAAAAGTAGGAAGGAGATTGATGTAGAGGAACAAGAAAGAACCCCTCTTGGTACGTTTTTCTTATGTTTTATTGTTCATGCTATCACTTCTCTTATCGACACTTGTGCCCACTCTTAGAATCAAGGAAATTCAGTAGGCAACTCTCAGAGCATAATAAACACAAGGAAAGTTCAGAACCCCTAAAAGCAATGAGCTATTCATGGATTGGAAGAATAAATATTGTCAAAATGTCAATACTACCCAAAGCTATCTACACATTCAATGCAATCCCAATCAAAATTGCACCAGCATTCTTCTCAAAACTAGAACAAACAATCCTAAAATTCATATGCAACCACAAAAAACCCCGAATAGCCAAAGTAATTTTGAAGAAGAATACCAAAGCAGGAGGCATCACAATCCCAGACTTAGGCTCTACTACAAAACTGTAATCATCAAGACAGCATGGTATTGGCACAAAAACAGACACATAGACCAATGGAATAGAATAGAAACCCCAGAACTAGACCCACAAATGTATGGCCAACTAATCTTTGACAAAGCAGGAAAGAATATCCAATGGAAAAAAGACAGTCTCTTTAACAAATGATGCTGGGAGAACTGGATAGCAACATGCAGAAGATTGAAACTAGACCACTTTCTCACACCATTCACAAAAATAAACTCAAAATGGATAAAGGACCTGAATGTGAGACAGGAAACCATCCAAACCCTAGAGGAGAAAGCAGGAAAAGACCTCTCTGACCTCAGCTGTAGCAATTTCTTACTTGACACATCCCCAAAGGCAAGGGAATTAAAAGCAAAAATGAACTACTGGGACCTTATGAAGATAAAAAGCTTCTGCACAGCAAAGGAAACAACCAACAAAACTAAAAGGCAACCAACGGAATGGGAAAAGATATTTGCAAATGACATATCGGACAAAGGGCTAGTATCCAAAATCTATAAAGAGCTCACCAAACTCCACACCCGAAAAACAAATAACCCAGTGAAGAAATGGGCAGAACACATGAATAGACACTTCTCTAAAGAAGACATCCGGATGGCCAACAGGCACATGAAAAGATGTTCAACGTCGCTCCTCATCAGGGAAATACAAATCAAAACCACACTCAGATATGACCTCATGCCAGTCAGAGTGGCCAAAATGAACAAATCAGGAGACTATAGATGCTGGCGAGGATGTGGAGAAACGGGAACCCTCTTGCACTGTTGGTGGGAATGCAAATTGGTGCAGCCACTCTGGAAAACAGTGTGGAGGTTCCTCAGAAAATTAAAAATAGACCTACCCTATGACCCAGCAATAGCACTGCTAGGAATTTACCCAAGGGATACAGGAGTACTGATGCATAGGGGCACTTGTACCCCAATGTTTATAGCAGCAGTCTCAACAATAGCCAAATGATGGAAAGAGCCTAAATGTCCATCAACTGATGAATGGATAAAGAAATTGTGGTTTGTATACACAATGGAGTACTACATGGCAATGAGAAAGAATGAAATATGGCCCTTTGTAGCAACATGGATGGAACTGGAGAGTGTGATGCTAAGTGAAATAAGCCATACAGAGAAAGACAGATACCATATGGTTTCACTCTTATGTGGATCCTGAGAAACTTAACAGAAACCCATGGGGGAGGGGAAGGAACAAAAAAAAAGAGGTTAGAGTGGGAGAGAGTCAAAGCATAAGAGACTCTTAAAAACTGAGAACAAACTGAGGGTTGATGGGGGGTGGGAGGGAGGGGAGGGTGGGTGATGGGTATTGAGGAGGGCACCTTTTGGGATGAGCACTGGGTGTTGTATGGAAACCAATTTGACAATAAACTTCATATATTGAAAGATATATATATGCCTAGATGAAAAAAAAAATAAACCTTGAAAGACAAAGTATTTTCACTTAAAAAAAAAGCAATGAGCTATTTAACAGTTGTGGCAACTTTAGACAATATGAATATTTGCATAGGACAAAATTTAAAGGTGGAGAACAGATTCATGGTTTGAAGTCAAGGGACGCAAGGGAGGGAGGGGAGTAAGAGTAGCTATGAAACAGCAATACAAAAGGTACTTGTGATGACAGAAATGTTCCGTATCTTAAATATAAAGAAATATCTCCACTGTGATACTTTACCAGAGTTTTGCAAAATGTTACTTTTGGGTAAAACAAAGCAGAGGGTATGTGGGATCTCTGTTATTTCTATAACTGCAATTATCTCAAAATAATGAGTTTAATAAAAATAAAATAGCATTGATTATAGTCATTTTGGTTTTGTAAATATTTCCTCATGTAAACACTTGTCTGTGTAGAAATCATTTGTGTTGAATACTTAACTTGATGTTTAAAGAGTTATTTATACATTTTAAAAAACTTAACAAGAATGGTTATTTCTGAAAACAAGCCACAATATACTGGTTAAAAGCATGAGCGCATAAGGGTCAGATTGCCTGGTTTGAATCCTCTCCATCACTTATAAAGAGTGAATTTGGGCACGTTATTTGCTCACTCTGCCTCCATTTGCTCCTCTCACAAAATGATGACAACAGTAGTTGTCTCATAGCATTGTTGTAAGGATTAGACAAATTAATACCCATAAAACATGTAGAATAAAGCCTGACACACAGTAAGAGCTGTGTAACTATTAGCTTCTGCTGTGATGATAATGATGATGAGGCTTTGCAAGCATCATCTCTTAGAAAATTTGTGTCAACCCTAGTTGTATGCACCATTATTGATCTCATTATAGATGGCTAGAAGGGGTATGTAAGTGCCTTGCCCAAGGTCACAAAGCGTGTGATGTTCGGAAGGACTGTGTTTTAATTATTCTACTATAAGCTGGGGAGTGAGATAGTCTAGAATTTTACTTTGTTATAATAAAATAATGATATATATTATTAGGCATATAAACATCTGATTTTCTATTTAAACAATAGTGATTGAGAAATGACACTAGAAAAGGTTAAACAACAACAACAACAACCAAGCTTTCCTACCAGATTTCCATTATTCTTGACTCTACTCGGCCCGGAAGGCATCTTCCCTTCAGTACTTTGGTTATTCAGTTTTTCAGCCTGAATAAACCCGGAGTGAAGAGGTGTATAAAAACAAAGGAGAGGAAGCCAACCAAAGTTCATTCTCAAAGCTTTGGAAAAGTTGAGGTTTTGGTTTCAGTCCAATAAAGGGTCAAGATTCAGGTCAAATCTTATTTTATATAAAATGACTGCCTTCGTTTTGAAACAATCTAGTAGTTAGAATTGTGGTAGTTCTGGTTTTAGCTAGCCTTTGAGGGAAATGCTGAAATTAATCTCGTCAATGAAAAGGGGACTCAATGATTGACCACAGCTAGCAAAACAGGGACTTCCTGGGAAAAGAATGACCTTTTGTTAAACTGATTGTCATCTGTAGTAAAGGATTTTTATTGCTTTTGTCATATGGAATATGTGGGGGTGGGCATACACTTATGTTTTCATATATATATGAAAAGTCATTACCAAACTGGAAAACTGAAATCAGTCCTCAAAAAAGAGATAGTGTTGTATGGTTATTAAGAGAGTACAGGCTTTGGGGCCAGACTTCTTTAGTGTGTATCTTGGCTTTGCCACTTAAAGATGTGTGACCTTGTGTCTTAGTTTCTTCAACTGTGAGAATGGCAGTGCAATAATAGTAGCTGCCTCATAAAGTGATTTTGAAGAGTAAATAATGAACATAGTAAAGTACCTGGAGGATTGTATGGTGCATAGAAAATGCTTTATAAATTTTAGTTATATTAATTAATTACATAATTGAATGTCAACCAGTGCTAACTTCTGACCATAGCTTATTTATATGAAATGAACTTCCTGCTTATTAATAATTTTAAGTTAAGGCAATTAAATATACATTAAGAAGTTGAGGGATAATTAAAAAGCAACATAGAAGTGAATCAGAGATGTACGTGGCTACAAATAACAAAATAGTCCAACTACTTTTTTTTCTCTTAATAGGGATTTACATTTCTCACGTTAGGAGTTTTGGGCTAGAATGTTGCTAGTCTTAGAATATTAAGTAGTTTCTGTACCTCTCAATGTTTTACTAATAGTCATAAACCATCATTCTCTCTTTCAGGTTAGGAAGAAATTAGGAAAAATAGAGTGTTTCTTTAGGAAAGCTAAAGCTTTCTCAGAAGGCACACTCTCTGACAGACTTTTCCAAATGTTTTCCAACATCCCATAAAAATCTAAATATTTTATCAGTCACATGGGTACCCCTAGTTATAAGGTAATCAGGAAAATATGTCCAAGAAGTGCCATGATTGGTTTAGTCCATTCACAATCTATTACTTTGGAGTTGAGTATATTTTCATCATAAAAAATTAGAGTTCTGTTAACAGAAATGGGGAAATCACTTCTGAGTGGGCAACCAATGGTGTTGGCCATCCGTGTCCTCAGAGAATGCAGCAAAAGAAAGAGAATGGGTTAGTCAAGGGAGGCTGCTAGGAGACACAGGTAGAAATAGGAAGGTTTTAAATGAAATGTTGACTGTGGATCAGCTGAGATACTTCCTGGACAAGACAGTCAAGGAGTAACATCAGCAAAACCAGGCAGGAAAAAGTAAGATGTGTAAAGGAAGCGAGGGTAGAATTGATGTGTCTAGAGAAAAGCCTTAAGGAGAATTAAAAATGGATAAATTTAGAGAGATATGGAAGAGTTAGTCATTGGAGGGAATAACATATTCATTTCCTTATCTTAGTCTATCAAACTGGCTAGCCAATAAATGGTCAAGAATTCGTGATTTCTAACAAACTGGAAATATACTTTATTTTCAAGTATCCACAAAATATTTGTGAAAATGGAAAATCTCAGTCAATTCCAACATAGGCCACATTGTCTAACCATAATAAAATAGAACTAGGAATTAATAACATGTATGAAAAATACTAAAACTTGGATATGACATATTTACACATATTTATACACATACATTAAATATAAACACATATACATATATGGGTATGGATTCAAAAATAAACCAGAGCTGCAGTTATCTTGAAAATAAAAATTATTGATCTTGAAAATAAAAAGTAATTTAGAAATATATGTGTCAAAGTACATGAGATATAACCAAAAACTATTCTTAGAGGAAGAGTCTTCATCTGAGGTGTTTTCATTGTTAAGCAGAACCCAAAAGAAAATATCAGTAAAAAAAGATGAGAAAGAAAGAAATTAACTGAGCCTATTTGGAGTTGGGAAAAAGAGGCAAACAAAAGAAAGGTAGAAGAGCAATTACAAAAAAATAAAAACATAGTAACAAATTAGATAATAGCAAATAGTAAATTGATAATATTTTAAGAGCTGGTTCTTGGAATAAAATAATAGATAATAAATATAAGAAAGAAGACAGAAATATTCCAAATTCAATCTGAGAAGACTATAAAATTAAAATCTAGATTAAATAACTGATTTTAAGAGCCCATTTAATATAATTTGATAAATATAATACATTCAACCAATAAATACTGTTAAATTTTTTTTAAAAAGCTGAATAGAATGTTAAATCTATAAATGATAAAATTTTCAAAGAAATTTCCCTTTGTAAAAGTTTCTAGGCTCACAGAATTTCTTGGAAAACATTTCAAAAACTTAAGAAGTAGAAAAATTTTCAACCATTCAACATCGTTAATAGAATAAAAGAAAATGGCAAGTTTCTATATGAGAAAGAACATTCTGTTATCAGAAATATCATTAGTAGAAAAAAAGACCAATAAAAGATATAAGAAAAAAGAAAAACTAAGTAGGAACAATTCTCTTAAAATATAAAACACAAAAGCTTCAGTAAATTGTCAGAGATAGAGTTTGGCTGTTTATTCAAGGATAGTTCAATATTGGGAGATTATTAGAAGTTGCTATATCTCTAGGATAAAAAGAAAAAGGAGCATGATCATCTCCTCAATTGCTGTCAAAATATTTAGAAACATGTATATTTTACTTAGTGAAAAACCAATGTTGCTATACTAGAAATATTTTCAAGCAAAATAAGTAAACTTTATAGTGAGCCAACAAGCAGCATAATGCATAATAGTGTAACAAGAATTGCATTTAAATTCAGAAAAAAAAACTTGCTGAAGTTTTATGTAACAATGCTAAGAAAGAGCTAGCCAGTAAATTTAATTGAACTATTAATATGAATATTGAAGCGAAAATTAAATTATTTAATGATCTATTGGAATACCAAAAGAATCAGTAGAAAATGGTTGCCGTCCAGAACTTAGAACAGTGCAGAATAGTATAGGAATGCCCTAGATCATTGAACACACAAAACTCCATAGCTGTGTTGTATGCCATAAAATGATATGGAAATAGATTCCATTAATCATTCTAGCAAAAAGAATTAAATGTCTGGTAAGAAATTTGTTAATAAGTTTCCCAGCTTTATCCAAAACTTTAATTCACTAAAGGGCTTTTTTAAAAAGACATAGTTAAAACACACATTGTTCTTAGTTATAAATTTTTAATATTATATGTATATAAAATTTTCCTAAAGTCAACTACAAATTTAATTCAACCTTGATCAAAACTCAGATGAAATTTATTTAAAAACTTGAAAATATATGACATTTGTAGAATATATTTAGGAAAATTCTGGAAGGAAATATGAATTGGAAGGAATGAAGCATCTCTTCTACCAGAGTTAATATGTACTTTCATGGTACCCTGAACCTTCCCTTCTTGGTATTTGTCATATTTTGTAAGTATAAATTTACTCATGAGATGGTTTTATTATTCTCCATCTTCTCCATTAAACTTTAAACCTCATAATGGCAACAATTATGTCTCTTTTGCTCATATGTCTATTAAACCTTATGAATAAATAAATCTGCAAGAAATACTTGTTGAATAGGCAAATATTTTCAAAATTTTGGAATTATAATAATAAAATCTGTTTAGTACTGTTACCAGGATAGACAGTAAACCAATGGAGTGGAATGAAACTCAACTAACTACATGCCTTTAAAAAAAATTAATATTAAAGTTTTATGGATAGCATTGTGAATAAGATGGATTATTCAGTAAATGGTGTTGGGATATATGACTAACAGGAAACAAAATAAAGTTATGGCAAAACAGACTCTAAAGGGCTTGATTTTATAAATGTGAAAACAGATTTAAAAATTTAAGTACTGTGAAGAAAATATAGAGCTGGGGAACCTTTCCTAAGTCTTGTTTTTCCTTATATTAATCCTGCTGGGAAGTGCTAATCTGGGTAAATATATATACCACTGATTAGTTATTCTCTTGGGATAACTTTTAGGAAGCAAGATTGCTAGTCTAAAGGATATGCACCTTTAGGCTTTTTAATGGATCTTGTACATTTTCCTGCTGACCAGCTGCAAAATTCACACATCCATCTTTGGGTAGGAGAACACCCATTTCCCTATCCTTCTTGGCGCTCACACTTACATCACTAGTTTAAAGTAGTTCAGCTAAAATTTCCTCCTCTCTTTACATGGGTTGCTATCTGGTGGTTCTTTAAATCCAGTCTTTTTCTTCAAATGGTTATGTACAACTTGTGTGATGTAAACTTCCTTTAGAAGGCCAATGGAGTGTGTAATCTATTTCTAATATTTTGAATTATGTATTGGATTTATGTATACATATGGTATTATTCTGAGAGACAAAGCATGAATGAGCAGAGGAGAGGCAGAGAGAGAGGGAGAGAGAAAACCCAAGCAGGCTCCACGATGTCAGTGCAGAGCCCGTCACTGGGCTCAATCCCATGAACCATGAAATCATGACCTGAGCCTCAATCAAGAGTCAGACCCTCAACCAACTAAGCCACCCAGGCTCCCCGAACTATATATGTTTTATTTATCATTGTTAATATCATATGCTTTTGTCTTATTGTACAATGGGTGTCCCACTGATGTTTGTCTAAAACTTCAACCAGAGCTATATATGTTGAGGTCTATTATTTATTGATAAACCAGGTATATTCTATATTCTACTTAAAATGTTTTGAGATAGCTTTTACTAAAATTGCATGTATAACAGTTAAAAATATCTGAGAGAGAATGAAAATTTATTGGTAGATTAAAAGCTGACCACTCATTATGCACCACTTCTTTACTGGATCCTCTAGTGTTATCCTCTCATAATGACCAGAATATAATGATGGGAAAATGTGGAAAACAATTCCACCAATTTTATAAACTGAAATTACAAATCACGTTATATTGAACACAAAATTTAACCATTGTATCCATGGGAGCCATAACAAAATAATGTAGTTATTAATTGAAAACAAAAAAATAAACACCCAAATATACACACACACACACACACACACACACACACACACACACACACATATATACTTTTTTTTCAGAAGGGGCTCTAACATGAATATCTAAGAAATTTTTATGGAGGGTCTAAAATATGGATAATTGAAGTACTTAATGGGTAATATCGATAGTTTTCCTGGCAATACAATATGTTTTTTGGTATAGATCTGTCTTTTATTGACTTTGATTTTTAAAATAAATGTAATCAAAATATTTCAATAAAAAGCTAACTAACCTGGGTCCAGGATACTGCTTGTATTAAGAATTAGAGTCTAGCACTTAGGACACTTTGGGGACTGGGTGGGTACACTCTATTTTAGACTCTGTTTCTTTTATTTAAAAAAATTAAATGTTTTATCTATTTTTGAGAGAGAGAGAGACAGACAGACAGAACAGGGGCAGAGAGAGAGGGAGACACAGAACCCAAAACAGGCTCCAGGCTCTGAGTTGTCAGCTAAGAGCTGGACATGAGGCACAAATTCATGACCATGAGACCATAACCTGAGCACAGTCAGATGCTTAACAGACTGAGCCACCCAGGTGTCCCTAGACTCTGTTTCTCAAGAGTACTTTTCTAATTGAACACTGGCATGAATTGAATGACACTCAATTCATTCCGAGCTTTCTGGCCATGGCCAATACCTGGGACACCACAAATCTATACAGTTGGTTAAAGCAGGACTCAAAAACCAAATGCCACATTTTTAGATCCCAAGTTAACACTCTGTTTTAACAACTGAAAATGTAGATTTGTATTCTTTTCTGCAGAACAAACAGTCCTATCTCTACATGGGGGCATATATTTTTTTTTTCCACTGAAGATTTTTAATGTGATCAGGGACCAAATGAGTACTAAATACAGCATCTATTTTTTAATTGTGACTAGGCACACAGTAATAAACGACATCTACTAATGATAGCCACTCGTTGTGTAAACATGTCAGGAACTATGTGAAGTGCTTTATGTGTATAGTCCCATCTAATTCTCACATGCTTCAGTGGGATTATTTCCCCCTTGATTTCATAGATTAGAAAAAGTGCTTGAATTGCACAGTTAGTAAGGGTTGGTACTGAGATGGAACCCAGGTTGCCTGTCGACAGCACTCAAGTCCTGCTTGACGGAATCCTGCTATTCCGTCTCTTATAACCATTTGTCTCCAATCTCCTGCCACCACCTTAGTTCAAGTCCTCATCACCTCTTGCCAGGATTCTGAGCCAGAGACACCCTTCATAGGTGTACTGCCAAAATTTGAAATGCAAATCAGTTTCACAAACATTATTTTTAGTCAGAAGATATTTTTTTATTCTTGGGTCCACAGAATGTTCTCTCAAATTTATCAGAGTTTCACATTTTAAAAATGTCATGGTTTTTGGTTTTAACTATAAGGGAAAGGGCAGAAAGAATGAAGTTAACATTTATTGAGCTCCTAATATGTGCCAGACATTGTCGTTTTGCTTATGAATGTTCAAAACAATCCTGTAAGGGAGATTGAGACTGATACCTATTGATTGTCTCTTCTGGTATGCTCAATACTCCTGCTGTGCTCAGTACTTTGTCCATGTTAGTTAATGTAGGGAGTTTTGGAGTTTAGGCTCTGAGATAAATGGTCATTGTTCCCTACTCTCCGAGACTGAGCAAGTATAACATGGAAGACAGATGGGTTCCAAACAATGGATTCTTTCTCTGTGTATCAATTACGGTGAAGCAAAGCAAAGACCAAAGTGGTGAGGAAACAAACTTTGTCTTGAAGGTCAAAAATTGATACTTTTTTTCTGGAAAAAAGTTTTGGTTTGGTTTGCTGGTGTTGCACTGAAACTGACTTTATTTTCAGAGTTCTGCTGCCCTTCCTTTTTTTTCTTTCACATCCCCCATAGCACTTATACAATGGCGAGCACAGTGTGATGCCTGATAAGCTGAAGGTAACTTTGGGAAGCTCTTAATTAATCTTTGGGTTTAATAATTCATAAAACAATTTAGAGTCAATAATTTTATCTTCTTGCCTGATATCATATTGCAACAGTACTTTTATTGATCATAAGTAACTGCTTACCTGCCCTTGCTATGACGTCTTCCTCTGAAATTGCCACTTTTAGATACCCAAAGTTAGGAATGGGTAGGATGATATGTAATAAACACAGGTGTCTGATCCTAGGCTATTTCAGAGAATGTCACTCTTTTAAGTACTATGGATTTAGGGCCGATTTAGGTGCTTACTCTGAAAGCATCCCAGGTGTCCTAGCTCAGGCTGCTGTAACAAATACCTTAGCCTGGGTGACTCAAAAAAATAGACATTTACTTATCACAGTTCTGGATGCTGGGAAGTACAAGATCAAGGTGCAGCAGGTTTGTTGTCTGGTGAAAGCCTGGTTTCTGGTTCAAGATGGCTGTCTTGTATCTTCACACAGAGACGGGAAGGAGAGCAAAGTTCCTCTGATCTCCTCTTATAGGGATACTAATTATCCCTATCCCCTCACATAGTGAGATTCTTCATTCATAACTTCATCTAAACCTAATTACCTCTTAAAGTCTTCCCCTCCAGATGCCATCAACTGGAAGATTAGAACTTTAACATATGAAGTGTGGGGAGACCCAAACATTTAGTTCATAGCATTAGGGTTAGATTTCAAGGATTTGGTCTTAATTTTCATTGGTCCCTACTGGGTAAGACACATACAACTGGGGAGAAAAAATTAATAACCTGTGATTCATACAAATATATTTTGTTTCAGTGGCTCTCATCTCCATGATCATATTTAGAAATATTAGGAGAAAGTTCTAAGCAGAAAGTCCTTGACAGTGGAAAGTACTACCTTTGAAGTAGAGGCAACATTGGATATTATCCCATTGCCCCACATTTTTAATAGGGCTCCTTAAAAGTGCCTTCTCTCTGTCTCTGTCTCTCTTTTAGTCTCTCTCTCTCTCTCTCTCCACACACACACACACACACACACACATATGGAGAGGGTATTTTTCTTTGGGTGCTGTGACATTTTTCCATGACATAGGATGCTTGCGGCCCCACATAAGGCTACTGCCAGGCAATACAGAATGGGGGCCAGGAGTTGGTTGGGAGTAAGGGGGCAGGGGAACAAGGGATGTCAAACTAGTTATTGATCAATTTACTATGTCTATTTAGTAAGTCAGTCAGTCTCCAGATACTTTTGTAGTCTTTAAGGAAGACAAATGTTCACAGTTTAAATATCCCTAAATATATAACAGATGAACAAGCATGCTTTGGTGTGTAAATGCTGCATAGATTCAGAACCATCAAAAAGCCCCTCAAAAATGCCTTTCCATCTGCTGCTTCTAACTACATATCGCACATCCTGGCAGCGCACTTCACAGTGGTGTGAAAGATAGGTTCAAAGCCAACCTGGCAAAATCTATTTATCTTTTTTTCTCCCCAAAATGTGTTTCTTTGTGCAGCTAAACTAGCAAACATATATAGGAACAAGGTGCCAGGGCTAAGAGGAGGCACTTGTCAGGCCTTAATCATTCGAGAGCAAACTTCCTTTATATTATGCCCTAAAACATTGACATCACATTGCATCTTCTTAAAAAGTATGAGTTGAAGAAGCCTTGGATTCTGAGTTCTCAGTAAAACTCACTTACGAGTGTTGCCTTAGTGTCCTGAGAAAATTGTAAGTAGCCCGAACAAGCCCAGGGATGGAGTAGGGGAAGTGTGTAATAGCTTTCCTGGGTCAGTGTGTAATAGCTTTCCTCAGAAGAGTATTGTTTAGTTTTCATTGAAGTAATTATATGCAACTCAGAAGGTGGACTGATGAGAGAAATGCTCTGTTTTATTCAAGGCAGCTCTCGAGTATAGTCCTTCTTAGCCCTGCTTGGAGACGTGGACTTTTATAAGCAGTGAGACATCCAAGTGACCACAGTGCCTGAAGTTAATGACCTACTAAAGAAGTCTTATTTGAAACGGCACATTGCTCAGTTCTTTTAGATAGTGAATATTCCTATTTCAGGAGTTACAACTCTGCAGGAAGGTAATTTTTATAGCTACCTCTCAGATTATGGTATATTGTCAAATTATGTCAACACACCATAGAGATTATCTGGTACTCTTTACCATTTTCTCTTGCATCTTTTACTGATGCTCCACTCTGATAGAGGGTAGGGGTATTAGTATTGGTATTGAGGGTATTGGAGGGTAGGAGATGGTATTATACTACTTAGCAGTGAGTAAAAATAAAACAGAGTAATCTTATCTTCACCTTTAAGTGAAAGTCCTATTCCCCTTCAAATTAACTAGTCCTTTTGGATCACCAGCAAAAATAATCCTAGGGGCGCCTGGGTGGCTCAGTCGGTTAAACGTCCGACTTCAGCTCAGGCCATGATCTCACGGCTCGTGAGTTCGAGCCCCGCGTCGGGCTCTGTGCTGACAGCTCAGAGCCTGGAGCCTGTTTCGGATTCTGTGTCTCCCTCTCTCTCTCTGACCCTCCCCCGTTCATGCTCTGTGTCTCTCTGTCTCAAAAGTAAATAAACGTTAAAAAAAAATCCTAGAGTTGCTTTATAATTTATATCGATACTCTTACAGAGTTGAGATTTTGCTTAAGTTAATTATTTTTCTTGTGGTGATTTAATAATTGTTACATTGATCTGACCAATGTGGCCTTTAGCACAGTGATTCTCTCATGGTGATATGATGAGGAATTTTGTAGGGGAGTAGAGGTTCCCTTCATGTCATCAACACGGAATAGTGATGCAGCTTTCTTGGCAATACGTCTTATTTCTGTAGCACAGTGCTAGATCCATAGGCAGTCAAAATGTTGTTTAGGAATAATTTTTGATAACATGTTTTTACTCTTTTTGAACACTTTACCCTTTTTGAACACTTTCATGCTTTCAGTCTGGGAAACTTGTTACTCAGGCTTTTATTCCACAAATACTCATTGAAGTCTTCTATTGGTGCCGTGGATATTTTGGTGAAAATCAAACAAATAAGCCCTCACTTGCGGTACTTACAGCCTAGTAAGAAAAGCAAATGATAAGTGAGGAAACAAACATACTGTGTACGTGCATGTGTATTCATATACATATCTTGATTTATTTACTCATATTCTTGGAATTGCTGTATAATTACAAATTATAGATCATGAAGGATACAGTCAGGGTACAGCAGTAGGCAATTATGGACAGGAGATCTCCTTAGATAAAGTAATAATGAAATCAGTCTTTGAAGACTTGACATTATGCCAATACCTAGAACATGAGAAGGAACCAGTCATGTAAGTAGGAATGGACAGCAGAAGCAGCGAGGATTGTTTATGTGAAACTCACAGGCAGGAAATTCTTTTGTTCCTGAAACTAAAGGAAGGCCAGATTGCTTGGAATCAGGAATGAGAAGGGGAGAGCAATAGGAGATAAAGTTAGGAAGTAGTAGGAAGGCTATAGGAGGACACCAAATGAGATCTAATAGTGTCTGGGACTGGGAGAGATGAAAAGACAAAATAAGAGGAAAAGTTGTATTTGTGAAAGATTTTGAAATTAGTGAAACATTAGCAATGATTATTTACTTACGAAGGATGAGAGAAACTAGTAAGAAGCACTGAGAATTCTGGCCAACAAATTCCAAATAATGGTAGTTTACTGTGGTAGAAGAGACTGAGAAGGATCAGGCTTGCAGTAAAATGAAGGGATCAGTTTTGAACAAGCTTATGATCTTTGGGAGAATCCCTGCACCCTCATTTCATTCCAGAGGAAATAAAAATAGTAACAGCTAGTATTTATTGAGAAGTTACTGTGCCATCAACTATTCTCAGGATCTTGTATACTCATTAGTTCTGAGATATGAGGTAGAGATTACTGTGATTCTCCTCATCCCACGAGGATATTGAGGCTCAGAGAGGTTAACAAAACTTGTGCAAACTCACAGAGCTACGAGGAGCTGGGAGTCAAACCTGTGTGGTCTGGTGTAAGAACCCATCATCCTAACCATGTGCTATAGCTTCTAACAACAAGGAAGCCGTGATCCAAGCTTGAGAGGCATCAGCAAGTAGACATTATGTGAAGTGGAATGTATACAATTGCCTCTGGAGAGGGTCAAAGAAGGGTTCTCTGGGTGTTACTTCCTGCTCTGTTTCAAATTTGATTTCTACTTTTTATTTTTTAATTTAAATTCAAGTTAGTGAACATGCAGTGTAGTCTTGGCTTCAGGATTAGAACCCAGTAATTCATCTCTTACATATGAAACCCAGTGCTCATCCCAAAAATGCCCTCCTTAATGCCCTTCACCCATTTAGCCTCCCCCTGCCCACCTCCTCTGTGGCAACCCTCAGTTTGTTCTCTGTATTTAAGAGTCTCTTATGGTTTTCCTCCTCCTCTGTTTTTATCTTATTTTTCCTTCCCTTCCCCTATGTTTCTCAAATTCCACATATGAATGAATTCATATATCTGACTTTCTCTGACTCTGTATTTTAATCCTAACTCCTCCTTATGGAGAGTTAAAATCTCCTTCAAGAGATTTAAGTACTCTGGGATTTGGGGTGCTAACATGGCCCACCCTAGTCATATATTTCATCATAGGGTACATACAGATGTTCTAACATTCATTATTGCAAAAGTTGTTTCTAAACTTAATTTTAACCATACCAACATATGTTTTAATAAAAGTTGTTTGCAAATACAGATACAAACATATTAGGAAGGAAGGAAGAAAAAAAATTGTCTTTAGAATAGATAAGGGACAGTGAGAATGGAGGGCTGGGAGAGTCCTTAGTATTGTTGCCTTCCAGCTGCCTATACTCCTAGCTGCAGAAGTCCTTTTCAGTATTTCAGGAAGTATGGTTGGGAAAGTATAGCTTTTGAATAAGGGTTGTGAGCTAAAACACTTATAGGGGACAGTCTAGTAAAAAAGTTAGTGAAGGGGAAAACAATATTGTATTACAATGGTGTGCATGTGGAGCAAATTGCTTTCAATTCTATAAAAGCTAAAAGATATAAAAATATTAAAAACTACTATAAATTATATTCATGTATATATAAAATAAATAGTTCAAATTATATTAATAGCACATAATAAGGAGGAGAGGTAAAGGTAGAGTTCTTGTATGCAAGTGAAGTTCAGTTGTTATTAGCTTAAAATAGTTAAAATTTTAAGGTAAGTCCCTTGGTAACCAGAAAAACATAAAGGAAAAAGAGAAAGGAATCAAAAACTTTCAACACAAAAGTAACAAAATACAAAGGAAGACCACAAGAAAGAGAAAGAACAAAATATATACAAGAAAAACAGGAGTTAACAAAATGGCAATAGACAGTCATTCTCTGTCAATAAGCATTTCAAATGTGGACTAAACTCAATAAAGACACAGAGTAGCTGAATGGATAAAAAAACCAAGATCTTACTGTATGTTGTCTGTAAGAACTCACTTGGAGTCAAGGACACATCCAGACTGGAAGTGAAGGGATGAAAAACACATCCCATGAATACTAAAACCAAAATAAAGCAGGAATGGCTATACTAATACCAGAAAAAGTAGATTTTAATTAAATATCACTAGAGACAAAGAATATCATTACATGTAGTAAAAGAGTCCGTCCATCAGGGAGATATAACAATTGCAAATATATGCATACTGAACACCAGAACACCTATGTATATAGAACAAATATTGACAGATCTGAAAGGAAGAATTTGACAGCAATATAATAATAGTAGGAGACTTCAATGCCCCACTTTCAACAATGGATGGAACATCCAGAAATAAAATCAAGAAAGAAACAGGATCAAATGGACCTAATAGACATATACAGAATATTTCACTAAATAGCAAAATAAATAAATAAATAAATAAAAAATCATTCTTCTCAAGAGCACACAGAACATTCTCTGGGATAGATCACATGTTAGGTCACAAAACAAATGTTAACAAATTTAAGAAGATTGCAATCATACCAAGGGTCTTTTCTAACCACAAAGGGATAACACTGGAAATGAATAGTTGCAAAAAAGTGGGAAAATTCACAAATATGTGCAAAATAAGTAACAACTCTTGAACAATCACTGGGTCAAAGAGGAAATCAAAGGGAATTTAAATATTTTTCAAGGCAAACAGAAGTGAAAACAATTGCCAAAACTTATGGGATGCAGCAAAAGCCCTACTAAGCAGGAAGTTTATAGTGACAAATTCCTACATTAACAAAGAAGAAAGATCTCAAATAAACAATCTAACTTTATACTTTAAGAAACTCGAAGGAGAAGGACGAAATAAACCCAATGTTAACAGAATGAAGAGAATAATAAAGATCAGAGCAGAAACAGAGATTGGAAAAACAATAGAAATAATGTAAAAACTAAGTTGGTTTTTTGAGAAAATAAACAAAATTGACAAACCCTTATCTAGATTAAGAAAAGACTCAAATAAGTTAGGGAAAGGACATAGGCATTTTATATTAAGTCTCTGGGCATGTTCTTCATTTTCACAAAGAAATATACTCTTCTAGGCTCATAGGAACAATAGTCCTCCAATTCCATTTCTTATGTATATAACTTTTGATGGTGATATGGCAGCAGAAACTATACGATGTGTTTTTAAAGGCAACCTATAGCCTCAGGCAGAGGGGCATCAGGAAGTGTTGGAAACTATGGCAAATGGCACATAGGCCCCATCTAATAGGGGCAGCTGCTACTTGGCTCCCACGCGTGTTGATGTGTGAGAATGTGGGCACAGTGTTACTGGAGCCTTCTGAATGTCTTAAAGAAATTTCAAATTCAAATTTTTATATGAAATCTCCTGGGTTTTAAATACTGGCTTAATATTTTGAAACACTTTGCTAGGCTGAAGGCCTGCTAGCTTGAGAACCTACTTTAAAAGAATCCATATTTGCCAGTTGGGCAGAAGAAGCCATCTAGAACATCCAATATTTAGTTTATTTGAGCTGAGTTCTCACTGTAAGCTATAGGAAGTTTATGGTAATAGGTAAAGTTTTGAATTATAAACTATGTAACGTATGCCATATAATAAACTAGGTTTGCTGATTCAGGAAAAGGAGTTTTGTGCCTTGGAGTGTTACCTAGGCATGAAGTACTTCAGACATGCTAGGCCCCTAACAGAGACTCCTTGTGGAAATAAAACATTTAAATTATCTATTGTATTTTAGAAAGAACATTGATTTTGGTATTTGAATATGAGTTTGAATCCTAGATCTTCTATGTGACTTTACTTACAATCCCTTAACCTTATTCTCCTCAACTGTAACCATGAGGATAATGATACTTTTCTAATGAGTATATAAACACGAGACTAGTAATAAATGTTAATGCGTGACATTTAGTAGATACCCAGCAAATGGTAGACATAAAATTATCACAGATTACATGTTTATTTGCACTGCTATCTCAGGAACTAACCTGTTCACAAAGTTTGTGAGGATGATTAAATTACATGATCTCTATGACATGTTGAATACAATGCCTAAGTTTTCAATCAATGTTGGTTATCATTCTTATTATTTGTAACAACATTGCCCTGTTACCCAGAAGTGTACAGTGAATAGTTGCATACAAATCACAGTATTGTAGCCATGGTCAGTAGATTCCTAATTCTGTTTAATCCTCACCATACCCAGTGGTCATATTCTTATGTCTTGGAGAGCTAGTGGTCATGCAGTTTCTTCAAAATTGGGGCTGGTTTTGTTGTTGTTGCTTTGTTTCTTTGTTTCTGTTTTTTGTTTGGTATAGTTCTCAGAATATCTTGAACAAGGATGGATTTGCCAAAAGATTTAGGAGACTCAGATTTCACAGGGAATGTTCTCTGTATCAAGAACTATTTTCGAAAAAATTCAAAATACCCTACCTACTACAGAAAACAATCCTCCTAGAAGTTTCCACCATAGAATGAGCAGATCGATTATTTTGTTGCTCATTTTACAACCATTACAAGGTGTACTGAAAAGGCCCTTTTCCATTCTGTCTAGACACCTTTTCCTAGACAACATCCTGAGACATAAGAGTAAGCACTAAAATGAACATATTACATCAAACATACCACTGAGAGGAATGATAAGTTTAACAGTTTCCCATGTGGGAAGCACATTGATGGTAATTATCTTTCCTCCTACTTCACCCAGTTTTGCAGATCCCTCTGTCGTGGTTGGGAGGGTCTGGTCACGCTTCACCACATACTTGAAGCATGTTTTGATTGGCTGGGAGCCTACTGTGGCTTCAGTGGTGGCGCAGGTGCTGGGAGTTTAAAGGGAATTGGTATTTTCCATGGTGAGTAGCCCATGTGCTGCTTATTGCTAGTGCTCATGGGAAATTCGTTCTCACAGGAACTAGTGAGTGATCAGCACGTTTCAAATGTTATCAATTAACAAGATTTTTTTCAATAATATGGAAATTTTTTCCAAGGACACGTAGCCACCTATGGGAAGTTATTTATTCTTCATGTCAGGTTCTTTTGTGAGGGGATAAGAATTATAATTTTTGACTACAGGACACCAGCTGACATGGAAACCCTCTGCATTCCTTCCTTGGTTAACAAACATGAGATGTTAGCTGCCTATGAAGACATTCACACCACATCTTCCTACCAGATATTCTAAGAGAACAGTCCTTGAGCGGAAACTGAAGTTTTTCTAAACATGGTGTTGAGGAAAAGAAATGGCGATTAATAAGACCATTTAACATGACTTTTTTGTACACCACATCCAAGAGGCTAAATACTCCCAATACGTTTCAAACTCTACTAAATTTTTAATAGATGCACAATCACAATTTCCCACTAATTTATAAGGACATGTACATACTAGCATCAGAAAAAAGAACATCATTGCTTTAAAACTTGAAAATGTTTTCAAAGTTTTCATGACCCCGAGAGAAAGAATAAGATAACTTAAAAACTTAGCTCTGATACTCCACTGAGTTTTAGGAGAAGATACACCTCCAAATGGCAATTTTAACATGCAGTAATGTTCATGAACAGCTCCTCTTTAAACTTACCACTATTCTTAATAATTTTCTTATATATATATACACACAGATATTTATATCTAGAAGGTATAGCCTATTAAATATAAATATAAATTTGTATCTTAAAGTAAATTACAACCTAGCACAATACCTGTCATTTGACTTCATTCATTAGTTCACTAGTGTAAAAAAGTATCCACATGTACTTTTCCTTTGGTTAACATAATTAAGAAATTTAGCCAACTCAGGAGGCAGGGGTGTACTTTATGGCACTCATTGACATTGTATGGTAAAGTTTTCCATTCACACAATTTTCTGCCTCCTCACTACCTTGAGAAGTCGAAATATAACATTAAGCTGCTTGCTGCAGATACCACAACACCTCATGATTATGGCTCTATGGAAATAAATATTCTCTCTAAATAAACCTGGAAACATATTTTTAGAGTTGTATTTTTTTTTTAGACTGGTAAATATGTTCAAGCTTATCTCATTCCTCTGTTTAACCCAATGAAGGTTTGTAGGCAGTTAATCTGATTGTCCTCACTGCCCAAATCACGTTCTTATGAATCTTTAGTCTTTTGTGAAAATATAGAATTTACAAACTAAAGTGGAACTTATGGAACTTGATAATGGACAGCCTTGATGAGCTGAGCTTCTCATCAGCTCTCCAGAACTGGATAAGTAGCAAAGGGAGAGAATCACATCTGGTTATTCCACACCTGGAATCTGATTGCAGGCAGATTCCTCAGCTTTTCCCAAAGAAATAGATATCACACTTCAAAAGATGGCATTTCTTTGGGAAAACATAGTTTTATTATCTTGTATCTGGTCTTCTTAAGATCAGATGAAAAACAGTTTACTTTCCACCTATTTTTTTTTCTGGGCAGGTACGATCTCTAGGTCATTTTTTTTTTTTTTTGGAGCCATTAATGCCTCCCATATACAAAAAGCAATTGTTGATTTGCTTGCCGAACAATATTTGAAAGAATCACCAGAGGCCATACCATTCAATAGTAATTTAGACTCAGATTTAATGTTTCAATTAAAACTTAATAAGCATGCATGAGATGTATTTACAGTGTATGTTGAGTAGTGGTAAAAAAAACTTGTTTTGCCCACTTTTGCAAACTGGTAGATAGAACATATTTGTTTACTTGTAACATGATAATTCCTCGAGGTGTGAACACTGGGGTATGGAAGAGGTGAAGAGACAAACATTATAACAGGTATTCTGCAGAAGTGTCAAGAGATGCAGAATGTTTCAACACAAACAAAAGATGGTGAATTGAAAATGATCTGTCCAGGGGTTGAACTAAAATTCTAAATGGCAAATAATCGCATTATGTTGCTTGATTCATGACTCTCTGGAAGCATTCAAGATGGATTCAAAAAGGAGCATCGAATTGTAATTTTCGAACAGATATTATTTCATTATTAATGATTAGCGCATATTAAGGAAAAACAAGTTAATAATGTATTTTCCCTGTCACATAAAGCAAAGATAATAGCCATATTTCATTGCCTTTTTGAAACGTAATTTTTTACACAATACATACAATTATCATCACCTACTTAAACTGAAGCCACCCAAACGACTTGTATATTGTACCCTAATAACAAGTAACATGATAACAACTGAGTGCTATTTTGAGTGCCACTTTACAAATGTGCCTTTGTAAAACCTCAAACCCAATATTTTAATTTCCAGTTTCCAATATTTTTAAACGGATCGTTTTCTTTATTTGAAATGAATTAATTATTATAAACTATGTTTTTTTCATTTTGAACTATTACGCATTTAATAAAATGGTAAAATCGTGTCACCATGCCTGATGTAGCTCAAACCTTGTTTTCTCTTGGTTCTTTCAGGATCCTAAAGCCAATTTTAAAAAGGCCTACTAGGTTTGGAAAGTTATTTTCCTCAATAATTGCTCACATTTTGTTTTATTTCTTCTTTTCTTTTGATGTCTTGAAGACATTTCATTTTGAAAAGAGAACATACGTTTAAGAAAAAGGACAAAAATCTTACTATTAAGTAAGCATGTTTTAAAGAGAAAGATGATGTCTCAAT
This sequence comes from Acinonyx jubatus, assembly GCF_027475565.1. Taxonomy (NCBI): domain Eukaryota; kingdom Metazoa; phylum Chordata; class Mammalia; order Carnivora; family Felidae; genus Acinonyx; species Acinonyx jubatus. The sequence goes on from NC_069381.1 coordinate 181,622,982, forward strand.
ATGTCAGGGAGGTATCTGATTTAAAAGGAAAATGCCATTATTTTCTTCTACTAATGTAGTCTTTAACCAAAATACTTGAAAAACCTAACTCTTTGAATTATATTACGAAAACCCATGTAATTGAATAAAAGCAAGCTCTTAAGCTCTTCAATCTACAATATATATTTTTCACCCTAATGCCAAAACATTTCAGTGAAAAAGTGAAACTAGCAATATGTAGCCAAAGCAACCAGGCAAGTTAATGATTTTTTTTTTCTTTCTACCAGGTTGGTTTGGCACTTTGTAGACACTGCTAAGCCAGCTCATGTTAGTGCTTGAAGTAAAGTGTTTTGGAGTTTTGCTTAGTTGTTTTTTCTCATTTTGATAGAACTTTTGTTTTCTGGAAATCTTCAAGAAATTTGTTATCCAACACTACTAAAGCAACCTGTTGCATTTATAAAATTTAAATATCATAACAAAAAAGAACAAATCAAATGTGAGAACAGCTAGCTAAGTTTTTTAGAACATTTCCATCTTTTGCTGCAACGTAACACTCATTGCAATGATAATGACCATGAAAACAGGGAAAGATTTGTAAGGGCTGACAAAGGAAAGCAATATATTCTCTGGCTCTACCGATCAACTTTAAAATATAACTTTTCATATAAGAGAGTATTTACTGCAGTCATCAAGGTAAAAAGATATTACTAATTTCTTTGTTAATTTGTAATCAACTTAAAACCAAAAAATTACTTTACACTACTTTTTTTTAAATGGTTATTTATTTTGAGAGAGAGTGGGGAAGGGGCAGGGAAAGAGGAAGAGATTGGATCCCTAGCAGGCTCCATGCTCAGTGCAGAGACCAACTCTGGTCAATCCTACCACCCTGACGACCTGAGCCAGTATCAAGAGGTGGTTGCTTAACTGACTGAGTAACCCAGACACCCCTTTAAACTACTTTTTAAAAAAAATTATTTGTTTTTGAGAGAGAGCGCAAGTGGGGAAGGGGAAGAGAGAGGGGAACAGAGACGATGAAGCGGGCTCTGCACTGACAGCAGAGAGCCCCCTTGCGGGGTGTCTCAAACCCATGAACTTGGAGATGATGACCTGAGCCAAAGTCTGAGGCTCAACAGACCGAGTCACCCAGGCAACCCTCCTTTAAGCCACTTTTAAAGAAGGAAATTCTACATATAAAAGTAATGGGCTTTTTGTTTTTGCATAAATTTAGCATCTGACATTAAAATACTTGTCTTTATTTGGTTTTATACCTTTATTATATGTGACTTTCTTTGGTTTCTAAACACATCTACGCATACGCAAATGCACATACATTCACATACAAACACAAACATTTGGACACCGCGCACGTATTCGCAGCATAGCCATACATGCATATATCCGCACAGACACTCGTACTACATACAATGCTTTAGACCAATCAAAATTAAATTATAGGAAATACTGACGAGAATAGGTGTAAACTTATTAATAATGATGATGTGCTCCTTAAGCTTATGTCTAAAATAGAATGAACATACTTAAGAAAAAGGGAAGAATTCATTTGAATGCATCTAGATTCAGAGTTTAAGAACTGAAAATATAAATTGAAAATACATGTAGTCATGCAGTAAATTGAGAATATCATACTCTCGATAAAGGTTCACAAGTGTTAAAATGAAAGTGCATGCAGTCTGGAAGAAACTTAAGGATGCATCCCCTGGGCTGAAATGGTGACAGACTGTCAGAGGACATTCACGTATTCCATCGATTCCGTTGTTAGGTAGCAGCATCATGACAACAACCTGCAACTGAACTTCTTTTCCACCCAGTACCACAGACAAATCGATCTCCCTTTACTGATTACCAACATTTTCGGCATGTTCTTGCAGATTTCTATGTGTTCTTTGGCAGAGAAAGAGGCAATTTGAAGATTTTCCCTTTAAGCCATCGAAGTTTTGGAATTCCTATGCAGCATTTTATCAGTGCACTACATCTCTGGCATCACTAACCACTTCCCAACTCTGGATATTTCTCTGAAGTTCTCATCAAAATCACATCAGTATTTCCAGTGTTTCTTTGAACCAGCTATAATGAATATGGATTATTAGATATTTCATTATGTTAAGTGTGTTTTAATTTTTGGACTATCTTTTTAATAACAATGTGAGCTTGTTTAAGACGTGGTAAACGAATCTCCTTGCCTTATATTTTACCTGTGATAATTGGGAACCAAAGTGGATTTTGGACATGTTTTGGTTTCCTTACTACCGTGTTTCCGTTTATGCAGTATCTAGACTGCCGCTTTAATTACCCCTCCTCCTCAGAATGCAATCCACAGTTACCCACACCTATGACCCAAGTCAAAGGCATAAGATGTTCCCTTTTTGGTGTTTGAATCTGTGGGAGCCTGAAGAGTGAATTAACCCTGGGGAATGTTTTTCCTCCTAGTTTCCATTTCTCATGTAATAAATAATAAATGAATGTATTCATAAAGAAAAAAAAAACCTTTAAAATATTGAAAACTTACTCTGTGTGAGACATTGATCTAGAAGAGTGGCAAGTCATTAATCTAATGGGAGTGGGGGTGTGGAAGGCACTGCGAGGAGCCATGTCCACCTGAGCTGCATTTCTCTGACTTGGTGGTGTTATAGAAGTACTCAAGGTACCAGTTCAAAATGACCCCTTCAAACTGCTTTGGAACATCCTCTACTGTGCTTGTATATGCAAAGATGTTTGAGATCCTCAGCAGATTTATCTAATGATTAAGAACATGAATTCTGAAGTCAGTTCGGTGTGGGTGGTCCTACTGGGTGGGTGGTTTTCCTTTCTGCAGGGGTAGAAGGATCCAGCTTTCTCCCATCTCATGACCCCTGGGGATCTCAGAGTCCTCCACTTTCTGATACTAGATAGGGAGGGAACTAATGGACAGTGCAGACTCACTTCCTCAAAATCCTGGCCTGGAAGTGACACTTGTCACTTTTACTCAGTCTATTGGCAGGAAGGTTTAGGAACTTGGGAAATGTAATCTTGGCTAGGCAGCCTTTTTTTTTTTTTTCCTTTTAGCAAAAACTACATACTATGGAATGTGGAGCCCAACTATTTGATGGCTTGTTCAGCCCCAGCACAGCAGTCACTTAATTATCTGAGCATTTACCTTTTTAGCTATAAAATGGCATAAATAATAAGTACCTTGAATGCCTGTTATGAACAGATGATACAAGGCATGAAACTTTATAATATTTGTGTCACTATACAATTGCACATTATTTCTGATATATCAAGATAAGTCCTATGCATATCTTTATTAGACAATAATTTGCACATACAATATAACTAGTTATTAGCAATATATTTCCAATGTAACACAAGTACCCTTTCCACACATATTTTGCTATAGCACAGTATGAAAGTAAATATATATTTATTTATTTATTTGCAACAGTACTTGTTTTTAAGAAGATGAACAGAAAGTCTTAAAGAGTACAAACTTTAAGGTATAAATGAATAAGTTCTGGGGATCTAGTGTACAGCATGATTACTATAGTTAATACTTGAATTATATACTTGAAATTTGCTGACAGAGTAGGTTTTATGTGTTCTCACCACACATGCACACACACATACACACACACACAAATAATAATCATGTGAGGTGATGGATGTCTTAATTAATGATGGTTGTAGTAATCACTTTACAATGCATACTTCTATTAAATCATCATGTTGTATGCCCTAAATATATACAAGTCCTATTTGTCAATTATACCTCAATGGAGCTGGAAGGAAAATTGTTTTAAAAAAAGATGAACAGAAAGTCTGAGTCTAATCTCATCATAACAAATGCAAAGCAAAGAAAAATAACCTACCATGCAGAAGTTATGAAAGGGATTTTGAACAAAGAAATAGACTAATCTTTGGGACACGTGGGTGGCTTAGTTAAGTGTCCAACTCTTGGTTTCGGCTCAGGTCATGATCTTGCAGTTGGTGTGTTCGAGCCCCGCATCTGGCTCTGTGCTGACAGTGCAGTGCCTGTCTCAGAGTCTCTCTTGCTCTCCCCTCCCTCTGCCCCTCCCCCACTTGTGCATGCTCGCGCACTCTCTCTCTCTCTCTCTCTCACCTCTCTCTCTTTCAAAATCAATAAACTTAAAAAAAATAAACTCATCTTTGACTTTGAGAAACCCATATGCTATTCATGATGCACAAAAAATTGTTATGCTTTCCTAAACATATTTAATAGAATTAAATCTTTTTGTTACCTTACTGAAATTAAAACAAAAATTAAAAGCCAAATATACTCCTTTCAATAAAAATTTTCCTTTCAGACCATGGGACACTTAGTCTGAACTAGGGGAAGATACATTTATTCAGAGATGTTATATATCATTCATCCTTGAGATGTATTTTAATACGAGGCCATAATACATGTGAATTGATTCACATCAGTCCATACTTATTTAGTAGCTGATCAAAGCACCAACTTCAAGTAGGTTCATTTTAGAATATTAAACTCTACGGAGGCAGAATAAGCCTTCAACCTCAGAGTCTTGACAAAAAGGGAAATATATATTGAAGCAATAATAATTTTTTATAATTAAATACAAAACACTCATGGATTTACTGTCATATGCCTGCTAGCCAACTCTAGAAATTTTGGATAGGTAGCCCTTAAAACAATGACGACCACAATGATAATTGACATTTGTTGAGTGCCTTCTATTTTCTGTTTATTATTATGTATGATAATGTCATGTTTTATATTTTTAGCTCTAACAGGTCTTTGATCCATTTTGTGTTCATTTTTGTGTATGCTGCAAGATAGGAGCGTGACTTCATTCTTTTGCATGTGGAACATGAAATCTCATTTATCCAAGCAGTAGTGGTATGAGGTAGGTATCGGCCTTGTGCCAATTGAGGTGAGGATGTGTGTTCAAACATTTCATTAAGGTAAAGCCTGCTTAATGAGAAGCCACTAAGGGAGTGTGGGAGGCATGACAGAGGGAGGGAAGAAGCCAAGCTGTGTGCAACTTCAGTTGAAATTCCAGCTTAAGTCTAATCCTTCAGGAAAATTTTAGAAGGCAAAATCACAGCTCGAGGGGAATCCCCTTTAAGGCGAAGGCTTTCATACTCCTAGCTTAGGGAGTACCTTACACCTAGGGGTGATGGAAACTCCCAGGTATTTCCAGCTCTCCAGCATGGCTCCAGTGGCTCAAGGGAAGTCTCCTAAAGGGAGTTTCAGTTGCAGACTCTTTCAAGCAAAAGGCATAAGAGTTGGGGGACAGGTACCTATGAAAGAGATTTGCGAGAATCTGGAATGCTTTTCACTTCATTATCACTGCCTTCACTTAACAGTTAAAAAAAATAAATAAATGTGGAATAACTTTCCCTGGCTGATGTAATTAATAAATGGGACAGCTCAAAATAAGCCCAGGTCTGTGACTCCACAGCTTGGGAGAGAGATGTGGCATATGGGAAGAAAGTGGTTGGTGGAACAGGGCAGAGGTAAGCAGGTTAAAATGGGGTGGGCACATGCTGATGACTGAGACACCACTGAGAGTCCTTCCTGCCCCAACCCCAAAAGTGATGAAGGCTTGTTTTTAGATGAGGCATGAGAATTAAGGAAGTTGAAATTTTTTTAACTGTCTATGCTCTTTCAACAAATGTTGCTGGGACAACTGGCTATCCACATACAAAAGAATGAAGTTGATTCCCCTACTTCGCACCTTGTATGCATACGAATTAACTCAAAATGGTCAAAGAACTATATGTAAGCACTAAAACTATAAAACTCTTAGAAGAAAACATAGGGGTAAATCTTTGTGACCTTGAATTTAACAGTGGTTTCTCAGCTATGACATCAAAAGCACAAGTAATAAAATTAAAATAGATAAATTGGACTTCATCAAGATTAAAAACTTTTGTGCATTGGAGGAAACTATCAAGAAAGTGAGAAGACCACCCAAAGAATGGGAGAAAATATCTACAAATCATATATCTGATAGAGGACTTGTATCTAGAATATATAAAGAACTCTTACAAGTCAATAATGAAAAAGCATATAACAAATTACAAATAACTCCAAAATTAGAAAAGGATCTGAATGGACATTTCTCCAGAGAAGGTACAAAAATGTCCAAAAGGCATTGGAAAAGATGCTCAACATCCTTAGCCGTCAGCAAAATGCAAATCCAAGCCACAGTGAAATGGCATTTCACACCTGAGAAGGTGGCTTTAGCAGAAAAGACCTAATGTCCAGTGTTAGGATTTGGAGAAAGCAGACCTCTTGTAGGCAGCTGCTAGGAGTGTAAATGGGAGAGCTCCTGTGGCAAATGATCTGGCAATTCCTCAAAAGCTAAACAGAGCTACCATTTGACCCAGAAATTCTACTCCTAGCTATACACCCAAATGAAATGAAACCACGTCTACACAAAAGCTTGTGCAGGAATGTTTATAGCAGCATTGTGCATAGTGATCAAAAGGTAGAAACACCCAAATGTCCATTATGAATGAATGAAAAAAGGTGTTATATCCATATAATGGAATATTGTTCAGTCATTAAAAGGAATGAGTACTGGTACATGCTATAACATGGATGCTGTAGTCTAAATGAATGCCTGTGTTTCCCTAAAATTCCTGTGTTGAAATCATAACCCCCAAGGTTGATAAAATTTAGGGGAGAGCGTGGTTGGGGAAATGATTAGCTCATGAAGGTAGAGCCCTCATGAATGGAAATGGAGCTCTGTAAAAGAGATCCCGCAGAGCCCCTTAGCCCCCTCTGCCATGTGAGAACACAAAGAGAAGTGGGAAAACCGGAAGAGGGCCTTCACCCCACAGTGCTGGTACCCTGATCTCAGACCTCCTCCCAGAATGTGAGAAACAAATTTCTGTAGTTTATAAGCTACCTAGTCTGTGATATTTTGTTTTAGTAGCCCAAATGGACTAAGATGGCAGATGAAACTTGATAACATTACACGATGAGGCTGGACATAGAAGACCACATATTATGTGATTCCATTTATATGAAGTATCCAGACCAGGGGACTATATAGATGCAAAAAGGGGATTAGTGACTGCCTCAGGCTGCAGAGAGTAGGAGAATTGGACAATGAGGGCTAAAGGGCAGCATTGGGGCTTTGGGGGGAGGGAATAAAAAACGTTCTAAAATTGATGGTGATGATGCTTACGCAAGGCTGTGAATATACTACAAACTTTTGAATCCTATGCTTTAAATGGGTGAATCGTATGGTATGTAAATTTTGTCTCAGTGTAATTGCAAAATGACAAAAAGCCCACGCTAGTAGTAATCATAGTAGTCGTAATTGAGAGACTTTTTGTTGATAAATATCCAGGCTGACAAGCTGGGATTCAGGAAGCCAAGCATTCACGTAGGGCCTTGCTGGCAGGTGTTTGGTGGTCCTTACAGGCTACCTCATGGCTAGAGGTGTGAAGTTCCTAGAACAGAGCTGGTGTTTGGTTCTGGAAATGTTCACGGAGAATAGGCACTAAAGGGCCAGTGGTGAGGGGCGATGTCAGCCCAGCCTCTGCGTCACCCATAACGATTGCATACGTGTCCTCCACTTTCTGGGGCAAAGTGAAACCTAGAAACTGAGCATTTGGTCCTTTTGTCACCTGTTGGCCTCTTTGCTCCTTAAAGGAGTGCAGGGATTGGGGGCAGTGGGGGCCTTGGCTGAGCAGCTCCTTGAGTCAGGAAAACAGCACAGGGGGCTCCCACAGAGGCCTCCAGATTGAAGGCGACTTCTCGCGAACTCAGCAGGGTGGGCAGCTGAAGAGCATGCGAATATTGTGCATTTGTAAATATTTGAGCACATCTGCTTAGTTCCCTCCCAAAAAACCGGTGGGAAAACCCTCCTCGCATTGTGCCATGCAGTGCTGTTACCCTGCTCTAATTGTCAAATCTGTTGAGTGTTTTCCTCATGAACACAAAAATTAAACATCGCTCTCCTCATTCATGATTAATTCAGCTGCAGCGCTGCGCTGTGTCACACTGCATTTTTTAAAGTAATTGTTAAATTCTACCTCATAATCAGAGCAGTTTTAATTAACTTTTTGTCAGTTAATCTTTTTTTCCTCATACATTTTCCATATCTAGTGTGTGTACTGCATGTCTCTGCCCAGGGGTTTGCAGCCCCTCGGTATGAATGCTTAAGCCCTATTAGTGCCGAAGGGTGTGCCGCACGCGGGTGGAGAGAGGGGGCCTCCCGGGCTCCATTCTGCTCAGCTTTCCTGGGCCTCGCTAGTTATGTCATTTGCATTAAAGAGCTCCGCCACAGTGAGCTCATTTATAAGCTGCAAAGTTCAGGCTTTCTTTCCCCTTTCTCCTGGAATGTGTTTTCTGTGTCTAGGAGAGAGATGGTGCGGAACAGAACGTAGACAAGAGGGAAGAAACCCCGACTGGAATGTGGAACAAACCCAACGCAAAGGGTTGATCACAGTGTGATTCTCCCCCCGAAGCTAGTCTGGTCCCTCCTGAGAATACTTCCTTGGATGCCTCTGACCTTGGCAATGTTACCAAAGTCACATCCCACGTATTTGAACTTTTTTTTTTCCCCCACGTAGCTCGCCCATCAATTGTGTGCACCCTTCAACTTTCAGGGCGGCTCGCCTGGGTCTTTTATCCTTCAAGTAATACTCGCCATGTACACGTAATATAGGAAATCCAATTCCTTATTAAATTGCACATATCTGTGTTTTCTTTCTCAAAAAGGCGCCTGTGTTAAAAAGCGATTATGTGTTAGCTTTTCTAAAAGTTTTTAAAATGTGCACATGTGTGTGATAGTGCCAATAGTCCTGCTACTTCTAGCAAAGCAGCCGCTTTTGGGTATTTGTAGGATATATTTTTCAGGATATCACATTAGTTTCTCAGCGTTAAAAAGCATAAAATTGAAGAAGTAGGAACTGATAATTCCTTATTTTAGAATCTGAGGCTAAAATGCTGAGAGATTAAATAAACACACCAGATGTTCAAGTGGTTAAGTTATTTAAACAGAGTGTGGTCAAACCCTAGAAGAGAGAATGCATTCACTCTACGAACATTTGTGCTGAGGTGTCGCCATATTGAATTTGTTAATTAACCTGTTCTGCCCAGAGTTGTCAATCTTAAGGATTGAATGTTATTCAGATAAAAATTGTGCCAAAAGTTTTCCTGCTAAGAAATATATTACAAAGTATACTTAAGGCAAAGTGTATTTTGTATGAAGTGCTTTGACCTCAGAAAAATGGAGTGTGTGGGATTCACAGTTTGTGGTCAAATCTTGAGTATGTACCTTACCAGGTCAGTGGGGAGGCAAGTATCTTAACTCCTATGAGTCCCGTTTTCTTCATTTGTAAATATTTCCTGCATCATACTATTTTTCTGATGATCAAGAGAAATTATTTTAATGTATTTAGCACAATGTAAGTTCTCAATAAAAGAGCAGTGATGATAATGAAGATCATGAAGCTTGCACTAGTCTTGCTGCCTGATATAAAATCATTTACATGATTCTACACATGTAGCACAGTGGGCCCAAGTATCTGTCCCAGCATTTATCATGATCTGTCCTGCCTCTGTCTTCCAGAAGGGAGCTCTTTCCCGTGAACTTCTAGAGGACTAATTCCACGTCTTGCTTAACTTGTGTCTCCCACAGACCTAGAAGAATGCCTTGTGTGTGTGTCCAATAGATCCTTGCCAAATTGTAATGGAATCCTCATTTTTTGTTCTTTTGCTCAATCAACAATATTCAGTAAACCATACTGCTGAAAGAGGAGTAGAGAATGGTTCTTGTCCTCAAAGCATTCAAAGTTGACTGAGGAACTATCTGTGTAGACAGAAAATCACAGAACGCGGTGGCGGTTGTTCTGCCTCCTGGAGATGGGAAAGGCTTTACTGAGAAGGCAACATGTACGTGGGCCTTGAATAAGCAAGAGTTTTACCCAAAATGAGTCTAAGGGAAAGTCGTTCAAGACAACCAGAGTAAAGTGTAGATGCAAAAAGATAGAATCATGGAGCATGGCATGTTCAGGAAATGGTGAGATGTGCCACGTGGTTAGATTTTGGTACACAGAGGTTTGTGGCTCGTGTCACACTCTTGGTCTATCTGCCCATTCCTGTAATCTACATCCTAAAAATCTACACAGTCCTTTCACTGGGATGGCACTTGTTACATTGTCAGCTATGGTGGTGGCGGAAGGTAGGAAGGAGGGAGAAACACAAACCAAATACCAAAGTTCCTGGTGAATGCTTCAGAGGTGGGTATGAGGTTGTGAGGACAAGGAATGGAGTGAATTTAAAGAGGGAGAGGTAATGGGAAAAACTGTGGAACAGCCCAGAGATAACTTTGTCATTTGTTACCCATAAAACAAAATTTATATTTCCCTTAAATAATCCTTTTGTTGTGTTTGTATAAGTGTGGAAATGAACCTTAATTCTACTCCCAGTGTGGTTGAGAAATTCAGCTCCCTGTTTGTGCTTTCCCAGAATTCTCTTATTTGCTCTTTGTATTCAAGTACAAAGAAGAATGGCTCTAATCCAATTTTGATTTGGAAGCCAAGTATGATGGGAGTGTAGATGTCACAGCAATGTGTCCAAATTTACTTTATTTTTGAAATGTCGTGAATATGCTGCTTAGAATTATTCATCACTGGTATTCATTTTTCCACATAGGAGTATTTTATGATTCTATTTCCTAATTCGTGAGTCCTAATGTAAAATGTGCTGATATATCAACTTTATTAATATATAATTCCCTGGATCTATATACTTTAATTTATAATGATTTCTAAGCTTGTAATTTAAAATAAATATTAAAAGACACTACATAAAACTACCATAGCCATTAAATCAATACTCAAGAATATTTTAATTCCTAGAAATTCCCCATGGTGAGAAGAGTATTTATTTCCTGTTGATAGGGACAGGGAAAATAAGTTTAATGGTTTGCTTTTCACAATATTTTATTTTAAATATATTTAGCTGTGCTATAAAATAACAAATAATTTTGGAGATGGATTTGTAACAAAAAATAAATGACCAGTTAATTTTAGATTGCTACAATTAAAAAGTTTTGGGGGGATGAACATTTGTCATAGTTCATATAATATAAACTAAAGACAGATAAATCAGAATTCACTGCTATTCATTTGTTATTGTATGCAAGCATTTATATTGAGCCCTTTTAAATGTTTTTTAATGTTAAACCTTTATGACCTGCCTCAATTTCAGTTTTTTCTTCTTAGCTTATTAAACAAGTCACTTTAATTATAATTGAAAAGAATGACTAAGATTTTGTTAGGTTTGTGAAGGACTCCAGATCATGGACATATTTGATTTGACCCCAAACTCAATAAAAGTATTAATTACTAAGAAGGGATCCCCAAGGACTTCCTTTTAGAATTGAAAACCCATGATGTTCAAATGTACTTTGTAAATGGTTATTTCTAAACTGATAGCAAATAGCAAATCTTTAATTAGTGTGCATAAAATTAAAATTTACTTACAGAGAATTAAACTGGAATTTGAAGTTCTCATAATCCAAACCAATAGGAAGCTGAGAAATTCAATTTCACAGTCTCTTTTCTTTCACAACACATAATGCCTTTTATTTTTCATTATTATTCCATTTAGCAGATCTTTTTAAAGCAAAGTTTGTGAAGAATGGTAAAAGCTTGAGGAAAGGTTATGAAGCAAAGCCACTGAAAGTACTGGCAAGTTAACAATACATAAGAAAAGGAATGCATGTATATTTATATAACTATCTTTACATAAAAATGTTTTAGGGCTGAGAGATCTCAGTTTAGAATCTGGGTCCTATACATTCCAATAAGGAGCACTTCTAATATGTCCTAAAGTTCAGAATCCCATGGCCACATATAGCAATTGAAAAGATGCCAGATTCCCGAAGAAAAACTCTTTGAGCATTGATTAAAGTTGTGATTAAAAGTGTGTGAGCCTTCCTATCTAAAAGTGTCAGCTGAGACGAGAACAAACAGCCAACAAAATAAAGCAGCTATTGTAAGAATAGAAATGGATTTCAGCGTCAACAGTAAATAAAATAATAAAACGTGCGCCTTCCCCTGTACTCCACGGAAGACACGCTTTGCAGAATTTTTATTGGCACTCTGCCATACTTATTTTCATTTATCTGCCTCAAAGCACCATTTCAAAAAGTGCAAAAGCATGTTGTTGATAAAGTAGATTGTTTATAGCTGAATTGAAAATTTCAGAACAACACGTATTGTAATCAGGTTGGGGAGGGAGGTGCAGGAAGACTGCAGCTGCATCTTTTCTCAAACCGATGTCTCCATCACTGCGAGAAATGGGAAGATGTGTTATTTTGCCCTACGAAATTTAACAAGCAAATCTTTATAAACTGTATTAAGTGACAAGTATTACCAAAAGCCATAAAGTCTACTGAGTCTTTATTTACTGAAACGCTTTCCCAGCACACTGTTCCCATATTGCAGTCTCCTTTATGGTGTTGTGTTTGTAATGTACTCAGCGACTCAGGGGTGATTTCAATGATAGTAAATCCTGGGCCCATGAGTCCCCATGTGTACCATAGTCATTTTAATACTTCTGCAGTTAAGTACTGGTGGGTATAAATTTCAGCACCAACTTTTAGTTGCTTCGCCGTGTTTTTTTTTTTTTCCTTGGGGCTGTTTTTGCAAAAGCAGAGCCGATGACTATGAAAATAAGAGAAATGCTTAAGCAAATGACAATTAGAAGGGAGATGTTTCATTCGCTTTCTTTCTTTATATGGTTAATGATCATAGCTGACAAATTCACCATTCAATAAGTGATTATTATAAAACACTTCAGGAAAAAAATTTGTGAAAACAATAACTTTCTTAAACTGGGTGCCTGGATCATTAAGATTCCTAAGGATGTTACTTGGTGTTTGTGGGGGACAAAAGTGTATTCTGTGGTCAAAGGTGTTGAATAAGAAATGCTGAGTTAAACAAAGTTAAATTTCTTCTTAGGCTTTTTAGTCTTTAAATACAACATGTAGTGTTCATCTCCAGGAGGTTGTGTCATTTATCTTTTTTTTTTTTTTTTTTTTTTTTTTTTTTTTTTTTTTTAACCTGCTCAGTGCCTTTGGAACACCAGTATTCTGTATAACTGTGCACAGGTAATACAGGTTTAGAGGGGTTGTAATACATTTAACACAGTGGGATTTAAGCAAAGCTTTTGCATGTAACCTCCGAGCATTTAGGGAGATCGATGCCTAACATAGGATATTCTGTAAAACTTTAGTAAATGTTTGTGGAGGAAATTAATGACTTTATGAATGAAGGCTAATAAATGCTAATAAATGAGTGCCTCGCATGCTATCTGCTGGTGTCATTCTGCTGATGAATCCAATTATTTTATATCAGTCATAAGGATTCTGGAGAATTGTCTCAAAGGTCTTGAAAGTCTGGTTCTTTTGCATTTGTGGATGATATACTTTTTTTTTTTTTCCAGTCTAGGACCTTTTAGAATTTCTTTTAGAATTTACTCTCAAAATTAGGTCTTAGATCTTAGAATACCTTTCTCTTTGATCTTCTTCAATTTTACTACAATATGTCTTTACTAATAATCTATGATCCCTTGTCTTCTGAAGTCTTTCTTTTATGTTGTATGTGATGTTTCCATTATCATTTATTCAAATTTTCTCCCTTTTGATTATCGTTTTCTTCTCCATGATTATCTGTTTGTTGACAGTTTTACTTCTACCCTCCATATCATTTACGTTTAGTTAAAAAATTTCTTGTTCTTTATTCCTTTCTAGTGCCTTCAAATTCAACCTGGTTTTTCAGGACAATAATTTATGCCTTGACTATATCCATCCTGATTAGAGTTGCCAGATAAAATATAGAACACCCAGTTAAATTTGAATTTCAGATAAACCATCACTACTTTTTTTTTAGTATAAATTGTCCAAAATTCTATAAGTGGTAAAGTGGGACATACTTAATTAAAAAATTTTCCCACATTTATCTGAAATTCAAATTTAACTGGGAATCCTCTATTTTTACCTGCTAAATCTGTTTCCTCTATTTCTACAATCTAAATACCAGTTTATTCTTGTTTGCTTCCATTTGAGTAAACTTATCTCTAGAAATTCTATTTCTTAGTGTCAGTAATGTTCTTTTGTCAAGGAATGAATGGATATAAATCATTAATATGAGCTTCAGCAGAAAACCCTATAGAGATTCCTGGTGTGTTGAAAATAGAATGGACAGTATCTTGGTTTAATTGTTAGCATCATGCTATTCAGAAATATAGTAGGTTGATTTTCAGGCTTTTCAGGAATGCTATCTGAATTATATAGGAAAACACCGAGTGCTATAACAAATAGATCTCCAAATGTATAATGTGTCCAAAACAATAGAATTTTATTTCTCAGTAACATGACAGTTCTGAGTGGGTAAAAAGTCTGACATTTTAAGCAGTCAAGTAATTGTTTTTTTGTTTTTTTTTTCCATGCCTATATATGTTCACAGCCATCCCAATTACTGCCATTCTGCTCAGCCAAGACAGAAACAAAGCATGGAAGAGCATGCATGGAAGTTTCTAGTGGGTTCAGGCCTGAAAGTGATACATATCAGGTCTGCTCATATTCCATTAGTTGGAATTCAGTCACAGAGCCATATCCAACTGCAAGGGAGTCTGTAAAATGTAATCTGGTTCTTCCCAGGAAGAAGAATAGATAGATTTTAGTGAGTAGGTAGCATTTGCTGTTACTTGGGCATTGCTTAAAGTAAGGCATGGTCATGCTAAAGAAACAGGGGAAAAAACTGCATGGATAACGTTGGAGAATATTTTATTTTCTTGGAAATCATAACAATTGCATTTTTGCCTTATTTGTAATTATTTGTTGATGCGATTAAATAGCACAGGTGCCTCCAGGAAAAAAAGAAAGTAAAATTGATGACATTGCATTGACATTTCCCAAGAATCATGGAACGAACGGATTATATTCTCTGCTCTGATGCTTAACAGATTAATTATCGGGATGGATGGATGTATCCAAGGTGGTTTGGGAAAAACAAGGTGGCTTTATGTGGATATGGGTAAACCATTAAACAAAGCAGAGTGAGGAAGCCTGCCAAGGTATGCGAGTACCTCTTTAGCAGATGAATCAGAAACTTCTGTTTGCAGAGCTGTCAACATAGCCCTCTCCTAAATACTAATTGCTTAACAAACAAGATATTAAGATCTTTAAAATAAGTGTTTCTTTGTCATATATGTGTATTTATAAACATGGAACGGAAATCTCTACTTGCAAAATATTTAGAGTTAGATGCTGTTGTAGGTAATTAGTGGAAAAGACTGTATGTTTTCTCATCCACCTGCTGGTAGACGCAGATGGTAGCTTATTTCTGCCCATGTGACCTACAGATTCTTCAGGTTTACCAAAATACTATGACTATAGTAATAGCATTGTTTCCTTCCCAGGTATGGTTAGGACTAGGGTGTGTATAAATAGTTTGCGTTCCTCTCTTGCCTCACCAACCTTTTCAGAGGAAATACAAACAGAGGGTATGGGTCTTAATGATGTTTTCAAAAGCATAATTTTTCCCGAGAATAATGGTTATAATTTTGGATGGAAAGAATGCTATCATTTTTAATCTTATAATGAAAGAAAATGTTGGGGTTTATATCTTGTTTGATTTTAGCGAGACAAAACAAAAAAACAAAACAAAAAAAACCCCAAAAAACAAAACGAACAAAAAAAAAACCAAACAGTGCCCCAGGTGCCAAGGGTATTGACACCATCTCTCCACCTGCATGTAGCCATTTCCTTCCACCTCCAAGCTCGCCTGTGAGCCTGGATATTTAGCTCTTCATTCTTTTATAGCAAACCATGGGATACTTTATAATATAATATCATCTCAGAGAAAAACCAAATATATTCATTAGCATCTTTTTTTGAAGGACTGTATAAAATTCAGACAGAATTAATTTTGAATTCTTTTTATTATCCTCACCTTGTTCTAAAAACGTACACTCAACAAGATAAAACGAAACCGAAAGCACAAAGGACATTTTATGCAGCATCTGCTTAATCTTAGAACTAAAATGTGCTCATGAAACTAATGAGATGAAAGGAATTCACGGAAAGATGCTAGCCTATGGTTGTAAAAGCAATACCTGACGGTCCCTTCCCTGGCGAAATGCTTACCATAGCAGCTCCACCTGCCAGGAGCCTGCTACCCCTCAGTTAAGTGGCCCCTCATTATGAGGGCAGCTTATCTTTTCTTAGGAGGTGATTCCAAATGACTATTTTGTTAACCTCAGTATCACTTAATGCTAGTTTTAACCTTTGCCATTCTTTTTGAATGAGTTCTAGCGAGTTTATTTATATGTGGTGAGCAGGGTTTGAAATGTTTTTTCCCTAAGCTCTTCCTGATGTCTAGAAATGTGGTTATTCCAAAATTAGATCTTTCATACATTTTGAACAGGCTTCATTTTTTTTTTTGGAATTCATTGATGGTCAAGGCTCTTGGTTTCTTTTTTTAATCAGCTGGAAAGTTGAATAAATCAAGAAATTCTAGTCCGGTGTATTGAAGGCCAAGCAATTGGTTCTCACAAAGCTGGCTGTCTTCTCTGCTTAAGACCATGGATATACTCATTCACTACAATGTGTCTGGGCTTCCTCCAGGGATGGAGATACCCAATTTCATTTTTTCCAAGGGCTCTTTTGTAAGGTCAAATAGGGTAATGTAAAATATCCTGGGGGGGGGGGCAAATATTGTTATTATAATAAAGTGGCAGTTTAGTTAAGTGTACACAAATTACTTTGGAGATTTTGAAAGCCTCACACTCAAAAGTGTGCTCCTGGGACCAGCCACAGGGATGTCACCCAGGAGCTGGCTAAAAACTCAGGATTGGGGCCCTGTTCCAGACTTACTGAATTGGGTCTGTGTGTCAGTAAGATTCCCAAGGTGATTGATATGCACATTAAACTTTAAGAAGTACCGAGAAGCAGCCCTGTGAAGTGTGTATGATGGTCCCAGTTCTACAGCTAAGGAATCTGAGGATCGGAGGGGCGAGATTGTACAACTTGAGAACTTAAGCTCAGGTCTGTTTGAAGCTCACATTCACACATTTCTACCACACTTCCCTGCTTTCAGTGCACTGTAGCCAGTTTTTAAAGACAAGTGCAAAATCGTTGTCTACTTTTTTTTTCTACTATTTTTACTAGCTTTTGACTATTCTGGCAATGTTCTCCAAAAGGACATGCACTTGCACAAAATTCCGGTGACAGTGAAGCCATGTGTTGCTGAAGGAGACCAAGTTTGGTGGAAAGATCAACAGCAAGGATTTTTGTGGCTTTGCACACTTCTATTTTTGAGCACTTGGAGGATCTTATTTATTAGAGTGTGTTTGCAGAATCTGTCAGTAAACATCTTTTCTTTGTTAATATTTAACCCACCAACTCTTTCAAGCTTCCATCTTTTCCAGTCTCACAGTCCCACATGCTTTTTAATCCACTAATAGCACCAAACTGTCTCCACGGTGCAATAAAAGTCTTCCCTTTTATGACTTCCTTGAATTACTACCCTAACTTATAATTTGCCAGATTTGTTTTTGCCTTCAAATCCCGTAGTTCATTGTAGCCACATGAAAAATATTACACCCTATGCATTTTCCTCCCCAAACTCTAATGCTTATTTTTAATATACTAATAGTTCTTGCCCAGAGTAATTTAGTCTTGCTGCCTTCCAGAATGTTTTATTCACCATTCCAAGAACTTTCAGAAGTTTCTCTATAAAATATTGGGAAATATTTGAAGTAGTTCTAATGATTACTGAAATCCAGTAAACTTTAATTACATTATATAATTGACAAAAATACCCCAAAGAGTTTAGGGAAACTCCCAGAGAAATTAGATGGGCCATTTAGAAGCTTGCTAGACTTGCTTTCTAATGCTGAAGTATTTTCAAAGGAAACGGGCTGAGTTTTCAGAAGCCAAGGGAATTCCTTTTTGAGTGGCGGCCATAAATACCTTGCTCTTATCTGAAACAAGTGAAAGAGATGATTTGAGTTGGAGATAATTGTATTTTCATTGTATTTCTTCAAGAGCCAGAAGTGGGGGAAGGGTGTAGTTTATAACTTCCTGCCCTGAGGAAGGGGAGATAAACTAGTGAATGTGAAAAATGTCTGTCCATTGATTTTCTTTACTTTATCGTAACTCCAAAAATTGACAGCAGTTCTGTGTGTACGCGCACATGTGGGTGTGTTTATGGATCCTAAGCAGAAGGAAAGAATAGTGCAGGACATCCCCTCCACTGCCACCTACACCCTGGAGACTGCTGTCTACATAACTCATGCACTTTCCATTGGGTTAAGTCCAGGAGGCCTTGCTCTCCGAATCAGAATCTCCCTAATACTTGTACATCTTCCTTCTCTTGCATTGTCAACAATGCAGACTCCCCAAAGTAGAATAGCCAATCACTCTATGAGCAGGTAGTGAGTTCATTTCAAGCTGTTAGCACTCAGCCTGGAACTTTTGCCTAGAATGCCAGGGGACTATGTGAAGTTGTACTTGGCTGCATCAATCACGAATGGTCTCTGGAATTCTGACTCAGAAGTTTCATGACATGTAAGGCAGTGAATACACAGGGCAGGACCAATTCCTCTTCACCACATGTAAAGTGTTGGGCTATTGAATGTACCAATGTGCAGACTGAATTACCAGGGAATACGTGTTCGTGGCCTTATAGCTGGAAATACTAATCAAGAAGGAAAGTTGTCTCTTTTCTCACCCATTTTACTTCTGAAATAGTCAAACAGGGCATGAAATGTACTGATCTGAGAAATTCATTCTGGTTCATTAGCTACTGATAAGATTTCAGTAGAAACTTCTTCATTTTATAGTTGCTTTTACTAAGTTAAGTATTGATCATGCAGCTTACATAGTTTCTGATATGGAGCAAGTCCTCAGGAAATATTAACTTATTTTAAGTAATAGTAATAATCATGTTAGTACCATCATAGGATTTTTCAGCATAAAATTTGTCCTAATTATTGAGGAAAATATTGCCATAGTCTTTCAACTAATTTCCTATTTATTTTGCCTGATAAAATAAAACTCTTGGTTAGAAAATAACTGCTTTTTCAACAGAAAATATTATAATACATGAAGATAATATTCCTATATTGTGCCATTTGGGATCTCCCTAAGTTACTGGAATATTGCATGATAATATTCTTTCCAGAAAAATAAAAGTGTAAAATGAAATCTAGGTATGAATTACTAGATTGTATTGGAACAACTCTCCCACTAAAGACTACTGGAAAAATCTGCTTGAAGGACAGATTATGAGCCACCAAGAACCTGAAGGGACAAGATGGCAGGGAGAAGAAAAAAACAGAGAGGTAATCTTCACATTCAGCTCTGCTTTTCATTTTGAGGCATTTGCTGATTAGTAGATGTTGGCAAATAGGCAGAAAAGCTGAAGTGAACTTTTACCATTTTCACTGTGCTGAGGAAAAAAATCACTGGAGTTCAAGGCCCACTGAGGCTTTTAGTTGAGACCCCTGAAGGGCTATACCTCAGGTGAGAGGGAAAAATTGAAATAGATAAGTCCTTACTTTGGAATGGATTCAAATCCAAGCTCAACCCCAGATTGAATTAAAGACATCTTCCTGTTAGAAGCAGAGGTCCCTTTGAATCAGTATTTTTGTATCAAGTACAAGAAGGTTCCCCTTTCTCCACATCCTCACCAACACCTGTTGTTTTCTGTGTTGTTAATTTTAGCTATTCTGACAGATGTGAGGTGGTATCTCATTGTAGTTTTGACTTGAATTTCCCTGATGATGAGTGATGTTGAGCATCTTTTCATGTATCTGTTAGTCATTTTGATGTATTCTTTGGAAAAATGTCTATTTGTGTCTTCTGCCCATTTGCTCACTGGATTATTTGGGGGGCATTGAGTTTTATAAGTTCTTTATGGATTTTGGATATTAACTCTTTATCAGATCTGTCATTTGCAAATATCTTCTCCCATTGCTGTTGTTAGGAATGCAAACTGGTGCAGCCACTCTGGAAAACAGTATGGAGGTTCCCCAAAAGGTTAAAAATAGAACTACCCTATGATCCAGCAATTCCACTACTAGGCATTTACCCAAAGGATACAAAGATACTGATTCAAAGGGGTCCATGCATCCCAATGTTTATAATAGCCTTATCAACAATAGCCAAATTATTTAAAGAGCCCAATTTCCATCAACTGATAAATGGATACAGAAGATGTGGTATAAATATATGATGGAATATTAATCAGCTATAAAAAAGAATGAAATCTTGCCATTTGCAACAACATGAATGGAGTTACAGAATATTATGCTGAATGAAATAAAAACACCAAATGAAAGAGAAAGATAAATACCATAGGATTTCACTCATATGTGGAAATTAAGAAACAAAACAGATGTATATGGGGGAGGGAGAAATGAGGCAAACCAGAAAACAGACTCTTAACTATACAGAGCTAACTGAGGGTTGCTGGGGGGAAGATGGGCAGAAAGATAGGTTAGATGGGTGATGGGTGTTAAGGAGGGTACTTGTGATGACCAGTGGGTTTGGTATGTAAGTGATGAAACACTAATTCTACACTTCACACTAAAATTACACTGTATGTTAACTAACTGGAATTTAAATAAAAACTTGAAAAAAAAATTCAACCCTCTGCAGAGAAAGATCATATCCCCAGACTCTTAAATAATCTCTATAATCTCTATAATTTTTAATATAAAGTGCCTTATAGTAAAAAAAAAAAACCCAAAACCAAAAAAAAAAAAAAACCATCAACAAAAGACATACCAAGAGACAAAATTTAATGACCATAAATTAAGGGAAAAAATAGACAATAAAAACAACCACTAAAAATCTATATATTGTAGTTACTAAACATAAACATTAAAATAATCAAAATTAAAATATTAAATACTAATATCAAGATAAGAAATTTACCCAATAATTTTCACTGTAAAAAGGAAACAAACAGATATTCTAGGCCCAAGTCACGAAGTAACTAAAATTAGAAGCCCTGTGGATGTTTTTAATAGTAGATTAGATCAGCTCAAGGAAAGAGTAATGCACAAGAAGACAAGTCAGTAAGAAACACATAGACTAAAGCACAGGGAGAAAAGTGTGCTCAGTTCAAAGAAAGAACGTAAGAGACATATATGATGCCATATAAAAGGTGTGTGTGTAACTGGAACCCTAGAAGTAGCACAGGAAGTGAAAGAGGAAGAAACACTATTGAAAAGATAGTAACTGAAATAAAAGATATAAAATGACACATTTAACAAATCCCTATGAACCCAAGCAGTATTAATATGATAAAATCCATGTCTAGAAACATCATAGTAAAACCGCTGAAAACCAAAGGCAAACAGAAAAGAAGGTAGTCAGGTAAAAAGGGCAGAATGGGGAAGAAAACCAGAATTTTATGTACCAAAAATCTGATGGTAAGTTTCTGTTTTGTTTTGTTCTCTGATATCACCAGGTTTGAACTAGAAGCAGCTTAAAACTCAGAAGTGGGGATCAGAGAGAGTACCAGGAAAAGTTCTCTCATTCTGCCTTGAGATGCAGAAAAAGAGAATCCTAAAATTTAGGGTAGAAAAAAATCTCCTTGTTTTATTGGTGTTTTCTTTATTCCATTCTCTTCTGCTCCCAGACTCTAGGAAATCATGTAGCTATGATTATGTCAGGATTGACAGAGGCAGCAGAGGGGATCACAGGTATCTAAACCTCACTGAATGGAACTGTGGTCCCAGGAGGGTGGGGAGAATCATGGGAACTGAATATATACGGACAATTTGAACCCAGTTTTTCATTGCTTTAAGGCTGCTCCTAACTAGTGTTTGGACACAGATAATGAGTCCAAAACCTCAATCAGATTGTCCTGGAGGTATAGATGTCCTATTCAAAGAGCGCCATTGGTTGGGGCACCTGGGTGGCTCAGTGGTTAGGAGTCTGACTTTAGATTTTGGCTCAGGTCAAGATCTTAAAATTCGTAGGATCAAGGCCCGCATTGGGCTCCATACTGACAGTGTGGAGCCTGCTTGGGATTCATTGTCTTTCCTTGTCTCTCTCTGCCCCTCTCCTCCATTCATTCTCGCTCGCTCTCAAAATAAATAAATAAACTTTAAAACAAAAGAAAAAAAGAGCACCACTGGCTCTTCCAAGGGAGGCAAAGAAATAGTTCATGAAACATTTCTTTTTTTTTTAATATGGTGAAGTATTTGGCTTCATTAAATTTTGTTTCAAGTATAATAGGTGAATTTTCAAGCCAGTTCTGTTTCTTTTTGTATTTGTTTTTAATTCCAGTGTAATTAACATAGTGTTATATTAGTTTCAAGGGTACAATATAGTGATTCAACATATATTGCATATATGTTGGATAGATTCCATATATTACTCAGTGCTCATCAAGAGAAGTGTACTCTTAATCCCCTTCACCTCTTTCACCCATCCCCCAACCACCTCCCCTCTGGTAACCATCCGTTCTCCATAGTTAAGAGTCTCTTTCTTGGTTTGTCCCTTTTTTCCCTTTGTTCTTTTGTTTCTTAAGTTCCACATATGAGTGAAAGTGTATGGTATTTGTTATTTTCTGACTGGCTTATTTTGCCTAGCATTATACTCTCTACCTCCAACCATGTCATTGCAAATGACAACATTTCATTCTTTTTTGTAGCTGAATAATATTCCTGTGTGTGTGTGTGTGTGTACACTTCTTTATACATTCATGCATCAGTAGACACTTGGGCTCTTTTCATAATTTGGCTATTGTAAATGATGCTGCAATAAACATGGGGGTGCCTGTATCCTTTTGAGTTAGTGTTTTTGTAGTCTTTGAGTAAATACCCAGTAGTCCAGTAGTTCAATTACTGGATCATATGATAGTCCTTTTTTTTTTTTTTTTTTTTTAAGAGAGAGAATCTCAAGCAGGCCCCATGCCAAGTGTGGAGCTAGAAGCTCATTACCTGAGTAAAAATCAAGAGTCGGACATTCAACCAACTGAGCCACTCAGGCACCCCAAGGATCATGTGGTAGTTCTATTTTTGACTTTTCAAGGAACCTCCGTACTATTTTTCAGAGTGCCTGCACCAGTTTGCATTCCCACCAACAGTGCACAAGGGTTCCTTTTTTTTCCCACATCCTCACCAACACTTGTTATTTCCTTGTTTCTGATTTTATCCATTCTGACAGCTGTGAGGAAGTATCTCATTGTGGTTTTGATTTGAATTTCCCTGATGATGAATGATATTAACTATCTGGTCATGTGTTTGTTGGCCATCTGTATATCTTCTTGGGAGAAATTCTGTTCATGTCCTCTGCCCATTTTTAATTGGATTATTTATGGATTTTTAAAACGAAAATTAAGTTCTTTATATATTTTGGATACTAATCCCTTATCACATATATCATTTGCAAATATCTTCTCCCAATTAGTTGGCTGTCTTAGTTTTGTTGATTGTTTCCTTTGTTGAACAGAAACTTTTTACTTTGATATAGTCCCAATAAGTCGTTTTTGCTTTTGTTTCCCTTGCCTCAAAGACCTATCTAGAAAATGTTACTGCTGATGTCAGAGAGATTACTGCCTGTTCTGTCTTCTAGGATTTGTATGGTTTCAGGTGTGGCCATTAAAAATATCTTCAGTCCAGGCTATGTGTGAGATATTTTATTGGATTTGTGGAATCAAAGCTCTAAAAACCACGGTCCTAGGGGCACCTGTGTAGCTCAATCAGTTAAGTGTCTGACTTTGGTTCAGGTCATGATCTTGCACTTCATGAGTTCAAGCCCTGTGTTGGGCTCTGAGCAGTCAGAGCCTAGAGCCTGTTTCAGATTCTGTGTCTCCCTCTCTCTCTGCCACTCTCCTTCTCATTTTCTCTCTCAAAAATAAATAAAACATTTAAAAAATTTATTTAAGTAAGTAAATAAATAAATGAAAATCATGGCCCTGACCCTAAAGAGCTCCCAGTCTAGTGGTAACAATGAATAGATACAACTAACTGTAATGTAGTGAGATGACCACAATAGTAGAGGTATGGATATTTTGCTCTGGAGTGGATTGGAAGTACCACTGTGTCAACTCTTAGAGATTTCAATATAGATGTTTCACTAGCTCTTTTCCCACCTCACAACAGTATTTTGAAAACCTTCAACATAGTCTTAATTCCTCTTACACCATACCCTCCTCCCTTGTTGTGATGATACTGCCTCAGTAGCAGTAAAACACTGAAAAAAATAAATTCTTAAATAATCTGTAAAATAAAGAATAGTAGAAAGTTCTACAGAGACAATGTGTCAATAAAGTCTGAGAATTTGTCTTGATATGATGCAGACAAAAAAGAAGAGAGAAATGATACATATTACAATTTCAGTAAAGCATTTGACACAACATTTATCAAAACTGGAATGAATTAAGATAAATTTTTAGTTGCTCAGTCAGCTTTAGACATTTTAAACCTCATCTTTTCCAAAAATAATAGTAATAATAAAAACATGACAGTGGCAGATTAAGAAGGAATTTGCAAAATTCCACTGGGCTTGGCATTAAGTTCTATTTTGTTTTTCATTGATTTTGGAAATTAAAGTTGCTAGATAAAATCCAATCAGCCATACTATTATAAATGCTTTTAATGTATAAAATTAACTGGATTCTTCTATACCAGAAGCCAAAGTTAGTTAATGTAATTTATATAATATTTAATGTATATATTATATACATGTTATCTATGTAATGTTAATATATGTTAATTACAATATAATTTTTTATTCCTAGGTATCTTACGGTTTTTGGTGCAATGGTAAATGGGATCTATTCCTTGGTTTCTCTTTCTGCTGCTTCCTTATTAGTGTATAGAAATGCAACAAATTTCTGCATGTCGATTTTGTATCTTGTGATTTTACTGAATTTGTGTGTCAGTTCTAGCAAATACCATATGATTTCACTCATAGTTAGAACTTGAGAAACAAAACAGATGAACATAGAGGAAAGAAAAGAAAAGAGAGAGAGAGAGAGAGAGAGATGCAAACCATAAGAGACTCAACGCTAGAGAACAAACTGAAGGTTGCCTGAGGGGAGGTAGACAGGGGATGGGCTAAATGGGTGATGATGGGTACTAAGGTGGGCACTTGTGATGAGCACTGAGTATTAAATGTAAGTGAAGAATCACTAAATTCTACTGAAACTAATATTACACTATGTGTTAACTAGAATTTAAATAAAACCTTGAAATACAATACACCCACACACACAATTTATAAGATCCTAGAAATAAATCTAGGAATTTCTTAGGAAAAAAATATGAAATTTAATTAAAAGACTTTAGTAAACAAAAAATTCAGAGCTATACCATAATCAAAGATTTAATTCTCTCTCAAGTTAACCTATAAATTCAATGCACTTTTTAAGTTGTAATTCTAAACTATATATGGAAGAACAAGCAAGAAATGTAAAAAATATTATGAAAAAGATTAGAAAAGTAATAACTTATTAGATATCAAGATTTATTATAAAGCTGTAGTGGTTCGGACAGAGGTATTTGTACAAGGATAGACAAATAGAATAGAGAATGTGGAAACATGCACACGTGAAAACTCCCTGTAAGGTAAGATGGCATTGCCAATCCATGGGATAACATGAATTATTTGCTAAATGGTTATGGGATAATTAGTTCTATGTGGGAAAAAATATAATTGACTCCCTGTGTCACACCATATACAAAAATAAATTCCAGACAGATTAAAGACATAAATGTGAAAAGCAAACATTAAATTATGAAAAAAAAAACTATATTTGTACCCACAGGGTACTATTTGTTAAACTAAAAAAACACAAACCATAAATTAACAGACTGACCAATTTGAATCCATTAATATTTAAAATTTTTTGCATACTTAAAGATAAATTAAAATGAAAAACTGAACCACAAGCTGAAGGAAGATACTTTACAATACATGTCACAGATAAAGATCTCCTGAAAATAGAAAAAGGAAAAAAGGTAGGAAAGTCAAGCCAATAAAAAGTTATCACACGATATAACTTGCAAAAGAGGAAAGAGTAACCAATAAAAATATGAAAATATACTTGCTTTCATTAGAATCAAAGAAATATAATCAATCCCACCGTAAGAAACCCTTTCCCATTTATCAGATACATCCATATTAAAATTCATGACAATACCAGATATGGGTAAATATTAGGAGCAACAGAATCTTACATTCTGCTGTTGGGAATTGAAAAACTCACTCTGAACAGAAATTTGGCAGTAGCTTGTAAAGATGCATACACCCGAAGCCAAGCAACTTTACTCTTAGCATATAGCCTAAGAAACTTTCCCTATGTAAAAGAAGAAATGCACAATCATGTACAAAGCTGCAGTGTTTTTAATAGCAGATCATTGGAAATAAATGTCAGTTAACACAAGAAGAGATAAGTGAATTTTGATAATACACAGAGGCTTCTAGAACAGTAAAAGCTGAATGAGCTAAACCTATCTCTACCAACACGGATGCATTTCACAAATAATGAATCTCAACCTCAGCAAATAATGTTGAGGCATAAGAAGTAAGTTCTAGACTACATTATGATGTCATCTATTTACATTTAAAGCATTTAAAAAATGTATATTGCTTAAGGATAGAAGCAAATGTATAAATAATTCCATGGACTAGTAAGCAACGAATAATGGTTACATCCAAGAATTGGCAGGAGTTGAGACCTGAGATAGTACCTAAGGACTTTACCTGTATTGGTAATGTTTTATTTATAACGCTGGACAGCTAGTAGATAGATATGTAGATATTCTTTGTACCTGAAGTTGCTGGGCCTCTAATAAGTGAATAAATATACTCTCGAACTGGGCAAGATTATGTTACAAAAGACAACTATTTGCAAATATGTGTGGGCAACAATGTGTGTGCGTGCGCACGTGTGTGTGTGCGTGCACATACATACACAGAAAGACTAAAATGTGTATTTGGAAGAGGTTGATAAAATCTGGATAGATAAACAGGAAAGAATTTTGAATTTAATAGAACACTTTGCAGCCACTAAATATAATGACTGGGATTTCCAGGGAGGACACGTGCTAAAGATTTAGATCCTTCTCTTCTGTAGGATGATTGTGTGGTGTTCACTGATGTTCCTGGGGAAGACAATGTGATATCTCAGTCATAACGTCATTGAGTGGATACAATGCCTGGTTTAACGTTTGACAGTTAGTAGGTTTTCAATGAAAATATGCTAAATTAATCAGCGCCTCTTTACATACAGTATATTCTTGAATTCACTCTCAGTTCTCTCTATGACAAGTTACATTTCATAATCAATTGGAGGGGAATGGCGATGGGATTTTGACTTCTTGTTTTAAGGATTCATTCCAGAAGTCTTTTCAGGGTCTGCCTTTAGCAAGCATCTCAATCTGACTTAATACCAACTGATGTTCCAAATGTTCTAAAATAGTGTTCTTGAATGTTATGGAGCATCAGAAGCATCTGGAGGACTTGTTAAAACACACACTGCTGGGCCCAGAGTTTGTCATTCAGTAAGACTGAAGATTGAGAAATTTGCCTTTCTAGCAAGTTCCCAGGTGATATCGATGCTGCTGGTCCTAGAACCACTCCTGAAAACCATTGTTGTAGATATTCTAGTGCTTATGTAAACCTTTCATAATAGTCTGAAAGGTTAAAAAAAACCTACACCGTTTTGTAATCCTCTAATAATTATAATTTTGTCCCATACGAAAAGAAGATGCTTTCATGGATCTCTCTCCTTAGATCAGGAAATGAGAATGTCATAGGTCTTAATAATGATTAGTCCAGAGAATAAAGAGGAGAGAAGCTCTCTAATCCACTCAGGTGTGACTGCAATCCTTGCCCTTAGAGGAGGGACAGGGAGGAGTGGGGTCATCCAGTTCTGCATAAATCCTCTGCCTAGTATAGGCCACTGCCGACTTAACCATGTCATCTTGAAACTCTCTCACACTTCAGACCCTCAAGTTTCCAAACATCGTACTTCTCAGGTTTCACTTCTATTCCTCCATTTCTTTCATGAGCTTCTCTGACTGTCCCTTAAAAAATGAGATCTTCCTTATTTCCACTCCACTTTCTTACAATGTCATTGCAAGGTGATTTCTCTACTATCGTCAGGTCTCCATTTCCCATTTATGTGGAAATAACTTTAGATCTCTGCCTTCGAGCTGGCCCTTTCTTTATACCCATATTTCCAAACACCTACAGATGTCACATGGTAGATCAAATTAAATGTAATGAAAATTACATTTGCTATTTTGCCAATCTTCCTATCACACCAGTCTACGCCATTTCCCTCCCACCCCAAATCCAATTTATTTTTCCTACATCTCTTATCTCTCTTATATTGGGAGACAGTGTGCATACGGTTTACGTGCCATACACATTGGATTGAAACTGTTACTTGCCGTTAGGCAAATTACTTAATATCTCTTAGATGCTTATTTTTCTCTTCCATAACATGGAGCTAAAAATAGGTCTGGCTTCACAGTGTTGTTGTTGTTGTTGTTGTTGTTGTTGTTTTTCTCTTTATGATATATCAGCAGCATCAGGGAACATGCTGTAAATGCAACTGGGCCCTATTATGGACACCCTGTATCACAAATCTGGGGTAGGGCTTTGCAATCTCTATTGACAAGCATCCAGGTGACCCTGATGCATGCTGCTAGAGGATGAGAACCATTGGTCCAAGGGAATGGCTATACCATTTATCTGGGCACCTAAGCCAGCAATCTGGAAAATCATCCCTTTCTTTCCCACATATAGCCAAATTCATTGGTTATCAAGTCTTCTCAAACTAATTTAAATTTTTCATTTCATCTACTTTCCATTCCTATGTTCACCATTGCCATAAATGCTCAAACAGATTGTTGCAATAGCTTTCTAATATCATCTAACTACTTCTTTATGAATCCATGACCCCAGGGATTTTTTTTTTTTAGTCTAATCATTTCTTTCCTTTGTGAAAAATTCTTCCCTGCTCTCTTGTCTCTTACTGGACAGAGCCCAGACTCCTTAGCGGAAAGTAAGCAGTTCTTCATGACTAGCTGGATAATAAAATTATACCTTCCTCCGTTCCTGACAAGTTCCTTCTCAGCTGTTGACTCTCTTCTCCAGACTTTCCTCCTTACAGCATCGGTGTCTCCAGGCTTTGCATAAAGTAGCAATTTCTGCAGGGCAAAACCATGATTTTATGGTACAGGTTTGATACATTAGTGTAGAGTGTGGGCTTTCAAGTTGGGCACACCCAAATTCACCCTCACTTTTCCCTTTTAATGTCTCTGTGACCCTGGGGTAAATTAATCTTCCTGTGCTCCTGTTTCCTTGTCTTTACAAATGAGCAAGTTAATAGAATCTGTTGAACCAGGTGACCATAAACATCAAATGGGTGAATACCTGTACTACATTTACCATAATGTCTTTTCCAGAGCAAGTGATCCACTCGTGACATTTCTCTTCATTTCTCTTCAATCCTTTTCATTCTAGGGTATTTTGGTCTGTATAGGGTATGTGAGCATGCCACGGATATCTGTTTCTTTAATACTTGGGGTACATACACCATGTTGGATTATAAATACTTTATTTGGTATTGGACTCTGTTTGGTATTTGTTTAACAGCATCCATTCCCCTTCCTTATGGCACTTTAACTTCTCAGAAAGTTATCTGTCACCCAGTACATATCCTTTTGGTGAGACAGTAATTCCAGATTATGGCATCTCACCAAGAAAGCCAAGGGAGCGGGATCCTTTTCCTTCCCACCCTCTGAGAGTATCAGAGCTGGCAGATAACCCAAACTCAGGCACTCTAAGTTCTCAGTGGGGGACTTTAACTCTTCATAGAGGGATGCAAGAACTGGGAGCCTTAGTCCCTCATCCCAGCAGCAGTGTCCTGACAGGGATGTTTATAAATCCTGAATGGTGGCCGTGTTTCTCTCTTTGGGCGTGCAGAATCCCCTTGCTTGCTGACTTTTCCAACAAGGCCCTCCATGTTTCTGTTAGTACTCTGATTCCCTGGAGAGTCTTCCAATAAAACCACAGTCAGTTTCTGCTGATTACACCCCAGAGGACTGGGATGTTCTACTTTTCTTTGATTTATTCTTTTATTTTACAGTGGTGTTAAACACAAGGCCCCAAATCCTTTTGTGATTAGAGGAAAGGCCACCGTTTAAGAGGGCCTCATGTGAACCCTTGTGAAAATGCCAGTGTTTTCAGGTTTAGAATTGTGTACACAATTTGTAGGCAGTGCATGACCTCGATTCTCTCTCTTTAGCTCATGTTGATTAAAAATTGTTTTTCTAAAGCAGATTTTCATTGCAAATGAAGACGGAAGCATCGTTAACTATATTTATCACTAACAGCCCTTACTTGCCAGCGATTATCAATTAGTGAAAACAGATTTTAAGGATTAAAACAATAACATACAGTATTTATCCTCCAAACCATACTTCTCATTAAAAAGTCTTTCCAATTGGCCTATAAAGGGCAATGTTGTCTTTTCTCTATGTGGAAAGAGAAGGCTTTCAATTTTGCACCATATTTGTGTCTCTCTTCATAATTACCCATGTGTAAAATGTTTCATTTCATGCTCATGCTTTTTTGTAGTACTCAACAACTAAAGAGATCATTTACACTCCTAATCTACAGATCTAATACTTGGTTATCAAATCTTGTTATGTCACCCCCATGATGGTTACTGGTATAGACACCATCTTCCTGTGACTTGTTTTCTAAAAGATACTTTAGTGTGGGCATTGAACAAACATTTCTCTTGTAATGTTATCTTATGTGTTAAGCTATATTCTCTGCGGTAAGAGTAGGATTACCACTTGAAGAAACAAAGAAAATATAATCACTTTAATAACAGTCTATAGTTTTAATTATTCAAAGGAGTATTCATAAGAGGACTTTAATTTTTTTTAACGTTTATTTATTTTTGAGACAGAGAGAGACAGAGCATGAACAGGGGAGGGGCAGAGAGAGAGGGAGACACAGAATCTGAAACAGGCTGCAGGTTCTGAGCGGTCAGCACAGAGCCCCACGCGGGGCTCGAACTCACGGACCGTGAGATCATGACCTGAGCCGAAGTCGGACGCTTAACCGACCAAGCCACCCAGGCGCCCCTCATAAGAGGACTTTTTAATTATGCTTGCTTTGCTAAACGTAAGCTGTCCAATTCCATTCAGAGAACTGGTCTCCAAAAATGCCACCATGAATTTATTTCTCTTTATTTATTCAGTTAATATGCATTGTGCTCTCTATGTGTACCAAATTCTATGTTAATTCCTAAGACAATGGTTAAAACCAATAGTCCCTGGGATATGCCTGAATTTAGGGTAAAGGATGGAGGGAAGACTTAACTCCCTGAGGAGGTTTTTTATGTTCGCTGCTGCAGACAACAGGGGTGTGGGTAAACAGTACACCCAATCCTCTCCCCTCCTGTTTTCAATGTGCGCCTGGGATCTGATCTCAGGTGTGCCTTTCCCCCACCCCCACTGTGAATGTGCAACAAGTTTAATGCTGTTAACATTGACCAGAAATTCAAAGTGACAGAACCGGAGGTATTGCAATCTGGAACTCTTAACTTTTGTAAACTGGTGAGAATAGTGGAATGCACAGAGTCTCTACTTAACGACTTCTCCATCTTCTCTTATAGACGCCTCTGCTCAGCCATTCAGGAATAGGATATGTATTAGACAACCAACATCTGGTCTGAATATCTATTAGGACCATATGCTTTCTTCTGCTATATTATCATCCTAGAATAGATTAAGGGAAATCCAAACCAAATGGGGATTTGGGGGAATTTTCAAGGGTCACTTAATAAAGTAATTTTGGTTTTCTCTTTGCAAAGAACACAACACACTGTAGAGACCATGTTGAGACCTAAGCACTATCTCATGGCAGAAAGAAGTCGAATAAATAGTCATCCTAATCATGAACATCTTCTTCACAATTTTCAAATGGGAAATAGAAACTGTTAATTGTCACAAGTTACAAATGGATGTATCCTGCTGGGATTTTACTGGAAAGATGACGTTCTATGGAATAGCCTTGTCTCCTAAATGAAAACCAGTAGCTTTGGATCTGGCTTTGTTTCCCCCAAAAACTTCTTGCTGATAATATTCATGGTGCTTTGGGGGACTGGCTTTGTTCCTGTACCATAAGGATTTCTTGATTTATGGTTGTGAGATTTTCATGGCCAAATGACAAAGGGCTAAGGTTTGATTGCATAAAAGCAAGCACTAACTAATGTTCTCCAAGAACATGTTCTGAGAGTAAAGTTCAGTTCATTTGGTTTTGATTTTACAATTAGAACATAAGATATCTGGCTTTGAGAATGTGTTTCACTTCAAAATTCTATCAATGAAATAGATTTTATCTCTGATTTTAAGACTTATTTTCTCTACTCTCTTAAGAAATTAGATCCACACAGAATTCACAATTAAAATAGTGAACATGACTTATAACTAGAAGCATAAAATAAAATTTGTACTTTATTCTCGACATTCATAACCAGTCAGGGATCATTTGAAATTTTATTGAGAGGATTTAAAGTGGATTAGGAATATGTTTATTAAAATAATTACAAATAAGATCCAAATAAACTAGGGGTAGCATCTGAGGACATGGTTTATATTTTATCATTTTTTGAGTTCTCACATATGTTTTGAAACTTTTGACGTAGTGCAAACATAACTGAGGCAGGTGGGAGACTATCTGATTCCATCTTTACCTTAAGTTTACTGGTTAAGGACGGGGTTACCTATAGCGACATGCTGTTTCTCGTACCCATCTGACTGCATCACGAGTACAGAACTGCCTTTGAACCCAGTTCATTTTGAGAGGCTTACATTTATTTAATAAAGGATGTTCTCCGTTCCTTGGTATAAGCAGGACCCTGATGATCAACAGCCAGTAATTAATTCCTTTAACCAGCTCTCCAACCATTTTGTACAATTTTAAACTAAATCCAGGGTGCCTGGGTGGCTGTCAGTTAAGCGTCAGACTTCGGCTCAGGGCATGATCTCACAGCTCATGAGTTCGAGCCCCACGTCGGGCTCTGTGCTGATGGCTCAGAACCTGGAGCCTGTTTCACAGATTCTAGGTCTCCCTCTCTCTCTGCTCCTCCCCCGCTCACACTGTCTCTTTTCTCTCTCTCTCAAAAATAAAGTAAAATAAAATTTTAAATTAAATCCAAACTGCTGGCAATATGCTAGTCTTTTCTTATTCTCTCTTCTTCCTCATGTCTCATCCTTGCCCTCCTTTCCCATTCCCACTAAATAATAGTATTCTCCCAAGTATGCATTTTTAAAAATTCAGGCTTAGGGATTACTAGTTGACAACTTATTGAGGGATGTGTTGCTGTTAACGTTTAGTATGTCATTACAATTGATAGTAACATTACCATCCTAAGTAAGGAATGAGTAACTTCCAACCGAGAGAATAAATTATGTTTCATCAACAAAGACAAATCTCCAGTGAAAGTATCTTTTTTTTTAAATTTTTTTAAGATTTATTTATTTTTGAGGCAGAGAGAGACAGAGCATGAACGGGGGAGGGGCAGAGAGAGAGGGAGACACAGAATTGGAAGCAGGCTCCAGGCTCTGAGCCATCAGCCCAGAGCCTGACGCGGGGCTCGAACTCACGGACAGCGAGATCGTGACCTGAGCTGAAGTTGGACGCTCAACCGACTGAGCCACCCAGGCGCCCCTCCAGTGAAAGTATCTTGATGGATTTTTTTTTTTTAATCAGGAGAGGTCTCTATAAAGATGTAGGGGCAAGAGAATAGTAGAGCTGACTCACCTAGAGCTACTGATCTCCAACTCAGTATGTGATTTATAGAACAACATTTTAATGCATGTAAAAAAAAATAAAAGATGAATATTTTGTCTTCATTTGTCATGAAGACAAAGATCCTATATTTTCAAAGTCCATTTTTTTCCTTTTTGTCTGAATAAATACGTAAAATACATCCCTATCCTAATATAATAAATTTTCATTACATATGTGAGAATTCAAAAAATGATAAAATAAAAACCATGTCCTTAAACACTACCCCTACCCAGTCTTTTTAGATCTTATTTTTCTTATCAGGTAGCAAAAAAACCATGTGCAGTGCCTATATCAATCCGTGGTAATAGGACAAAGATGAAAAGTAAAGCTTGAGACAATCATGAAAAGTTCCAAGAAATTTTATAGCTAATAAAATGTATCTCTGGTGATTAGTAAAACTGGCTATCTTAAACAAATAAGTCAGATATTTTTAAAATTATGATGGCAACCCATTACAGGTCTTAAGATCAATTAAGCTGGTCATCACCAACTGTTTCATTTTTATTTTATTTTATTTTATTATTTTTTTTAACATTTATTTATTGTTGAGAGAGAGACAGAGCATGAGCAAGGGAGGGACAGAGAGAGAGAGAGGGAGACACAGAATCCGAAGCAGGCTGCAGACTCTGAGCTGTCAGCACAGAGCCCAACGCGGGGCTCGAACCCACGAACCGTGAGATCATGACCTGAGCCAAAGTCAGACACTCAACAGACTGAGCACCCAGGTGCCCCCCCCAACTGTTTCATTTTTTAAATGAAACATAATGCAGTAATACACAACAGTATAGAAATGAAATTATTAAACTGAATTGCGGTCAGTAAGGGTAATTGGTATTTTTACAAAACTTTAGTGTCAAGATATGTGTTATCCTCACATACACACAAACATATATTTATATTGAGTCACAAAGTGAAATATATATCTTATTGTGAGCCATAGCAAACATGTTTAAATGCCACTGCATTAAGCAGTTAATGAGCTTTGCCTTTGTCCCTCAAAGTTAAAAGCTATAAAAGTGTTGGAAGTGACTTCAGTGACTGTGGGTTAAAAACTTTCATTGAGTGACAAAACTTCTCCAAGTAGTTTTATGAGAAACTAAACAGCAATCAAGGAGAATATGCTTCAGTCATAATGGCACAATGAATGTCATTTATCTAAATATGGAAAATGACAACAGACATTCTTGTCCATTAATATAATCTACTCTAAGCCAAGAGTTGAATCTGTTTTCTATTTGTCAGCTAAAATCAAACAAGCCCTAGTAGATAATATATTCTACATTTGAAAATTAACAGAGCTAACCTTTCATCATACTGAGAATATTAAAAACCTACATAACCTTTCATTTGCCGCATGTTCTGAATTCTGTTTGTTTTTGTGTAATCTATCAAGAGACCTATCATGTCACAAAAAGGAATAAGGAAAATTATCAGATTTTTTTGTTCCAAAGTAGATTCAAATGTCAAAATTGTAAACAACTTTAGTTTTTATTTCTGAAAATTTACACACACACACACACACACACACACACACACACACACACACACCACGCACAGGTTTTAGATATGCTCAGTGTCAAACTAGATCTTTCGGTCAGTATCGTGTACAAAAAATTCAAAAATTTTTCTTTACTCTGTGGTTAAGGATTATAGATAGAAAGTCTTTCCTATAACGTTAAATTACATTTAATTTTGACCTGAATGAGGTTGATTAAATGGTCTAGTGGAGGGCACGTGATCCTCAAAATTTTGGTTATACTCCTGTGATTTGTGCTAAGTAACTGGAATAAGAATTGCAACCCGTGTTACTTCTGTATCCACTACACTGAACACGGTCTTTCTTGCAACATAGTGTTTTAATTGTTTAAATAAAGACTGCCCAGAAATTGTACTACATGTAAAATATGAGTCAGATTTCACTTTGGGAAAACACTGGAAGTGAAATAGAAAACATTCAGGTTATTTTTATAAAATAAAAAATAGTGTACTTTTGCTTAAAATATGATGTCTGAAAGTAAATATATAGCTTTAGCTTTATTATTAGTTTTGAGTTAGTTACATGCTAAATTCTGTTCCTGACATTGATAAAAAGTGAGATTTGGACTAATACATAACTGATATTGTCAAGAGCATGTAGTCGCTACAGAGGAATCTTTCTTAACCTTGTCTTTGCAGCCTGTGACTAGTAGAAACATAGACTTTTGAAAAATACATACTGGTTTGACTTTTAGAAAGGGACAGCATCTGGAACACTCTGCCTCGGGTGTAGCTGTCTCAAGAATGGTGAGAGAGCCACTTACAAAAAAGATGAAACCACATACCCGTAGATGAAATCCCCATTGGATTTAATGAAAATAAGAATGGCATAAATACAGAGAAATGGAGAGAATATTTGAATTTTTAGAGGAATTTATATAATCTTGTGAGGTTTTGTACATTCTCAAATTTCCATCCTCTTATTTTATTAAGGGAATCAATGCACACTGTGGTTAAAAGTGCAGGCTCTTGAGTTACAATGGTGGAGATTCAGCCTCAGTTTTTCCACTTAAAAACAGCAGGGCTGGATGCTTGTTAACCTTTCTTATCCCGTTTTCCCCATCTCTACTATGAGGATAATGTAGGATCTATCACAACGGGCTGTTTTAAGAATTTAATGAGATAAGCTATGTAAAGTGCTTAACATGGTGCACGGCTCATACAAAGTGTTTAAAAAGTGTCAATTAATATTGATATAAGTTTTCTGATTAACAAATGTTGGTAAAAAAATGCAGATATATGCAAAGATGAAAATAACCATATGCCCATCACTCATAGTTCATATACTCTGAAATAACAATGCTTCATTTCCTTCTAGTAATATACATATATATGTGTGTGTGTGCGTGCATGTATAAAGCTAGAATATGTATGTATATGTGTGTACATTTATTTCCATATGTATTTGGAAATGAATACTATATGTAATTTGTATGTATAATTTTTTTGTATTTTGTTACAAGATTTGAAGAGAATTCTACAGGCTACCAGGCAATTAAAAATGCCTTATAAAATCAGACCAGTTCTGGTGTGTGTGTGTGTGTGTGTGTGTGTGTGTGTGTGTGTGTGAGAGAGAGAGAGAGAGAGAGAGAGAGAGAGAGAACTGGCCCTCACTGTTGCACTGTTGGTGATATCCTGATGCCCATGCAGTGTTCCTGCTAACTCGGCAAAAGAGAATAACAACACATCCTGAAATTATCTCATTCCGATAACAACAGTAGTCTTATGTGAACTGCCCCCTCCACACATATACATGGAAACCTTAGCCTCCTACATTATCCTCACAGGTTCCATGATGCAGGAACACTGGTCACTATTTTGGACCCATGTATCTACAGTGTTTCCAGTAACACTCTTCTGCCATTATTTTGTATTTGGCTCCATTCTGCAGATTTACACTTGGTGTAAATAACAGTTATCTTCCCATTTAATTAAAAAAAAAATTTAACATTTATTTATTGAGAGACAGAGAGAGACAGAGCACGAGCGGGGGAGGGGCAGGGAGAGGGGGAGACCCAGAATCCGAAGCAGACTCCAGGCTCTGAGCTGACAGCACAGAGCCGGATGAAGGGCTTGAACCCACAAACTGTGAGATCATGACCTGAGCCGAAGTCGGATGCTTAACCGACAGAGCCAACAGTTATCTTCCCATTGTAATACAATCTATATATGTTTAATCTTTTCAAAGATTACTCTAAAACTTAACATGGTGCATGGCTCATACAAAGTGTTTAAAAAATGTCAGTTAAGGGGCGCCTGGGTGGCTCAGTCCGTTAAGCCTCTGACTTCGGCTCAGGTCACGATCTCGCGGTCCGTGAGTTCGAGCCCCGCGTCGGGCTCTGGGCTGATGGCTCAGAGCCTGGAGCCTGTTTCCGTTTCTGTGTCTCCCTCTCTCTCTGCCCCTCCCCTGTTCATGCTCTGTCTCTCTCTGTCTCAAAAATAAACAAACGTTAAAAAAATTTTTTTTAAATGTCAATTAATATTGATATGTTTTCTGATTAAATAATAAATGTTGGTAAAAAAAATGCAGATATGTGCAAAGATGAAAACAACCATATGCCCATCACTCATAATTCATATACTCTGAAATAACAATGCTTCATTTCCTTGATTTTCCCAAGTCCTGTCTCTTCCTCCCTCTCAGCCTCCCTTCCCTTTGATATTATCCCACCCTGCTGCCACCACTTGAGTGTCCTCTTAATCTCACTACACTTGTATCAGATTTAATTTTTATGCAAATCTGGATGAACTCCCATATCTTCTGTGAGGTTTCCCGGGTCCTTGATGATAGTCTCCTTCACTGAATGCCAGTATAAACTACTGGGTATACCATTCAATTAGCAATGAGACTAACTTGTTGATGGGACCTTCATTTGGAGCTAGGAAGTATTTGGGACTCCTTACTTAACCTCTAGGAGTCCAAATGGAAAGTGGAAATTCGTGTATGTTGCCTATTATTCTTAAAATTTTTGAATTATTTCTTTTCTTTATTAAATCCATTTGTCCTACAGTAGATTATTTTGACTTACCGTTTTGTTAGTTGATAAAAGATGAATAAAATTTCGACAATTGTCATATCGATTGACTCATGCTTCCAAAAAGATGTGAAGGCCCAAGTAATGCCACTAGGGTCCAATTTTCCAGCCAGGCTGGAAATTTTGGTAGAATAATGCAAAATATCAAGAGTTCACAAGAGAGATCATCTCCAAGTTAAAGATAAAATGATAGCCCCAGGCTGGTTTCTTGGACCTTTTTAATAATGTTATCCATACCCTCATGACCCAGGACATGGTTGTAAAAAGTCTGAAGTGACGTGAAAGAGAAGAAAGAGAATAGAACCAAGTGAGTGTCCTGTGAATCTTCTAAGTTTAGTCTTTGTCTATGTATAGGTAACTTCAGGATGCCAAAGGTCCAGAGCATTTGAAAAGGGGCCTAACACTAGCAACGCCACATAGTGTATCTATTTTTTTCTTACATTTCCTGTCTCTGATACCACTTTATACATTATAATGATTAGAGCAGAGACTCCTTCAGGTTAGATGTTTCAAAAGTTGATAATAACGCTGATACAATAGTGCAGGGCCCAATTGGGCAAGAACATTTTGCCATAGTCTTGAGAACTTATATCTAGTGGGAAAATGAGTAGAACAACAATGTGGGCACACAGCACTGCTCCCGTGATAATGATCCTGATAAAATATTTCCATCTTGATTTAAAATTGCACTTATATGCTTAAAGCAGTGTTTACAAGTTGGGGCAATTTCGAACCTCTAGTTAGCAGTGTCTGGAGGTATTTTTGGTTTTACGACTGGAGGGTGGCATCTAGTGGGTAGGAGCCAGGGATGCTGCTAAACACCCTACATGCATAAGATGGCTCCCGCGATAAAGAATTATCTGGCCCAGGTGTATATAGTGCTGAGGCTAAGACACCTGTGTTTAGAGTGTCTAATGGAAGTGTCATTTTCTTGGTGGATTCTTCAGCATCCTGAGAATGGGCCTCTTATTAATTTTGGTAACAAAGCACCCTGAATGTCCTTCAGGGTAAGACAGTGGGCTGGAAATTGCTCCAGGAGCTAGATGTATATTGTATTCGTGCAGAAGGTTATGAAACACTCTCACCAACCTGTTAGATGCATGATAGGAGAGCTGCCATTCTCTCCATAAATATTCATCACTATGGAAACCTCCCCACATCCATGCACTCCTATAACCTTAAATGGCAAGCGCATATTTTATAAGGATGGCGAGGAAAACAAGCAGAGGAAGTCTTACATTGGCATTCTATTGAATGTTTGATTAGAAATTCTAGACCAGTGTTTTTCAATCCAGGCTATTGGTTAAAATCTGCTGAGGAAACTATAAATTCTGACACTCAGGCTCTCCTACCCCCGAAATTAAGTGAGAAATTATGACATTAGGGCCGAGGCATGGCTGTGTGTTGTTTTTGTTTTGTTTTTTTTTTTTTTAAAGCTTCCCAGCTAATCCTAAATTCGAATAAAGGCTGAGAACCATTGCTCTAGCTTTTATCAATAACGTTTTGCCTGAGGAGAAAAAAAAAAGCTTGATCCTAAATCTTTACCTGTTAATGAGTTACGTATTCCAGTTTCATGAGAGAGATTCTGTCACTTCGTTAGCATCAAGGTGAACACTGAGTTTTAAGATTATTATTTAAAGAATCGTTTAAAAGCTGGCGAAGAGTGGGGGGTGGGTAAGTAGTCCAATTCCTGTGTGCTTTTATATGTTAAAAGGAGCAAAAGCAGAATGATCTCTTACTGTACTTCAAGGGCAGTACCAGGTTTTGACTAGAATGGAATTATAAAACACATAATTCAATGAGAAGTAAAATTTGAAATCATCCCTAAAAATTTCTACAAGAAGGAGAAATGGTGTAAACAAGCCATCTGTGTTGTGATGTGAAACACATTCCCTAGCGGTGGCCCTTGCAGGGTGCCTTTATTATCTTCAAAAAAAAAAAAAAAAAAAAAAAAAGGAGGGGAACTTGCCGTGGGACCAAAGGCAGCAGGAATTCTGATCAACTTGTTTTCTAAATACACACACAATCATTCCTGCAAGGAGATGAAATATTCGAAAGTCAGGCAATGGATGAATTAGTATAAATCTAAGAATTAAATAAAATACAGTATTGGCAAAGCAGAGCTTTGATGCTGCTCTACATAAACACAAAAATGAACCGTTAAATTTAGAAATGAACAGATTCAAATGCAGTTTGTCCTTTTTCTATCTATAGTATGAATCCTTCTGATCATGTACTGTACATTTGATGGAAGCATGTGGCTGTGGCAAATGTCCCCCAGGAACAGATCCAAATCAGAAGTTCATTTGCTTCAAGCTCTTTAAATGTTCCAGGGGTGCAAAGTGGACTCAGTTCCCCAAATTCGTATATTATCTTTTAAAACATTGAAATATACAAAAGGTGGGGTGGGTAGATGTGAAACTTTAAAACGCACAAGTTTGTTTTATCAAAAACAAACATTTTATCTTGATTTTTCTCGTTTTAAGTTTATTTACTTAGAGAGCAGGAGCACAAGTGGGGGAGGGGCAGGGAGTGAAGGAGAAAGAGAGTGGATCTGAAGCAGGCTCTTTGCTCCATGCTGAGCCTGACAGGGGGCTCCATCTCATGACCTTGAGATCAGGCCTGAGCCCAAATCAACAGTTGGGCACTTAACCAACTGAGCCACCCAGACGCCCCTCTTGATTTTCAGCGAGGCAGGCTGCTAACAGAAATCTAAAAATTATTTGCTCCATCTCCTAGACCTGCAACTATTCCTTTTTCTTTTTTCTTTTTTAGTCTCCAAGGTATAGGATATCCTTGTGCTTTGGAGGTAGACAAGCCTGGATGTGAATTGCAGCTTCAGCTCTTATTGGACCTGGATTTCAGGGAACTAATTAAGCGCTTGGATCCTCATTTCTTTCTTCAGTGAAAGGGAGGTGATGACATCTACCTCAGTAGTTAGTTGTGGGGATTGTTGTGATGGCAGTGAAATTGTATCAAATTTATAGTCATACTACTCAACAGTAAGAAAGATACATGCAAAACATGGATGAGTCTCAAATGTATTATGCTAAATGAAAGAAGTCAGACTCAAAAGGCTCTATACTGTATGATTTCATTTATATTACACTCTGGACAAGGCAGAGCTGTAGGGGCAGAAAACAGATCAGTGGATCCACAGTTTCAGGGTGGGGATAGGGACTTCTTGCAAAAAGAAAGGAGAGAGCTTTTGGGGGTGGTGAAAATATCCTGTAATCTTGATTGTGGCATTGGTCACCTGACTGTGTACATTTTTTCAGAACAGTATAACTAAAATGAGTGAATTTTACTAGGTAAATTATACGTCAGTAAACTTAACTGCCTCCTGAAAGTAATGTATACAAAGGGTTTTTTTAAAAAGTGAAGGTTAAAAAATTGGAGATGCCTAGCATGATTGCCTATAAATATGCTTTTATCACTTCTCTTTGTTTCACAGTCAAATATTTTAAATACAGAGTCTATCTCTGAATGCAGTTCTTAATTATCTACTTTCTCCCCTTACCTCATGCAACTGATTTTGGCTATTTTGCAAAATACCAGTGACCAGTATATTTGCAAATCTAGTGTTTTCTTCAATCTCTTTGATATTTTTGAAATTGTTTTTTACAGTGTCTCCTACTTGGTAACTTTTGCTTTTTAGAATTTGAGGACCCAGAGTCTCAACAGACTCTTTTTTCTGCCAATAAGCATATTAATTCCTCAAAGTTTTATGTCCAGTCCATTTCTTTATCTTTGTTTCCATTCATACCCGCTTTCCTACAATTTCAACTATAAATGATTTCCAAAATTGTCCTTCTAGGTATCTATCTCTCTAAAATCCAGAATCAGATTCAAGATTTATTTACTTGTTTGGAGTAGCTCTGATTCTAAAAATAATAGTTTTCCAAGCAAAAAGTCCCAGAATTATTTACTGTTCTTTCAGTACTTTTTTAATGACTTTATGTATAACATTTATGTTTTACATGATATCACATTATACTATGTGTTTGTGTTAACCTCTTGTTTCTAAATTTCCATTCTGTTCCAATGATTCATCATTTCCTGAGCAAATAAATACCTTAGTTTTTCTTATTATGGTGATGTTATAATGTATTTTTATTTCTTATAATGCAAGCCCCCCTCATTGCTTGTCTTTTATGTATCTTCGTTAATTTTGTCCGTGTATTCTTCCAGTTGAAAATTAGAATGATTTTGTGATTATGATTACATTTATATAAATTAATTTGAGGGCAAATAACATCTTCACATCTAGTTTTTCTTTACAGTAACATTTTTTATTTCTGTAGTTAAGTCTTATTTCCTTAAGTAAAATTATATAGTTCTCTTCACATAAACTCTGTTGGTTATTTTCCTAAATATTCTAATATTTTATGTTTTCCTGCTAGTCCAGATAGAGTTAACTCCTCGATATTTTTGAACCTGGTTTTTGCTGCTATCCAGCAGAGGAAATTCCTTTCTTATCTCAATAATATTTTAGTTTATTCTCTTGGCTTTTCTAATTGTGCAATTAATTGATTTTTAAATACCAATAGTTTCATCTGT
Source organism: Acinonyx jubatus (assembly GCF_027475565.1). NCBI lineage: Eukaryota > Metazoa > Chordata > Mammalia > Carnivora > Felidae > Acinonyx > Acinonyx jubatus. Next base: position 181,665,958 of record NC_069381.1, read on the forward strand.
TTTCAATAAATTTGCCTCATTCCCTTTTCTCATCTTTTTGATTTAATCAGAAATTCGAAAACTAGGTAAAGTAATAGTGATGCTGGAATTCAATTTTGTCTTAGGCTGATTTTTTTTAGTGCCATTGCCTCAAGTACTTCCAAATTAACCAATTAAGTGTTAGTTTGAGATTTTAAAAACTGTTGTTAAAGAGTTATCTATCAGTTTTTAGTTTACATGTTTTTTTTTTTCTAGTGTAGAATGTTTTGTTTTCTGAATACTTGTTTCCATTATTTTAGAGATACGTATTCTCATTTTTCCCCTTTCACCTGTTGAAATAAAGATTTATGATGTGTGTGAGGGAGGAGGTAGGAGGAAATATGTGGTCTCATTGATATACTATTTATTATTTAAGCCCCCAGAGCTCATAAGATTACATAAGGATGTAAATGTCATCAGAATCCAAAAATATTCACCAACAACATGAACACTTTTAAATTTAGTCCCTTTCTCATGAGCATATCTCATTATAATATTAATTTCACATATTATAATGATTTTAGACAGTAAGCATCAGACAGTGCAAATCAATTGTAAAGCAAAATAGCATAAAACATGATTTCATAAAATTGAAAAAATAATGTAGAAGAACAATTGCTAGAAACATACACAAAGGCACTGATACAATCATACACAATCCATTAAAGCAGACATTTAAACCAGTACAGTGTGTGAAGAAGGAAACATCAAAAATGTTGATGACATTAAATGCATTTAAGAGAGAATGCTTTGACTCTCAGTGGATCAAAGAGCCCTTGGAAAATGCATGGAGCCCTCCAAAAATTTTGCCAGAGGACCTATTATGATAATTATGAAAATGTGATCATATAATTGTATTGGAAAAGTACTAAAAACAATTCTTAATGTTTGGTTCATTTTTATTTTGTAGAAATTAGGTCATAGTTTCCATTAGCTATATATTTTTTAGATATAGCAAATACATTTCACAAACTTATTTTTGTATTTAGATAAATTCCCAATAAGCTTTTTATTTTTAAAAACCACATACTATGAAAGTATGGTTTCTCTTTTAACTGAATTGACTTCTAAAGATCAGCTTCTATTATCCTGGGATAATGAAGAACTCCTGGACGCTAATTAATTTTCTAATGCTGAAGCACCTACACATTTCTGAAATGAATCTTACTTCCTTTTTGTATGTTATTAACAATCTTTAGGATACTATTAGCTAGAATTTCATTTTTAAAAATATTTTAGGTATGTATTACTTTTGGAATTGAAAAAAAAAACATTAAGACAAACATTTTAAAAGATTTGCTAGTATAGGATAACTAATATAGAATATACTAGAATAGAATTATATTCTAATATATATTATACTGGCATAGAGTACACAGAATGATTTGTCTATTTACTTACAAATTGGTCTGCAGATTTGGTGTGTGTGGTATCCTTGTCTGGCTTCAGTATCCAGATTATACTGACTTTGTCAATTGAGACATTTGCAACTTCTTGCAATGTTTAAACATTACAGAAAATATCCTTTGTATAAAAATTTGAAATAATTTCCCTATAAAAATCCCTAGAATTATTACATTTTATTTAATAGTAAGTTTTGGTAACTAATTTTCTGTAATCATTAAATTACTTAAATGTCTGCTTTCTTAAAGTCAGTTTTGGAAATCTTTATTATTAAATTCTTAAATGTTATACATATACACCTATACTTAATTTTCAAAAATATATGTCAGGAGTAAACTCTCTTATGGCAAATTTTGTGTAATTGTGCCTTCTTTAATTTTTTAATGACTGGACATACCAATATTTTGTTTCTTTGTGCTCAAATAAGTGATTGAATGTACTAGGTATGTATTTTATATATATCCTACTTTATTCAAAAATATTACATAGCATTTATTTTTTGAGAGAGGGAGCACAAGCAGGAGAGGGGCAGAGGGAGAGGGAGAGAGAGAGAATCCTAAGCAGTCTCCATGCCCAGCGCAGAGACCCATGAACAGGGCTCAATCCCACCACTACGAGATCATGACCTGAACAGAAATCAAGAGTTAGACACTTAACCAACTGAGCCATCCGGGAGCTCCTGAAAAGGATTTTTTTTGAGTAAACATTTCAGAAATCTTAACTATCAAGAACAAATAAACAACATAGAAAGCACAAGAGAAATTTCAATTGAAAAGAAGAAAAACAGAAAGCTAACAGACATACAGACAAGAATTTGAGGGAGAAAAGAGAGGGGCAAGGTAAGGGCAGTCCAACACAACTGTGAAAATAATCCACAAAGAAGTAAAACAAAGCCCTGGAATACAACAAATACTAAAAACTATCACAAAAGAAAATTTCCAGAGATGATAAAAAAAACCTACTTATTGAAAGGACAACCTGAAAAATTTACCCAATATCATCAACGACAAAGAATATTCCAATTTAAGTATTGTATCTTAATGATAAAGTGGGGGTGGCTGCTTTGGATGTCCTGATAAAAATAAGAGGGAAAGAAAAAATTCATAAGAAAAAGAAAGTTGGATTGACCTCGTGCTTTGTGACAAAACATTTTATCTTAAAAAAAAAAAATGCAAGCCAAAATTTTTACATATAGCCAATATCACCTTCAATAAAATTCACAAAGACTTACTATGAACACATAAGAATTCAGAGGATGTTGTTCCCAATGGTTTTTCCTGAAGACCATAGACACAAATATTTTACATCTACTAAGACGATCTCAGAACCTCTCCTTAAGACCTGCTGGTGGTGTATTAAAGGCAGAGAATCAAGGGCTCCTTTGCTACTAAGTTCCCAGCATGGACAATAGGTGGGGGAAGGTACTTGGTAGTTTGGAGGAAGCTGAGGAGCAATTCAATTTAGAAAACCATTCCATCCATCAGATAACGCTGGAATAAATCTTCCTGACCTTTGCTAACCAATGTAACATAAAAGATGATTATAAAGAAAAGATGGAGTCCCCCACAAGCAACCTGACAAATCTAGTCACCTCTCCGTATTCATGGGCAGATGAGCAGACAAGTAGGATGATTCTTGTCAAATTCCATGATACAAAGAATCCAGGAAGCTATTCTATTTTGGGGTGGTTTGTTCAAGGTTTTTCTATCCTCAATTGGATAAATTAAGTGTTTGTTTGTTTTTTTAAATAAATAAATAAATACAAAAGTATAATTCCCTTGGTCACTCCCCCCCTCAAAAACTCTGCTTTCTTCCATTTAGTATTCCAGAGGAGTCTGAAATTAACCTTATTTGATTCACATTGTAGATAAACATTTTTTGTTGTGCTTTGCCTCGCTTTGCTTTTGTTTTCTTCCTGGATGCTTGTATCTTTTTAAATTCAGGTTTTTTAAAACAACAATAACAAAACACAACATTATCATGATCTATCTTGCAATCTAAGTGATCTGTCTTGAGAGGAAGTCTTCCAAAAAGAATGGGGAGGGCAGGGCACCTTTTATTTATCACAACACATATTCTTATTTCCATTTGTTCTTTATAAACTGGCTTGGACCAATCATCATTTCCAGCATCCCATTTCATCACTCAGTCCTTTCCTTTATATTTCCTGCGAGTCTACATCAGGGCTGCTGAGAATTCTGGCTAGAAGAGAAAGGGAAATCTTCCTCTGCCCTGTAGCCTGGAATGGTTATAAATTCCTAGGCTCCAAACACAACTGCCTGGGGTTCTGTTTTCTGCTTCTTTCTCTCCCGTGTTTCCCTTCATGGCTGACTTACAAAGGGCAACCTGACTTACATCGCGCCTCTTTGCTTCTTCTCACATTTGCAACCGAGATCTCTCCATCCTCCCAGGTGAAGTTTTCCTTTCATCCCCTCTCACTCTCCACATTCTTTCTGCCCCCATCTCAGACAGCACAGTGTCTTCACTTACTATGTGTTGGCGATTATGGAATTTAGAGCTCCTGCCCAGCTATCTTTCCAGAGCTTCAGCGTCGGATCTCCAACTACCCGTTAGACATTTTCACTCAGATATTTCACAGAAAATTCAAATTCAATATATAATAAGTCCAACTCAGCACCTTTCCCCACTCATCTATGTGTTTTTCCTCTCAGAGTAAATGCGTCATCACCACCACCGAAGCCAGAAAAACCCAGGTTGCCCATGACTCACCCATCTGTGTCATCGCGTTTGTTAAATAATTACCAAATGTTCTTGTTTGCAACTCTTAATTGTCAATAAATTCCAACCACTTCTCTCCATTTTAGTACGTTCTTTAAACATCATTTCAGGCCATTATTTTTACTGATGATGACAATTTCCTCTTGTTTGGTCTCTATTTTCATCTTACCTGCTTCTAAATAATTCTCCATGCTGCAGCAGCAGGTTTTAAAGTCACAAGGGTATCACACGACTCTCCTTAGCAATTATTAATAGCTTTATATTGACCTCAAGATAAAGTCTTCACTCCTTAATGTACCTCAAGAGGCTCCACATGTTCTGGCCTCTGTTTCCCTCTACGACGCCACCCCTGCCATGCCCAGACACTTTCACCAGCTCCTGTCCCTCTCTACTCACACTCCTATGGTCCAGCAAGACTGAACTACTGGAGTTCCTTGCTCTCCTCCATCCAAGCACTATGCTCATGGACATTTTTCCTCTTTTGCCATTTACCAAATCAACACCTACTAATAAGTTAGGTTACAACTTACATGTCACATTGTCTAGGCCCTCATCTCTGACCAAGTCATTGGAACTTCCCCGTTTGGATTGATTGTTCTTTCTGTGTGTTTCTGTACCAGTCTGTAATTCTACTTTTACAAAATTTGCCACATGAAATTATAAATGCCTGTTTATTTGGCCATATTTCCCCTAAAGAAGATAGATTGAAACTTTATGGAGGCAGAAAGTATGTGTGTCTTTTTGTTTTTGTTTTTGTTTATGGAATCTCCCGGAGACCACCAATGGCTAGATATACTAGGCACATAATAAATATTTGTTGAATCAATTAACCTCACTGTAAACTATTTTCCTAGTTTCAAAACATAGGCTCAACCTCTTAGTTTTTAAAATGATGTTTTATTCATCCTATTTTCAATACCTTTTGCCATACAGCACTTCGTTTTCTCTGTATGAATCTATAAATGAGGTGTGTCACCGCCAAATGTGTCTTAATGCAGAACGCATAGCTGTCCTTTGCCCTTCTCACTGTCCACTTAGTGAACAGCTCTATATCTGGGGAGAAGGTCACTGTACATTGATCCTATTGTAACTTTAGGTTTCTGTTGGGAATTTTCTCATGATTCTCAATAACTGAGGCAGGATCCTCTCCTACTCTCCCTAATCTGGTTCTCTTGAGTCGTTGAACCAGTAGAGTGAATAAAAAAAATCACAGTGCCAAAGATGTGTGACAGCCAAGACTCCTCCCCCTGATTACAGAAACTTCCTTGTGACTACAACTCTCATCAGACAGCCTGCCACTATTCTGTCCTCACTCTTGCTTCCCATCACACTTTTTCCTAGAATTCTCATCGCTTGAAGAGTGTAGAAAAAAATAGTGGAAAGCTAGAAGAAGGATACATTGGACTGATAGCCTCAATTTTCACATGTTCGATAGTAAAACATCTGTGGAATTAAAAAAAAAAAAAAAACAGTAAGAGCTTAGTTCTCTGAATCAAGAGCCAAAGTATACTGGTGATGGTATTCATTGGGGGTGCAAGTTTCCCTGCCCTTTTTCTAGGTAAACTGCTGATGAAGCAAAGCTAAATATGTTATAAAATGAAATACGGATCATTTCTCCTCCTCCGTCCAGTTGCTTTAACGTCATATTTAGTTGAAATCTATGACTGATTCTGGCACTCATTTGCCTACCAATCTTAATGTTGGTAGTAAGGGAATTCCTCTTTTTCACTCCCTTCTTAATTATTTCATTTTGAAGTTGGTGGTTTCCAAACAGAAAACTCCTTAAAAGACCACCTTTTTTCTCTGTGATACCAAAACAGTATATCTCCTTAGAACTTTGGAAGGCAATAGATGTATTTCAGAACCTGAATTTGCTAATAAAGGGAGCATGACTAATTTTGTTATGCCCCATCTCTGAAAGTCCAGTAAACTACCAAAAATCAGAGCAGTACTGTCTACTTTCATACTCCAGCCTTTCCTGGAGATCTTTCCTGGCCCTCGTGTCTAAACAGCCAGGGCTCCTTTACACAGCTCCAGTGCTCAACAGCACCCTAGGGCTACTGCTTTGCTGACTTTCCAATTTACCAGCAGAAATAGTAATTAACTCTAAATCTCCCAAAGTCAAGACAGCTATCTGAAGAACAGATTATTATTTTCTTATAGGAATAGACACTCAATGGAGTTGGTTTTGTTTTGCTTGCCTGCCATGTTTGTCTCAACCCACCACCCACGGATTTACTGAATACTTCAAACACTAGTGAGATATTTCATGTGTAAATTCCTCTGAGATAAAAAAGTAAAGCAGTTTATCAATTTCCATGGGATTTTATTGCAGTTATGTACCCCCTCTTCCAAAACAGGTGACCTTGTACAATAGTAAAATAGCCATTCAGGGCTCTGTGAAAGTGTCAGATGACCAATCACTCTGCAAAGTTGGAATGCTGCCCTGTGAGATTCTATGTATCCTCTGAGTTAATGTATAATCTCAACCAATATGTGTTGCTGTTTCTTCCCAAATTCCAAAGGAATGGCAGTAGGGTGGCACCCCTCACAATTATAACTAACACCAGATTGGCAAAAACATTTGCTTCTCCACTCTGCGATTCTGGGCTCTACTTTTTAGAGGTTTTATTATCTAAGGGAGCAATGCTTCAATCAGGAGTTATAAAAGTGTTTGTATTGAATTGGAAGTGGATACTTAGACTTTCTGGGGGTCCTAATGTCGGGAAAAATAGATGCTAAAAACAAACAAACAATAATGACAACAAAATAGGTAATCTTGTATGAGATACCTCTTTATACAACCAGATCCAGTGGTTACATTTGATAGCGCTCTATGTGACTAGAAACATCCAGATACAGATTCCTCAAGAAGAAAAGCTATGTTATACCATTGAATAAAGAAGGTAAAATGAATATGGAATGGTTAACACAGGAGGAAAGTAATAGACACTATAGATATTTCCATGACAAGCTGTTGAAATAAGTACTAAAACTTTCACCTGCCTTTCCCTCCTTGCTGTGTCATATATATGTTTTAACTATTTTTTCTTTTGACTACTCTTCCTATCTCTCACTATTGAATTTCAAGAGTGTTAGTGACAGATAACTCTACAATTTAACCCACAGGCACCAGAACACCCATTCTGAATTGTGACCAAACTAGAGGAAAAATGGACGTCATTCCAAAGTCTTATGCTTGAGCTTGAGGGCACCGTCTGAAGGAATCTTGGTTTGTCTTCCCTCGAAGAGGAGGTAAGTGTGGTTTTTTATTAAATGAAGGAGTAACACGTATCATATTTTTTGGACCTGTGATTCTAAGAAGGGTGTATATAAATAGTGGAGAGCCAAAGAGGTGGAGTTTAGTGGAATTTGAACAACTTTGGCAACCAGGAATTAAATATGCTTCCTTTTTAAGGAAATTCCAGAATCAGTAGGAGGAAGAGCTCCACATTCCATTTTGGAAACCAAAGTAAAGCGGTTGTTTTTCTTGCTTTTTGCAAGCAAGGACATGGGTTTGACCTAAACTTGTCTAACCCACTGGCTATAGTTGCAGTGAGATTAAGAGACCTGTAGTGTGACAGAGAGGTCTACTTCTAGTGTCAGTGGCTAGTGAGCAGTTCTGTGGGAGCAATTCTGTTGTGTCATCCTAACCAGATAGCGCCTGTGGTATGAGTTGTGTATTGTCTCTGGTATGGATTCCTGCTGCCCAGTCTCCCTTGGTTCTCCAGTTTTCTTGGTCTGGTTCTCCAAGTCTCTTATTCATTCAGAAAGTTGCTGACATCCGTCTGGTGAATTTCATCTTCTTCATAAGTAAGCCAGAGTTGAGGTCTACTGTTTGCAGATAGTATCCAGATTGGTGCAAATACAAAACACAAGGCCTAGAGAGGAATAGAAAGGGCTCAGCTTTCAGCAGTCTAGCTGATAGCATCAAGCTCTGTGTTCACAGCCAGAATGCCTGACAACAAAGTGAGTTACCTCAGGATCTCCCCATGTATTTACATTATTGACACAGTTCTCTCATCCTGACCTCTTTTCAAAGGCTTTGCTTTCATTAACTCTTCTTTGTGAAAATTAACACTAGTTTTACCTTTGTGAAGAAGCTGTGCATCTAAACCTGAATTGCATGAGAAGGCCCATTTTGATAAAAGAACTTAGGTTATGACTGTGACCTTCCAAAAGGACAAGCTTGACCTATTGATTCTGTAAAAGCAAAAACTGGTAAAAAGAAAAGTACTACACAACCAAGCAATTTGTCTTCCATAACTATAAGACCTGAAACAATGCAGGGATGTAGTGTTTTGGAGATAATTTGAATTTTCATCTAAAGCCAAACATAACCTCTCTGTTGTGGAAATATGCAACCAACTTCCAAAAGAAAGGGAGTGTGAGGGAAATTTCCTATTCATAGTTTTATTTACTCTAGAGATAGAAATTTGTGAAAATCTACAAGCTGAATTTTTATAGATAATACAGAAAGCTCCTCATGCAATTTTAATAGCTGCAATTAGCCACTTTGAAAACTTTCTTTCATCTCCCAATTCATTAAAGGGACAGATTTTCAAAACAGCGTCTAAATATTCTTTTAATCTCTTGGCCTAAAATGTTCAGTTCAATGTTTTTCATAATTTCTAGTGAAATTTTATTGGGTTCCTCTTTTTACAAACACACACCATATAATCATGTTTTTATATTCAGAGGGAAGTTCAAAAATTGATATTTTGTAAACAAAAATCACTCTGAGTATTTTACAATTTTACCTTCATCTCAATTATTTATAATGCAATATGCAGAATAAGATGTATATGAATGAAGTTTGACTAAATATGCACAGTTGGGGAATATCTGGGTTCATTTGCTAATGCTTTTCAAAAAATTTAAGCACAATAACTGTTCATTACGGTTAAATGACCACAATACTCAGAGGCCTCCACCAAAGCCTGCACTGGGGTGAATAACCTTGAGGACTTCTCCATACCTGTTATTAATACATATTAAGTATCAAGACAGACCTGGTTAGGGAAACAGGTGCTATAGGAGCTTAGCATTTGTCTGTCTGTCATTTGTAAAAGTGAATAACCCCGGATCTAGTCACATTAGTAGCTTAAGCTTCATGATTGCTCTGTATACCACCTAAGGCAGAAAAGCAGCTGAGATCCTAGGGGTAAAAACTGAAGCGGAGTTATAGACTTGTGACCCATGGCCTGGGTTTGGCTTGAAGGTATGTTTTGCATGGTCTACCTTGGGATTACAAATAAATTAGATGTTAAAAAGACTGTATGATATGTGTGACACCATAATGATGGATATATGTCATCACACATTTGTCCAAACTCATAGAATGTACAACAAGAGTGAACCCGAACGCAAACCATGGACTTGGGTGATTATGATGTATTAACGTAGGTTCATCAGTTGTAACAAGCCCATCACTCTGGTGGGGGATGTTGATAATAGGAGAGGCTGTGCATCTGTGGGGCAGGAGGTGTATGGAAAATCTCTGTACTTTCCTCTTAATTTTGCTGTGAACCTAAAACTGCTCTAAAAACAAAGTCTTTAAAAATTAGAAAAAATTAAAAAATTACTGCTAACATTTTAAAATCAGTAAGTTGTGTTTTGAGTTGAATTGTGTCTCCCTGAAATGCAAGTATTGAGGTCCTAACCTCTAGTACCTTAGGATGTGATCCTATTCGGAAATAGGTGCAGATGGCATTGCAAGTATAAGTTGTGAAGGTGACATCATATTGGAGTAGAACAGACCCCCAATCCAGTATGACTTGTGCCATTAAAATAGGGAAATTTGGACACACGCATGCAGACAGGAAGAATGCCATGAGAAGATGAAGACAGAGATTGGGGTGATACTTTCTACAAGGCAAGGAATGCCACATTTGCCAGGAAAACCACCAGATGCTAGGAGAGAGGCACAGTACAGATTCTCTCTTACTGTCCTAAGAAGGAAGCATTACTGTTGACATCTTGATCTCAGACTTACAGCATCCCGAACTACGAGACAGTAAGTCAGTCACTTAGACACACAGCCCTAGGAAACTAATGTAACTTGCATCTAAAAATTCTGGGTTTTCAGCATCTCTGAATAGTACTCAGGTGTGACAGCACTCAGCTGATCAGCTGGAACAGAGTAGCAGCTGCTCCTTTTCCATAAGAAGTTCTGTACTTCACCAAAGCCCCAGCCAGTACATTTTCATAATTTAAGTTCCCTGCTTGATGTCTAATACCACATCAAAGGAAAATGGGTCAGGAAGTTTGGAAAATGCTAAATAAACATATTGTGACAATGCAATCTCTTGTGATCTTTGAAAGCAAACAAAGTAGAAGGTATAGGAGTTTAAAGAAAAGGAAAAAAACAAGAAAAGCAAAAAAAAAGGCTACCCAGGAAGTTTTCTGATAACCTCAAATTTTATTTATTTAAAAAAAATTAACGTTTATTTATTATTGAGAGACAGAGAGACACAGAGCATGAGCAGGGGAGGGGCTGAGAGATGGAGGGACACAGAATCCAAAGCAGGCTCCAGGCTCCAAGCTGTCAGCACAGAGCCCAACTCAGGGCTCAAACCCACAAACTGCGAGATCATGACCTGAGCCGAAGTTGGACGCTTAACCAACTGAGCCACCCAGGCGCCCCATGATAACCTCAAATTTTAAATAATTCTTACAAAGATAAAAGGAAAAACATAAAATCAGAAACAAATATGGAAAAGTTAAATGCAACTGTTTTAATGATGCCATGCAGGATCCTCGGGCCCCCTAAACTGAGATATTTGTGGAACAAGAGGAAGACAGAAAAGGTATCTTAACTGCTTGAGGGTGTTGTGGGTGTTGAGAGAAATCTCTGGAAAAGGCACTACAGACACAATAGAAAGATGGGACTCAAGGCAGATGTGCATCTGGTTAGAGGGGAGGCTTCTCCACTTAAGCTCCACTTTGAACAAGTTCAAACCATGAAGTTAAGACAAATTACATCCCCAGATTCTCAGGAACATTCATTACAGAAGCACTGCCCATAATGCTTGAGGAACCGAGGCACTGAGAAAGGATGTGAAGATTAGAGTGGACGATAATATTGCCATTTTCAAAGAGCCATAGGAAATCTGTAGAAAATATAGACTCTGTGTCTGAAAGCAATCCCTAAGGGGAAAAAAACAAAAAAACAAAACAAAAAAAAAAAACAAAAAAAACCAAATAATTATGATTCAAATGTATTTTGGAAATTAAGTCAGGTAACAACAGAGGCACCAGGGGGTGAACCCCATCTCCTACTGCTCTGTGCCCCTCTCATTTTTGCAAGCCACACTTCCTTGCTGAATACACTGGGCATGCTTCTGCTCAACAAGCCTTTGTACCACCTGCTTGTTCATTCTGGAACACTCCTCCTGAAGGTGTCTGTAAGCCTGGGACCCTACTTCTTTAAAGGTTCTATTCCAAGGTCACCTACTCCTCAAGACCTTCCCTGATGACCCTGTGTAAGGTTGCACCTCCTCACTCACCCTCCCCATATCCTACCCTGGCTTTATTTTTCTTCAGAGCGTTTATCCCTATTGTTTATTTTATAAATACTACATCGTGCCAGTCACTGTTCTAGAGGCTTTAAAAATATTGCCTCATTTAATCCCCTAACAACAGTAAGTGGGAAATACTAGCATTATCCCCATTTTGCTATTGGGGAATTGGAGGCATAGAGAGGTTGTACTTAATCTGTAACAGTGGTAAGAAGTGGTATTGGGTTTGAACACAGGAAATCTGGCTTCAGAGTCTGTTCTTTACTGCTCTTGTTTGCTGTGACTATCTAGTATATCTTGTGTTTAACTTATCTATTTGGTGTTTTATCTTTCTCCACCCCCTTCCCTGTAAAAAAAGGCTCCGTGAAGGCAGGATTTGCCTTTTTTTTCTGTTTAACACTTGCTCTTGGAATAAAGTGTGGCACCTTGTAGATGCTCATTAAATCCTTTTGTTAAATGAATACAATGTAAATGTAAAAGGTTGGAAATGCAAGAGTCGTTCTTGTAGGATAAGACCCTCCTCTTATTGAGAATGGGGACTACAGACTATTACCCTTTGAATCTCCGGCATCTGGCAGACTGCCTGGTGTGGGTAGTGAGAGAACAGAGGGAAGAGAAGAGCTGGAAAGGAAGCTGGAAATCTGAGGTACTTGGTGGAACTTGAGCTGGACTAGCGTGGCATTTCCAAAGCCTGAGGGAGAGGTTTATCAGGAATATGGAAGCTGTTCATTGTTAAAGGAAGATCAGGATACTGTCATTGAATTTTGTAGTCAACTACTTCATTTCTGAGCCATGAGTAAAATCATCTTCCATCATCAAATTAGGAAAAAAAAATTTAATTCATAATATCTATCAAGCTTTGCCTGTATTAAAGCCACTTCGGTAAGTGCTTTTAAGCCCAACCTAAAAGCTTTAAAAACCCTCCAGCTCAGGACAGACTTTCAAGGGAGAATCCTGATAGTCAAAGTAGAATTGAGTAGAAAAACCTATACCCACAAAAGAAGACAACAGCCTAAGCAATGGCATCTGGTCCCACGTGATTAGTGTCAAAAGGTAAACCAGAAGAGTGTGGGGTCACAGTAGGCTGGCAAAATACATTTCTGAAGATCTCTTTCTCATTAGCATAAACGTTTGCCTTCATGAGTAAAATCAACTTCAGTCAGTCAACAAAAGACGGGATTACCAAAATAAATGAGTATAAGGAACATATTAATAACCGAATAGCATTAGACACCATCATAATCCTACCTAATGCTGTTAGTGTTTGAAAGAAAAGCATTCAGATTCCTAATCTATTGGGGAATATTAACATAATGTGGCTTTGAAAATTTTAAAAAGACCTCATAATTAATTTAATCACCATTTTGCATAGCATTCCCACTTGTAATCTGCATTTTTGCTTTAAAACTCTTACTATATAGCTGTCATTCTGATCTAATGAAATGTCTCCTACTTAGGAAGAGAGGAAATTTTCAAATGTTGAGGCTACACAGAAATGAAGAATGAAACATGTGTCTGTCATTGCGATTTCACCATGGTAGACTAATTGCAGAGGCCTGTGGGTATGGATTGATGTTGCTGAGTAGTCAGCCTTTACTGCCATTGCTTTCAGGGTAATTTGCATAGCATGGCTCATAGTGTTTTATGATTTTTCTTTTAAAAATAATCCTACTTGTTAGTCACTAAATCTGTTTAACTCTTCCGGTTCTGACTAGCGTCTGGGGCACATCCGCAGAGCGAGAGACCGCATCTCTCGCTTGGTGAGGGCCAAGGGAGTTTGCAAAGGGTTTCCCAGCTAGTACAGTTAAGTCTCTTTATCCTCTGGGAAGATTGTTGATGTCAGTGGGTCTCCCTAGGACGTAGGCCTGAGGCAGCCATGAGTGTTTGGGAGGTGTCCTAGGGAGTGCTCATTGGGGTCCACACCTGTGGAAGAGAAGGAAGGGGGATTAGACAGAGGAGTTGGACTACCCCACAGGCTTCATGGGAACCTAGACCAACTCTCAGGGGCATTTTGAAGATGAGATGGTGACCCAGATTTGACCCAAGTAGTGGCAAGAGGACTGGGCTTTTCTACTCCCCAAACTGATCAGTTGCTGAGTATGGGAAGCCCCAGTAAAGGACGTGCCCTTGAGCGGTGCAGTCAGCTGAGACAATCCCTGAGGATGGCTAACAGCTGAGGACTGTCTATTGAGGACACTCCCTACAGCTGAGAAGTAAGTCCTTCATTCCTGAAGGGAAATGGACATGGGTGGCACAGCACAGTGTTCACCATAATCATATTTCTCCTAATAATGAAGGTTCAGTCATATACTACCTGAGCACCAGGGTATAACTTGCTGACTTTTGTGAGAGAGTCTTTCTGTGGAATATTATTCAAGAATCTGTTCCCCATTACCTGATAATTTAATATATCATGAATCACTGGAACAAACCATATATATAATTTTAATATAACAAACTGTTTATACAACCATAAATAATTTAAAGGTGTCTTTGGAAATTTTAGTCATTTGTCTTACCCATGAGAGAGATCAGATGATTATATTACTGCAAGTTCATATAGAAACATATTGATTTTTCTATTTCAACCAAACTTAGGCAGCGAAGCTTGGTATTTGCATGGTGTTTTTGGATTGGAGATGATGTTTTTCAAGGGACTTACTAATGGTCCGGTTTTCCTGGATATAATGTTTTACTTCCTTAGACTTCACTAGAAAGAAGTTTGTATAATGTGAGATGCATTTCACTGTATAATTTTAGAGTTGTAACTTTCTCCATCAATAAAATGACTGCTTTAGGAAATTTCTTAAAATAATATGGAAGAATAGTTTCAAAATGACACGTCAGTCATAGGGGCATTGAATGCATACGTGCTGGGGTGCCCAAAGGGAATCCGCTCACCTCGTGGAATCTGTGCATTTGAGTCAAGGGGAAACACCTAAAGATCCCACAGTCGAAGGCTTAGAACAGGGCTCAGATTTAAACACAAACAAAGGGTAATCTGGCCTGGCACAGTCTGGCCACTGCAGCAGTGTATCTGAAGGTTATGTTTTATGTTTATTAGCTCCATCCAGATGGCGTTTTATGTCCTTAATAACTTTGTCCCTGACTAAGCCATGAACCTACCATTTGACAAACACAGTAGGAAATGTCTATCAGCAGAAAAGTCATTTTATCATCAGAAACATCACTTGAACATTTGGAATGCATTTTGAAAGAGTTTGATTTCTTCTATATGTCAGTGCCCACAGTTATTTGTTGACAAACACCTACAGCTTTTCCAAACAGAACTTAAATTCAGTGAGCACCTGGATGGCCTTTAAAAGAGCCACATATTTATGCTAATATTTTACATGAGTAATGGCTTACATTGTTAAGAGATCAAACTGCTTTGATGCACATTTATTCATCTTTATACGTCCATGAAAATTAGTGTATGGTACAAATTGATATTCCAGTGTTACAAACAGGGACTGAAAAGAAGCAGGTCTGAGGTCATCCAGTGAATTTCCCATCAGCCTGTCTTCTTCTGGCTCTGTACTGAGAACTGTATGTCTAGATCAGCCCACACGCTGCATTTGCACTGTTCTTTGGGAAAGTCATCAGTATCTTTCTTGTGATTGTCTTTTATGTCATTGATGAAATTCCACTTCCAAATTTCAACCTCCTTGAGGGTAGCTATCATGTATCACTTGTCTGTGCCTTTTTCAGAGCACCAGTTTTAGACATTCAATATACATTTGTGGATTTTATTGAAATAATTCACTGCTTTTCCCCTTAAACTCTGGTCTTTCAACTCCTTAGCAAAAAGTGAAGGGATTATTTTTAATGTCAGAAAAATGTTCTGCATTATACTTCTACAGACTTCTCAATGGAAACAAAAACTCTTATCTGGAATTTCTTTAGAAATGAATTTAGCTCAGAAAAGTAGGAAAAAGCGCATTTTTAATGTCTATTATTCTTTTATCTGAAAACATGCAGCGTAATTAATGCCATTTATTTTTTAAGTGTTTATTTTGAGAGAGAGAAAACATGTGTGTGTGAGTGGGGTCAGGGGAGAGGCAAAGAGTGAAGAAGAGAGAGAATCCCAAGCAGGCTCCCTGCTGTTAGTGGGGCCAGGCTCCGGGCTCAATCTCACAAACCGTGAGGTCATGACCTGAGCCAAAGCCAAGAGCTGGATGTTTAGCTGACTGAGCCACACAGGTGCCCCAATGCCAATTAGTTTTTAATTTTAAATTCCTTTCTTCCTTCCTTTCCTTTCTTTCTTGCTTCATTTTTTGATTCTATAAACATTGACTGAAGTATCTACTGTGTACCAAGAACCAGCTAGATCCTATGCAGGCACATAGTCACTTAAGAAAATTATCAAGTGTTAAAATTTTTTGAAGCATTTTTTCAAAAACAGTTATTACATATTATAAACATCTGTGGTGTGTCAGGCGCCACGATACCCATTTCCTGCACTATGTGTGCCTCACACCTTTTTATTAACCTTGGGAAGTTTTTGTCCTATATTCGCAGAGATATCTTTAGATAAAAATCTAAAACCTAATGACATGCTCTGATCACAATTCATGGGAGCAAAACTTCAAATTTTATTAGCATATTTTTAAAATTGTACTAAAATAATAAGAGGCTATCTTTAAGATTACTCCATAGTTGTCTGTATTTTAGAAAAGTTTGCCTAGATCCTAAGGCACACACTCAAAAATTATTTTAAGGGGCAAATTATCCTCCTTAGAACAGAGTAAAGAACTTTTCACACATTTAATTAGTCCACACTAGCCAGGATGCATTTTTAAAGAATTGAGGTTCAACTCCAGGGAATAACGTCTACAAGAGAAGTTCAAAACATGGCAATGTAGTAGGGAGTAAGTTTAAAATCTCTCTCAATAGAGATGGCCTGGGAAGGAATATGAATGTGACTTCCTTGCAATGTGTACTTCATCTTGACTGCAAGATGCTCCTTTGTAACCTTGTCTACAATTTACCACTGAATGATGTCTAAAAACTTGTGGATAGTTTCCATGTAATGAAATTTAGGAAACTAAACAACTTGAAAGTCTTTGTTGGAGAGTGACTATGTCCCCTATACCCATCTCCAAAGTGTGCGTCTTTTTCCCCCCTTGACAGGATCAATTCTCTGACATCAGCTGGGTTTTCTACAGTCAACTCCATTCTGACATTAACTACCTGGAGCTAGCTTCAGATCCCAGAGGTTAAGGACTCGGTCCCACAAGACTGCCATCTACTTCAGGTGCCAATCTCAAGTCTAGCCTGTCACCTGTGCTTCTGACCAACCAGCCATAGACTGCAGGTTTCAACACCCTTCCTGGGTTCAATTAAATTGCTAGAGTGGCTCACAGAACTCAGAGAAACATTTTACTTACTAGATCACCACTTTATTTTAAAAAAGGTATCCCAGGAACAGCCAGATGGAAGAGACGCCCAGGGCAAGATCTGGGGAAAGGGTCAGGAGCTTCCATGTTCTCTCTGAGTATACCACTCTCCCCGGTCTCCACACACTCACCAACCTGGAAACTTTCCCAACCTTGTCCTTTTGCATTTAATGGCTACTTCATTATACAGGCATGATTGATTCAGTTGGCCACTGGTGATTGACTCAACCTCCAGCCCCTCTCCCCTCCCAGAAGGTCAGGGGTGTGGGATTGAAAATGCCAATCATCTAATCACAGTGTTAGTTCTCCCTGCCCAAGTCCTTAGGTGCAGTGCAAAAGTCGTCTCATTAACGTAACAAAAGAGACCTTTTCTGTTCAAGTCACTTAGGAAATTCCAAAGGTTTTGGGAACTCTTTGCCAGAAAGGGGAACAAAGACCAAATATATATTTCTTCTTATAATTCGCAATATCACAGTGATACAAAATAAATACCAACTGTTTTTCTTTCAATTAGCATGTAGTTTTCTCACCAAGATGGTGGTATTGAAAGAGCAGCTTCATTTGTTGATTAAAACCAGGAAGCTAGTGTGGTAGAGGACAAATTTGATTCCTCATACAGCTCTGGTCTTAGACAAATTACTTAACCTTTCTGCACCTCAGCCTCCAGATCTGTGTCATAAAGATGATAATATCTATAAGTATTAAGGTGTGGAGAATATTAAAGGATATAAGATCTGTTAGTCATCCACTCATTGTACAGAAGAGTGAGAACAGAAACGACGTTAGTGTTTGACTCTTCCTTTGGAAGAACAGTGGCCTTCCTTCACAGGATAGAACCTCTCTTCGGGTGGGGTGCCCAGGTGGCTCAGTCAGTTATGTGGCCGTCTCTTGATTTTGGCTCAGGTCATGGTCTCATACGTCATGAGTTTAAGCCTCTCAGTAGGCTGGTTGGGATTCTCTCTCCTCCTCCTCCTCCTCCTCCTCCTCCTCCTCCTCCTCCTCCTCCTCCTTCTTCTTCTTCTCTCTCTCTCTCTCTCAAAATAAAGAAACTTAAAAAAAAATCACACTTGGAGACCAATGCAGAGAAAACACCATGAACTAGAAGGGACCAGCCAAACCACACTTGTAAAGAAACAAGATTATTTATAATAAGAAACTTCAAGCAAATTGTATAGTTCCAAACTTCAAGAGGGTACATGGACCTATTAAAAATCATACCCTTGTATCATTTGCCAGTTTTCAAGCAAACAGTTTTGCAATTTTGTATGTGCTTAGGTGGCATATTCAAAACAAACAAACAAACAAACAAACAAAAATTGATGGAATGCGGGCTGAGCCCAATCTAGCTACGGGAAATGCTTATTAGCATGGATGCTAGAAACCTCCCACCCCCACAGGAGAGGAAAGAAATGGTGGACAGGCAAAGGCCCTCTGCCTGATCTGGAGTTGGCTTTGCCTGAGGAAACTGGAATGATTTGACCTTTCAAAGCTGCCTTCTGCCTCTGTCCATACCATGAACAACCACAAAATGGTAGCTTATCCACTATCCGGCTTCTTCCATGGAAGGTGTTAAAACTGCAGACTGCATTGGATTCAGCTTAGACTCTTGCTTCTTTTTTTTCTGAATGACAGTTTGGGAGACAGATGCAGTTCTTACAAAGAGGACTGTCTTTTATAAACAAAAACAAAAATAGAAGGATACATTCTTTTGCCCCAAAGAAACTGCTCCGAGTCCTGACTCAAGAAAGAAAGAAATGGATGATAGAATGTGTTAGCATAGTAACAGATTTGAACTCTAAATAGCTAATTTGGTCCAATACGCATTACATAGCATAATTATAAAGAAAGTGGTAGCAGAAAAAACAAATTGTTTTGAAGGCATTTGAGGCAGAGGGACAGAAAGATTTCTTGTTCTTATCCAAATGGATTAAAATAGGAAAGAGATGGTGATAAGTCATCTGTGTTCTGCAAAGTGCATGCCATATCCATGGTCCTTCAGGATACAGTTCTAATGAACTTTGAAAACACTCTTGTGTAGTGGGAGATGGAGAAGTAGCCCTTTGCTTCTTACCTCTAAGTGCCTTTGTTAGAGAGACTAAGAAAGGAAGGCTTAAATTTTAATCTTTTTTTAAACTGATGTGTGATTAACATATAACGCTGTATTAGTTTCACGTGTACAACGTAATTTGATATTTGAATATATTACAAAATGATCACCACAGAAGTGTAGCTAACATTTGTCACCTTACATAGCTACATAAAATTTCTTTTTCTCGCAATGAGGACTTTTAAGATCTACTCTCTTAGCAACTCTCAAATATGCAATACAGTATTATTGACTATAGTCACCATGCTGGACAGTACATCCCCCAAATTTTAATCTCTTGATGAAATAAAGTCCATCCATTCTACCTTTGTGGCTTTAAATATGGAATGATCTCAAGTGTCATTGCCTTGTTACTAAGAAATGCTGCGTCCGTCACTTTCTTTTGATTTTGTTATAATACAGCTACTAGGAAAGCTATTTCTCCCCAGGAACCAATTCTTGTTAGGTTTCCTCTCTCCAACCACCCCGAGTCCCAACAATTTTTGTTCTCAGATAAAATGAAGACCAATGTGGTTTTGTTCCTATATAATTTCAGTACATTCTATTTTTTAAAAAATAATAATTGATCATACCTTTGTAACAGAATACTTTTGTGTTAAAAGAAGATATGTATAATTATTGTGCAGCATGTTCAGTGAATTAGAGCTTATTTCGGATTTATTTTAAATATAAAGATCATAAAGAAAAAAAAACTAGAGCGTTTCCAAGTGAACTAAAGTTAGTGTATATGGTATCTGGCTAAATGTATGAGCCATTTTTTTTTAATAATATGAGGAAACAGATATTGAAACTGCAATCATCTTTCACAGTAAATACTGTTTTTCTTAAAGACTGCCATACAATAAAGTTATAACAGTGCTTGAAGACTTTCTATTTATAATTACACAAATATATGAGAAAACAATCTTACAGTTTTTTGAAAATATCACCTTGTTCATACTAAAATACAAAGTATAATTCTGCACAGGATATTCAGTAACTGCTGAGGAAAACAACCCCCTGCATATGAGATATATATCTTTGAAGCTTCAAGTTAACTATTTAAATTGGAATGTCACTGTTATTAATTTATCAAGTTCTCTGACACTGCTTAAGTGCCTCTGATTTTAAGGAAGAATCTGCGAACATGAAATCCGTAGGTTTAAGCAGTGGATATAATTTTTTTATTTTATAATTATATAGATACATTGTCTACTGTTATAATGACATAAAATATATATATGGCATAACATAAAATATGTTATTTGTAAAGCATGTGGCATAATACATAATATAGAATTAAATGTATAACATATTAAATGTTTGGTAGCTCTATGATTAATCATAAATTACTTAATACCGAATAATACATTATATGCGGCATATTTACCAAGTATGTTGATAGCACTAAACTATGACAGAATACCCACAGTAGTAAAGTTATCATGTGTTGTTTAATTCTCAAGTGGAAAATACAACTTAAATGGCATCTTTCACTAAGGGAAAAAGAAATGTACACCAACTGATTTTAGGAGCCCTTAGCACGTTGGCTTCAGGCTAAACATCTATGATGGCCAAAAGGCAAATAACTAAATGGTATATACTCTTGTGTGTTTTATTCAAAGAAAAAATGGTCTAAAATCATTAAACTTCCCAGGATCATTTGTGAACTACCTTTTGCTACAGATTAGGATGTATGAGATGTAAAGCCAGCTTTCCCCCCATTAATAATTCGCTTCACTTTCAGAAATAACAGCGAGTGAAAGTGCCCAAAGTACTAGTATTCACAGTCTCTACCCTCTAATGCTAAAAAGTTTTTACTCTATCTTGATGCTGCTGTTTCCTGGGATTGTGAAGTACTTTTGTGTCTGCCCCAGTGCTGGGATGTGCCACACCACCTGCTCAGAGACCGATGTGAATTAGCTAAACAATTTCACGTCACCCAGACCTGTTTGCTTGGATTCCTAGAACAGCTGACATGAGTTGGAAACTGTACACCTTAATTAGTTGCTCCAGCATAGTATACCCAAAAGACTGTTATGAGATGAAGTAACCAGAAAGTTCGTCTGCGTCTCAGCCCTGCCGAGCTGGCGATGTGGCTTGTCACAGAGTTTCTTTTAGCTTATGTGATTGCTCGCTCCACATGCTGCCATTTACAGTACACGGTATACAGTAAATCTATTTTTTGTCAAGATGGGCTGGGTTTTCACAGCTCTGCACATGACATCCAGTCACTCTTCTTGGCTCTTAATGCTTAACATGGTGTAGTCTTGATTTTTGGCTGATTGCCTCCAATATGTTCAATTTTGGATGATTTTTAGTGTAGGTTTATGAAACGATGCCCTAGAAATGTGAAAAATGTATAGGTTTCCTTAAAGGGCTTGCAGGAATCAGTCTGCTTCCATAAGCATCATTTTGAAACTGTATTTTCTCAAGCATTTGTGATGTGCCCTCAGTGGGCATTGGAGAACATTCAGAAAGCAGATAAAAGGAGATTGAGTAAACACTAGTGGCTGTTTCTGGGAAGAGGAATTAGGAATTGTGGTGGATAAACACTTTTCATTATGTAGTTCATCCGTTTGCTTTTTTAAATTTTTTTTTAAGCCTGGCACATGTCTCATTTTTCCAGTGAAAAAGTTTAATTAAGAGAAAGTAATATTCCCAATGCTATTGTCTTTGTTAAAATTACCTTCTGTCTGTCACTCATATTTTCATAGCACTGTTAAGTTCTGTAAACATGACTTTCAGTGTATCACGCTGGGCCTCTTTCTGAGCTTTCACTTGCCAATTTCATTTCTAAACCTTTTTACTGTTTCCACATGGACATTAGGATTTGAAATCCCATCATGCATCTCCATAGTCCCCTTCAACTACAGGACTGTTTCTTTTCAATATGTAAAAGTTTGTTATCTGTGTATTATTAAAACAATTTTGCATTATTTGAATTGTCCCGGATCATGTCCCAGGAGGCAGTCCCAGCTGAATGCCTTGTAGAACTTACTGGACAGAAGCTTGGTTCAGTTGGTTATGAATCGGCATTATCCACTGCAACCATGTCACTAAAACAAAGTAATAAAGTCATTAAAATAAATTTTAGTAAAAGATGAAACATGAGTGTGAACCCCAACTGATTTATAGCAAGTTGGTGTTTTTATTTTATTTGTTTTTAATAATTTAAAATCATCACGTGTAAAAAATTGCCTGAAAGAAACTAGGGAATAGGCGTGGAGGAAGTTCAGTATTTCATACTGAATCTCTTTTCTCCTTCACTTTTCCCTTTGTGCTTGATTTGTATTTGAATGTTTGTGAGGAAACTGTGCATAAACATTTAGTTTCTCTTTTCCTTCTCCTGAATCGGATGACCTTAACAGATGATAACAGTGTAGACCCAAGTAAAAAGAAGAGGATGTTGATACATTCCAGAAGTTATATAAATTATGTACTCCACATTGATTATTTTTAGTGTGCCTTATTAAAATAAATCCCCTGATTAAAAAAAATAGATGACAAATCATATTGTAATTTTAGGGGACTTATATGCCTCACCAGTTGACAGGAGAAAGTGAAACAGAGGCAGAGTGGGGACAGAAGGGGAAGGAAACTGGAGGCTCCAGTACCACAGTTAACTTGCCCAGGGGGGCAATCTACTAACTCTCTTATGAATGATTAAGGGGTTGGACTAGACAATCTTAATGTTCTTTCTAATTCTAACGTCTGTAAGAAAATCATCTAGGGGCTCTCTGGCTTTCATGACCCAGTGCCTAACACTATGCTTGTGGAGTGTTAATTTTACAGCCATTCCGTAAGCTGAGTTCTCTGGATACAAGAAATATTGAGAGCAAGACAAGTTACAAAAAATCCTTCTTGGAGCTTCCGGATAATTAACCTAGGCTTCTAATTTGTATAACTATTCTCTGATCATAGCAATAAACATTTTGTCTGTGTTTATCCAATATGTGCCAGGTATCAAGGTAAGTATTGTACATCTATTTTTGCCTAGAAGTAGACACTGTAACTTAGGTCTATTTTATAGATGGGTGAACAGAGGCTTCACATTTGCTCATTCAACAGATCCATATCGAATGACTATTCTGTGATAGGACCTGTGCTGAGCACTGAATTCATGGTGATGAATCAAATAGGCTGGGGTAGATCTTAGACCTGCCTTGCTCAGTCCCTCATGGGCCAAGTCATGAAGCAGATGATCAGCACAGCCAATAATCAGCACACAAGCAGCCGGTCAGTCTTGAGTCATTGCAGTGCACCTGTGTGTGTGCGTTAGGGCTAATGGGTGCTAATGGACTTGTGAATAACGTGACACAGAATTATACCTGAAATATGAAAGTTAGATGCAAACATACAGGGTGATTTTGACAGTGTTTCAGGGTGATGTGGCAGGGACTCCCGGAGTGCTAATGAGTAATTTGCACAATGTGGCAGCACCTTCATCTCATTTAGCTTAGTTATCACAACCACCAGGATGTGTCTCATGATGGAACTGAGAGCTGAGGATCACAAACAACTTGATGTTATCTACTGTCCAATTGATTTCAAGCTGGCTGCAGTAAAGTGTAATCTGCATGAAATCTACACATATGAGCATTCTTTCTTCTCAATTTCCAAATCCAATCTCCTGTCGGACTAACCCAGTCTGTGATCTCAGAGAGCTTACAGTCTTTTGGGGGGAAAGAGATGACTAGAAAAAGGAAAACAAAATCAAAATCCTAGATATAAGGTAAAACTATAGTGATAGAAAGCAGAAGGAAGGGGTTGATTGCAAATGGGCACAAAAAAACTAGGGCGATGGAAATGTTCTATATCCTGAGTTTTGTGGTGGTCACAAGAGATTGAATATATTATTTTTCAAAAGGTGTAAAAAGGTACATTTAATTTGTTGAATCGCTGTGTGGTACATCTGAAGCTAACATAACACTGTATGACAACCATATTTCAATGATTAAAAATTTCTTAAAAAATAAAAATTAGAAATGTACAATTAAAATTATTGAGTTTTATTGTATATAAATTATATTGTAATAATCTGTAAAATATTGCCACAAACTTTATAATTTTAATACTATTTTAAATGAAAAAATATTTAAGATTTTTAATTTGTTAAAATGTATATATACATGTATGGCTATATATACATACAGACATACATATATATAATCTTAAACAACTATATATAACAGATGAAAATATGTGTATGTACATATAATGCATGTACATATTTTAAGACATTTCTAATTTCTTAAATTATATATAATTGTATGTATATATGTACATACATATGTATGTATTTGTACATATGTATATCACATTTTGAAAAAGTGAAATGTAAAACCAGAATTTTGGAGAGCTTAAAAAAAAAACATCCTCCCTCATATTTAATGTGAGCAATAAATCCAAAATGGATTATTCTTGAGATAATCAAAAGTTACACTTTTCTGCACTGAGTCCTAAAATCATTTAAAACAGGCTTACTGGATTGACTTCTGAAACTGAAGAGGGTCAGCTGTCAAGGAATATCATTTCTAAAGTATTTCCACATAGTTAAGAATAAAGCACATAAACAAAGTATGATAAATGCTTTGAAAGGGAAAGGCCAAGAGCGCTATGAAAGAGTCAAGGTGAAGGGATCAGATAATGTATTTTTTAGAAAACAGAGAAATACTTTCAGTATTAATATCTATTTACTTAGTAAAAATAGGTTCTGGGAAGGAAAAAAAAAAACACCCCACAAAGTTATAGAGCAAGGATTTAGAAGTAATCAAATTAGTTCTCCTATGGAAACTTCAGAAGGCTTGGATGTTCTTAACTTGCTTATAATGAATTTCCCGTAAAGATGCTGCTCAGAATGTTTTTTTTTTTCCCTCAGTAAGCTTCCTTTTTACTTCCTATTTTTAAGTGTGTATCTCCAGACCACCAACAAATGGACCACTAATGCTAATATTGATCATCATGAATAGTTTTCACTAGTATCTTTCTTTTTATAAAAGCAATCACAGAAGATATTAAATTTATTTTAAAAGAGCTTCCATATTTAACATAATGTGCTAATAACTATCACACACTTGCCTGAAAAGATGGTAGTGATATGAAGACTGACTTCATTAGACAGTGACTATTACCAACGAGGAGCCAAGTGCCAGTGTCTCATAAAAGGGTAGGCACTGTGAAACAGAACAAGGTAATGCTGTGTGACTTTATATAGAAAAACACTATAGGGTAAAAACATTGACATGTTCAGTTAAAAATAATCCTTCAAAAGGCCAAAGTTAACAGTTAAAACCATTTTTTATCTAGAAATTGGCAAAAGATTTATCTAAAATGTTTATATTTTTGCCACTCCATAAATCAAAATTAGTTTTCCATTAAAAAAATTGGATCAGAGATGATAATCTTCTTGCCAATTTTTAGCTAAATGCAAATGGAAACATCTGAGATTTTCAACTGAAAACTGAAGTTTATAGATATATAGTAAAACTATTGCCTGTGAGCCTTACATTGTGAGATCTGAATAGCATATGAGGTTATGAATTAACAATAATCTCAGATACACAAAACCTAAAGCCTAGATTTGTTATTAATGTGTACACTTTATTATTTGATTTTGACCCTTTTAATGTTGATGGAAAAGTAACGTAACTGCTACCTATACTTTAAGTCTCAATTCAAGGTCAGGTGCTTACAATCTGCCCTCGTCACATCGTATATCTCTGCTTCATAGTACCTGAATTTTAACCTGCAGTCCTATCTGTATTTGATTAATACCTGTCTATTTACAAGTCTATAAACCACATAAGATCACATGCAGCTTTATTCACCATTTCACTCCTAGGACCTGATGTAATACCCAGTACCTTGTTGACTCTTAAACTTTTATTAAACGAATGGAATCTGATTGCCATAGGATAATTTCTATGGTTTTTCAAAATATAGCCATTAGTTTATTCATGACTGCCAACATGAGGTTTTTCCTTTCTGTATTTTCCAACTTTTACCTGCAGAAATTGCACCTTGTGCCTCAGGCTAGTGGTGGTGTTTCTCTCATCTCTGATTTCCATCCTCTTTCCCCTCTCCACGAATGTTACCATGCCCAAGGATATGCTGAGGGTATTGGCTCTTCCTTCCCTGTCACATCACACAGCATTATTTCCACCTTGAACTCCATTATCTGAGCCCTCTCTCTTACCTCCCTGAGAGTATCAAAACCTCTGGGGAGAGGAAGCACTGCTTTTCTTCCCCAAAATAATTTTGAGATTTTGGAATCCTAATAAAATGCTGGGAAAACATTATCTAAAAATGTTTTTGTTTCTCGAGAGACTGTATTTTTAGAATGAAATAGCTTCAGATCACCCTGGTCAAGATTTACTATATCCATGCAAGCTACAGATTACTTTCAGAATATGATGGTCTCCAGGCTTGGAAGAATTGGGCTCAGACTTCTACTGACATCCTTTCAGTTAAAACTATCAGGCGAATAGATGCTGCATGTATTTACATGACAAGCGTGTAACCAGACTGAGGATATATAAGATAGATCACCAGCTAGTAGTGTCTTAATAGTCAAAACGTATTTTATGAGGTGGAAAGTCAATGAACACGGAAGAGATTATTGGCAACAGTGTGACAACAGAGTTCCTGTTCTCCTTACCCTGGGGACAAAAGCAGACTGCTAATACGGAAACCAAAATATAGTTTTACGTTGGGCCATAAAGACAAAGCCAGCAATAAAAAAAACATTCATCCTTGATGATCAATTTCATTTATCCCATGTAGGCCCATTGTGGTAAAAGGGATGATTTTTACCAAAAGAAAAACTTTGAACAAATGAGCTCATTTCCATCATGTTGACAAGTCTTAAGTCATGAGACATGCTGAAGTATGTATCCCAAAGTGCCATTATAGAATCATTAAGCTGATTTCCTCATCAAAATATATACTTTTTTTCTATTTAAATTTTAAGGGAGAAGACAGGTGGTTAAAGACTAATACATTTTAAAAGAACTGATGGTATCTGGCCAGCTCCCCCTTGTCACACAACTCTTTGAATGATTAGGGGTACTGACTGCCAAATGTGTTTAAAAACTCATTTGAAATGAAGAAAAGACTCAGAAATAAACAAAAAGGGGAGGGAGAAGGAGGATATTTTAATTTCTCATTTTTTTCCTTGCTTTATTTTAAGATGAGAAGTAAAAGGGTTCTTTTATTAAAAAATGGCAAAAGTTGTATTGAGGTAGTCTGAAAACTCACATTTCAACTCTAAAGTCTGAAAGATTTTTTTCACTGTAATTATTGATCCGCAGATTTGAAGTCAGCAGGAGAATGAATGATATGATTTTAACATTTACAGTATTATAAAACTGCTTTCTTACAGATTAAGAGTTCTACTTAGGTATCCACGATAGCAATAGTTCTGTATTAAAGTATGCAGATAAAGTATGATAGTCCTGAAGTATCGAGAAAGCAATGCTTTTATGTGTTTAAATGTAAAAGTTGGATGCATCAGATAGCTATCTGTATTGGCATACAGAAAATACGCGGGCCAGTGTAAAGATGCACTCACACATATATGTAGGCGTATGCTGAAACACGTAGCTTAAAAGTTACCTGTGTCTTTTCCAAGGTTTTCACTGTCCATTCAATAGCCGTCCCTCTGGCCCAGAAGAAAAGGGAATATTTTTCAAGACAAGCTATAAAATACTTAAAAGTGTACAGAATCCTGAGTTTTCAAGCAAGATAGAAGAAATGCTGATACTATGTAAAGGGTACTTTAGAATGTACTTGAGTATTTGCCATTGCCGTAAGTGCAGGGAGGCACATGCCCATGGATGGGGGTCAAGAACGTGATTAGCGCCCCAGCGCACGGGACCAAAATCTGTCATGGTTCATTTGAACTGTGGCACTCCTTACAAAATAAAGGACATGCTCTGCAATTACCAATCTGCCCGGGCATGTACATAAAGAGAGCTGACAAATGATAAAGGAAATTGGAAAGGTTGAGAGGATGAAGTCAATAATAGATTTATCTCCAGACATTTAGCACTTGAAGTGCATCTGTTATACAATATGTAGACATATTTTACAGCAAATTTGGAGATACTGTGAGCCCACTGGGAAGGGACAATATCTAATTTTATATTCTATATAATTCTGAGCATAACTTTGGTGCTTAATCACTAGGAGGGGGAGGGGCCCCCCGCGCTTACAAAAGGAGAAATGCGTGAACAGAAGCATAACCTAGGGTGTTGCAGGCAGGAGCTGTGTGAAGGTACAGTGCAAAAAGAGCGGAGACACAAACACGATCAGAGAACTACATCTTATAAGCAACATGAGAAGATTGCATGCTGAAAGTTCTTTTGACTTAAAAGTCAAAATTTCTATTTTGTTCTCAAACTCAAGGGAAGTTATTGCAAGGTTTTATTGGAAAAGAGTAGAAAAGTTCAGTAAGAAATTGAAAACAAATTTTAACTAGATCTCATTGGAAGGCGTTTAGGAAACAATTTCATGCCAGCTTGAACATTATTTCCCCCCCAAAGAATTCATCTTGTTCTTTCAAAGACGTTATTTTACTTCCTGAATGCTGTAAATAGGATTAACCAGAGATATCATAAAGTATTAGCTTGTGTATTTCTAGTATTTACAATAATATGGCCCCGTTTGTAATATGCACGCAAAAGGAAAAAATTATGCCTCTTTATTTATAAAATCGTGATTTGTATGTGTACTTGAAAAATCTCTATTTTACTATCCATGCTTTTCTCTCCACCTATCTGTTTTCTTTCCTCTACCACACATGTATGGAAAAACACACATGTCTGAAGGCTTAATTTTGTGTAAATTTGTTTGGTATAGTTAAAAATGTGGAAAGACTGAAAAGGAAACAATACTTGAAAATATTTTTGCATCATATCTTATTGCCCTAGGAAAAGGAAAATATATGCGTTAGCCCTATTGTTACTTGTTCCATTGTACATGATGCTGAAGCAATCAGTCAATTCAGCTAAAAAATTTTTACCCAAAGCAGTACTTATGGCCCTGTAACTGAAATAGGCAGTCAGTTGGTTGACTTCTGCCACACCTCTCCACACATTTAATTTTGTAGCCAGTGTGTGAATTTCTCTCTGAAGTCTCTGTTTCAGTTGCCGATTAAAATGACTTATTTCACTTGGTTGTTGTAGAAGGTTATGTGACCAGGAATGAAGAGGAGTTGGGGCAGGGTCCCTTGCTGTGGGAGGGTTTTACGCTATTACTAAGAAGCCAATGGCTTAGCATTTGGTGTATGTGATACCATTCTCTCCCCAAGCCACAGTCCTCTGTTCTGTCTTGAGAACGCATGCCTGTACAATTTTTAAGACATTTCACATCAGAATCATCTGTCTTAGATGGGGAGTAACCCTAAGATGGAGTGTGGAAAGGCATAGCTTATTATTTTTCACTTCCCATACTGCCTATAGCACACATGTATGAAAACTTTCCGGTAAGAAAAATGACAAACTTACCACAACCTGGTACAAATATTTAAAAAGATTTGCCAGTCTTATTATTACTTATGTTTACCATATTCTTACAGTTATATCTATTCATTTTCTTCCCCACGTTTCCTTCTTCTGAAAAATAAAATACACGAATATTCTCCATTACATCAAGAAAGAAAAAGTTTAAAAATACTTTTAATAGGTAAGATTTATGCTCAGAAAAAAAAAAACTTCTATTTTTCTGATTTCAATATTTAAAGTAGTGATCATGATCTATATATTGATTAAAATAAAAAGTTTCTCTTTAAAAAAAAAAAAAAAGAAAGAACACCAGATCCTGGCATTATCTCAGCAAAGCTTACCCTAACGTTCAGGAAAGAATACAGATAACAGGAAGAGTCGATGACTCTTTTTTTTTGGAAGACACAGTGTAGTATCCTCTTTGGAACTTCAGCTGATAAAATCCAGCTACTTAACCAGACAGTTGTCTGAAAAAGAAGATATGCAACATCGTTTTAACGGAAGAGTTTTCTAACAGACTCCAGGGCGTTCTCCCTTGCATTGGGAAGGGACTTAAGACAACAGTTCTACCAGAATTTAACTGTATTTTACTTCAGCTTTCAGTAGTCATGTGGATCAAAGTAACCTTTGCATTCATAATGCAGACTCGGACTACACTCTGATTAGTTCCTGCCAATCAAGAAAAATCATAGCTCTTAAACATCCCCAGTAAATCACTCTTTGAAATAGTGTGGAAAGAATAATATATGGTCAAATGTACTAGGAGGAAATTGCAAGAAGCAATGGAATCTTTTAAACATATAGATAGATCTCTACTATTGCTTTTAACACGAACACAGTTTAAGAGAGTAAACATCAAGAACGGAGCAGTGAACTAAAGAGGATACAACAAGATACAACGTTCAATTGTATACTGGATACTAGCTGTATTTTGCAGCTGTATACTATTATTTTTAAATAAAACATGAGAGAAAAGAGCCAAATACTACTTTCTGAAAGAAAAAGAATAGAATACAAGTTCAATAAGCTAAGATTTTAGTGTGTTTGACATAAAATAAAAATGCACAACTGTGATTTGGAGAATGGTTAGGCAAAAGATTATTATGTGCTCCTGTATATTCAGAAAACTGTGTCCAGATCCATTTTATATTATGGGTCCCCTAAGTCCTGTGTGTGTCTTCTCATGTGAACATGAAGAATTCTGAACTAGACACTGTGGATGCACTCAGATAGGATGCATTTTGAATTATTTTATAACAAAATTTAAGTCAGAAAAAGAAATGTGAATTTTTGTTTTGGAATTTTGCAAATAGAAAAGAACGAATGAGTCAAAATAGGTGCTTCCAGCCTTTTTTTATTGATCAATTTATGGTTTCAAATAAAAATATTCTTTTAGATTTTCAAAATGGGAAAAATATATGTATATGAGTATATGTATTTTCTTCATGTTTCCAATATTAGCAATTACAAAATTGTTTTAAACATCGCTTCTTCTAAGAATGGATTCTCCTTTTTTCATGAATAAATATGGACTTATAAGAATTTTCTCAGATGTTTATAAAATACTATGGCAGATTATATTACCACATTTTATTCTTCTGTATACAATCTGAAGGTCACTTATGTTCTGTAATGAGCGAAGACTCTATTTTACTAATGTTTTCCATATCACATTTCCAACCTGATCTCCAGCTTTATCCTTGTAGTCTGGAAGTCATTGGGCAGACCAATTTATTGTCTAGGGTTAAATGAAAACAATTCTAAGAAAAAGCTGCAGTTGAGGAAAATGGAAATTAAGAGAATGATTTAATTTTAACATTTAAAAAATCAGGTGTTTGGTTTCCTTTCTCTTTCTTTAATGTCTGTTTGACTATGTGAACCTCTCATAATTGTTTTCCAAGTTAATTATCAAGAAAGCTTAGGCCTTTTCTGTTTTAGGTATTTTAACATGTTCTGTAGTGCCTTTTTCTATGTTCATGCTCTTTTCCCTTCTTCCATTCTGTATGTTTTCTTGACTCTTTTTAGTTGCTTCCTTTGATCCCTTTTCCCTCACTTAGAAGCTTTCTTTG
The DNA here is from genome assembly GCF_027475565.1 of Acinonyx jubatus. Lineage (NCBI taxonomy): Eukaryota > Metazoa > Chordata > Mammalia > Carnivora > Felidae > Acinonyx > Acinonyx jubatus. Next base: position 181,697,698 of record NC_069381.1, read on the forward strand.
ACTCTTCAGATTCTGGATGAATCAAAGCCCACCTCCATTGATACCTGGTCCTCCCCAGTCCCTGGTCCTTCCCAGCCCAGATATGCTAAGTGACACGACTGAGTTTCTCAGTAGATAATATTCTGCTTTTCCCCATACTCCATAGTTTCACTCACAAAAAGGAAAAAAATTCAAAATAGTGATTTTTTTTTGAAAAGGGTAATGAAATTACACATGCTAAAAATTAAATTTCATAAGCAAAATATATTATTTGTGTGGTAAGTTATTACAGTTTGGATCTATCAAAGCTTTGTTGAGACAAGAATAAAATAGGAATCTGTATGATTGCTATCATATATCTTTTTTCAACTAGAGCAAACTCCTTTTGGTTGGAGATATAGGAAATCAGGTAGTATCCTTTTGAAAACATGAGAAAAGTACATGTTGTGCAATTCTTTGAGGCTTTTGATATTATTGTTTCAAAATTGGTCAGAAATCAGGAAATATCCTTCTATGTTTTGGTCATTCTTTTTCTAATCAGAAACGTAGGATGACAAAGGCATAAAGGTAAATTCTGAGGGGGTATCAACCTTAGTAAATCATTGACATGCACAAATATGATATTTGTGCATAAAATGGTATTGGGCCATGTACATCACACAATGTAGAATTTTCCCAGCAAAAGAGGAGGCTCTTGTGTGATTTGGAAAGCTGTAGAAAAAATTTGGCCTCTGGTGTCTAAGGCAGTTGCCACCAGAGGGCGATGACTGTAGCAAACTTCATTCTACACAATTGCCTTTTGCTTTTTTTTTTTTTTTTTTTTTTTGTCCTGGTGGTCCAGTTAACAAAAATGTAACATACTCACAATGGAATGTTAAGCCTTATACAGGATCTGTGACTGTAAGTTCATTTTTGACTTCAAAAAAGAAGTAAATATTGTTGGTGTTAGTAAGGAAGGGCAAAGGGAAATGAAATTTCTTGCTAGATTTGCTAGTAGATTTCCCAATGAAAAATTGAAAGAAGACAATAGCACCTGAGTGGATGATTGAAACTCCAATGTACTTCTTCCCAAAAAGATATTTATTTACTCTGTTTTACTCCTCTGTTTTCCTTAGGAGTGACAGAACAAGTTGATGCCTATTGCCAATGGTTTCAGAAATCATTAATTTTGAAAGGATTTTTTTCTTCTTCTCCTTGCCAAGAGGCATCTTAGTGAGATATTTTGGATTTGGTCCTAAACATCCTTTATAGTTTTGTATACATTTTGTCTTGATCTGAGCATCAGACTACATAAGCGATAAGAGTGATGCATTTAATAGCACGAAATATAACATAATGCAAGCTTTAATACCTGGAATACAGTAAACCAGTAGCTTTGAGTTATATTACCCATCATAAACTTCTTTAACCTGTGGCTCATTTTCAAAATAATAAACGTAACTATTCCATAAAAATATCTCAACACAGAAGAGCCAGAAAAGTGAAGGACATGAACAGATGGTACATCAATCTTCTGCATTTATACAATTTGTTTTTTAATGCAAATAGTGTGGGTTGCCTGCTCATGCCTTGGATATTTGTTCCAAAGATGAGCACATTTTCTTATCTTTCTGGATCAATGTGACATTTGCAGTTATCATAAAGTGAGAGCCCATTTAATGATGCTAATGCTTCCTTAATGTAAAAATAAAATCACCTTCTTTATAAAAGCAAACAGATTAAAAGTCCCAAAGAGACCATTGAAATCTGTGACATTTGCAATTACTGGTAACTAGATGGCTTGATTATACACAGGTTAAAAAAAAAATCTTAAAAGCATTGTTTATGATCATTAATCAGAACATTAAATATGAATTCTGGGTTCCCCTATGAGCAAGAAGATAAATAAGAATCTGTTTGTATAAAGAAACCAGCAAGTTGCAGGCTTCTAAGAAAGAGTTACCACAATTAAATGTTACGTTAATAAGCTTCTCTAAATTTTAAGAGAGCTTGCAAGGATCTTTGAGGATCCTTAAAAATAAATGATAGTATTTCTGAGATGTAATATTTTTCTAAAACAGAAAACACACTTAAAAATAGTACAGTGATTTAGATAGTAAAGCAGTTTAGGTGTGGCACTATTTTTTTTAACTAAATTCATAGAAGGATTCCAGTGTGTACCCACCCACCCCCATATATTTCCACTTTCAAGGAGAAAAGTCATTTATAGAAGAAAAGAGTGATGTTTCTAAGGCTCATTTCGTTCCATCAGTAGAGCCTACTTGGCTACTTCATGGGGAGCCTGGTTTGGGAATTTATTTCTTTTTCGTGTGTATTGTGTCTGTTTTCGATGTTTCATACACATGCCCAGAGGCCGTCTGGCAGCATATACACTTTTTAAAGCCAATTTGAAAAAGCAAATCATTTTCCTTCCTGATAAGACAGCTGGCTGTTGCATACAGCCTTTTCCACTAGAAATGAGTTATGGTCACTAACTAATTCCAGAAGGTCCAAAGGGTTGGCATTTGATGAGAGCAAATTTTGATCACTATCAACTTGACATCAACTCCAGTAATGAGCTGACCTATGAGATAGAGGGCACAGGAGTGTCATCTAAGTAACCTAAGCTGCTTTGTGTAGTTCCCCAAAGAGCCTATGGATATAGAACAGCAACAACACCACCACCTCAAGAATGTTCTCTGAAACAAACGGAGATATGTCTTAGGTGTTTTTTATAGATCTTTTTGTAGATCTTATTTCCTGTGGAATCATTAGTGACTCCCGTCACTGGTAGGCGGGGCCAAGTCAACAAAGGTTAACTATATACACACCCAATTTAATAAATAGAACCGATGGAGCGAGGGAAATTTAAATCTGGGTAACAGGGCTCTTATTGCAGCAATTAAATCCTTTTCAGGCTCAGGCCTAAGTGCCCAGGGTTAAAATAAAAAATCATATTGACTTGAAATAATTGAATCATATTTTGAAATTTTGAAAAGAAAATACACATGCTGGCTAGGGCTTCAGCCTCTGAGGAAGGTTGCTCATTCAATCATCCATTTACCAACAAATATTTATTGAACACTTGTTTTGCAAGCCAAGCATACATAGGGACAGGTGTTAAGGGTACAGTAATAAGATGGGAATGCTCCCTGTCTTCACAGAGCCTGTGGTCCACTGGGGAAAATATATTAGACCAGTAATTATAATAAATAATAATAAAGATAACCATAGAGGATGCATAGAGTGTTTATGGAAGCAGAGTTGGAGATGTAATCTAGCTTGGAAGTCAGGAATGAGAGAAAAGAAAAGATTACTTCTAGAAGAGGGACTGGTAAGTGTCCAGGCTCAGTGCTGAGACAGAGAGATTGGAGGACATAAAAGTTCTGGAAGGCTCACATGGGTATAATGGAAAAGAGAGACTGATGAGCAGCGAAGATGGAGAGACAGTAGGCTCCAAGTAGTAGTGGGTCTTGAGAAGAGAGGCCGCTGAAGGATTTTACAACATGACAATCAGAGGAGATGGAGAAGGAATCACCAGGATTGGCTGAAAGGGTCAGGAAAGACTGTGTAATGCTGGGCATGTTGACAGCAGAAGCTTAGATGGCAAATCTTTACTTCCGGTAGCTAAAGAGTGTTCATGAGCCTCACACCTTCCTGCAGAACTGGTTAAACCCATATTCGCCTCAGCATACTCAAAAACGCTTTCTCAGTTCCAGCACAGCAACTGGCTAATAGTAGCAGCTTGATAAAATGTCGTGAAACAGAATCCAGAGCATGTATTAGTACTTGTGACTGCTGTACCACATTACCACTGACTTGGTGTCTTAAAACAACAGAAATTGATTCTGTCACAGTTCTGGAGGCCAGACGTCCAAGATCAGCCCCAAATCAAGGTGCTGGCAGGCTGCCCTCCCTCCTGAGGCTCTAGGGGAGAATTTACTCCTTGTTCTTTCTACTCCTGGAGTTTGTTGGCATCCCTTGGTTTGCAGCTGCATCATCCCACTCCATCTCTGTCTTTACTCTGTCATCTCCTCTGTGTGTTTGGCCGACCTCCCTCTGCCTTCCTCTTGTAAGGACACTTGTAAGAGCCTTTAGGGCCCACCCCGATTACACAAGACAACCTTCCCACCTCAAGGCCCTTAACTTAATCACACCAGCAAAGACTTTGCCATATTAGGTAACATTTAAACGTTCTAGGGATTAGGATCTGGTACCTTTGAAGGATCAGTTTTCAGCTTACCACAGTACTTATTCACAGTCCTTAGTATCTTCAGTATTGAAGGAAAGGGTAAAATAGCATTAGATGTCGCTGTTCTAGGATTTTAGGTCTTAAACTCCACTGTCCAAGCAACCATTCAACCTTGCTCTCAGTACGACTCTAGAACTCTGGCAGTTCTGTGCTGGAAGGGCTGTGTTGGTGTCAGAAAGGTACTTCGGAATAGGTTATCAGAAAGGTGCCTTGAGTATTTAGGGCTTGCTTGTGGTAGTTAAGTGTATTGTAACGAATGTGAGAGTAAAGCCAGTGCCATTTTCTGTTTCCCACAGGGATTAATTCCAAACGAGTGTTCTCTGTGGTCTCTGGAGGGCCTTGGCATCTGCTTAGCAGTTTCACTGAGATGGGTTAAACTTCCAAAGTAGGGTCTTTGTTTGAACCATACACTCAATGCTGGGAATGGTTCTTTTACTAAAACCAAACAAAAACCAACCAAGATAAATACCTTCTATATGCCAGGCACTGTCCTAAGTTCCAGCTCACAACTATTAGATCTTATGGGGGAAGTTCTACACTAGAAATAAATAAAATAAGTTCCAGGTGTCTCTGGTCCTGTAACATATTAGTCCTAGCCCAGAACATGGTGCCAGGGAAACTCAGAAGTGTTTTGGTCACTTTACATGTGCTGTAGTACTAAATTCTCCCAACTTTGTGAGATAATATCATCAGCACCATTTAACAAATAATAGATCATGCCTCAAAAGTTCAACAAATTTGTGAAGCCATATAGCTAATTTGGAGTGGATCTGTGAACTAGAATTCAAACCAGTCTGACCCCAGTGCTCATGATTATTTCATCATGACAACCTTATTTCTCAGAAGCAGAAATGGAGATTAGATGTCCTTAGATCCAATTTTGGGTTTGCCATTATGCCACACACCACAAGATCAATTCCTGAAAGAGGCCATTTCAGGATAAGTAGCAGGATGCATCATTTTACCACTACATTTAAGAAGTTTATTTCCTTAAGATGTAGTGGAGTCCAAAACAGCAAATAAGTTTAGCTAAACCAGTAGATCACAGGGCCATAAACATCCAGAAAATATCTTCATGAAATATTGCTCACCTTTTGAGGCTGCTGTTGTGGAGAACAGCCATGACTTTACATAAATCAAATATCCTTAAGGACATTGATAAAGACAGCCATCTTTCTGATTTCTTTTGTTTCAGATGAGACATGAGAAATGTGTGCCATTCTTGTCTTTTTTAAGTTTAATGATATGGCTTACTAGTATCAGCAGAGCTCTGAAAACATATTTTTCTGATTTACATGGCTTTTACATGAGTCAGAAACACAACTACAAATAGTAAAATTTTCTTATTAAGTCAATGGTAGAGTAAAATGTTCTGGACATGCCAAGGACATGGCTACTGCCTTCTCTTCAACAACCCTTGGCATCCTAAGGATGTCACACAATTTCTTCCCACAGCGAAGGACAGATTCATGCTGTTACTTTTTTTTTTTTTTTTAAAGAAATCTTGGTTGAAAGCACCAACAGTGATACAACTTGGTTCATTTTGTCATTTTTTACTCCCTTGAATTACTACATAAATATTAATAGCTAAACACATTGCAAACAGGTGGAGCTCATTCTGTCTCTGGAGCGCTGCCACCGTTATGTGATATCTCAGATGGGTGACGAGATTTTCCATGTGGGGAGGGCGGTCTGTCATTGCATGCCAACCCCATTGGACACACCCTTGGCTTGGAGTTCTTTATTTCCTGTGATATCTCTATGACAGCCTTCTTGGTCTTTTAACAGTTCATTCAGTAGAGTGGGAAGGAGTAACACACTCCATTTAAGAACCACATTCACTTCACTGTATATCTGGTTACTTTTTTTCAGACAGTGGCTGTGACTGATAAGATCATGGAAGAAAGCCCCCAGTGTTTAAAGGTACATATCAGCTATGCATGGAATATTTGTTTACCACACATCCAAAAATTTATGTATGCTTGATGACCTTTTCAAACTAAGGGAGTCACAGATTTATTATGCTAGATAATATTATGATAAAGTACCACTTTTGTCCCCTGATTTGCAAATGCACAGCTTAAACTATATATCCATTCGAAGTAAAAATTTGTTATCTTACAGTTATCAATTTGTAAGTGGTATGATTGTTTTTCAAAGGCCTTAGGTGTAGAGGCATGATATTTGTCTACCTTTTCATGCTGAATTATTTTCTTTATGTATATTTACCTTCAATGCACAGACATATTTCAAAATGAAATTCAGAGATCCGGCTGGACATAATGCTAGACCTGATGACTAGGTTATTCCTTCTGTGTCAGTAAAATAATCCATTTAAAATGTACTTGTTTTCACGAGAAGCAAGCACATTTAGACTCATCCTGGAATATGTTGAATGTGTGTGATTGTGTGTGACGTGTTATGACTAGAACATGCGTGAAGTTCAGTGTACTTGAATTTCTAAACTGGTTTACAACAGATGCACTAATAATTTTTGTAATAAAATTTTAAAAATTTGATTTGTGAGTCTAAAAGGCCCATCTTCAAAACCTTACGCATTACAGGGGTTTCTGACTAAGCCCTGCAGTTAGGCAAAATTTAAATTTTGTAAGTTCATGGAGGAGGTTTGATTTAGTCTAAATCATGGGGCAAGATTATATTTCTATTGTCATCTCATTGGTTATTTATCACTTGTTAACAAAGAGCAAAATATTGAGGTAAAATCACATCTTTTGTTTTTCCAATGAGGTAGCTGCACTACACATCTTTGACATTAATGCTTGTAGTACCCATTTAAAAATCTGCATTAAAATCAATTAGTAGTCCTGTTAGACTTGAAGCAGTTGGCCAGTTTTTAGGAACTTTTTCCTTCTCCATTTTTAGGTCAGATTCAGCTCCTTCCCCATTTTCTCTGCCTGTTGAGCATTGCCTGGGGGCAAAGGGGCCCTCTTCAAGGTGGGTTCCACATGTGCTTTTGGGGAGAGAGCCCATAACTTCCATCCATTTGTACAGGAATCTGTGACAATCTACTGTATGAACCCATACACTTAAATGATTCAAACTATGGTAGAAGTGTCCAGAGAAATGAAAACCAACAAATGATGAGAAGATGGGGACATGGCTTCCATTTTCATCAGCCTTTCTACAGATGGACAATTTTGTTACAGGGAAGATGAGCCTGGTGTGACTTAGGACTTCAAATTCTCCACACAGCCTTTTGTTCAGAGGTGTTCCTGAATCAGAGATCTGCAGATACTCTATTAGATATTCAAATGTATTTTGATGTTTTCTTATTATTGTAATACTGTTAAACGTATACACTCCTACATACAAGTTGAACAAACTCACAAAACCATAATTTCTTATTTAATGGTTCCCTTGTGTCCTCATGGGAACACTTCTTAGTAGGTGTAACAGAATACTGAACCATTAAGCAGAGAGCCTGAATGCCAGCCTGATTCTACTTCTGGTTAACTGGCGACTCTGAAGAAGTCACCTTCAGGGCCTCATTTTCCTCATATGTATTATATAGAAGACATTAGATGGAGTCAGATGGACCTGGATTCAAATTCCAGGCCTATCACTTACTATTGTGTAAACTTGGGCAAGGTACTTATTTTCTTGCTGCCTCAGTCTCCCCACTTGTTAGGAAATATGTATAACCATGAAATTATTTCAGTAATTAAATGAGGCAATACAGATAAGGGGTTAGCATAAGACCTGACACATGATAAACATTATAATTATTATCCATAAAGGGTGATTTAATGACAATTCTTAAGAATTAAAGTTTTGTTCTCCTGACTTAAAATTATTCCATCATTTTATTTTTCTCATAAGCTCAAGAAAAGGTAAAGAAAGAATATTGCTCACTTGTAGTAAGTAATATTATGTCCTTTTCTCCTATACCTTATTTTGCTTCTATTATGTGCAAGCCCCAAAAGGGGTTAAATAAAATTTGCTAAAAAGGGGCTAAATTTGCTAAGTAAAAATGGAGCATTGGCATGGATGTATAAGGAGAACACTGAGTGAAGGGGACCACGTTACAGGAGAGATGACTGGTTTATGGGTCTGGGGATGTTCAACCTAAAGAGACATTGGCCCAAAGCAAATATTAGGTCATCATAGAGTATTTAAAAGAAGGGTTCATGGAAGTCTCAGCACATATTCCCATGATGCTCATGGGCAGGTATGTGACAAGGTGAGCGGAAGTTATGTGAGAACAGAATTTGTCTCTCAGTAACATCACCTCTAATGTCAGAGCTCACCTGAAAATGGAAGCATCAAATTACTCAGGGGCACACTGGTTTTCAGTGGTGAGAGGTTTCAGACTTGACCCAAGCCTCACAAAAAAAAAAAAAAATTTGCTATTGAAGAAAAGTTGTCCTATATTTGAGCCAAAATCTGTCTTTCTATATTTTCTACTTTTTCACTTCACATTTTTCACATCTATTTTCTAAATTAGCCATTTGATCAACTGTTCTTTGTGATGTCATTAATGAATTTCTGAATCTAATAAGCAAAGTTTCAGCTCTTAAATATGTTACATCTGGTTTTCAGTGCATACTCTGTAAATGTTATTGTCATGACCCTATCATTCTCTAAGCCTGAGATTTTGCCATAATTGACATTGTTTTTTTTCTCGATACTTTCTCTGGTTTCTACAAATCCATTTGCAAAATGCATATTTGAAATATCTTATGCAGTCATTTTTTTTGGCTGTTCTTAGGTTCTTTTTTTTTTTTTTTTTTGGAATTTTCTCTCCTTGACCCAGAAATATAAGAGGCTCTTGATTCTTTTCTCTTTTCCCTGGGTAAACTTATCCCATCTCAACATTGGTGCATAGGGAGAATGAAATTTTGATGCCCTAATTGTCCATTCTGTGTCATGACTTAACTTTTCTTCTATGCATTTGGAATGCTGCCAGCTTTGAACCATCTTTGGGAGAATTGAGAAAGTGGTCACTCAAATAATTTTCTTTAAGATTTAATTCCCCCATGGAATTCAGGTTGAGGAAGGTAACTCTCCAAAATCTCTCTGGTCCAGACCACTGAAGACACATTTTCCAGCCATTTCCTGAACAGACCAGAGCCCTTCAAACTTGTCATTTTTCTCCCAAAAGCTTTCTCTTCATGCCTATGCCTAGGGATGTACAACCGTCCAATCACTTGCTCAAGAAGTTCAGGAGGAATTCTGGCCTTTTTCTCCCTGAAACTTGAAGGGATTAGGTCTCAAATCAGCTGCCTTCTGTTCTGTCTCACTGGCAACATTTAGCTCTTTATTACATTTTATTTGGATTGTTATCAGAGGGAAATAGCCTATACCTATATTTCTCGCTACATGATATATCACCTAACCATCACCACCATCTTCAATCTATACTTCAAGATTGTCAAAAGGAAATCTTCTGAATCTAAATAAAATCTGTGTTCACTTGGTTCAATCTCGGCTCATTCACTGGCATGGCATACAAAGTTTTCTACCAGCCAGCCCAGGTTAACTTTCCTAAGCCCCTAGTACAGTCTGTCTTCTCCTCCTGTTAGACTACTTGAAGTTCTTTGAATACATAACATTTTGTTTTTCTTAGCTTTTATGTTTGCTATTACCCTTTCCTAAATGCCATTTACCTCTTTATCTATCTGGTGAACGTGACCTTTCTTTCATTATTTAATTTAAATTCACCATTCTTGTTAAAATACTTTGATCCCCCAACTGGGGGGGGTATTGAGTAGAGTGTCTGGAACATAAAACATTCTTAATAAGTATTAAATTTTAAATATATTATTTTTAAATGGGAGTATAATTGGCATATAACATATTGGTTTTAGGTACACAACAAATATACAGTTGACCCTTGAACAATGTGAGAGTTTGGGGCACTGATAAAATCTGTATGTAACTTTGACTCCCTGCCCCCCCCCCAAATTTAACTACCAGTAGCCTACTATTGACCAGAAGCCTTATCAATAACAAACAGTCAAATAGTCAATTGGCATATATTTTGTATGGTAGCTGTATTTTATACTCTATCCTGACAATAAAGCAAGCTAGGGGAAAAAATGTTATTGAAATCATAAGGAAGAGAAATACATTGACAGTCCTGTAGTGTATCAAAAAAAAAAATCTGTCTATAAGTGAGCGTGCCCAGTTTAAACCCGTGTTGTTCAAGGGTCAGCTGTATTGTGAACTGACCACCGCAATAAGTCTAGTTAAATATTTTATGAAAAATACATGTTACATTATGATTATGCTATTGAAGATGGAATGCAGGCTCTGGATATCAGGTTGTACCAACATAATTCTAGGTTTCTTCCAATCCAAGATTCTACAGTTCTGTGATTTATTTTGAACTGTTTAGAAAAATCTAATATTAATCCCATTTCTATCTTCCTTCAGTTAATATGGCAAAAATACATTAAAGCCTCAACAATATTTCTCAATTGACTAGGCTTGAATTCCTGGAATTAATATTGCAATCCTAACTCTAAGACTGTGATGTCATATTGACATTTCAAAAAATACATCTTTTAGCTCACTGGCACCTCAATGGAATTCTTTATCCAGGAAGGTTCCTCATTTATTTTGTGCCCTGTATAAGGCATATTTTATAGGATGTAAACATTAAATCACATTTTGTTACTTCCCTACCTAGCCCTACGGTCTATTTTAAGTTTGAACAATTCCAAGCCAATGGTCTTGCCTTACCTTATAGAGGAAGAATCCTGGAAAAGAAAAATCTCTAATTTTTCCATCAAAATGTGTCCTTAAATCTCTCTCTACCCCACCACAGTGCTCTGTGTTTTTACTTTCCTCTTTCCCTCTCCCTCTCTGCTGACATTAGCATAAAAATGTGCTACCCTAACTAAGCAGTCTGTTAACTGATAAGCTATCAAAAAATCATCTGTTATTTTTATAGCTCAAAGGCAGATGCCATTTCAAGAACTAGAGTTGAATGAGTAGGGTTTGTTAGTGCTTTTTAGATTCATCATTGTAAACTTGAGGTATTTTAAAATGGAATGATTGGAAGCTTGAAATATTATCCCATGAGCAATCAAGCTTTAGAATTTTGTTAGCCTTAAATTTTTGTCTGCATAAAATCATTTCATATCACATTGTATCATAAAGAATCTTGGTTGTTGTCTAATGTTTGTATGGAAAATCCTGCATCAAATCAGACCATTGTAATTATCCAGGAAAACTCAGATCAGAACATCCCCTTCTGGTCCAGCAGGGGCCCCTTTTGCCATGAGATGCTTTTCAAAGAGTCTCCAAAACAGCAAACATGTGCTTGGTAAACAATTGTGTTCTCAGGTTGCTTTTTGGAATTACTTTGGGCATAATAAGGTGGCAAGCGGGTCTGCTCCAGGTCCCAGGCCTCAAGACTCCCAGGATTGCTCTTGGAGGCTTGGATTAGAAGTCAATTTGAATAAAAGGATTATTTAAAAACCAGGGAACCTGGCCTGCCAAGATTTGTCACTGTTATAAACTGCTTTTGTATCACAGGAGCTAGTCACCCATTTTAAGATCACCCATTTACAGAAAAAAAAAAAAAAGTCACGATTTACAGAAAAGGAAAAGAAATCCACAAATGGTGGAGAGGCAGATGACCCATTTAATACCACAGATACCAGAGCAGTGAACATGACAGTGGGTCAAGATGTATGTATCATTATGCTCCAATATATTTTATATTGTGCAATCCTCCAAAAGTGCCTTGAGGGATTGAAATTTGATATACTGACTGGTGAACTATTTGAAGTATATGATCTCAACAGCTCTTAAATTCTAGCCATTGTTATCATAATCAATACATAATTTTCACAAATAGCCAACATCTTATAGAGGGTAAACCAAGTAAGTGTGTGTGTGTGTGTGTGTGTGTGTGTGTGTGTGTGTGTGTATGATCATTAGGTGATTATTTTTAAGTAATATTTTATATTATACAAGTATTAAATGAATACATACTTGTAAAACTTCGAACAGGACAGAAATATATTGAGTAAAAAGATATTCTCTCCATCTCCACATACTCAAAAACTAAATACCATTAAAAATTTAATATATATCCTTTGAGGTCTTTTACCATGCATTCATAGTGTATCTATCTTTCTATCTGCCTATCTAAGTGCCTGCCCAGCTATCCATGTGGAGTTTTAGACATAATACAATTTTATTTCCTTTATTTTGTTTTTAGGGAGACATTGTTTCATATGCACCCAAGATTCAGGAATTAAACTGCCTGAATTCAAAATCTTTAACTTTCAGGGTGCCTGAGTGACTCAGTTGGTTAAGCATCCGACTTTGGCTCAGGTCATGATCTCATGGTTTGTTGAGTTCGAGCCCTGCCTCGGGCTCTGTGCTGACAGCTCAGAGCCTGAAGCCTGCTCCAGATTCTGTGTCTTCCTCCTCCCCTACTCGCACTCTGTCTCTCTCAAAAATAAATAAACATTAAAACAAAAATTTAAAAAAATAAAATAAAAAACACAAAATCTTTAACCTTCCACAAGTCATTTGACTTCTCTGTGCCTCAGTTTCCTCATACTTAAAATATGTGTAATAATAGTACTCACCTCAAAAAATTTTTGTGAGAAATGTATGTGGGTTCCACAGTTCTGAATATTTCACATATTGTACACATGAAATGCTCCTAATTATCCTTAGCACATAGTAAACATTACATTATGTTATTATTATTTTTTACTCCAACATCTTCTTTTTGCTTAATAATATATCTAATATGTCAGGCACCTGGGTGGCTCAGTGGGTTAAGTATCTGACTTTGGCTTGGGTCATGATCTCTTGGTTTGTGAGTTTGAGCCCCGCATTGGGCTATTTGCTAACAGTGCAGAGCCTGCTTCAGATTCTTTGTTTCCCTCTCTCTCTCTGCCCCTCCCCCACTCATGCTTGCTATCTCTCTCTCTCTCTCTCTCTCTCTCTCAAAAATAAACATTAAAATACACACACACACACGCACACACACACACATCTTTCCAGATCACTCCTTAAAGATCTATCATATTCATTTTATTTCTTCTTTTATTTATTTAATTTTTTTAGAGAGAGCACACACACACACACCTGTGCATGCATACTGGTGAGGGGCAGAGGGAGAAGAGAGAATCTTAAGCAGTCTCCACACCTAGCATGGAGCCAGATGTGGGGATCCATCTCACCCCCCTGGGATCATTACCTGGGCTGAAATCAAGAGTTGGACACTTAACCAACTGAGCCATCCAGGAACCCCTATCATATTCACCTCAAATACTGCATAGTATTCTAGACTCTGGAAGTAATTTATTTATTCCCCTATAGAGGAAATTTTAGTTCTTTCCTTTTCTTTTCTTCTCTTTTCTTCTTGTTTTATTTTTTTTTGCAATTAGCATAATGTAATGAGCATCTCCGTGTGTGTGTGTATGTGCACGCATGTGCATGTATCTGCATTTATGTGTCTGTTTATAGCACAGATTCTTAGAATTGCTAGATCAAATGTTATCCATATTAATAAAATTTTAGAAACCCCCAGATAGTCCTCTAAAATGCTACAGAAATGTGCATTTGCACCAACAATGACTACAAACATCTTTACCACCTCCCTTAAATCCTGCACTGTAACCAAATCATTCCTTACAACTTCTGTAAAGTTGAAATGTTTTTTTTTTTTTTAATTACAGTGGTCTCAGTGGCACAATTTGGCATTCCCAACCAAATAGAATGTTACAACTTTCAAATTTCCATGTAATCTGACGGGCAAAAAAAAAATAGTAATTTTTTTTTCTTTCTAATTTTGTATTTCCCTTATTAATGATGAGGTTGGGCACCTTTTCATGGATCGTGTTTATTTATGTTTTGCTTTTTCTTTAAATTGATGATTTTAATGATCTAATATATTATAGATGTTAATCATTTGAATCATGTGTGTGAAATAATTCACCCTGTTCTTTTACCTGCTTTTTAATTTAATGTGCTTTTTGTTATAAAAGCTTTAAATTTTAATGTTTTTAAAAAGACAGTATTATTTTTAATGGCTTCTGCATTTTGTGTTCTATTGTGAGATAACGGAATATGTGTGTATATATATATATATGTCTCTGTCCCTGGTTCCTGGTACAGAACTCTTAAAACCCTTGTAAATTCCTAAGTGATAAGAACACTGGGAGCCTCTATTGTTCTAATATTGACTTTGACCCCATCCCTGACACAAGGCTCCTAAAAACCTGTGAATTCCTAAGTGGTAAGAATTCTAGGAGCACTTTTTTATCCTAGTGAGATGACTCTGGCTGGGCTCCTGGATGGGGGCTGGTCCCCCAAAAGACCAAGTCATGATTAGAAGTTTGAAATTTTCAGCCTTACCCTCTCATCCTCCAGAAAGGAGGAGGAGCTGGAAATGGAGTTCATAATTGGTCATGCAATGAGGATGGCTCCATGAAATCCCAATAAGATGGAGTTCAGAGAGCTTTCAGGTTGGTAAATTCACAAGAGAAGGATGATGCACCCCAACTCCATGGGGATAGAAGCTCCTGTATTGGAGAACCTCACAGACTTTGTCCTATGTATCTCTTTATCTGACTGTTCGTCTGTATTCTTTATTACATACTTTAGTAAAGTGGTAAATGTATAAGTGTTTCCCTGAGTTCTATGAGCCACTCAAGCAAACTAATTGAACACAAGCAGTGGTGGAGGGTCATTGGGCACTCCAATCTACAGCCCATAGGTCAGAAGCACAGGTGATAGCCTGGGCTTACTACTGGCATCTGCAGCGGGGATGGGGGCACTGGGCAGTCTGTGGGACTGAGTCCATACCTGGGACATCTGACACTGTCTTGAGGTAGTATCAGATGGAGTTAAATTGTAGGACACTCAGCTGGTGATGTAGAGAATTGCTTGATGTGGGGAAGAACCCCAACATGTTTGGTGACCATCATTGTCATAAGTGAAGTGTTCTCTGTGAGTAGTAAAGGAAATACACAGTAGAGAAACACAATGGGAAGAACTGGGTTTTTCCTTTATAGGTGTAACATATATTAATCCTTTTTATTTTTGGTAAGTTTTAAATCTATAACTCTTGACTCTACCTGAAATCCATGTTTCTGTAAGAGAAAGTATGAGGTTTTTTGGTGTGAGACAGAAATCTGTTTTACACGCCCCATATAAAGAGCCATGTCTAATACCACTCATTAAGCAGTCTATCTTTCCCCTAATTATTTAAAATGATATCATATCACATACTAAATACACATAAATAAGGAGTGTAATTCTTCTCTATTCTGTTCTATTAGTGATTATCTATTCTTGTGCCAATACCACACATTAAAAAAAAAATTTAATGTTTCTTTTTGAGAGAGACAGAATGTGAGTGGGGAAGGGGCAGAGAGTGAGGGACAGAGAGACACAGAATCCGAAGCAAGCTTCAGGCTCTGAGCTGTGAGCACAGAGCCCGACACGGAGCTCGAACTCACGAACCATAAGATCGTGACCTGAACCGAAGTCAGATGCTCAACCGACTAAGCCATCCAGGTGACCCAATACCACATGTTTTTAATGAAAATAGTTTTATAGTATATTTTATTACCTATCAGAGCATTATCATTATTAGTCTTTTTTTTTTAATCTTTTCAGCTGTGTCCATGCATAATCTCTTCCAAATTAACTTAATAATCAATTTACCAAGCTCTGTAAAACCAAATTGGAATTCTGATCAGAACTGTGTTAAATTTATAGATTAATTTAGTTTATTTTTTTTAAATCCTAGGTTTATTTGAATTATTCCATTCAGGTACATGTTATCCATTTTCTTCTGTTCTTCCTATTTTCTTTCTAACCTATTATCTTAGTTCATTTGAATTTGGCTTTACCTACCCTGGAACATGGTATTTATTTCAGTTTCCGAAATAAATTGCATATTGCATAGTATGTTCCTCATGATCATGTTGTAATTTTCATTATGAAATAATAACAATAATAACGATAGACTAACCCAGCAATAGCACTTACTTTTTGCCAGCCACTTTACCATCAGCTTTACATGGATTCACTTATTTAATCCATTCAGTAACTCTGAAGTAGTTATAATCTGCACTTTTAACACATGAGGAGACAGAGGGGCATCTGGAAATTTGCCCAGGGTCATAGAGCTAGAAAGCAGTGGAGCCAGGATTCACATCCTGGCAGCCTGGCTCTAGCATCTTTGTCCTTAAGGACTATTCAGATATTTTATGATTATATTTCTTATATGATGATACCTTGTATTGCAAGTGATACTGTGATCTTTTTTCCTGTTAATTTTCTAATTGCTTATTGATTATATATAGAGAAAGGTTAATTTTTGGCAAGGTCTTGTATTATAAACATAGCTACTAGAGACACTTTTAAATATCAAATATGCTCCTGCTTTACGTCCAAAATTAAGCAAAGTGTCAGTCAGTGGATGCTTAGTTTTACCTCCAACTCACCAGTGGAATGACCATGTTGCACCGAATCACTGGTATGTTTTGGAGTTCATCAAAAAATTTAAAACGGAGTCTTCTTTCTTACTGTGTCTTCTAAGGAATAAAGGGACCCTTCACTCATTTATCAAACCTTTATTGAACATGATGGAAGCTGTGCTCATTGTAGCATATGGACAAGGCGAATGGGAAATATGATTGCAAATTGATAGTTTGTCAGTAATGAGGGTTTTTTAAAAGTCAGTATTGAAAATAATTATGCTATTTACATAGATACTTGTTGATCCTGTATTTGAGTTAAAGCAACACTTTTTAAAAAATTATTATGGATAAAATTAGGTGGTTTGCAACTACATGACATAACGTGGGGAAAGGGTCATCCATGATTTTTCCTGTCCTACCTGTATCTGTTATTCTCTTTCTCTTATCCTATACCTGTCCCTAAGTTTTCATTTTACTTAGAACACTTTTCTACCCAGTGAAAACCTTAAGCAAGCAATGTGACTTCCCGTAAAACAAACAAACAAAGCCAGGGGGTGACATCCAGGAGATGATGGAATAGGAAGCCTTGGACCCTCCATCCTCACACGAAAACACCAATTTAACAATACATGGATCAACTTCCTCTGGGGGAAATCCAGGAAACAGTTAGGAGGTCCCTGAATCCCAGATACATCCAAGTACATCAGGTATCCAGGTACACTGATGCTGGCAGGAACATGTGTGGCACTCACCCACCACAGTCCTTCCCCCCAGCTCAGTGTGGCACAAATGTGACAAAACTCCCAGCTCCTGGTTTCACCATAGAGAGGGAAAGAGAAGACTAAAACCTAAGTCTAACATGCAGGCTTTTCTGGGGGCTGCCCAAGGACCAGCCGGAATCTAAGCACCGACAAGAAAGGGCACCAGGTTGGAGGCTGGTAAGTGTAAAGGCATATATTTGTGCTGCTTTCATTTACACACAGTAGTTCTTCCTTCCAGGTCAGCATGGAGTGAGTAGGAGAAAACCCCCAACATCCAGCTTCTCCCTCAGGAGACTTAGAGTTGGAGCATTCATCCAACATTTCAGATTTGCCAGGGACTGCCTATGAGACTGGTTTCTATTTTACCTGCTTCAGAGCATTGATGGGACTTGGCATACTCTATGCCCCAGCGGCTACTGAGAACAAAAGAGCTCATGGTGGCCCCAGAGAACCTATAGTTCTGCAAACACCCAAGGGGAGCAAAAGATTACATGCTCTTGAAAAGGGAAACTGGAAAAATTTTCTCAATAGGAATTTAAATGTACTAGCCCAGAGAGGATATGTGCACAAAAAAAGGTTTGAGAAGCCCCAAGAATCTCTAATGGGGCTGATTGGTGAAGGTCTTTGCTTATACAGACTATACACTTGGAGAGGAGGCTGTTTTTTATGTGTGATCCCAAAACAAAGTTAGAAAGCAGATTTAGAAAATAGGGAAACATGGCCCAATAAACAGAACAAAATAAATAACCAGAAGTAGTCTCTAGAGAGATAGAGGTATATGAATTACCTGACAAAGAATTCAAATTAACCATTATAAAGATGCTCAACCAGCTCAGCAAAATGGTTCATGAACAAACTGAGAATATTGATGGAGAGATAGAATATATAAAAAAGAGCCAAGCAAAAATTTTCAAGCTGAAGAATATTCAAATTGAATTGAAATTGAATGAAAACATTCAATAGAGAAGTTGAACAGCAAAAGAATGAATCCATGAACTTGAGGAGAGTCCATTTGAAATTATCCAGTCAGAGGAACAAAAGGTAAAAGAAGAATGAAAAGGACTGATGAATCTCCTAAGAGATTCATGGGACACTGTCATGAAATAAAATAATTATATATTATAGGAATCTTGGAAATGAGAGAGAGAAAGAGCACAGAAAGCTTATTGAAGAAATTATGCCCCCCAGATTTGCCAGCCTAGGAAAGGAAATAGACGTCCAGGTTCAAGAAGCTCAAAGGGTTAAAATCAGAGTAAATCCAAGGAAGTCAATAATGAAACACATTGTAATCAAACTATCAAAAGTTAAAGAGAGTATTTTGAAAGCAGGAAGAGAAAAGACACATACAAGGGGTACCTATAAGATTATAAGCAGATTTCTCAGCAGAAGTCTTGCAGGCCAGGAGGGAGTGGAAGGATATTTTCAAACTGGTGAAACAAACAAACAAACAAACAAACATGCCATCCAAAAACTATGCCTGGGGGGCTCAGTGGGTTAAGTGTCAGACTCTTGATTTTGGTGCAGGGCATGATCCCAGGGTGGAGGGATTGAGCCTCACATTGGGCTCCCCGCTGAGCGTGGAGCCTGCTTGAGGTTCTTTCCTCCTGTCCCTCTCCCCCTCTCACACATGCATAGTCTCTCCCTTTCTCTCTGTCAAAAAAAAAAAAAAAGTATGTCTGGAAAAACTGTCCTTCAAAAATGAAGTAGAAATAAAGATTTTAGGGACGCCTGGGTGGCTCAGTAGGTTAAGTGTCTGACTTCACCTCAGGTCATGATCTCATGGTTTGTGAGTTTGATCCCCACATGGGGCTCTGTGATGACAGCTCAGAGCCTCGAGCCTGTTTCAGATTCTGTGTCTCCCTCTCTCTCTCTCTCTGCCCCTCCCCCCGCTCATGCTTTGTATCTCTCTGTTTCTCAAGGGTGAAGAAACATTAAAAAAAAAAAAAAGACTTTACTGGATGGGCAAAAGCTGAGGGGATTCATCATCACTAGACCTACCTTACAAGAAATTCAAAGAGAGGGTCCTCCAAGTTGAAATAAAACAACACTAGACAGAAACACAAAGCCCATGAAAGTATGGAAAGCTTGTTGGAGAGGGCAAATACACAGAATACTGTGATGGGAGTGTGGAAATAACTTTAGTTCTGGTATGGAAGTTAAAAGGCAAAAGTATAAAAGACAACTGTAAATATAAACGTATGCTAATGGGTACACAATATAAAAAATGTATTTTGTGAAAGTGTGAGGGAGGAGAAGTAGAAGAGTAGAGTTTTTATATGTGATTTGATATCAACTCAAAATAGATTATTATAACTACAGCCTATTTTATGTGAGGAATTAGAAAAAGAAGAACAAATTTATCCCAAAGTTAGCAGAAGGTAGAAAATAATGAAAAACAGAGAAGAAATAAAATAGAGAATAGAAAAACAATTAAAAATCAGCAGAAATAAGAATCAGCTTTTTTTAAATCTCAACAAAACTGACAAACCTTTGGCTAGACTAGAAAAAAAAAAGACTCAAAATTAGAAGGAGGAGACATTACGACTGATGCCACAGAAAAGAAAAAGATTATAAGAGACTACTGTAATTATACAACAACAATTTGGATAACCTAGAAGAAATGAATAAATTCCTAGAAACATTCAACCACCACGACTGGAAATCTGAATAGAACTATAAAAGTAGGAAGATTGAGTCAGTAATCAAAAATCTCCCAACAATAACAACAAAACTCCCCAAACCAGATGGCTTCCCTGGAGAATTCTACCAAACATTTTATCAAACATTACCAAAATTCTTCCAAAAGATCAAAGAAGAGAGAGTATTTTCAAACTCACTTTATGAGGCCATCCACAATCTCATACCAAAGCCAGAAAAAGACAACATAAGAAAAGAAAAAGCACAGGCCATTTCCCTGATAAACATAGATGCAAAAGTCTTCAAGAAAATATCAGCAAACAGAATCCAACAGCACATTAAAAGGATCATAAACCATCACCAAGGGGACTTATCACTTGGATTCAAAGATGGTTCAACATAAGAACATCAATCCCATGAACGGATCTGTATACTAAAAACTATAAAACATTGATGAAAGAAATTGAGAAGGCACAAATAAATAGAAAGATATTCTGAGTTCATGGATTGGAAGAATTAATATTGTTAAAATATCCATACTTCCCAAAGGAATATACACTTTAAATGCAATCCCTATCAGAATTCCAAAGACATTTGTCACAAAAATAGAAAAAAAAAATACTAAAATTCTTACAGGACCACAAAAGATCTTGAATAGCCAAAGTAATCTTAAGAAAGAAGAGACAGAGGAAACACATTTCCTGATTTCAAATTATATTACAAAACCACAGTAATTAAAATAGTATGGTAATGGTATCAAAACATACACATAGACCAAAAGAACAGAATAGAGAGCCTAGCAATAAGTTAACACATATATGGTCAATTAATTTATGACAAAGGAACCAAGAATATACAATAGAGAAAGAATAGTCTCTTCCATAAATAGTGTTGGGAGAATCAGATATCCACATGCAAAAGAATGAAACTGGACCCTTACCTTATTCAATACATAAGAAGTAACCAGAAATAAATTAAGGATTTAAGTGTAGGACAAAATATGAGACTCATAGAAGAAAAATCTCCTTGACATTGGCTTGCCTTGGCATTGATCTTTTAGATATGATACCAAAAGCCCAGGCAACCAAAGCAAACTAAGTGATTCCATCAAACTCAAAGTCTTCTGCACATTAAAGGAAACAATCAGCAAAATGAAAAGACAACCCGTGAATCAGGAGAAAATATTTGCAAACCATATATCTGATAAGGGGTTCATATTCAAAATATATAAGGAATTCGTATGACTCAAAACCAAAAATATAAATAATTCAATTTAAAAAGTGAGTAAAGGACTTAAGTAGACATTTTTTCTCCAAAGAAGATGTGCAAATGGCCGATAGATATATGAGAAGATGGACAACATCACTAATCCTTAAGGAAATGCAAATCAAAACCATAAGGAGATATCATCTTATTAGATGGGCCATTATAAAACAAAAACAAAAAAAACAAAAAAAACAAAAATAACAAGTGTTGGTGAGGATGCGAAGAAACTGGAACTATTCCACACTGTTAGTAGGAATGTAAAATGGTGCAGCCACTATAGAAAGCAGTATGGAGATTCCCTCAAAAAACAAATAAAACAAAACAACAATAACAAAACTGCCTTATGATGCAGCAATCCTACTTCTGGGTATTTATCCAAAAGAGTTGAAAATAGGTTCTTGAAGAAATATTGAGCTCCTATGTTCATTACATCATCATTAACAATATCCAAGAGGTAGAAGCAACCTGAATGTCCACTGACAGATGAATTGATAATGAAAATATTGTGTATATGTACAATATAATATAATTCATCCTTTAAAAAGAAGAAAATTCTGTTACATGGTACAACATGGATAAACATTAAGGATATTGTGCTAAGTGAAATAAACTAGTCCTAGAAGGATAAATACTACATGATTCTATTTATAAGAGGTATCTAAAATAGTGAAACTCACAGAAGCAAAAAGTAGAATGGTGCTTTCCAGGGACTGGGGAGGAGAGAAATGAGGAGTTACTGTCCAATAGGTATTGAGGTTCAGTCATGCAAGATTAAAAAGTTCTAGAAATCTGTAGAACAATGTGCATATAGTTAATAATACTATGCTATATGGTGAAATATTTATCAAGAGTATACAACTCATATAGTGTGGTTTTTTACCACACACACAAAAAATGAAATGCCCATGCTGATTTGCATAGGCATTTCTGTATTCTTTCCTTTTTAACAATAGCGAGTTGTCTGGTTTCAGTGGTTTCTTGCTAAGTGATTGGCAAACTACTACCATGGGCCAAATTCAGTCTGCCATCTATTTTTGTAAATAATCTTTTATTGGAACACGGCCAGGCCCAATTATTTATATATTGTCTGTGGTCACTTTTGTGCTACAGTGAGAGCTGCATAGGTGTGACTGAGAACCTGTGGCCCATAAAACCTAAACTATTTGCTATCTGTCCTTTTACGGGAGAAGTTTGCCAACTTGTGTTCTAGATGGTGGGGAATTTCTTTAACAAATCTTGCTTAGTCCTATTTACAGCTAAGCATGTGTATGTTCAATAACTGTGGGTCATGACGGTACTGCTGCTACTGATGATAACATTGAAATGTAAACTCTATAATTCTTTGAACATGTAAAATTAATATGAAGAATTAGTATAGAATTTCAAAACTGGACTGAAATTCTGTCTCATCTGTTCCAATGGACAGGGGAAATGAGACACAGCAGAGCAAATTCTGATAGTTATTACTGTAATACAAACCACTCCAAAACATAGTGGCTTAAACCAGCAACTGCCTATTATTTCTTGAGTCTATGGGTTAACTTAGTAGATCTGTTCTCTGGCTGGCCTCTGGTGATATCAACTAGCCTTGCTCAAGCATTTACAATGAGCTAGTGACTTGGCTAGCAGCTAGCTGGCTGGGCAGGGCTGGCCTCAATTTAGTGACTTAGCTCTCTACCAAATGCCTCTCCTATTCCTTCCACGGGGTGGCCTGGACATACTTTCATGACAATGGGAAGTCAGAAGGTTCCTGAGACACAATGGACATGTACTTTTTTAAGCATTTGTTTTTATCAACTTTGCTAGTGTTCACTGACCAAAGTTAGTCCTATGACAGAGCCCAGAGTCTGTGTGAGCCCAAGGGGTATGGATACGGGGAATTATGAAAAAGTAGGACCACTGGTATGATCAGTTACACTGAATAACTCATGCTAAACCAGAGTATTTTAGCAGCTGCCATGCCTCTCCTAAGCTCTTTCTATCACACCAAATAATTATTATTAATGTTGTTTATTACATAAGTGAAAGCATTCTGTTGTAGATAAAAAAAAATAGTAAACAGAGTTTAAATTAGTTGATCATAATCATACACACCGTTCTTCGAACAGATATACAACATAAGGTGGTTAGCAAAAGCATGAGTAGGGCAGTGGTCACCTCAGGGCAGATCTGTTTTTTTCTGTAACTCTCTCACTACCTCCCCCTTAGCACACGCTATACTATTTCAGAATATTAAGGGGAAAAAAAAGATAATATATTTTAAAAGTGAACTCATTCTCTTAAGCTTCAAATAAGGTATCTTAATGGGCACTAAAAAGGAAATAATTTTTACTTATGTATACATTGGCATTTTTCCATAAAGAATTGGTATGGTGCTTATATAATAAAGAATAACATTAATCAATGAATCAGTCCATCTTTTCCATGAAGGCTCGAATCCGATATAAAGGAAATGTATGAAGCTGAGGCTATTTTTGTGTTACACATATTTGGGACTTAATAAGATAAAAGATAAAGACCAAATAACTTTAATATTCAAATATTTGCTGACCTAGGGTACAGAAGTGATTTACAGAAGGTAAAACAGCAGAGACCCTGTACGGTACATGCTTTTATTTATTTCAGCGCATGTTAGTTGAGCAGTTGCTAAGCATCTAGACACACACACACACACACACACATACATACAGTATGTCATTGATCTTTCTTTTGCACACTCACTGTTTGGCTGTTCTGCTGTTCACTTTGATTAGTACTAGCACAAAAGTCAGTGGAAAGCACAAAACTTAAAAATGCCATTGGACACAGTGCATTCAGATTCCGTTCGCAGCAGAACCATAACTTTGTTCTGGGAGATGTGGATGGTTAGGAGTTTAGTATTAGCAGTGTGTGAACTAGCCCAGTGTGTAGACTTTGGAATTAACTGGTCCATTTTGGAATTCTTATTCTGTTAACTCCTAAGTGTATGACCGTGGACAAGTACCTTGACTTCACCAAGCTTTCATATGAAGAGCCTAGTGTGCTCTGTCAGTGACCCATAAGCATGATTGCTTATTAAGTTTCTAAAACAAATAGCACTAGGATTTATTGAGCACTTTCTTTGTGTCGGATATTGATCCAGGTGTTAGGATCCAAATAATGATGATAGCCAATAGATTTTGACCAACATCTCTCAATTTTGCCAGTAAGCAAAATTCCTAATCTGAAACTTTTGGAGTCAGATATGATTCAGAATTCAAAGTTTTTAAGATACTAAAACAGCACCGTAACATTTATAGAATATATAACATCCCTAGAGCGTCTGAGGCAACGTCCCTAATCAAACACATTAACTTTTCTGTACTGAAATACATGAATAGTTACATTAAATGAGATTAAGTCTCTAAATACTTTCACATTAGTTTAGGCCATCAAATGGGTTTATTTTGAATTTCAGAATTGTGAATAAGGGATTTTGTCCCACTTGATTTAAAATTTTTTTTTTAATGTTTATTTATTTTTGAGACAGAGAGAGACAGAGCATGAATGGGGGAGGGTCAGAGAGAGGGAGACACAGAATCTGAAACAGGCTCCAGGCTCTGAGCTGTCAGCACAGAGCCCGACGCGGGGCTCGAACCCACAGACCGCGAGATCATGACCTGAGCTGAAGTCGGCCGCTTAACCGACTGAGCCACCCAGGCGCCCCGATTTTGCCCACTTTAACCTATGAAGTTGGTACCATTATTTATTCTTGCCACTTCTGGTTTTAGGAAATTGAGGCGTAATGAGGTTAAATAACTTATCCAATTGTACCCAGCTATGAAGAAGCAAACCAAGGTAATGTGGCTCCAGAATAACTCTCTGAACTAAATGATGTCAGCGATAAAGAAGATAGACTATGAGGAGCTGGAGACACTCAGAGTCCACCGGAAGGGACATGCAGTTGACAGGCATGGCGCACAGCAGGAAGAGAGGTGCCAGGGGTGCCCAGGGTGTGTGGGAACCACAGGAAGGTGCAGATGACCCTCAGGGGTGGTGGGGCGTGGCCCACAACCCCAGAACAAACAGGACCTCTGTAGCTCTTAGGTAGCTACCAGTCTAAACGTTAATTTACAATCTACAGTTTCTTGTGGTATGAGGTTTGCAGCGGTAGAATCTTGACTTCTAAAAGATACCCTATTTGTTTTAAACAAAACCTGGATTTCCATTGCTAAGGAAAGCTGGCCAAAAAACCCAAGGCATTTGAGGGCAGCCAAGTTAAATATTGTATCTCTTTTTAAGAAGTTAATCCCCCTGGGTCTTTGACCTTTGTTCTTTGCTCCCAAAGGCAGCGACATATGCTGTTTATCTTGCCAAAAATAGTTAAAAGTCATCTAGGAGCTCTCTGCTGAGTGGGCCAACCGGCTTTGACCTTTCTGACTAGACCAACTCCTGTTACGTTAACCTCTGACTTCAGTCCTCTTAATGGCAATATTCCCCAGCACTGTAATTTCCCTCCCACTGTGTTCTCTCAGGCAAATATTTACTACTGAGGTTTCACAATTTATTTTTCAAACAAAGTGGCAGGGACCACCCCATGCCACCACATCCTCATTTCATATTAGAACCCATCATTGCCGAGATATAATTTTACCAGAACAAATGTGCTTTAGGGACTTTTGACATGAGATGAAGGCTCGACTTCCTATCAAAACCAAAACCGGGCCCTTGTCAGCATCGAGATGGATATAAACAAGAAATGCAAGCCTGTAATTGGTGATGGAAATCAGATAAGACCTCTTTGAATACAACCATTGATACAAAAATGTGAACTCGAATTACCTTTGATTAAGTCACTTAAGAAAATAAAGCCGGGGCGGGTTTAAAAGAGATTCTGAACACGCTTGTGAACAAGATCTTGTAGTTTCCAGCCTCTCAAAGGCAAGCTGAAGAAAATTAAAGTCAGAACCCAAGGCTTATGAAATGACACAGAACTCAGAATAGACCTCCCCGCAATCTTCAACAATCCATAGGTCTCAAATATGGTAGAAGTCCAGTGATGATTCCTTTGGAAGCTGCAGTGGGTTCTTTCTATGCAACGGACATCCAACTCTCTATGGAGTCAACATTCGTACTTAACTTTTTGTGAGCTCTGAGAAATTGAGCCCAACCAGTGACTAACAAGTTAACAAACAACTTCTACTTAGCTGCCTGGTGTGAATTATTCAGTGATCCTCTTAATAAAAATTGTTCAATAATCCTCTTTATCCCTGATGAGTTCTTGTACAGAAGGACAGCCTGTTCTAACCTTGGACATCTAACTCTAGAAGAAATAAAATTCAAAAGGATGAAGTTATTTTCTGCTCTGTTTTTTACTTTTTGCTTGAAGCTTCCCAGGTTTAGCCACTATGCACAATTCCTTAAAGCTAATTTTCTCATGTATTGACATGGAAGAAATAATAATTGAATATTATATATTTTATTTGGTTAAAAATGTTCTAAGCTATGTTCCGATGCCAAAAAGGAGTTGGTGGCATTTCTTTAATAACTATCTAAAATGCTTAAGAAAGGAGGCGGATATAGATGTAAATAGAACTGTATTTTAAATCATTAGGCTTTATCAGTTAACAAACATGTAGGCAAATATAGGAAGAAAATAAATATACCATATGAAAACATGTTTTAGGTTCTTTGGATTTTTTAGCATGTGAGTATTGCTTTCTATCATTATGTTATAAAAGCCAGATCTTATTATCTCATTTGGGCTCTATCTTAGAAAAAATGGGAACATTCTACAATACATATGTAACCTTTCAAAGTCTGCTTCAGGCTTCATAGACAATACCACATAAAAATCTTACATATTTAAAAAAGAAAGAAAAAAAGAAAATGACA
The DNA here is from genome assembly GCF_027475565.1 of Acinonyx jubatus. Lineage (NCBI taxonomy): Eukaryota > Metazoa > Chordata > Mammalia > Carnivora > Felidae > Acinonyx > Acinonyx jubatus. Next base: position 181,724,850 of record NC_069381.1, read on the forward strand.
GTATCTTTTAACAGATGGCAATGCAACAAGTTGAAATTTTGATACTCTGTATTATATTTAGAGTGTTACTTTAAAAATAGTAAATGCTCCATTACCTACCCTGGCTATTTTTAGTCCCGACTTGTAGCCTAAGTTATTCTATATTTATAGTTATTATTAAAAAATAATTATATGGTATGCTTCAACCCACCCACATATCATATTTATGGAATAATTTTCTATCAGGATAAAATTACATTTCCACAAAGTAGTGATGTGAGGACAATTTTTGTGGGGCAGCACACAACATTCCACGTTAGAATGTCCTCCAAAATACATAGGAAAGCATTACGCGAGCTCCTTTTTTTATACATAACTGTGAGCATTGGTGTAAGGAAACACATATGCAAATAAAATTAGATTCTCTAAATAATAAAGTATACTTGTCTAGAGAGAGATAAATATTAAAATTCTTTTTCTTTCTTTCTTTCTTTCTTTCTTTCTTTTCTTTTCTTTTCTTTTCTTTTCTTTTTTTTCTTTTCTTTCTTTTCCTTCCTTCCTTCCTTCCTTCCTTCCTTCCTTCCTTCCTTCCTTCCTTCCTCCTTTCCAATCAGAGGCATTATGAAGCCATTATATCACAACTTTCCAATTTTCTTGGGGCTGCTGTTGACACCCCTGAAGAAGTACCAGGAGAAAGGATGGGGAAGAGAAAGTATTTAATTTGGCATTTATTTCTTTATGTAGCTTCTTAGTGGAACTAAATGGTAACTGTAGTGTTAGTCCCGTCCCCGCTTTGTCACACCTGTGCTGAAGGGACCAGTAAAGCTAACATAAAACCATTGCTGGGCTACCTGTTTGCCACATTTTCCTTACAAAATAGGGTGAGTTATGAACATGTGAAGGGCATCCATTCCCCAGTATAGAGTTCAAATGAGGCATGGGGAAAATATGGGTGTTATGTTACAAATCTCATTAAAATAGATGGGTTTCTTTATAAAAACGGTGAATAAGTAAGCCCTTAGATTTTAAAATTAAACCTGTAATAATTTTTAGGGGAAGTTGTTTTTTTTTAATGGAAATATCTTTTTTTTTTCCTTTTAAACAAGAGCCCTGGCTGTGCTCTTAATGACCACAATAATGACAGTTACCTGGAATATAAGCAGTGTCATGTGTGACTTTATCACACTTACATATCTGCAAGTCTATTCCACATAAAAAAGTAGAAAATCTCTAGGAATTGTAATATTTCCAAACCAAACAGTCAAAACAAGTTTCCTCCTGATTATTTTTTATAAGACCTATTTACAAGAGAAAGATATCTTTAGAACAGCCCACTGAAATATAGCTCCATGCACAACTGAACTCCAATTGGTCCCTTTGTACAGATAAAACTAAGACCCCTTTTTTTCTCTCTTTCTCCAAATCGTTATTGTATTTGTGCTGAAGGACTGATTGTGGGAAAATTGCATTCTCTACCATAAAAAAGAAAAAGAAAATATAATAAAACAGTAATTGGTCAATGACGATTGAAGCAACAATTTTACAGTGCGAGTCAGACACGCATCGTGACTGATCTTTGTACTTTTCTCAAGGTACAGTGCTTTCCATAAAACAAGTACTACTTGATAAAGTTCTTATTTTACACCAGGTCCCTTTATCTTGGCATATGCAATTCTATAAGTTACGTAGGCTATTAAAGTTACTTTTTTTTGTTCTATAGTACTGCCATCAATAAAAGGTCACTGATAGCATACGTGAACGTAGACTATTTTAGAAATAGAAGAATAAAACGTTCATTCCATAGGTTTCAGTATTGAGGCTATCAAGGCATGTGTGTGACCAGTGAGAAGATCTGGGTCACGGGAAGGACTTGCTAGCAAACTCATGTTTAAACTTAGCCAACTCAGACAAAGCTGGTGAGGTTCAGCCAATATCCAGGGATTTTGCCATTGAATTTATATCTCTGATTACTCTTCTTATGAGTCTTTCAGAAATTATTCAGAAATGGATTAGATTACTTTTTATTTACAAGACATCCCTATGACATTTTAAATTTCACCCTGGTATCCTCTTTATTGGCTTTTCTCCTTAAGAAAGAACAGAATGCATTCATGTTAAAAGGTGGGGTACAAAACATGGAGATTTTTTTTAACGTTTATTTATTTTTGAGAGAGACAGAGACAGAATGCGAGTGGATTAGGGCAGAGAGAGAGGGAGAGACAGAATCTGAAGCAAGCTCCAGGCTCCAAGCTGTCAGCACAGAGTCTGACGTGGGGCTCGAACTCACAAGCTGTGAGATCATGACCTGAGCTGAAGTTGGACACTAAACTGACTGAGCCACCCACCCAGGCACCCCAAAACATGAAGATTGTAAAATGAGGTTTGAGGAACTGCTAATCTCAAAAATTTCTTTAGGCTTCCAGCATTAAAACAGACAAGTAATCAGAAAATATGTAATTAGTTGACACATTTACTCTGAGAAATTACCACAGAAGAAATGTAACTAGTGGCTAAATTTCTCACATTTTTGAGAATGAGAAACATTGAAAATAAGTTTATCTTAGGAAGAAGAGCACCATGAATTCATTGTCATTTCCTCTTACAGCATTGTTTTGCATGTGATAAGTATGTAATCGATTCTTACTTAATACTTTGCAAGTAATAGCATTTTCATTCTCACTGCTTTGTTTTATGCAGCTTTTAAGTAATGCAGTTACTTTCATTTTGCTCCTTTGAGCATTTACTCAGAAAACATGTATTGATATGTACTAGGTGAATAATGTAGTATCTAAAAAGGCAGGTTCTGTAGTTGCCTGAGTTCAAATCCTAGCCCTTCTACTTACTAGCTGCAGGGCCTTGGACAACTTATTTAATCTCTTTGTTGCTCATTTGACAGTACTAGTACTTATTCCACAGGAATTAAATGAGATGATATGTGCAAAGCACATAACACAGTACAAGGCACATAGTAAGCACTCACTAATAGTAGCATTTATCATCAGGAATTCAGATTGACATTATTGATGAGGTGATCATCTCTAGGGCATTGTAATAGGTTCACTAGAAGCTATAAGGAAGAGTTAGAGCCTTTAATTTCAAGCAACTCAAAGACATGTAAATCCTGTTGCAATCATGGGCCAACTGATAAAACAGTTGCTGAAGAATGAATAACTAGAGAGTACTTAAGGAAGATATGTCTTGAGGGCCTATGTACATGACAAATCCTAAGCAAAGGTGAGCTGTAAAAGGTTTGAAAGCACACTTCATTTATATTTTATATTTATAATTCAGGCAGCAGTGTAGAGAATGTACCAAATGGGAAAGGAAGAAGAGGCTAGTTGGGTGTTGAAAATATATTAGAACCATCTAAGAGAGAGCGAGTGGAGATCTAGTATACGGAAGACATTAAAGAACTGGATAGACATGAAGTGACCCCCTGAGTCTGAGGAATAATTTAAAGACAATTCTTAGATTTTGGCTTATGATTTTGCTCTTCACTGAATTAGAAGAAGCATGGATGTAAGGGCAAAATGTGAATTTCTGTTTGTACTTAGGGGTCAATATTCAATGACTGTGAAAGAGATCAAAGACAGGAGCGAGGGAGATAGAGACCCAAAGTATTAGATGATAAATTCTTTACATTAATTACCTCACTTAATCCCTTGGTAATCTTGCAAGGCTCCCATTTTCAGATAATAAAATCCAAGGTGCCTATGACGCTAAGTTGTGGTCTTAACCACGATCTTATATTGTTCTGTATTAAACTTGAGGCAGTTGGAAAAATGAGTTTGAAGCTGAATAAAACAGTTAGAACTAGTAATATAAATGCCTACATGAATGTGTAAAATCACCCATAAGTTTGTGGTAAAAAGAGAAAAAGAACCAGGAGTGAAGCCTGAGTAACAATACCATTCAGCAGGAGGGTCCAACAGTAGTTGCTGATAGAAAGAAAAAGAAGGAGAAGTCAGGGAAATAGAAGAGCCAGGGACCCGTGTTGGGAAGACAAAGGCAAAGAGGAAGGGGAGATGTGGATCATGGGAGCACATGAGAAGGAAGAGAGAACAGGCAAGTTTGGCAAGTAGTTCATTTGTAGAGCAAAGGAGTATGAAGCCCAATTACAGTAGGTGGAGGACAAGGCAAGGCTGAGGAAACAGAGTCTGTGAGTGTAGATAACTCTGGGATGAGGTTTGGCAGGAGGAGAGGGAGAAAATGTGACAGTGGTTTGAGGGAGTCACTGAGGACAGCACAGAAAAAGCTAACTGACCTCATATGTGCCAAGAACTCTCCTCCTGATTTAGAGATTTGATATCACCTAATCCCCATAGCAACCTAAAAAGTGAGTATTATTACCTCCATCTTAAAAATGAGGTAACTGAAATTCAGTGATTGCATTAAATCATTTAACCAAGATCATCTAGGTGGGAAAAGTTGCGAATGAGGGCAGCCTTTGCCGAGGAAGTGGCTTGTCTCTGTTTCTCAAAGATTAGGATTTTTGGCAAGTGGAGATGAGGGGAGAGGATACTTCACAGGGAAGGAAGAACATGAGTAAAGCCAGAGGTGGTGAAGAAAGGGGGTTCAGCCTGGCACCCCTGGCGTGAGGGGCACACTGAGACAGGCTGGATGCCACGTTGAGAAGCAGAAGTGTGGGTGAACAATGTCACTGTAGAAAGGCCAGGGCAAGTTTTGTTTTGTTTTTTTTTTTTGAGTAAAGAGAGAGCAATGAGGTTATGCTTTAGAAAATAATTTAAAATTTTCTTTATTTGAAAAACAAGTAAAAACTCAAGCCGTTAAAAAATTTAAATCACCCATCTAAAACAATCTTTGAAACAGGAAAGCATATCAAAATGTAGTTACAGCATATTGAAAAAATAATTATGGCAATGACATTATGCATTAGGTTGAACCATATGAAATGGTCGTTTTTGTTATGTCAAAAATTGTCAACCATTGATGTCAACTTCAGACGGTTCAACCTAAGATTTCTTGCTAGTTACAATCAGAGAAAATGCCGTAGTTTTAAATACTTTTATTGTTCAACAAGACAGAGCTAACCTACCATTAAATTCAAGGAACTAAAAAGACAGCGAAGATACACCTGAGTATGGCGATCGCAATCAAAAGTAGTGAATTTTTTAAAAGGAGAAAAGGTAGAATTTGTTAGTACAGCCAAGAAATTGGTTCTCTATCAAATAGACAGAGACCCTGTCAGGAGACTCTCTGGCAAGACTAATGGAGGAAAAAAGAAAAGAAATGCAAACACAAATACACATAGGTTGAGAGTTAGGAGGGTGGCTTCTGATGGTAGGTAGAGGGGATGGAATTGCACACCGCCATACTGCTCCGTGCGACTTTGAACAAAACTGTCTCAGTATTTGGGGACCTACTATTATCTTTTATTTATCGGAGGAGAAAAATACAGCCATCATAACAAATGCCTTAGCTTTCTCATCTCAAAATGGGAAAATGTCAGCATCCACATCCTAGAACTGTTACGAGGATTAAAGAGCGTCAGGTGTGTACAGTGGTTAAGCATGTTGCCCTGCAAATAGTATTATCACTATTACAATTACTAATATGTTTATTAATATGGGGAAGAAAGAGGGGGGATATCATCAGAGATGGGAACATTTAAACCTTTAAATACCTGCCACGTATACCTCTAATCTAAAGACATTCAATCTCAATGAAATGGACATTTCCAATAAAATCAAAAATGCCAAAGCAATATAAAAATTATATTCGTTATGGTAGAAGAAATGTTTAAACTGGTCAGTGACTTGCAAAATATTTATCAAGCCAGAATGGTTTCATCAGCAAATTTTTTGAAATCTTCAAGAGAGACACACTCAGGGAACAATGAAGTCCTGTTACAGTTGAACTGTTTCAGGATGTAAATAAAGAATAAACGGCTTCCCAAATCGTTTTTCATAGTTAACATAACTCTAATCTCAAATCAAAAAATAATAGCATAAAAATGAAAACAACGAACAAGTTTAATTTCTAATAGATGCAGAATTCTTTTTTTTTTAAATAAAGTTTATTTATTTATTTTGAGAGAGAGGGAGGGAGGGAGGGAGGGAGGGAGGGAGGGATGGAAAGAGGGAGAATTCCAAGCAGGCTCTGCACTGTCAGTGCAGAGCCCAATGTGGGGCTCAAACTCACGAACAATGAGCTGAAGTCAGACACTTAACCGACTGAGCCACCCAGGGGCCCCTAGATGTAGAATTCCTAAGTTAAAGTACAATAAAGGAATATTAGCAGGAGTTATTCTAGGACTTAAAGGATGTGTTAATATAAATCACAGATAAAAAGGGGAAAAAAACACAGCTTTGTGGTCAGATTAGCAAAGGCATGTCTGATTTGTTAGTATTTCTGTCCCTTTCCTGCTTGTCTGTGGATATTAAAATATTTCCCTTTGGCTGTATGGGAACGTCTGTGCTCTCATCCCACTGTATCCTAATGCCATCTCCTTTTTCACCCTTTTGGCTTTCTTTATTCTGGAGTTCTTTTTATCAGTGTCACACATCTGAAAAACTTTCAGTCTGGTTCCTATTAAGAGCAGAAGCTTATCCAAGCCCTGTGGTCCTTCCCTACAAAGCCTGCAGAGCCCCAAAGCAAACCGTTCGTGGCACAATATTTTCTGTCTTTAACATTCCTGCTGTAAGTGGTAAGTGAAAGCAAGCTGATACATTAGAGACAATGAAGGAGGTACCTGGGAAGACAGGTGCATCACTCAGAGTCCCTGCAGTATACAAATGACGCATCCGCACCGGGTAATTTGAGGAGATTTTAAGAGGGGTTTACACATCATGTGAACAAGTTACAATTACATGAACAAATTCAAGGAAATGGTCAAGGAATAGGTTAGTATTCCTGGTAATAACAAGCCTCTGGACTTGAAGGGTTAAGGGAAGGGAGTTGAATACTGTACTGAGTTGAATAGTATCCCCCGAGAATTCATGTCCGCCTGACACGCCCTTTAAATCCTGACATTATTTGGAACCAGAGTCCTTGAAGATATAATGCAGTTAAGATGAGGTCTTCCTGGGCCCTACTTCGATGACTAGTGTCTTCTGAAGAGGGAAGTTTAGACACCATGTGAAGGCAGTGTGAGGACAGAGACAGACATTGCAACGATGCATCGCCACACCAAGGAGTGCTGGCGGCCATCAGAAGCTAGAAGAGGCAAGCAAGGAATCTACCGAGAGTCTCAGAGAGAGTGGCCTTGCCAACCCTATGACTTTTTACTTCTAGACTCCAGAACTGGAAAAGAATGAAGTTTGTTAGTTTAAGCCACCCAATGTGTGGTACTTTGTTACAGCAACCAGAGCAAGCTAAGACAGATACCAAAGACAAGATAGAGGGCAAACAGAATCTGTCCAGATGGCAGAGGAGTGGTAACAATGAGAAATAGACAGTGTTGGCTGGAGTCTTCTTCAGCGTTCATTGAGCCATCTGTCTCTCTTCGACTGACTGACTCTTAGAAGTACTGACCATTCAACTCGGGACAATTCAGGACCTCCGGCTTCCTCAGGATTGCTGTGCTCTGGCCAGTCACCAGGCTGGGCAGTAGCTGGGGCAAGGGGATAGTAAATCAGTCTGGAGGGTGCTCATACTTCTTCAAGAAAAGAAAAGAGGTGTCCCAGAATGCAGATGGTATGCTAGTGCTGGTGAAACAAACAAACAAAACAAACAAAACATGCTGTTCCATAAACGAAGGGAGAACATACCACAAAGATGCTGCCTGATGGAAGAATTGTACTTGAAATACTAAGAAAAAACTGAAAGATGGGAGACAGAGCCTGAGACTGAGAGGGTGCCCCACAAACGTGTGCTCTGCGTATTTGCGGCTGGCTGACTTGCTGAATGAATGAATGAAGGGCTTACATAAACTACTCTTGCCCAGTCTTTTTTTTTTTTTTTTTAGATTTTTTTAAATGTTTATTTGAGAGAGAGAGAGAGAGAGAGAGAGAGAGAGAGCATGAGCGGGAGAGAGGCAGAGAGAGAGGGAGACAGAATCCGAAGCAGGCTCCAGGCTCTGAGCTGTCAGCACAGAGCCCAAGGCGGGGCTCAAACCCATGAACCTCGAGATCATGACCTGAGCCAAAGCTGGACGCCTCACTGACTGAGCCACCCAGGTGTCCTGTACTCTTCCCCAGTCTTGAACACCAATTCTGCGACAGAGTTCTACGTAAAATAATAATAATAATTAAAAAATTAAAAAAAAATTCACCTAATTCTGTTTCCCTAATAAAAGAGACTTTTGATCATCCTTGGTTAAGAACTTTATTCTCGTCTAGAGTTAAAATGAACCAGAAATTTTATTCTAGTCCAGAGCCAAAATGTCAAAGAATAAATTCTCTTACTCACTCAGACAATTTAACCTTTAAACTGTTTCAGTTGTTTAAATTATTTTACTTCAAGAATTTTACTTTAAAACACACCTTAAGTTCTTAGGGGAAATGAATATTTACTTTTCAAAAATTAATTATAATGACTCGAGCTGCATCACTTCCACTTATTGTTTGATTTAACAGTGTCCAAAAAAATACTTAGGACCCCAGAACTGGTGCATCCTCCTGGCCTGACCTGTCTTTTGAGAGCACTCTAAAGGCTAGAAAAGGTTTCCCTTGGGAAATCTGTTTCTCTGAAGAGCAACTTGGCAGCCGGCCCTTTGCATCTCTTATCTCTGCAAGTCCTGTACTTACCCTGGCACACAGTAGGTGCCTGGTAAATATGCAATGAGTTGACTCAGACTAATTTGATGCATGGATCTTCAGAAGAAGCTGCTTTCCTTTTACCACTGTCTCTGCTTTCAGCCTTTAAACTCAAAACTTAAAGGGCAAAACATATAAATATATGCAAAGCTACTTGTGTTTTCATTTTGCTAAAGGTATTTATATCATAAGGCATTTAGAGTCATCTGCAGTGCTTTGTGAGACATTTAACTGGTACTGCCTTGGTTTCTCACTAATTAAAAATCAAGTTATTAGAATATAAATCTACTGGCAGCAGATTTCGGCAAGCACAGCACAGACACGGTATCAAATAGAGGGAGGGGTCGGTGTTAAGTTTTATGACTTTGACGTGCGGGAAATGACTTCCTCATTAAGAAAACATCTTGCCTCCAAGTGCGGTGGCTAGTCTCAGGGGTCCTAGGACCCATAAAGTAATTACTCTGATGGCATGTTTTTATTATTATTTTTGTGTAAAAATAGCTCATGTTTCTAAATGTCCGTGGCTAAGCTAGAGGAAAAAAAAAAAAAGCATTACCAACACAACTGTGTAAGAGTAGTGTGCGGCGGGCTGCGGGCTGTATGCAGCATATGCACGAAACAGATGAGCAATGAGCAGAGACTCCCACCCTGCTCACCAGAAAGAGGAAAAGACCGTGATCAGTGGTGAGGTACAGGTTACGTTGGCCCCTAGAGCGAGCTGCGATGTGGCTTACCAAGCAGTGCTGTGTCACCGGCGACTCCTAAAGGCCATTTGTGGGCTCCTGGTGCTATTTGAGACACTAACATGAACTCTGCTAAAATCCAGATGTATATTTATATTGAAATTTCCTTTCCAGTTCTATCTATGCCCACGTCCCTAAAGGACCAAAAGAAGCTGCAAATAAATCAAGAGTAGCTGCAGAGCAATTACCAAAGGGTTTATAACTGTCCAAAGGTGATCTTGAAGTGCCGTCCATCTCAGCCTAGATCCTGGGGCTATTGGGTGGATGACGGATTGTAGACTGTGGGCCTTTAAATGCCCTCTGTTTGGCTCTTTGTCTATCTATATGGATGGGAGAATGGCAGAGGCTGATAGTTTTAAAATACAATGTGTTAAATGTGTCTCAAGCTTTTATGTCCTTCAGATAAAGTCATTCAACGGTGATCATGTGTTTCCTGGATTCTAGGGGTACAAAGTGGAGGGAGACTCCCTACTGATGACAAAGCTCAAAGACAAAACATATCCAGTCAAGGCAAGGCGATTGGCCCGTTCCCCGAGGCTGTTCAGGAGAGCATGAGAACATCGGGGATGTGTGTAACTCCCCTTGGAGAAAAGGTAATACCCAGGATCCCTTTGAAAGGTAAGCTGGACATTGCAACATAGAGGATAAAGTCAAAGAAATCTTTGGCAGAAGAAACAGTGAGTGCTGAAACATGGAGAAGGGAGAAATCACAGTCTGCAGAAAGGAAGTGGGCAGCTCATTATGGCTGAGGCTGCAGATACCTTGTGCAGAAGTGATGGCAAAGGAAGCTGCATAGGAAGAATGAGCCCAGGAGGTGCCATGCATATGATAGAAAGCTTAGGTTGTATCCTGGAAAGGATAGGAGATGATTGAAATATATTAAGGGAGCAAAAACATAACCAGATATAAATTTTAGAAAAACTGTTCTATTTGTGGAGAACGGAGAGAAATGTATTCCTTGTCCATTCTTGCCCATCTCAGTAACTGGTAAAACCGGCCATTCAGATGTTCAAACCCCAAACCTAGGTGTCATTCTTTACTTCTCATTTGGGCTCACTCCCCGTATCCAAAATACAGACTAAATCTGTTTTCTTCATTTCATTTTCCATCACCATCTTCTCTTACCTGGATTGTCGTAATAGTGTCCTAATTCACCTTTCTGATTCAGGCTCTGGTCGTATGCAATCCAATCTCCCAGGACATCAAGAGTGAACTAATCAAAAATTAAATTATATTTAATAATATACCTCCCTGCTTAAAACTCTCCAGTACCATCCTAATGCTCCTAGAGTGAAATCCAGACTCCTTTCAATTGCTGATAAAGCCACGTGATCTGCTACCAGCCCCTCTTTCCATCTCAGCTTCTATGACACTTTCACCTTTTCTATTCTCTGTTCATGCTGGCTTACTCTCTATTCCGGTTTTGTGCCTCTGTCTATTTCTGGGAGACTCTCTACCCAGTTTCAGCTGGCTGGTTCCTTTTCATCTTTCAAAACCCAGCTAAATGCTACAGACTCAAAATACCTTTCCTGAAAAAAGTACCCTCCCTTAATACCCTCTAGTCAGTAATAAAATAATTTCCTTTGTAGTACTCAAAACCATCCGAAATCATCTAGTTTGTTTTCTTGGTTATTGTTTATCTCTGGACATTAGAATGAAAGCCCCTTGACAGCAGAGATTTGGTCCTTACCCTCAGTGCCTAGGAAGCACCAGGGTGATTGTCGGTACTCAATAAATAGGTAGTGAGTGGTTCAACTAAAAAGTGGATGCAGCAAAATCAACTTGGAGGGTTGTGAAACAATCCAGGTGGAAGACACGAGGGTCTGAATTAGGACAGCAGAACTAAGGGTAGAGGGGAAGAAGGGGATGGGAGAGAGATTTGGTGGATGAAACTGATGAAGCTTTGTAATCAGATGTATGTGGTGAGAAAAGTGAGGAGAATGAACGGGGCCCACTCAGCACAAGAATGAGCCAGACATAAAATGCCCTATGGGCTCTACCACTTTAAAGGTTTGGAGCATTTCTGTTTCTAAATGAAAGGATAAACAGCATGTGCTATTGAATGAATGAAAGGATCATTCTAACAAAGGAGTTACTGAATTCTTCATGTTACCTAGGAGAACTTACAAAATATGTATTAAAATTGCACTGAATGTTAGCTCTGTGTTGTATATTACAGGGGATGTGGCACAACTAAAAGATGCTGTCCTTGCCCTTTTTTACTTGAGAATATAAAAAGAATCATAAAACCATTAGAGAGAAATCCAAGGGTGGTATAGATCATCAGTTTTGAAAATGTGTGATTCACCAGGACTTCAGGAATCACAGATCAGACATAACATCTTAAATGAGCTTCTAGGGCAGAAAATATTCTGACTTCTCAGATCCTTTCTCTGGCCAAGAATGTTCTTACATTAAGCAAGCTATCTTTCGGAATTCCACAAAGTATTGGCATTTTGAGAATTAATTTGGTAACATTTAAAGAGGGAAGAGGATGATTCATTTTATTGGATGGTAAGTGGGTTTAATATTTACATAGAAGTGCCAGAGTGGCACAGACTTCTCCAATGCTCTGTTGATAACATAGACCCAGTTTTGAACAGAACAGGTCAAGAAGAAGGAATAGATTGAAATTGTTTTAGGAGGCATTTCCTCATAGGCTGTTTATTCTCCTCTGTAATATCTTGCTTGGTTTCTCACTACTGTACCGAAAGCTCTCCCACAATTTCATCTCTTAAAAGACAGTTCGTAGCTCAGCACAGATCTTTGCTTAACCAGGATTTACTAGTTGATGAGAAAAATCTAGATTTTTACTCATCAGCCCTAAGTAAAGTATGTAGACAGTTTTTGTTTATTATCTTCATTTGTTAAAAATGACTGGAATCAAAATGAGATAGGCAACAGGATTTCTGAAGATCCCTCTGAAGTTGATGGATCTGAATGTAAAATAGCTTATTCTGTATCATCACATACATAGCCTGTATTAATGCAACTGCTAACTTGAAAAATCTCTGGATTCTTTAACAATGTAGTGGACTTGGATGAAGGCCATCACAATTGTACAGTCATGCTTTATAACTTTGATATCTTTTTGCATGTGCTACCTCATTTTTTTCTTCTCACAAGCATGTAGCATAGTTGATCTCTGCCAGTAATAGTCTCACCTTACAGATAAGACTTCTGGGGATTTTGTATGGCTCACAGAGAGTCATCATGAAGCTCGGGTTAGATCCTGACCCCTGGCCTCTAGGTTGCTCACTTGTTCCATGCTAAGTATCATGGGAACTATTACATGTACAATAGTGATTTGCGGGCATCAGCAGCTTACATTTGAAGGATCCACAGCCACTCCCAAGCCTTGCTGCTCTTATAATATTTGAAATCATAAAAGCATATCATAGCCTTACACTGACAGTCAGTATTATGAACACTTACTATACTGATAAAAATTTATATTTACTCTGTGCACTTGGCAGTCTCAGCCATGAACACTTCTGTTACAGAGCGGTGCCAAAACACATAAAGTTTAAGGCTTGACCAAGCACTAAAGCAGAAGCTTTCACCCTTGAGAGTACTGAATAGGAGAATTAAGTAAACACTTTCAGGCTGTAGCAAAAGCATCGCTCACCCTGCTAATTAAGATCAAATTGAAATAATAAACAATTGCACTAGTTTATCTTCAATAACTGGTAAGTATATTTTAAATCTGAACTTGGTTAACTTCACAGTTCTTAATGACAAAATCCTACAAAGAACAGGTGCCATTAAAAGCCTAATATATAATTGATATTCAAAAGAGTCACATATGTAACTTAAAAGCAGAGAATAAAGAGTTCCACATGCCTACAGTTTATACTGTCCTAAATCTTTTACATGTGGTATCTCCTTTAATCCTTGAAACATCCTAGGGAAGCCAATATCATTATCTGCATTTTCTAGATGAGGAAACTCAGGTTTGGATGTTAAGTAATTTCTGGAGAGTTGAATAAATATTTCTCCAATTCTGATTTCTTAACCTGTACATAAATGATTTCCACTGTTGCCTGAGAAAACACACACAGCAGGAGTTTGCTCTAAAATACCAAAAGACCTACCAGAGTCACAAGGAAGGGCCTTGACCTTCAGGACAAAGACGAAGGAATAGAGCTCTCAAAGTAATGGCAAATCCAGAATATGAGGGAATAAATGTAGCGATAGCAAGTAACCAAAGGCAATGAAGTCACTATTTAACAGAAGTAGAAGCATCAGTGAGCAACAAATGAGGTTGAAGAAACCGACATTGAAACAGCAAAGGAAACTATATACTCAATTGGAAAACTTCACTCAAGTGTATGTGCATGTTGAAACTCATGCTCTGTATCTGTGGTTCTCAGACCCCCTGATTTAATGTTCCTCCTTTACAACAAATATTTTGTAAAAATATGAGAACTTTAAAAAATCAGTATAATGTCCTAGCTGCAATAAAATGAAGAATAAAGAACAGTACAAAATTAAAAATCCATTTCAGTGTATAAATATCCAGGGATGCCTAATCTAGAAGACAAATCCTTATATTTCCAAACTGCCCCTATGAGCAAGACCCCACATCCTGCGGGTTAGATTGGTCTAGGTGCTCTAGCCTGGACTTTCATTAGATCTTGGTCTGAGCTAAAATGAAAAGGGAGAGTAGGACTTTTCTGCCCTATCTATCTATGATCTATCTATCTATCTATCTATCTATCTATCTATCTATCTATCTATTTTCTTATTTCCAAGGAAGTTACTGATGCAGACATAGGGTTCAGGTGGAAATCAGTGGAATATTTTCCAAGATAGACTTCTGCAATGGGAAAACACAGTTCAGAAGTTAAAGGGAAGAGGGCTAATTGACTCAAGTTGCCCCACTCCTAATCTTCAGGAAAATTTGTGAGATTTTTCTCAGAACGCTAGAGGAGGAGCTTCCAGAGGGTCTCTTGGCTTCCATCCCAGATGAAAGCAATGTATCTGATTTGGTGGGAAATTCAGCATCTTCATGGTGGGAAGGGGCATCTCTACCTGAATCCCTCTCTAAACTGATGTGCACTATATTTTCCTCATCAGGAAAAGGACTTGTGATTAATCCTCCTTGAGAAAAGAGTAAAGGGAACCCCAACCCTTGCACAGAATTTTGATAATACACTAAAGCATAGGATTTTGTAACTCTTAAATCACCTTCCCTTTGACTGCTCAGATATATATCTAATTGAGGTCTGTCAAATTCCTTCTCAAAGTTGGCACCATGTCAATGACCTCCTGGCAATGGTCTCAGAGGGGTAAAGTGTTCAATGGAAGGAAGTATTTCCTTTTATTGGTTCTAAATTTACTAGCCTTTAGCTTCATTGAATTAAATTATGGCACAGGGTGAACATTATAGTTATAACTGACATTTATAAACTACATTCCATCCATTAATCCTGAAATGCAATGCAAACTGATTAACAAAATTAAATGTACAGATGTGTGCTCCTTCAGGCTTCCTGACAACTCTCTGGGTACTTCTAGGTCTTCCACAGTTTGAGTGGTGTAGAAGCTGCCCCTACTGCCTCCATTTCCAATCCCAACCGTCCCACCAGAACAGATCTTTAGATGCACAATGTCCTGCATGCTTCTGATTCTTCCTCTGACTTAGGACTTTCTTTCTTTCTGTCTTTCTTTCTGCATTTCTGCCTTTCTGCCTTTCTTTCTTTATGTCTTTCTGTCTCTCTCTCTGTCTTCCTCCCTTCCTTCCTTGCTTCCTTCCTTCCTTTTTCACCTTTGAGAGAGAGTGTGGTGTATCTATTTTGTTCCTCTGCCCATTCTTAAATTGGATTGTTTGGCTTCTTTGCTATTGAGCTGAATGAGTTCTTGACATATTTTGGATATTAAACCTTTATCAAAGAATTTTTTTTTATATCTGACACAAAACAGTCAGTAACGTAGCAAGTATTTTGTGAATGTCTCGGGAGACAAATAATGAAAAGCAGTCATTAGAGGAGGAGGTGTTTTGTTTACTAGCCAGAGAACACTACTGGACCCTGGCACAGCCAATGAGCAAAATAATGAGTTATGCCATGCACCAGACTCCAGGCCCAAATGCCAGCAAGGCAAACAGTGGTGTACAAAGCTCATTGCCCTGCTGACACATGAGAGCACAGGATGTCATGAGAGAAGTCCTTCATCTCTGTTGTTATGAAGTCATATAAGCTACGTGTAGACTCAGACTTTAGGAAGGAAACAGAAGAGAGAGGCTACCTGAGAGTTTGCACACATGTATATGTGTATATGAAAGACTGATCTCTAAATTGACTATTTAAATAGTTGGAGCTGATCAGACTTTAAACCATATTTGACTTTTTTTTTCCCTGCTAACCAATGTGTGGGAGTTTGGGATGGGGGTGGTAGTAATTGGCAGAGGACAACTGGATTAAATTTAGACAGAATTAAAACTACACTCCTTTCTCTCACAAACCAAATTGTAGAGTGAGTTAAATTTTGTGTCTCCATTAAAAAATAAATGGGGAAAGGAAAGATAATCCTAGTATACAGATCTCGTGAAACATTCTCAGATGTCAGGAAAAAAAAAAGAGAAGGAAGACAGAACTTTGGTGGGTGGAAATGTGCAAATACACCATTAATTTTAGTGTAGGCTGAGTCCTAAAATCTAGAATAACAGCAATTATTATTTAAATTAATTCATTCATTTAGTTAATGTAGTTTTTAATGGCTACCATGTGTCAGGCACTATGTTAGGCCCTGGGGATGCAATAATGAGCAAAAAGGCATGGTCCCTGCCTTCATGGAAATTAAAGTTTTGTGGGAGAGGCAGATATTAGCCAACGGTCACACAAATGAATGTAAGATCACCACAGTGATAAAATGCTTTGAAGGACAATACTGAGCCCAGCAACAGAGAGCTATGAGGGTGCACAATGAAGAAACTACCTAGGGATGGGAATAAACTGGGGAGACAGAAGTCAGAAGGAGAAGAGCCTTTAAGGCTAGGCTGGGAGTGATGAATCCAGAGGCGTGGCCAGGGCAGAGGAATCTTTGCATGAAAAGGGCGTGGCCTAGGCAGAAAGGGCATGTTTATAAGAGGTCTGCAACTGAAGAGTAGCAGAGAGGTGGGAGGGAGGTGAGGCTTGATCAGTCCTCTGAAGCGCACTGGTGTTTATCCTAAATGGAATAGTAAACCATGAGATGTTTTAAAGGAGTATGTGTGTATCTTGAGAAGACAAATGTATTCTTTCTACCTTTAAAATTAACTCCATCCACACACACACTTTGCTTTGAGGTGTTAGGTGGCATTTCTGCAGATAAATTATATCTAACTGAATGTCTATGCTCATTACTATTAATTACTCAAAAACTGCCATCCAGCATCCCTAGGAAAGCAAAGCATTTACAAATTCTCTGAGAATACTTGTATATTGAATGGTGCTCACCTCATGTCATATGATTATTTCTCTTAAAGTTATAATGGTCATTCTCTCAACTGACAGCTTTTCTATTTAGTCATGGTCTTGAATAAGAGACTGGATCCTCAGTCTAGAGGATTTGTAGGTTTCCTGAATACATCATTCTTGTTTAATTGGGTATATATTAAACACTACTTTGTGTGTGTGTCAGTGTGTGTTGGGGACATTAGATTAAGAAAGAGACAGAGATCCTTGAGCAATAATATAGTCTCTTTTCCATCAATCTGAACCACATAGAAAAGCTTCATTTGCACTTTGAAAGGTTCCATTGGCAATAAGCAATATACATGCATTCTATTACTAAAAATTTTACTAAACTCCTTTTAATTATGATGGGGGGTGGGGGCAGGAAATTAACCCTTAAAGGCAACTCGTGTTGTGTAATTACACTATATGTAATGTCTTTATTGCCTTATCTAATTATAAAAGGAATGCATATTTATTAAGTATGCACACATCACTTAAATGAATAAGCGAAACAAACCCCAAAAGAATGTCTCCTCTAATGATGAGGCCAGGGGAGAAGTAGAGATGGAACACCAGCTAGGGATGCTTGCTGTTCGTAGTAGCTGATACCAAACAATGGTGTCTTTACATTATTAAGGTTCCTTTTTGACACAGATGCATCAAAGTAGTGGTTACACCCAAATCTAAGCTGCTTTGTCAAAAGGTCTTCCTGTGAGATAATGTGAAAAATATATCCAATGAGAAATTTTGTTCTTACTTTCTTAAAAAAGTTTTTCCCCCCTCTGTTATGTTTCTTATTGTTATTTTGGTATTTTCTTTTTCATTTTATACTGTCCTGTCTTTCTCAAAATAGAAGACTCTTAAACCTAAAGCAATTCTATTCCTGGACCAATAATCTGAGTGCTGGTTAATATATTATAGGGGATGGCGTTTTCTGATTTCTCCACTACCCAACTCAAGAAGTTTGGAGGATTTGCTCTCCCAAAATTGGTTTTTACAAGGCAAGTTCTACTTGTGAGCCGAGTAGACTCTATTGTCTGTGATGTATGTAGACCCCTCTCTACCACCTATTTTATGTGGGCACTATAGCCATCACACATACACACTACTCATTTTCCCCAATCCTGGAAGACAAATATCAACCATTAGATATAGTGAACCAAATTTATCTGCTGTTGGTGATGCCTCTGCCCATATCAGTTATATTTGTTTCTTGGGCAACTCATGTGTTTTGCTTTGAATAGAAGAAAAAAATGATCTAAAAAAGTTCGACAAAGAAAAACTAAGAAAGTGTTTTTGTTTATTTTGGAGTGATTTTAAGTCTAGCAGACTATGTATGTGGCTATATTGTGAGATTAATTACAACTCCTTCCAGGAGTTACTCCTCTAAATTACCACCCATTTGCAAATGCAAGCATAAATGTAAATTCCTCTGATATTTTTGATAGCAAATTAAAAATGGAACAAAGGAAAGTATTGTGATATCTAGTACTATTAAGTTTTTTATTGTCCAAGTTAGGTAGGTATTCACAAAAGGCAGTACTCTTAACCTCTTTCAGACAAATAAATGTAATGTTCCACTAATTATTTAAAATACGTGTGAAAGAAAAATAAGAAGCTTTAAGATATTTTTTTGGGTGCCTTTAAAGACTTTTTGAAGGTCTCCTATTCTTCCTCTCTAGTCTATGCCTTCCAGGTACGTTTTTTGACAGGTAGTGGTGTCTATGGCAACATGAATAACAAGGTAGCAGCATATCCAGGGCCAGCCCCAGACAAAAGAGGCACCCCACTTCGTCTCTCTTTCAGACAGTTCTAGTACTCCTGACACATTCAGATGCCAGCCCCTAGCATACAAGTTCCTCTCTGCTCAGGTCCTAACTCTTGCCTTCTGTCAGGTTGTGGTAAGGAGAAATTGACATGGCTGTGTCTTGTAGTAGCCGTATCTTTTCTAGCCCTCACGCTTCTGCTGGTAACAGTTACTGCTCCCCGGCCCCAGAGAGTGACGCACGTGACTCAGGCTGGCCACACCGTCTGCTTCGGTTAACTACTCCTATGTACCAAACCACTCTACAACTTAGTGACTTAAAATACAACTGCAAGTTCTGCAGTTGGGTCCAGGGACAGTTTGTCTCTGCTCCAAGTGGCGTAGATGGAGTTGACTGGGTCACCCATTAAGCTGGGAGCTTAATGAGGGATGAAATGTCACAAAATGGCTTTAGCCCCATACCTAGTGCCTCAGCTGGAATGACTAAGGAGACCAGTATGCCTTGGTTTTCCTTTAAATACAGATTTCTCCTTATTTTTCACTCTCCCAAGCTTCTTTACATGGTAGCCGGCTCCCAAGAAGGCAATAGCAGAAAGTGCCAAGCCTCTTCAGGCCTAGACAAGCAGCTGGCACAGCACCATTTTTGCAAGATACCATGTCAGCGTAGATTCAAGGGGGTGGTAAATAGATCTGTCTCCAGATGAGGGGAGTGCAATGGATGCAGAGGTGGAAGGAAGAGTTGACAGCTATGTTTGTAAACAGTCTACCACAGTATCTCACCCTAGATGGTTGGTCACCCTGGTCACCCTACCCAGAGGGTACACCCGGCATGAATTAGGCCAAAGGAACTCCCTAGATCTCCAAACTGAAACTGACAGGAAAAAGAGCAAAGAAGCAAAAAAAAAAAAAAAACAAGAACAAAACTTTTCCTCTCAGGTTATTGATCTGGAAGGATAGAAGTCTGGTGCTATAAGTGGCCTTCTTCTCTGGTGCAAAGAGCACAGCTAATCCTGGAAACAGAAAAAGAGAGAAAGAAAAGAGGGAGGGAGAGGGAGAGTGGGAGAGGAAATGAATGAATGAATGAATGAATGAATGAATAGGAATTGAATTCCTGGATCTGGTGCCCCAGACCAGCTTAGTTTGCTTAAATTAAAGGGAAATAAGTTTCTGTTATTTTCAGTCCAGAAGTTAAAAAAAAAAAAATCTTCAAGACCTAAAGTCATCATGTAAAAAATTTAGACAC
The DNA here is from genome assembly GCF_027475565.1 of Acinonyx jubatus. NCBI lineage: Eukaryota > Metazoa > Chordata > Mammalia > Carnivora > Felidae > Acinonyx > Acinonyx jubatus. The sequence continues at coordinate 181,744,736 of NC_069381.1, forward strand.
ATGGAAAAGTACGTGTTTTTAGAAAGGTGGGGAGAGGCAAGCAGGAATTGGGGTAAGTTTGAAAAGAATCAGTTAAATCAAGCCCTATAGGAAACTCATTCTGTGGCTTTTTCATACTGATTTGACTTTTATAATTATATGTGCTTCTTTGTTCTTTAAAACTAATGTGAAAAGACAGAAATTTTTAATTGTGCCCTCAACAGACTAGCTTAGGGTTTGGAACTTTTAACCACATATAGTTTGTTTTCAGATGAAGTTATTCTATAAAGCATGCCCTCAAATAGGATAAGAAAGAAAATCAATACACCAACACTGTATATTTAAATGTTTGGCATTCTAAAATTAAAAGTGCTTCCAGCATTTTAGAGGATTATTTTACTTAATAATACGCTAGGTACTTTGTTTTAGTGAGGCAAATAATGGATGTGAAGTAATAGGAAATATATATATATATATATATATATATATATATATATATATATATATATATATGTATGTATGTATATATTGGTCTCTGTCCTGGTTCCTGGCCCAAAGCTCCTAAAACCCTTATAATTTCCTAAGTGATAAGAGTACGAGGAGCATCTTTTGTTGTAACATTTGGTCTCTGACGTGGGTTCCTGACACAGAGTTCTTATATCCCTTGGAATTTCCTGGGTGATGGGAGCATCTTTTGTTCAAGGTGACCCTGGGTAGGCTCCTAGATGGGGACTGGTCACCAGGAAGACCAAGTCATGATTAAAAGATTGGAATTTTCAGCCTCACTCCCATTCTCTGGGAGTGGAGAGGGACTGGAAATGGCATTAAAGATTGATTATACCCACATGATGAAGCCATAGAAATTTCCACAGAAATCCAAAAGGTATTCAGAGGAGCTTTTGAGTTGGTGAACACTTGGAAGGGCCGGGAGAATGGTGCTCTGGGAGGGGACATAGAAGCTTAAGGCCCCTTCCCACATACCTTACCCTGAGTATCTCTTCCATCTAGATGTTCATCTATCCTTTATCGCATCCTTTATAATAAATTAGTAAATATCAGGTAAGCTTTTCCACTCTAGCAAATTAATCAAACCCAAGGTTGTGGCAACCTCTGAATTATAACTGGTCAGTCAGAAGCCTAGGTAATAACCTTGGACTTATGTTTGGCAAGACACTGCAGTCTTATATGACCGATCCCTTAATCTGTGGGAGTTGACACTATCTCCAGTGTCGGTGCGTTAAATTGTAGGACATCCAGCTGTTGTCCCAGAATTGCTTGGTTTGTGAAAATGCCAACACATCTGGTGACCAGAAGTATCAGAAGTGAAGTGTTCTCTGTGAGTAGTAAAGGAGAGACACACAGCAGAAGAAATGAGGTTTTCTTTACACTGGATTGAATTTTATATAACTATTAATGGATTTTCAAGTTGTATAACTAATACCGTATAAAGATGTGATAACAACAGCTACAATTTGTTCAGTATTTATTGCGGGCTAAGCACAAAGAGAATTGCTGTATGTATCTAATAGAACATAAGTGATCTTTTTCCTCTTGTACTAGCACTGCGATTTAGAATAAATACGGTTAAGTACATTCACACCCATATATACTCCTTGGGGGGAGGAACTTTTCTTGCTCCCAAATTATTCCTATCTGAACGTATGCATATAGCAAAAAAGAATACCTCATCATAGTGACTTAACTAGACATGGGCTTATTTTTATTAATATTTATTTATTTATTTTTGAAAGAGAGGGAGAGAATGTAAACAAGAGTGAGTGGGGGAGGGGCAGAAAGCTAGGAAGAGAGAGAGAATCCCAAGCAGGCTCTGCTCTGTCAGCGCAGAGCCCAACACAGGGCTCTATCTCATAACTCCGAGATCACAACCTGAGCTGAAATCAAGAGTCAGAAGCTTAACCCAATAAGCAACCCGGGTGCCCCGACGTGGGCTTATTTTTAAACAAAACAAGTAAGTCAAGATTGGTGAAGCTACTCCAGAAAGTCATGAAGAACCCAAGTCATCATCCTTAGTATATAGTATTTATCTTCATGTTTGCAAGATAGTTCTTCTCTTCTAGAACTGGTTTGCACTCCATACAAGAAGAAAAGGAAAGAAGGAAGGCATGTAAATCATTATGATAATGGCCCTCAGTGAGTCACACTGTGCTTTCCCATGCCCTTTTGAGTGTGACATAGTCACTCTTTCCATAAGGAGGTGAGAGTCTCTTTCTTTGGACTTGTGATTTGCTTTCACCAAGAGAATGGTGGCAGAAGTGACGTTACATGAGTTCTAGAGCATAGGGCTTAAGAGACCTTTTAGCTTCTTGCTCTAATCCTTGAGACCCTTAGAAAATCATGCTGTAAAAAATCCAATAAAACCTACGTAAGGATGAGATGCCTCACAGAGCTCTGAGGGCCTCAGCCAATAGCCAGCACCAACTGTCAGATGTGTGAGCGAAGAAAGCTTGGACCCTCTAAGCCAGCCTTGCTCTCACATGAGCTGCATGGTGAGCTCAGGAAAGACCAGAGAAGAACTCAGATTTTCAAGGGATAGAACTGTGAAAAATAATAAATAATAAATTATTGTTGGCTTAGGTCAACAAGTTTGGAGTGGCTTATTATGAAGCAATAGATAAATGATATACTGGGTTATGGAGCCATTCATTTCTAAATAAGAAACAAAAACAAAAAACCTGGGCCTTAATTAAGGTATATTCCCTACTTCTAGAGTAGTGGTAACTGATAACATGTGCATGACTAAATTTCAGAATTGTGATAGATCGCTGATTGGATGAGACATTGGAAGTCTGAGGAGGAGCGGGTGTATACCTGCATAAGAAGGACATGAATCACTGAGGCCAGATGATGACTTTGGTAGATTGTTAGAAATGGCCACCAGGGAGTCAAAGCTCCATGAATCCCTGGGTAGTCCTTCCCCCGACTCATTGAACATGGGCTGCTTAGACCAAAGACTTTGGTAGAAGTGCCAGTTCCAGATCCAGAACTTAGGATCTGGACCTTAGGAGGCTTTGCAGCTGCCACTTTTGCTCTCTCGCCTCCCTGAAACACCAGCTAAGGAAGCCCAGGCTAGTCAACTTGAGGGTGAGTGGCCTTCTGAGAGGGAAGCCCTGGAGAATGAACAAACTCAAGGACAGAAAAAGAAGCTCAGCCAGGCACCTTCTACCCAGCCATTCCAGCTGAGGACCAACCAGATGTGAGAGTGAGATCTATGACCCTCCAGCTCTAGGCAAGCCAGCTGCCTGCAAACACGTTAAGTGAGCACAGCAAGAACCACCTGGAGCAGAGATAAGACACTGATCGGAGCCTAGCTCAGACAGCACAGTTAAGACTAAATAAGTGGTTATTTTTGTCTTAAGTCATCAATTCTTAAGAATATGTGTTATACACCAAAGGCTAAGCTAATGAAACTCTACCCATTCAGTCATCTTCTGTCATCTTAGCTGGAAATAAGGTACACAGGTACCCTTGGGTGCCAGCCTGGAGATACCAACTACTTCAGTTTTTCATTGTCAGTGGAAGATCACAAAGGACAGGGGGCTAAGGATGTTTTCTTGGTAATCAGCCCCAAATATCTGCCACATTGCTGTATCCCCTATGACTACGAAAGTGAGTGCTTATCACATAATAGGGTTTCTTCAAATACGAGTAAAATTAAGTTTAAGGAGGTTCCAGCAGGCAGCTTGCCTCACAGGAATTTTTCAGAAGTACCTGGTGAGAATACTATCTCCACCCCACTATCTAATACCCACTTCTCTTCCAGCAGAGTCTGAAAGACTTGTTGGCCTCGTGGGGAGTACCATTTATATTTATATCACCTTTCCATGGAAATGAGTGGGACATGTTTCTCCAACCCGGGGCTAAGTGAAAGGGGTCACTGTTAAAGACTGGGGGCAACCTTTAAGAGAGAGAGCCTGGCACCACATTCCCTGGTGAACTGCTTTCTGAGTTTCAGACCCCCTCAGTCACTCCAGAGCCAAATATACTGAGAGTAGGACAGACGTGTGGACCCAGAACGCCCAACAGGGAGAAGAATAAAAGGATATTTGGCACCCATTTCCTGTGCTTTAAAATATAGTGCATTAATACAAAATCTGAGGTATAATAAGATCAACAGCTCAGGAGACAATTGCCACTGAAACATTAGTTTGTTACTCACAGTTCCCGAGAGGAGGGCGTATGTTCCACCTCAAGGGACAATCAGGAAGCACCAGGGAGAAGCACTAGGGTCAATTACAGGGCCCAACGGGGGAGAGGGGGAAAGTATGGGAAAGAGCCTTTATTATGGTTTCCACAGGAAGAGGTGAGGCAATCAGGGCTAGGTGGACTGGTTTGAATAATTCTATCAGCTCTGGTGCTTAGGGGCTGTTCCTAGTTGTCTGGCACCTGGTTTAGGGGCAGTAAGGACAGGTGTATAGTTACCCAGAGTGTGGGAGCCCAATAAAGAGGGAGGTTGGGAGGTATGGACTCTGAATCAGTTGGTTTGTATTTGAACAGCACGCCTCTCAGAGAAGCGGGGGGGAGGGGTGGTTGATGGCAGGGTAGGAGTGAGGGAGATAGGCCAAGGTGAGGTGACTCAGGCATATTATCCGGTTGTCCAGAGCAAGTTATGTCTGGCATATACATGTGGGACAGATGTCAAAGGATCAAGTTTACAGAAGCCAGAAACATGGTTAATATATCCTGAGGACTGGAGGTGTCTACTCCTGGTGTAGAGATTTCTGTAGGTGAGACTCCCATAGGAATTGTCAAAGTCGAAGGTGCTTCAGGAGACCAGGGTGAGAGTGCTCCAGAGAGGACACGTGATTCCCCATCTCTGTTCTCCACTGCTCTCAGGCAGCCCCGGGAGCTCGAAGGGCCCAGGCCTTATAAGCAACATGGCTGAAAAGAGAAGCTGGTCTGATGCTTCTCAGCCTCACCCGGGGCGAGGCTGCGTGAAGGCCTCTGCACACCTGCAGATGGCACCTCACCTGAGCAGAACTGGCACTGTCTCTGCAGTGGAGCTGGGAAGAGAAATGCTCTGGAAGAGGCTGGGTTCTGGAGTCTGGGTTCGGGAATGGAAAGTAGGAGAAGACGAAATAAACATACAAAAGGTGAAAATGCACATCACGCTCTGTTCCTGCTTACACACGGTCCACCCCAGGCCCGAGTCTGAACTGAATATGAGATTATGAGATTGAAGTTTTAAAATCACCGAGAGTGAGTTTGCTTCCGATATACCAGAATGGTTTTTCATACACAACCTTGGTCAGTCTTAGTAGCAACCTCACGCTGTGAATGTTATTAAACCCCTCTGACAGTTAGGAAAGTGAGGTGCAGACAGGTGAACTAAAGAAACGGTTTGAGGTGGCACAGGCGAAGTGTGAACTCAGATTTGTTGATGCCAACGCCTGAATTCTTAAGTCCTGAGCTATAGCAGTACCTTTCGAGTCTCGCTCGGTGGTTTTGTTGCCAATATAGTATTTGAGTCCACCTGTCCTTTTTTTCTCTAAATATTCCATTTCACTTTATATAAAGCCTTGAGAGATGGTCTCATTTTTCTGACCTGGCAGCTGAAAGGGCAGGAGCCATCCTAGGCCAGAGGTGGCTGCTGAGGCCAGATCTGAACTCAGAGTTTCAGATTCCTGAGACTAGTCTTTGTTCTAGTTTTGTCACCTTGCCTCTTTAATTTGCCTTGTCCTATCCGGGTAATTTCAACCCAATCTTCTTTGCAAATGGGAGACAGGTTTGTAAGTACCAACTTCAGTATTCCCATGATTCCTAGAGCTCCCCTCAAGTTTTAGCTTTTCAAACTGATGTGGTGAAGTCCAATCTTCTTTCTATAAGACCATTAAGTAAATTTTTCCTAAATTATCTATTCCACGTAAAAAATAGTCCTGAAGGAAACTGGAAGATCAGATCATCACGTCCCGGACTCCCTTCTGAACCATTTGAGAGACGGAAAAAGGCTGGAGGCCGGGAAGGAGAAATGATTTTATATTTACCTTTAGAAATATATTTTTGAAGTACTTCTCATACAGAACCGGAGTTCAGCTTTTGATGTACTTTCCCTGTATCCTGTCATCCCCAGCACTAGTAAGTGAAAGAAGCATAGAATCAGGTGTGAAGTACAAAATTTAATTTTGTTTCAAAGAACATTTCGTTGAAATGATTAAATCGCTTTTCTAAAAAAAAAAAAAAAATGACAGGATGCATCATCTGTCGAGAAGGAAGTGTGTTTTGGTTGCCACTTCAGAACTTCTGTTAAGATTGTCCAAGGCATGTGGTATGAGAGGAAGATGCACTTCCTAGGTCACTGAGCATTTGCCGCTGAACATATGCTACCTCACAATGGCGCACATCACGGCTTCGTATTGCACAGTGAGCTGAATATTTGATGGATATTCTGAATAGTAAGATAATTGATGATAGAACACGGGAGGAGAGAGCCGATAGCTTTTTTGTTGGTAGCATTTATCAGATTGTCAATTAAAGGCTTGTCGTGTGGTGGAGAAAAAATATTTATTGCTGTGGCAGTCATCAAGTGCCAGTGGCCGGGAGAAGGCGCAGAGATCTACCCCTTCTGGAACGACTCGCTGCTCTTTTTTGTCAGCCGAAAATACTGTAGCGTTTACATTTAGTAACAAAGATTGGGGTTGCTTGTCTTGTTTAAAGTTTATTGTGTCAGATACATAAGCCGAATTGGCTAAGTGAAGTATGAGCTGTCTCCAATCATTTTGGGGAGGAGGGCAGCGCGTGAAAATTTTACAGCTTTGAAATATGTATGTGTAATGTACGGAAGAGAACTATTCGCTAATTTTTTAAGTGCTTCTCATGACAGGTGTAATGGGTTAATCCCCCTTTTCCATGCTCCCACGGTGGTCTTTACTCAACTTGGGTAAGACTCCCAGTTCACACACCCTCCTCCACAGACTACAAATGCTATGGAAGCAGGAACCAGGACTGTCTTGTTATGTCTGTAACTGCCAATGCCCAGCATTGGGCTTGACACAGAGTAGTCGTCCATGAATATTTGATGATTCATTGATAGTTGCCTAAAAATGAGTTTTCCAAGATAAACAGGCAGTTAGTTGACATTTACCGTGTACCTTTAGCAAAATCTGCCTCAGAATCTTCTAACAGTAGGAAGTGGTTACGTTATTTTTAAGTGCAACAATAGTAATACTAAATCAAAGACCTATTCAGAGTAGGACGAAAATGTTAGATTTCTTCATAGGGAAGAATGCCCTGAGAACTCTAAATTATTCTGTAATGATGAGCTTTGTGTTAAAAATGATGGGTAGGTAAGAGAAATTTCAACCAGGAAGTTGTGTTCCATGACACTGGACGATGGACTTTTTCTTATTTTTAAAAATCATCTGGCCAGTTGCTTTAATAATATCTATATATCATGATGAATTCATGTTTTTGTGCTATAGTTTAATTATAAAGCCTATCAATATTCAGTTCTCTAGATTTCAGGATCTCTAATCTCTGCATGCACTTTAATGGTTACTTTCTGTTGATACTTTTGTAAATGTTGTGCTCTCTCTAGAAAGTTTGATGGTGACTCAAGTTTTTACTGCTTTTCAATGCCAGGCACATAAATAGGCTTAAAATTACAGTTTGCTTAAATAACCTTTTAAAATAATCTATAGAAAGAAGTAATCCAATAATGATATCCTGAGATGCAGCAGCATGGCCATTCACTTTGGCAGCCCTTAGATCACGTTCTGTGGGGCAAGGCTCTCATGAATGCCTAATATGGTCCTGAAATCTGGGACTGTGGTGGGTTTAATAAGTCCCAGCCTTTTTACAGAAACCAAAGTCAAAGACATTGTCACGATTTCTGGAGCGGCAACTGAGAGTCACTTAATATTAGAGAGAACTGGTTCCAGGGGACCAGCTTCATTCCCTGAAATCAACTAAGAATTTTTAGTTTGCTTATTCTTTCCCAGCCCACTCACCCTAAATTACAGAGCTTTCATTTCTTTGGCAACCGCTAAAAAAATGACATCAAACCAGGCGGTGGTCATTCAGCTCATACCTTCTATGTGTTCTTATAACTGTGTTTGAAAAGAAGCCTCTGCATCCTCAATTTGGTAACGCTGAATCCTGAATACCTCGAATGTGACAGTTCACATGATTTTCAGGGTCAAAGACACTCTTAAATATCACACATTATCTTCTATATTTTTTAAGCATATCAGAAATTGAGTGTCTTGGCTTTGCACCACGTGACCAATTATTCCACCAGATCAAGAGATGAGGAAGAGGCAGTCTTGCCTTTTAAATCATGACAGCATCGATCGTAATTGTTCTGCTAACAACCGTGTGTCGAATCCCCTTCTGTGCCAGCACTGTTCTCACTTACCATTTTCAGTAGCTTCATGAGCTACTACTATTCTTGCCTTCACCTTATAGATCTGGAAACTGAGGCTGAGAGAGTGTCATGCCTAAATTCATACAACTGGGAAGTGATAGATCAGCATTCAAACATAGCCAGTCTGATGTCAGCAATTAACTACTATGCTACGAAACACAGATTATATAGACATCAGGGGAGAAGAGTGTGTTTTGAGCCATGTGAGACACAACTATCCATTCCTGTTCCAAAAAACAAGTTATTGAGATCTCAAGAAGATATTATAAAACTGTAAAGGCACAGGGTGGAGAACTGAGGGCAGAGTGTTTTAAACTATTCATAGACAATATTTTATAGCTGCCATCAAAATTACAAGTTAGAGCCCAACCTTCACCTAGTTCAACATATAGACACAAAAACTAAGAAACATGAATGCATGTAAAAAAAAAATAAAAAGCGAATTTCAGATTTGAAGCCATGAATGTTACAGGAACAGAATAAGCAGTGTATGACGTTTGGTGTGTATCTGCAGGGAGGGGGCAGACGTGTTACTGTTTATATCAAGGGATGTGAGCCAAGAAGAGTCTAAACATTTAAACAAAGGAAGGTGTCTGGGTTAAGTGCTGAGGACTCTCAACAAGCCAGGTTTCGGAGACACAGGAGTAACACAGGGGCTTTGGGTGCTTTGAAAAGGAAAGCGAATGGAAGGTTGGGAGGTTTACCCTTGTTAGTGGTGAGTACTAGTTGCTGCTTGCTTTCCAGCCCTAGAGGTACAGTAACATGGTGGCAACACTCAGGGGACTGTAAGTCCACACTGCCTTTCCCGGACCCTCACTCAGTTAAATCTCTGCCTCCTACCCTGTTCACCCTCATACACATTTTCTAAGGCAGATGTTTCCAACCAGACCCTCACCATCCTGGGGACAGTCCCACCTGCTGCTTTCACAGGGCTTCATCCTCTTCCTCTCCGTTCAACCTTAAATGTCTTTTTATGATCAGAATCCCATTCTTTCTGTAGAATACTTGCCTACTGGTGCCATTGACCCAAGCCTACTTTCCATTCCCCGGGAATCCTTTTTTGTTTAGTTGCTCCTGAGTGAAACTTCCATCACTGCCTCTCCCCTGGCGTGAGTGTGTGTGTGTGTGTGTGTGCGCGCGCACGCGCGCGTGTGTGCGTGTGTGTACATGCGCGTGTGCATGCACTCCTCTAGAAATCTTTGCTTGACCTCAATGTCACTGTTGCTCCTCATGGTCACTGGATTTCTCAAATTAATCACACCCAAGGGCTCTGTGTTTCACTTAACTGTCAGTGCCCAGACCATGCTGTCTGAGCCTTTCTGTGGCTTCTAGTCCAACCACCTGCTAAGCCTTAACTCTGAGAGGTCCCCATTGACTGCCTTATTGTTAGAGCAAGTGTTTTTCTCCTTTCCCATTCCCCATAGCTTGTAACGTAGGTGTAAGATGATATTAACCATTCTCTCCTCTTCCAAAATCTCTCCTGATATATTTCTTCTGACTCCTTCTGTGGCTAATTTATTTGTTACCTATCTGATCATCCCCTAATCTATTTAGCAAACACTCTTTAAAGGCCCATGTGGTGCAAATATAGGAAAAAAATGCACTTACAGGAGTGAAAGCCCAGTCTGTAAGTAGGAGACAAAAAACAAAACAATTACAAAAGAGTATGGTTAATGCATCATAGAGCCATGGGAAGCTTTCTGCAAAGAGAGATGGTCTCTGATCAACTTAGAAAAGTAAGGGAAGGCTTCTAAGAGGAGGGGATACTGGGTCTACTTTGATAGGTTTTACCCAGGCAGTAGAGAAAGTAATTACAAGATTGTGCAGCAGCGGGAGAAGGCCACAGGTCTTTCAGTGAGGCTGACATGAGGCTGGCTCAGTGATAGTCACAGGAGATGGAACACTGGCTGGATATATGATGACAACAAAAAGAGCAGGCTATCGCGTTTGGAAATCAGCCTGAAGCAATAAAGGGTTTTGGCCAGTGGAGGTGACATGATCAATTTGTGGCTTAGAAATATTATTCTGGCATCGATGTGAAGAATAAATTGGAGGAGGACAAGACTTCCTTTATTTAGCTTCCTCCCTCTCCCCTGTTAAGGAAATTCTTCAAGGCCTATGCTGTTATTTCACATTCTTTTCCTGAGAGAATGTGTCCACTCCTGTGTAGTCAATTATCATAATAACTAGATGACTATTAAATATTATTTTCTGCCTCTGACCTCACTCCTTAATGAGGTCCATTCCACTTCTGTGTGCTTTAAGTAATTTCCTCTCCAGTGCTGCTGTCTTCCAACAGCAACTGGGCTTCACAGTGTGGACATGTCTTAGATCGCCTCCCTTCTCTTATTCCATTGACCAGAAGCCAGCAGGTTTGATTACTCTGTATATTCTATTGCCTTCTGGATTTTTTTCTTTCCTTCCATTCCCACTCCTACCAGTGTAGCCCAGATCTATCCCATTATCTAGATTACCGATAAAGACTCTTACCTGAGACTGTCGACTATTTCTTCTTCCTCAGTTGTTCCTTTCTGGTACATACACATGATCTTCTTCCTCAGTTGTTCCTTTCTGGTACATACACATGAATACTGCACTGTGAAAAACAGCATGCACATAAAACAACATATAAAGCATGTTATACTGTAAAAATCATAAAATGGTCATTCATATATCTCCCATCAAGGTTAAGACTTTGAACATGGTTAATAAATTAGAAGCCTTCTGTATACTCCTCCTTAGTCTCATCTCCTCCCTCCATCACCCAAAAGTAACCATAATCCTGAATTTTGTGTTTATCAACCCCTTCCATTTCTTTTAGCCACCAATGGGTAATGCATTGTTTGTTTATTTTAAAAAAACTTTATATGGGATGAATGATACTATGTGTATTTGTCAAGGACTTATTTCTTTCACTTAATATTACATTTTTGAGATTTATCTAAGTTGATGCATATATGTAGCAATAGCTTGGTTATCTTCACTGCTAGTAACATTCCATCATTCTTTTCTATTCTGCTGGTTCATTATGTTAATATATATACATATAAATGTATACATATTTTATATACATTACATATACATTTATATATGTATATATACATATACATTTATATATGTATATGTAATGTATATAAAATATGTATACATTTATATGTATTTTGTGATTTACATGTGCAGGCATTTCTTTTGGAAATAGGAAATGCTAGATTGTGAGGCTTGTGCATGTTCAACTTTAATGATTAATGCCAATTGGCTTTTTAATGTGGTTATATCAATTTAATACCTCCAGCAAAGTTTTTCTTGTTCTACATTCTTGACAATTTATATTGTCCCATTAAAAAAAATTTACCAATCTGATAAACGTGAAACTATATCACATTATTATTCTAATTTGCATTTCTCTTATTAATTAGATTAGGCATCTTTTCATATGTGTTAGGCCACTTGAGCTTCTTTCTCTATGAAATTCCTATTAGTATGCCAGGCTTTCTATTGGCCGTTTATCTTTTATTGATTCCTAGAAGTTCTTTATATATTGTAGGTTATAACACTTTGTATTATATGTACAATTATATTCTATTTTGCTTATTTTTATTATGTATTATTTTCCATAAATAACACATGCCATCTGTAAACAAAATTACAAATGATGGTACAAGTTGGAAATTTTCATGCATAAGTGCATTAGTTGCAGACTTTGGTTCTCAGCATTGACCACCCAAGACAAGAAAAGGGACTAACAATCTGAGAATGTTGCACAGATATCAGTAAATAAATACATATGAAGTTATATATGTTTAAGGATAAAGCTAGAGATTAATTTCTTTTTTGTCTCTTGAAACCTTGAAAATATCTAAGGACATTTTAGGGATGCTAGTTAGAAAAGTGCTCTAACAAGTATTAATCCTATTTATGGTATCCCTAAATGGCAAGATCTTATAACCAGCCCCAGGGACATAAATTTTATCCCCAGACATTACACACCTTTTCTTACACCTTAAAACTAATAAGCTATTTTTACATCGTTGCATGCATATTTTTAACATAATTCTATTTTTAATTTTTGTATGCACACCTAAAGTGGTATGCCAGCCTGGTTTTCTCCTGCTTGCAAAAGCCAATTGTGCATAACATCTTCCAGTTTCATATTCGGTGATGTCATGTTGGCAATTTAAAATCGGCAATGGTGGGAATGTTTACACCATGGAAATTGGAGAATGCTCCACTTCATTTTTTACAGACACACCACTGCCCACCTACCATTCATGACAAATCACTGTTGGTGACCAGTGATCACAAAGCTGCCAAATCCAGTGGCTTTCTGTTTACTTGTTTTTGGCCTCAATCATATCTGATACAGCTCATCCCTACTTCTTGAAGTGTTTTCTTCAGTTGGACTCCACGACTTTTTTCTACCTTGGTTCCCCAGCTACTTCACTGACCACTCTTTTTTGGTCCCCTGATCTATTTTCTTTTTATCTCTCCAGCCTCTGAATATTGGATAGTTCAAGGCTCAAACCTTAGTACTCTTGTGTTTTTTATCTATACTCACTCCTTAGGTGCACTCGCCTGGGCCGGGTCTTTAAATACCTTCCATAGACTGACTCCTCTCCAATGAGCATTTCCGGGCTTAGCAGTTCTTCCGATTAACAGACTCATATGTCAGCTCCCAGCTTGGCCTCACCTCATGAAGGTCTCATGGGCAGTTCAAATTTAAGATACCTGAAACCCAAGTTTTGATTGCTCTTCCTAAATTTGTTCTCCAGCCGTCCCCATCTCAGCGTAACACAGTTATATTCCACCAGTTACTCATACCAGAAACCTTCAATTCTTGACTCCTCTTTTCTCTCATTCCCCACCTCGGTCTAAGCCACAGTCTGATGCTCTGGATTATGCCTCCTAGCTTCTACACTTGTCCCTTCATGATCTGTGCTCCTTACAGTACAGAATACAATACATACAATAGACAGAGTAATTTTTTGAAATCACAAGTCAGATCACGTTATATCTTTGCTGAACACTTCAGTTGTTTCCATCTGACCCTGGTAAAATCCAAAGTCCGTATCACAGCTTTCAAATCCCTCTCTGATCGGACCATCCACCACCTCTTTGACCCGATCTTCTACCTTTCTGCATGGCATCTTGCCCCACTCTGGCCATGTTTGCAATTTTTCAAACAGTCCAAGTCCATTTGTGCCACAGGACCTTTGCGTGTAACTATTCTGTCTGTGTGTCATGCTGTTTCTTCCCAGAGCCCTAAGGCTCACTCCCTCACATGATATTTTATCAAAGAGGCCATGGTGACCATTATCTCCTCATTCTTTACCATCTCCTCCTCACCTTACTCCTTATTATCTTTCTTCATGGCACTTTTCACTACTTAGCTCATGGTTCGTGTGCTTTTTGTTTCTGTTATATATCTCCCCAATAGCACCTAAGCTAAGAACAGAGGCCCTGTGTTCTGACTGCTATACCCCAGGAACCTAGAAAAAAAGCTTGGTCTATAGTAGGCACTTTTATTTTTTAAAATAGAGTATATGTGTGGTAGGTACTTTTCTGTTTTTAAATAAAAATGTTTAAAATAACATTTTGTTTTATTTATTTTGTATTAGTTTTCATATGCAAAGATAATTATAAGAAAACGGATTTTAATGCCATACTCTCAACAAGTCTGTCCATTTTATAAAGGAGATATCAAGTATAGGAAAGAGGTTTTATGTAGTCGGAAGTGAGCTGCCCGCTTGCTAAGGTATCCAACACAGAAAACCAGGTGTGAAAAATAAAATGTTAAAACCCACATGGATACTACAGGTATTTTGCCCACTTAGTGGTATAGCGGATGATCCTGGATAACTGTCATTTTTCTAGGTGCAAAAAAGCGGTTTGATGGGGCACATATTGGCTTTAATCTTGCTATTCACACTGATTACAAAAGTTTGCTCTTCACCAGAGAGAGTCCCATATAGACATCCCATCAGTTCTGTGAAGAATTTCTGAAATCCTCCACTTGATATCTTCCTGCCAAATTCCTGCTGACTGCAAATGAGCACAAAATGTCAGCTTTTGTTATTTGAAGCATTAATGATGGATCTGAAATATTATTCTAACTTTGATTTCAGGATTCACTCTTAAGATTTAACTGATGCAATACCCCAAGTTCTGTTAACAGAAGAATCAGATTTTAATAGGGAGCATGCTCAAATCTAAATTGATCAAATTGGGGGAAATTATTTCAAGAGGTTTTTTTTTCAGATTCTAATAAAATTTTAAAAGTCATGTCTGCCTCAAACATGTTGCTAAGGAATATTCTCTCTTGTTTTCTTTTGTGATTTAAATTTTACTCAACTGATGCAATCACAATCAATCAAATATGTAATGACAGACCAGTTCAATAAAGTTTAAATATTATATGACTAAGTCATTTTAGCTTATTCTTATTTTTCAGTAAGAACTATCTTTATGAGAATGTGGTACTTATAAAGAAAGTAAAAGTTATAATGCCCTATCTTTCCTCAGTTCATGCATTTGTTTCCCTGAACTCTGGTTTTTAACTCATCTCTGTGTTCATTGTGACTTGTTAAATTATGTGCCTTACTCATTTCTAGAACAAAGAAAAACTAAACTGAGAGGTGAAGTGATATCTGTGACTGATCTGAAAACAAAAGCCTATTCTCCAAAACCCCAGCCCAGTTTTGAAAATACCAGAGTTGTTCATGAAAACCTTACAAAATCTGATATTGTTCCCCCATAAAAACAATTTAAAAGACTGGTACATTTGTATAATGTCTTTATTCAAGACAATGGGAAAGTTATGAAGTAATACCTCTATTCTTTCATGAATTAACTCATTAAGTTGGTTGTTACCTGTTTCCATCTGTCATGTTTGTAGCTTTCTTTTTATCAAGACTTTATTTTTTTGAGAGCAGTTTCAGATGCATAGTAAAATTGAGAGGAAAGTAGAGATTTCCACACACCCCCACCAGATTGGTACATTTGTTACCATTGATGAGCCCACACTGACATATCATTATCACTTAAAGTCTATAACTTACTTAGAGTTCACTCATGTTGTACATTCTATGTATTCTGACAAATGTATGATGACATAGATATAATCCATCATTAGGTTATCACACAGAGTATTTTCTCTGCCCTAAAAATCCCCTGTGTTCCACCTATTCATCCCTCCCCCAACCAACCTCTGGTAACCACTGATCTTTTTACTGTCTCTACAGTCTTGCCTTTTCCAGAATGTCATATTGTTGGAATCATACAGTATTAGCCGTTCAGATTGGCTTCTTTCACTTAGTAATATGTCTTTTAGGTTCCTCCATGTCTTTTAATGGAGTGACAGTTCATTTCTTTTTAGTGCTTGAATAGTATTCCTCTGCGTGATGTACCCACCATTTTTATTGATTCACCTGCTGAAGGACATCTTGGTTCCTTCCAAGTCTGAGTGATTCTGAATAAAGGTGCTATAAACTTCCATGTGCCTATTTTTGTGTAGATCTAAGTCTTCAGCTCTTTTGGGTAAATACCAAGGAATGCAATTGCTGGATCATAGAGGGAGAGTACATTTAGATTTGTAAGAAACCACCAACTTATAATTCAAAGTAGCTGTACCATTTTGCATTCCCACCAGCAGTGATTGAGAGTTCCTGTTGCTCCACATCCTCATTAGCATTTGGTGTTATCGGTGTTCCAGATATTGGCCACTTTAATAGGTATCTAATGGCATCTCATTGTTTTAATTGGCATTTCCCTGGTGATATCTGGTGTAGAGCATTTTTTCATATGCTGATTTCCCATTTGTATATATTCTTTGGTGAAGTGTCAAGGTCTTTGGCCCATTTTAAAAATTGAGTTGTTTTTTTATTGTTGAGTTTTAAGAGTTTGTCATATATTTTGGATGAGTCCTTTATCAGATGTTCCTTTTGCAAATATTTTCTCCCAGTCTGTGCTTTGTCTTCTCATTCTCTTGGCATTGTCTATGACAGAGCAGAAGCTTTTAATTTAAATGAGTCCAGCTTATCAATTATTTTCTTCATGGATCACGGCTTTGGTATTGTATCTAAAAGGTGATTGCCATATCCAAGGGCATCTACGTTTTTTCCTTTATATTCTAGGAATTTAATAGTTTTGCATTTTATACTTAGGTCTGTGATCTAGTTTTTGTGAAGGGGGTAGGGTCTGTGTAAAGATTCCATTTTTTACATGCAGATGTCCAGTTGTTCCAACACCATTTCTTGAAAAGACTGTCTTTGCTCCATTGTATCATCTTTGCTCCGTTGTCAGAAACCAATTGCCTATTTGTGGGTCCATTTCTAGGCTCTTCATTCTATTCCACTGATCTATTTGTCTTTTGTTTCCCCCACCAGTACCACTGTCTTGATTACTGTAGCTTTATACTAAGTCTTGAAGTAAGGTAGTATTAGTACTCCAACTATGTTCTTCCCTTTATTTTGTTGGCTGTTCTGGTCTTTTACCTCTCACTTATGACTTTATTATTCTAATATTGGCTAATTGTCTGGAAAATAGCTTTTGTGTTTTTTTTATTTGTTTTGTTTTTTAAAATTTATTCATTTATTTTGAGAGAGACACAGAGATAGCACGAGTGGGGGAGGGGCAGAGAGAGAGAGAGACAGAATCCCATGCAGGCTCCACACTGTCAGCACTGAGCTGAAACCAAGAGTTGGATGCTTAACTGGCTGAGCCCCCCGGATTCCCCTAATTCCTGTGCATTTTTAAGACAACTATGTGGCATGTTAAAAAAGAAGACGATTCCCAAGTCAGTAGCATGTATCTATGGCATGAAAAGAGTAAGACATGCATGTGATTTTTTTCCATTAGAGAATAAGGATCCAGACAGAGAGCCAAATCAGTATTTTTTAAACACTTAATCATATTGGAAGAATAAAAAGGAAAAAAATATAGAATTTGTTTTAAAATGAGTACCTTTTAATTCTTAGAATAAAAGAATTAATATATTATTATACATATAATAATATATATTATATATTATTAATATATATTATATATTATATTGATATAATATCAAACCAAATATATATGTTTTGATATAGGAGCTAAAATGGAGGCTAAATACTTAGAAAAATCTGAATCCTGACACTAAGTGCTAATAAATAATTCTAATAAATAGATAACTTACCCAAAGTAATATTTTACATAGAATTTATATAAATATTAATAAACATAATATACTAAATATGTAAATACTTTATTTGTATATGCATATAGTAATATCTACTATGTGCCAACACTCTACCTGATGGTTGTAATCTGAAGTGAATACAACATACCTGCTCTTAAAGATTCGTAGTCCAGTAAAAGGGAGGGGTAAGCACAGACTTAATTCCCAGGCCAGTTTGGGTATTATTATAGGGTCTAATAAAACACCTGGAAGTGATTGTACTTCATTCTAGTCCACAAGCTAGATTGCTTTAACTATACCCTCCCTGAGACCCTTTATCTCAAAGGCTACAAGTAAGAGACTGGAGACTTAGAGCTGTGAGTCTCTTACCTACATGAATATTCCCATGATTTCCAGGCTCCCAGATAGGGTTACCAGATAAAGTACAAGATGTTCAGTTAAATGTACATTTCAGATGAATGTATACATTTTTAGTATAAGTATGTCCCATGCAGTATATGGGATATATTTATACTTTAAAAATTGATGTTTATCTGAAATTCAAACTATTTTTATTTGATAAATATGGCAGCTTTATTGCATGTCATTGTGATAAATGGCCCTGACCAACTGCTACCAACGTATGAAACCGGCTGACTGATTTTGTACACACACATACACACGCACACCTCACCTAGTTATCTCCTACTCCATCTTACTCCACTATTGTGTCAAGATTTTTTTCAAAATATCCAGTGGTACAACTTTTATTTAACCCAGTCTTTATTATAGCTTTTCTTTTTCCAGAACTTTGTCATTAATTTAAAATACTGGGTCAGGGGGTACCTGGGTGGCTCAGTCAGTTAAGTGTCCGATTCATGCTTTCAGCTCAGGTCATGATCTCAGTTAGTAAGATCTAGTCTGGCATCAGACTATGCACTTGACAACACAGAGCCTGCTTGGGATTCTCTCTCTCTCTCTCTCTCTCTCTCTCAAAATAAATCAGCATTTAAAAATGACTGACTGAATGAATGGATGAATCAATGAGTCAGGTGACAATCCAATTTTCCACCAGTCCACAAATTGGATTCTATCCCATCCAGAGCCAGAGGGCAACCAACCAATGCTTTCTCATTTCCAACACAGTTTATCACCAATGCCCAAGTTTGTTCCACTTAATTCTCTTTTCCCTCAAAGTGAATTCCTTTCTCACTGACAGTGTTCAGGAATTGAGGTGATATTTGGTGATATATTGGTGATATTTGCCCACCAATTGTTACCATTTCCTAGATCAGAAACTACAATTATGGTATAACAGAATGGTAAGTATGATGGAAGTATGTGTGCGCATGGAAATACCTGATTGGACCATTGGTGGGGGTGGTCCTAGTGAACTGAGGATGAAGGTAAGTAAGGGAAGAGTCTTCTCAGCCAAAAAAGCATCTACAAAGATACAGTGGCATGTAAGAACACATGATCTACACACAGAATGTGTAGAATGGCAAGTTGCTGAATGTTGCTAGTATAGGAAACATGTGCGACAGCCAGTGGGAGATTAAGCATAGGTTAGATCCTGAAGCATCTTCTTTGATCATCTTGCCAAAGAGTTTGGGCTTTATCGTGGGGGGAGAAAAGAACCATTAAGAACTTTAAGAGGCAAACTGCAAAGTCGGAGTCTTAGATTAGGTTCCTTTGAAAGCAGAACCCAAGGTCAGGATCTGAGTGTCAGTAGTCTATTTGGGAAGTGATGAAAGGAAGTAGGAGCGAGGGAGCAGAGATAGCTAGTAGGAAAGGAGGAAACACCAGTAAAAGAGCAGATTGGGTACATGGCTGCTGTAGACATGGGCTTAATTTATCAGTATTGCTGAGGAGGGTACAAAATGTATTCCATCCTTGAGAAGGATAGAGGTGAGGCCATTTATCAGATGGTTCCTGTCCCCCATTGGTTAAAGGTTTCCTGAGGGCAGGTGTTGATAACTCCTATAGACCTCTAGGTCTAGCAGATGCACAGGGCAAGGAGACTCTAGTGGCTTCTTGGCTTGGCAGGCAGAAAGCAGAGGTGAAATATTTGTTTTAGGGACACTGTGCAGAAATCTGAAATTATGGCTAAAATTAAAAGTAGCCCAGGGAGTGAGATGCCAGGCACCAAGAGTGTCTGCTACAATCAGAGATCCATCTACAATTTACATCGTAAATCTAATTTGCTAAATTATGATCTAATCATAGCAATTAAGAGAGAATCATCCACAAGAAACCCAAGAGTAGAAGAAATACTAATTGATGCATGAATGTTATAATTTAATATTTAGAATTAGTTTTTCTATCCACTAGGAACCTGTTACCTGAAAGCCATGGCACTACTAATACCTTCCAAAAATATGAAATTAGTCAAAAGATATAAAAGGAGGAGGAAATATAAAAATTTTCAATCTTTATGAAGAACAAATTTGTTTTTAAAAAATAGGAAGAATGTTTCTTAGTGTGAGTCATATGTAGTTTTAAAAATTATAAATAAATATTCATTCACATATAAATTGCCTTAAATTGAATTTGCTGAGGGGCGCCTGGGTGCCTCAGTTGGTTAAGCGTCCGACTCTTGATTTTGACTCAGGTCATGATCTCATGGTCATGTGATTAAGCCTCATGTCTGTGCTGACAGTGAAGAGCCTGCTTGGAACTCTCTCTCTTCCTTTCCCTCTGCTCCTCCTCCTCCTCCTCTCTCTCTCTCTCTCTAAGAGAAAGAGGGAGAGAGAGAGAGAGAAAAGAAAAGAAAAGAAAAGAAAAGAAAAGAAAAGAAAAGAAAAGAAAAGAAAAGAAAAGAAAAGAAAAGAACCTGAACTTGAAGAGAAAAGACATGAGGCATCGGAGGCATTATTTACTGACTGTCCCATATATGAGGTTTTTCATTTTTGTTACTTCCATATATCTCACAGCCACCCTGGGAAATAGATATTGTTGTCCTCTATTAAGTTAAGGAATCTGAGGGTCAGGGTGGTTAAAAGCTTGTTCAGTTACATAGCTAGTAAATAGTAATGTCTAGACTCAAATCCGTATCTTCCTGACTCTCCTCTCCACTTTATTGTCTTAAAACGTCATTGTTTTGTAAGGTAAAACATTTAAATACTTGAAATTGTAAAAAAAGAAAATTGTGGTTATATCATCAGAAGTATTAGAACATATAGCACTCTATGTAGAATGTGTGCTTTGATGTTTTTATACCCACAATAATGTCTACAATAGGATATATTCAGACCACATGAAAGAAATCTCTGAGTATGTTAAAATGTGAAGAATGTTCTTTTGGCCATGGGCAAAAGTTTAGCAATAATAAAAGTATATCAGGGTGTTTAGTAAAGAGGAAAAAATGTTTTCTGTGGTCATGTTTTCCAACTTTAAGTATATTTGTCTATCATTTTATTATAAACAGGGTGTATTTATATAGCCTAAAGAAATAGGAACCAGATTCCTTGTTTTGAAGATGCCAAAAAAAATATATCTTCTAGGATGATAAGCAATAACAGAGAAGAGTGAATCAAAAATATCAAGCTTCTATCTGATTCCTGACCAAGATTTTAATTTTATTGCACAAATATGCCATGACAACAGATATATACAGTAGTACCACCCACCCAAACCTGATGCAGGAAAGGGTCTGCCAGCATTCCCATTATAATCCTTGTAGGGAATTCTGATATTTTTAATACACATGAAATTGGCATCTAGGTTCTCAGCAAGATGTGTTTTGTTAAATTAAAAAAAAAAAAAGAAGTTTTAAAAAAGAGACCTAAATAGCATCAGCTGGCTTTGTTTAGAAGGCATGTAGCAATGCAAATTCTGGTGAGCCATTAGATCTTATGATGTCAGCGGAACGTGTGTACTAGTCCTGCTGACCCTGAAGCAGATCCAGAGGATAATGCCAAAGGAGAGATTTTTATTTACAGGGTAGTAAAAAAGTTGAAGTATCCAAATTCTCCAGACTATTACAGAAACAACACACGTCATAATCACCACCTCTTAATTTAAATCACTCTGTTTTTCATTTTAGAAAGGGAAAAACTGTCATCGACCAAGAGAGTTGCACAATGGTAGAAGTGAAGGCTCTGGAGGCAGACTGCCTGGTTTTGAATCCCAGGTTCATTTCGTTCTTAGCCACGAGACTATGGGCAAATTACCTAACCTCTTAATGCCTCCATTTCCCTCTCTATAAAATGAGACTAGTAACAGTGCTTGTCTTACAGTTTTGGGGATCGATGAATTAATAGAGGCATGCCTTGGAGATATATCGGGTTTGGCTCAAGACCACCACGGTTGAGGAAATATCTTAATGAAGCAAGTCAAATGATTTTTTTGTTTGTTTTTCAGTGCATATAAAAGTTGTATTTATACTATACTGTAGTCTATTAAGTGTGCAATAGCATTATGTCTAAATAAAAATGTTCGGACCTCAATTTAAAAATATTCTGTTGCTAAAAATTGCTATCATCTGAGCTTTCAGCAAATCATAATGTTTTTGCTGGTGGAGGGTCTTGCCTCAATGTTGATGGCTGCCGATTGATCAGGGTGGTGGTTGCTGAAGGTGGGGATGGCTGTGGCATATTCTTAAAATAATGAAGTTTGCCACATTGATTGATTCTCCCTTCCATGAACAATTTCTCTTTAGGATTTGATGCTGTTTGATGACATTTTACCCACAGTAGAACTTCTTTCAAAATGGGAGTCAAGCCCCTCAACCCTGCAACTGCTTTATCAACTAAGTTCATGCAGTATTCTAAATTTTTTGTTGTCATTTCAACAGTCTTCATAGCATCTTCACCAGGAATAGATTATGTTACCAACCTGGCACCTTGGGGGTCTGTAATCAATAAATCAATGAAATTTGACAAGAGCCAAAGGGGAGTTTTCTTGGGGTTTATGCTTGAGCATAAGGGAAACAGCTCAGAGGAAACGGTCCTCAGGCTGACTCCCCGAAGAGGTTGGAGTGAGTTTTTAAAAGGCTTAGAGGAGGAAAGTGTGACATTAGGCACGTAGAGGTGGGCTATCTCTTGGCACTTGCACACTTAAAGATCATGCTTTTCCGTACATTGCACGTATTATTAGCATGTTAAACCTCCACCAATGGGTATGATTTTTAGCATTTAAATGAGCGACTTGTAACTTGAGTATACTCCTGGTAGTCACTGCGCATACTCTAATGCCAGTGTTGGGAGTCCATCCTGGTGCTGACTGGTTTGGTCTGGATTTCACTATTTCTTTTGGGTGGCTGACTCCTTCTTTTAAGGTGAGGTTGTGTTTTCTGCATTCCTGTAAGATGTATTACTCAAGAGACACAGACTCATGAGTTTTCTTTTAGGGAGTTTTCTTTTTATGGTATAGTTGTATCACATTAGGGTTTTAAGAGGGGCCCTGGGTCCTGTCCCTATTCTATCTCAATCCCATCTCAAGAAGCCATTGTCTTTTGCTCATCTATAAGAAGGCAACTCATCATCTGTTCAAGTTTTATCATGAGAATGTAGCAACTCAGTCACATCTTCAGGCTCCACTTCTAATTCTAGTTCTCTTGCTATTTCCACCACATCTGCAGTAACTTCCTCCACTGAAGCCTCAAACCCTTCAAAGTCATCCATGTGGGTTGGAATCAACTTCCAAAGTCCTATTAATGTTGATATTTTGACTCCTTTCCATGAATCATAAATGTTATTAATGACATCTAGAATGGTGAATTCTTTCCAAAAGGTTTTAAATTTACTTTTCCCAAATCCATCAGATGAATCACTATCTGTAGAAACTATAGCCTTATGAAATGTACTTCTTAAACAATAAGACTTGTAAGTTGAGGGGCGCCTGGGTGACTCAATCAGTCAAGCGTCTGATTCTTGATTTCAGCTCAGGTCATGATCTCATAGTCTGTGAGGTTGAGCCCCACATTGAGCCTGCTTGAGATTCTCTCTTTCTCTCTCTGCCCCTCCACCACTTGTGCATGCTCACTTGCTCTCTCTCTCTCTTTCTCAAGTAAACAAACATTAAAAAATAATATTAAAAAGACTTGTAAATTAAAATGACTTCTTGATCCATAGACTGCACAACGGATATTGTTTTAGCAGGCATGAAAATAACATTAACCTCATCATACGTCTCCACCAGAGTGCTTGGGAGACCATGTGCATTGTCAATGAGCAGTAATATTGTGAAAGGAATCTTTTTTTATCTGAGAAGTAGGTCTCAAGAGTGGGCTTAAAATATTCAGCAAACCATCTTGTAAACAGATGTGCTGCCATTTAGGCTTTGTTCTTCCATTTATAGAGCATGGGCAGAGTAGATTTAGCATGACTCTTAAGGGCTCTAGGAATTTCAGAATGGTCAATGTGCATTGGCTTCCACTTAAAGTTAGGGGCATTAGCCTGGTTTTGAAACCAGGCATTGACTTCTGTCTAGCTGTGAAAGTCCTAGACAGCACCTTTTTCCAGTAGAAGGCTATTTCCTATACATTGAAAATCCACTTAGTGTAGCCACTTTCATTAACTGTCTGTGTTGGATCTTCTGGAAAACTTGCTGCAGCTTCTACATCAGCACTTGCTGCTCACATTGCTTTTTAAACTTCTTATTCAGCTTCCTCACAACTCTCCATAGAATTGAAGAGAATTAGGGCTTTGCTCTGGGTTAGGCTTTGGCTTAAGGGAACGTTTAGGCTGGTTTGATCTTCTATCCAGACCACTACAACTTTCTCCATATCAGAGATAAGGCTGTGTTGCTTTCTTATCATTCATGTGTTCACTGGAGTTGCACTTTTAATTCCCTTCAAGAATTTTTCCTTTGCATTCATGACTTGGGTAACTGTCACAAGAGGCCTGGCTTTTGGCCTTTCTTGGCTTTTGACATGCCATCTTCACTAAGCTTAATCATTTCTAGCTTTTGATTTAAAGTGAGAGATGTGCAACTGTTCAATTCACTTGAACACTTAGAAGCCATTGTAGGGTTATCTATTCATCTAATTTCCGCACTGTTGTCTTAGAGAATAGGGAGGCCCAAAGAGAGAGAGAGAGAGAGAGAGAGAGAGAGAGAGAGAGAGACGAGGGAAGAGCTGGTCAGTGGAGCAGTCAGAATCCATTTATGGATTAAATTTGTGTCTTGTATGATTGTGGTTCATGATGCCCCTAAACAGTTACAGTAAGAACATCAAAGATCACTGGTCATAGATTACAATAACAAATACAATAATAATGACAAAGTTTGAAATACTGCAAGAATTGCTGAAATGTGACACAGAGACACAAAGTGAGCAAATGCTTTTGGAAAAATGGTGCTGATAGACTGGCTAGATGCAGGGTTGTTACAAAGCTTCAG
Organism: Acinonyx jubatus; assembly: GCF_027475565.1. Taxonomy (NCBI): domain Eukaryota; kingdom Metazoa; phylum Chordata; class Mammalia; order Carnivora; family Felidae; genus Acinonyx; species Acinonyx jubatus. The sequence continues at coordinate 181,769,590 of NC_069381.1, forward strand.
TTTGTCAAAAAACACAATATCTGCAAAGCACAATGAAGTGAAGTGCAATAAAACAAGGTATGCTTGTGCCAGTAAGTGCTTATAATAGCAAACATTCATTAAATGTTGAAAACTGAGTAAAAAGCCATTATGTTCACATACGTTCTGAATAAGTAAATGTACTCTGAAACTGCAGGAAGGAACAGGTATGACATTCGTGTGTGTGTGTGTGTGTGTGTGTGTGTGTGTGTGTATTTGTTTTTCTCTCTAAAATATAGATGCTGTGGAAATTGTCAAGATATAAATTAAAACTTTTTTATAGAAATAATATATTTCTCAGAGTTTTTAATATTGTAGTGAGAGAAATCTGCATGTCAAAATGTATGCAGATTCTCAGGGTGAAGGTGAGGTCAGATGCACCAGCAAACTCATGTACAGGGTCAGGACCATTTGAACCATTAGACATTATGATCCATGAATAGAGCAGTAGTGTTCAGTAGAAATATAATGCAAGCCACATATGTAATGTTAAATTTTCTAGTAGGCATACCTAAAAGTTTAAAAAATAAAATTAATTTTAATAATATATATTATGACAATATGTCAAAAATATTTCACTAGGTAATAAATGTAAAAATTAATGAGAAATTTTACATCCTTTTTTTGTACTAAGTCATGGAAATCAGTGTATATTTCATACTTGCAGTGTTCCTTAATTCACACTAGCCAACTTTAGGTGCTCAATAAACATATGTGATTAGTGGCTACCACATTGGAAGGTATTGGTCTAGCACTACATACTTTTCAAAGTTCTAAAACCTAAAAACACTGGTTCCACAATATTAAAATAATAGGAGATTTTAATTTAATAAAGACTCATTAAACATCTCCAAAATACAAAATCTGCCAAAGTTGTTAATATTTAATCTTCGTTTAATCTTTGTTAAAATATACATGTATATAAATATACATTTGGAATAAACTTACAGGCTTAAGTGTGCATGATTTTGGAGATATCATAGCCTATTATACATTAAATATTCAGAGCCTCAATCTCAAAAGCAAAAATATCTTCCAAAAGTTTGCTAAGTGTTTTATTTATCATGGAATTAGAAGCATTTTAACATGTTTGATATCATATGTAATGGGGACTCAAAAATGTCTTTAAGTGCCTTTAAATGGCCTGAGTATAATCATAGGGTCATATTACTGGCCATCATGGCCATGATGATTTCAGGCTAAGACCCCCTGGACAAGACAAAACATCTGTCCCCTTCCCTGACCCTGTGACTTGGACTGCTCAGCACCTGCTTACTCGCATCCCATTTGTTCCCCCTAGCAAAAGTGTAAAGCTCTGTGCAATCTGTTCCTACCAGTTATACTCCCCACTTGACCTCTTTTTTCTTTTCTCCAATTCAGTTTCCAGGCAGAAAGTCTGGAAGAGCCATCTCTGGAACTAGAATCCAGTTCTAACACTGTCATTCAGAAGCACAATGGCCTTTGGAAATTCATATATTTCTCCCTTAGTCTGGGGCTTCAGCTATGGATGCTCAGTTATTTCTAAGATTCTATATTCAACTTCTAACAAAACAAGCCAATGGTCACTGGGTACCATCTACATGCCAACCATCCCCTGATGTAGATGTTAGTGTTTGTCATCTCATTTTTACATTTTCATGACAACTCTGTGAGTTAGGAATTATTCATGCCACTTTACTGGTGAATAAGATGAGGTTCATGGAGGTTAAGTGACCTGTCCAAGGTCACACCATATCAGTGGGTGGAGCAAGATGGATCATAGGAGTTTTGTAATGGTTTCATCTAGCAGATTGAGAAGTACAATGAGTGAAGAAGCATATGCTTGAAAATATAATCAACTCTTATTTACTCAGTGACTGAATATCCCGTTCGTATTGTTTTCTTAAAATTTATGCCACAAGCTCATAGTGGCCTTAATTCCTTTGCAGATAGGAAGTGGGTATTAATACATATATTCACATGGACATAGTGGGGAAAAAATATCACAGACTCCTACTGTAAAGTTAGACTTTGTTGCTTACGAATAATTATCTTATAGGAAGGAAGGACTAAGAGTGTTTACCTCCAAGGCCGGCTGACCACCACAATGCAGTTCCTTAACACATCAGCTTTCAGGCTTCCTTTTAAACACATTTCTGCTTAATAATACCCCTCCAATTCAAGTGATGGCTGGAGGCAGGGGAGATCATGGAGTTCCAAATTAGCAAACTGGAAAAAGCAACTTGTAAGGGACAGGTTGGTGGAGGGGGTGGGGGAGATGACATACCTATGAAGGCATTCACAGTGTTTATTCAGTAAAACATTAGGTTTTTTTTTCATTTTGCTAAGACTTTATCATTTTTCTAACTGGATTTTTCACAGCATGAGGTTGTGTCCATAATGGCAGCCAGGGCTAGGGCTCAGGGGACAGAGAAGGGAATGTGGATGGCGAGGTGGCGGCTGGGGTTACCTGTCCTGAATCACCATGCAAGTCTCCTACGCTTTTCTCTGGCATTCTGTCTGTCTCTGGTGAGCCATAGGGTTTTCTTCTTTCTCCTTTAAGCTAAAACTCAGAGAGGAAAATTAAAAAGAAAAAAAAAAAGAGGTTCTTCCTATGCTTTTACTTTTATCTTGCAAATTCTGCTACCCTAATATGTTAATAATTTCCTTTACGGAAGTTTTAAGTAATAGTTGGTCCCATGTACACACTTAATTTATCACATATATTAGAATATTTAAAGCTGCATGTATTAACCTGATTTCCTTCTTAAGGACTTCAATTAAATGTTTAAGTAATTCAAATAAGGACTTCCCAGTGAGTAATTACTGTAACTTTAAATAAGTTAAATTTATAAATAGGGCAGAATGTAAGTTATTTTAAAAGCTTTAATACCGAACATAAAATTAGTAGGATTCTAATTTAAAATCCTAAGCCAACATCAATTATTCAACTACTTATTTCACATGAGGTTTACCCTAAGATGATAACTCATTTTAGTTTATAATCATACAAAATAGAAAATATACACAGATTTTTTTCTTAATTAAAATGTATTAATGTTATAGCTTTAAGTTGTTTGAAGTTTTTTTATGTTAAATTCAAATCCTTCAAGAGTTGAGAGATGTTTGACATAAGGAAAAGATTTGCCATTGAAAGTAGCTGAGGTAATCACCTGATATTTGGACTAAGATGTTGTGAAGATTCTTACTCATTCTTGTGAGCGTCTGCAAACTCTGTAATTGTTGTATCAGTGGTTCTGTGACTCATGCAAGAAGCGAACCTTTTGTGGGGTGCCTGGGTGGCTCAGTGAGTTGGGCGAACGACTTCAGCTCAGGTCATGATCTCACGGTCCGTGGGTTCGAGCCCCGCGTCGGGCTCTGTGCTGACAGCTCAGAGCCTGGAGCCTGCTTTGGATTCCGTGTCTCCCCCTCTCTCTGCCCCTCCCATGCTCATGCTCTATCTCTCTGTCTCTCAATAATAAATAAACGTTAAAAAAAAAAAAGAAGTTACCTCATTCTGTCTGTTCATCTGCTCCTAGAACCCTAAGTGCTTGCCCTATACGGTCCTTTGATTCAGTATAGCACTTTGATTCTGAACTCATACCAATGAATTTTCAACTGTAAATAACTTTTAAATTATTTAAACTTAGTGGTTTTTCCATTTTTTGTCTTCTTAGAACAATATAATTCATATGGATAGTTGAAATGATATTTGGCTTGCTGGTTGTCACAACTTATGGGGTCATCCTAATGACATGTCCCCCTTTAGTCAGAAATGCATTCTTACACACTTATTTGACATTCATCCATTTCTATGTTATTCATTGTACAATAAATGAATTAGAAATACCAACATGATCCAGTGAGGATATTTAATAAGAGAATGTTTTATTCTTTTTCTTTAGAATATTTTAGATTAAGTTTTCTCTTTTTGTGTAACATTGTAGAGTTCTGGCTTTTCATAAATTTCATGTTTTTTGGTCACCATCATTAATATTTTTTCTACTTTGGATGCTCATGCCATAGCAATTCTGGCCTGTGGAGCCCCTTAGGTTAACACCTGTGTCACTTTGATATGGCCCCATGAATCTTTGATAAGTGTTTTGCTTTCTTGAACTAGTTGTTTTAGGCTCACAGTGTTCCTGTTCCAGATTTAAAAGCCTAAGTTTCGATAGGGGGGGAAAAAGAAGCATCAGAGATAATAATGTTAACGATCTAGGCACTAAGATAAATGATAGTAAAACATTGCTTCTGGATCTTATCACTGCACCAAGCTCAGGAAACATATGTGTATTGATGTTTACTACTTAGTTCTAAGAAGAGTGTTTCTATACTTTTTTAATTCTAAACTTGTATCTCCATTCCTTTTTATATCAAAAACCAAATTCTGTGAGAAAATAAACAAAGTACTTACCTGATATCTATCTATCTTTCTTTCTTTCTTTCTTTCTTTCTTTCTTTCTTTCTTTCTTTCTTTCTTTCTTTCTTTCTCAAAATAACAATGCTGGGTGGCTTAGTGGGTTAAGGGTCCTCTTGATTTTGGCTCAGGTCACGATCTGACGGTTAGTGAGTTCGAGCCCTGCGTGGGGCTCTGCGCTGACAGTGTGGCGCCTGCTTGGATTCTCTCTTTCTTTCTGCCCCTCCCCGGCTTGCACACTAGTGCTCTTGCACACACTCTGAATAAATAAAATAATAATGCCAGTAATAATGCCAATAATGCCACTCTTGAATGAAACTCGAGTTTTCTATGTAGTCCTCTCTATTCTTAAAACGCACCCCCTAGAGTGGTATACCAAAGTAGGGGAGGACAGTGGGAGCCATCTGCCCCATAGGAGAAACATCTTATTATTAACATTGTTAGAAGTGCTTGTACACAGTTCCCGTAAAAAGCAGACCAAGCTTTAGTCACTGGATTATTGTTTCTAATTTTTTTCAGTCAGTGCACTGTTCTTGCCTGAGCCCAGGTTATCCCACTTCTAAAACCTCCACCCCCCAGAACCCCAGTTAGCCCTTCTCCCAGGTATGCCCAGTCCTATTTCTTTATTCTCGAGTCATTCACAAATTCTCACTCAGTTTTGCCACGAATGAGCTTCCTTGGATAGTTCTTTCAATAATTGCAGTTTATTCTCCACTGAAAGACATTTGCATTTGTAAAGCTGACTGTTTAGAGTTCTCAGGTGACTGTTTCAAGCCACTAGTCGTTTCTTGGTGGCAGAGCTCACCTCCTGGAAGAGGGTGAAGTCCACAGTCCCATTCCACCTTGAGAAGATAGGAAAACTGGAACAGCTCAGTATCCAAAATTTTGTACATGAGTTTCATTTCACCACCATCTGGTTCATCCACAATGAGATAATGTATATTTATAAGTGCAAGATTTATATATTTCAGTTCTGGCTGGCACACAAAAAAAGAAAATCTGCTTCCTACTATTTAATTTCTAGTGATATTAGAACCATCATATTTTCATATATTCAAATACATAGCAACTTTTCTAAATCCGGTTCTGATATTAAAGACTTTAAATTTATCTTGCTCCTTTTTCAAAATGACAAACTCTTCTTTTTTACACCATGCAACCTTCCTTATCAACACAATATTCGTGCTATGTATTGTAATAGTGAAGTTTGGGGAATACAGAGCCAAATGATTTCATAGTCAAAGTTAGATTAGCAAAGAACTAAGTGTAAATACAGGCTCTTGAGTTTTTATCCAAAATTCTCTTTTGACTCCTATCATGAGAGGATATAATTTTAATTTCTATAACTTATAATATATATAAAATACATAAATACATGTGTGTATATATATATATGTACATATATATGAATCTTTATTTTAATTAAAGATAGCCCTACCAAAGAACTCAAATTTTTCAGCAGACTGAAAGAAGTATAATTCATACTTCTAAAATCTAATTAAAAAAAAGAAAACCTAGAATCTATCAGATAGAATATAGATACATAGTTCGATTGATACATAGATATATAGATATTAGGGGGATGTAGCAGTAAAATTTAATATGGATCATATAAAATATACTTAGAGATTTCTGCTAGAACTAATTCGTAAAAAGTCAGTTTTTCTACTTGTAATATACTTTATTGTAATATATTTTGGTTATGTCTATATTTTATAAAACATTAATATAAAACTTTAGATACTTAAAGTAGACATCCAATTCCTTCATGTAATAATCAAAATCTGTCATGCCCAACATTCTACTGTTTGTAGTAATTGCATTAAACTCTACAGAGGAAAAAAACAAACAAAAAAAAAAACACACCATATCATTTAAATTTAGGACAAAGCATTATTTTTTGTAGGTTTAGTGTACAATATATTTTAATCAACCTGGAATATTTAAAAGGCGCATATAATTTGTTAATACAGAAGAGAGGGATAGTTGATTTGGCTCTTAATTTTCTAGAATCATGTCTTTTGCTAATGGTAAAAAAAATTAAAGCTTCCACTTTTTTTCTTTCTCTCTGCCTCAGACTTCTAATTGTTCTTTAGCCTGTGGACTGTTTTTTCCTTCTCCACCCCAAAATTAAATCTCTGTTTTTGACTTCAAATCTGGCAGGGCCAGGTGAAAGAATTACTGATTTAAATACATCCATCTTTCTCACCTCATGACGGGGTTATGTCCCAATAAATCCATCAGAACTAGAAAATATCACAGGTCAAAATGCATTTACACACCTATCATACCAAACATCATCTTCGCCTAGCCTACCTTACATCTGCTCAGAACACTTTCATTAGCCTCCAGTTGGGCAAAATCATCTACCACAAAGCCTATTTTATAATTAGGTGTTGAAAATTTTGTGTACTTTATTGACTACAGTACTGAAAGTGAGAAACAGAATGGCCGTATGGGTACAGCATGATTGTCAGTGTACAGGTTGTTGTTGACCCTTGTGATCGCGAGTGACAGGGAGCTATGGCTGCCGCCCCCCAGCCTCATGAGAGCGTGGTGTACCACATATGGCTAGCCCAGGAAAAGATCAAAATTCAAAATCTGAAGTACAGTTTCTACTGAATCCGTATTGCTTTCGCACCATGGTAAAGTCGAAAAATTGTAAGTCAAGCCGTCGGAAGTCTGGAACCGTCTGTAGTTTTTAGCCTTCTACAGATATATTTACAATGTCATCCTGTTTTCCTGGCTAGAAACACATTAATACTTGCTAGCAAAAATAGTCAAACACAAGCTCTTTACATTTCATAATGTTACCAATTCAAACGTCCATGATTTCAACTGAGTATGTTCTAACAGTTTCATTCTTGAGACCCGAAATCTAAAGATATCCTTTTTAATTCAATAAATGTATGTTTGTATCAAATTCAGCGCTCCAAGCAATTTTCAGAGAGAGTTGCTTCCCATATATATTCAAGCTTTCTTCTGGATTAGGATCCTTTTCAACGGGAGCAGTTCTTCCACCTTTGTCCTTTTGAAATCCGGGCTTATTCTGAAGAATTATTCTAATTTAATTACTCTTCATTTTTCAAAATCTAAGGTTTAACTGGTGGAGTTATAAATTCAACAAAAATAGACTTCTTCTGGGGAGGCACTGCCGATTTTCTAAGTGCATCATTTGTAGGGTATGCCCCCTCAAGAATCAAAAACCAGGGTGTTAATTCCTTGAGGATACAACGCTCTGTGAGAAGGTTTCTGTTCTTACGTCGGCTTTTTACAGGCATAGGAAAAGGCTTCTCCTGGAGTTTCCTTTTCTCTTCCTCTTCTTGCCTCAAGTTCCCTTGCCTTGTTTCTCCTTCCCTTCCTTTCTCTTTTCTTTCCCTCCTTCCTCCCTCCTTCCTTCTCTGTATCCTTCCTTCCTCTTCTTTTCCCCCTTGAGTGCTTAATGCAGGTTTTTGACCTCTGTTGATCCCTGAAGGAGGAAATTAAGAATGTACCTTTTGTTAAATCTCAGCCTCCAACACACACAAGCAACTACAGGATTGAGATTTTTTTTTCTTGGATGTTTGATAACAGCAAGAGTCATGAGAGCTAATTATGAGTATCCTTGGTGTTATGGTTCCACATTTTAGAGATCTGGGACCACAAAGATCCAGTATGACTTAAGCACATGCTGGGTTCCTCTTCTGATTCTTAAATGGAGGAGAGCCCATGATCTGTTGATCTCGGCTAGGGAGAAAAATAGTCTACTCAATTTTTTATGAGATCATAAGAGAAAAATTTTAATTTTAGGTCAGGGAGGTCTAGAGGGTAGATGCAGTGACAGGCAGGTTCAGTTTATGTCCCTGCCCAAAATGGCAAGGTGTTTCAGAACTAGAATGAGTTCAGGAAGAAGCCTACCCGCAGCTGAAAGAATATAAGCTAAGTTATATCCTTATATCCTTCCATAGCTAAAAGGATATAAGGAAGAGGGAAAAAAGTAAGATAGCAATGGATCTTACTTGTGTGTTTTACAAAAGATGAGTATTTGTCTATTACTGGGCAAAGGAACTGACACCCTCACACACACACACACACACACACACACACACACACACACACAGTGAACTCTCTACAAAGAAAAAAATTAAAAATATGAACTAAAGTAAACTCCTCAATACCAGTGCATTCAAACCCCCCATGATATTCTTGAGATTGCCCATTTCCAGAGAGTTCAAGAGAAGAGGGACGAAACCTTTCACTTTGTGGTTCAAGATTAATAAAACTTATTTGATGTATGGCAAAGGCATTGAGTAAAGTCAGGTGGCAGAAAAGTCCCAGAGGAGCCTGTGAAAGGAAAATGACAATGAAGGCAGAAAGTGGGAGTTTCCTCTGATGATTTAGACCCCAAACCAAAGCCAAGGACTTTGTCATTCTGATACACTGAGGAAAAGGGCTACTTGTCTGTGAGAGAACAGTAACTTCAAAATTAATAAACATGAGTCCCAGGAGCTTTGCTATAGGGTCTCTGATGGAACATTACTCATGCAAGGAGTATCTTGCTTTGTACTTTAAAACCCACCCAAATTTGGCAAATGGCGGAGACCCACACCAAGGACAAGTGTAGAAAGAACTGGAGTTAGTAGCCTGCTCAGGTCTTTAGTAAGAGGGCAACACAACATAATTTCTGTCTTTAGGAAAAGTAACTCAGGCAGTTGGCATCTCTAAAAGGTCTTCAGAAGAGTGCCTGGGTGGCTCAGTCAGTGAAGCGTGCCACTCTTGATTTCAACTCCTGTCATGATCTCATGGTTCATGAGTTGGAGCCCCACATTGGGATCCACGCTGGCAGTGGGGAACCTACATGGGATTCTCCAACTCTCTCCCTCTCTCTCTGCCCCTCCCCCCGTTCACTCTCTAAAATAAATAATCTTAAAAAAAAAAAAAAAGGGAAAAGGTCTTCAGAGATTTGTCATGACTAGAATGTGTGTACATCCAACCATGCCTGCTCCAGGCCTCTGGTAATCCACTTCCAATAGCCTCCAGCCTGGAGAAGGTGGTGCTGTGGTCAATGGTCAGGAAGAACTGTAGACCCTCATGTCTGGGAGTGGAGGAGCTGACATCTGGGAGCCTAAAATTTCACATGTCAGCTCTAGGGAAGTTTGTGGGTGGCAGCAGGTGAACGGCATGGACAAATATAAGAAAACTCACAAGACTGCATCATACACCAAGTGGGAGCCAAGGAAAGTGACTAGATTACTAATTTGCCATAAGGGGTCCACAGTTGTACAACTCTGACCGTTTGTTGGCCACACCAGTTGGTAAAGTCTGGGATATTGTGGTACACATACAAACTTTTTGCTGAATGAATTATAACTTAATGTAAATATTTACCATTCTTTACAAGTATTTTATGAAATGATTTTTGGCTGCAGCATAGTATCTTATCATATGGACATACAACATAATCCGTTTAACTAATCTTCCAGATTTGGAAATTTAAGATTGTTTCTATTTTCTTTCAAATTTAAATGGTGCCACCACAAATATATTTATAGATATATCTTTGTAGATATACCTTTGTGTAAATCTCCAATAATTTTCCAGTTAGGGTTTTTATAGTTTTTTTTTTTTTCATTTTTCTAGTTTCTATAGTTCACAAACCATAATCTGAATGTCAATTCTTCTTTTTTTATTTGCTATATTTTAAAAAGTCACCATCTCCTCAGTGAGTAGAATATTTTTGAAACCATACATAGCAAAAAAGGAAAAATGTTTTTACTGATTCGATGCTTAGTTGCATTATTCCACTCAAAGCTTACCTATGATACTAAAATTTATTTTCACATCAGCACTGACACTGTTAATTAAACCAATTTTAACAAACTTGAGAAAAGTTTTTTTTTCTCTGCCAAGACCCCCCCTCATTTTCTCTTATCACTCCTTTAAGATGGTGAATATCAAATTCAAATCACAAACATCGAATCACATTAACAAAGAGAATTTCAAGTTATGTCTTTGTCACAGCGACAATGTCCAGATATTTGAATACATTTATGTTCCTGTTCACTGCTATAGAGAAAAACTTATCTGCTATATGAATTGGGAGTCATACCACAATGTGAATGTAACTTTTCTACAAAAAGAAGGCTTTTTTTTTCTAAAGCATTTTGGAAGTAAATTAAATATTAAAATTCATGCCCAGATTTTTTTTTCATAAAGCTGTCAACTTTTCCTTACCTTAAAAGTAAACTATGTGAGGGAAAAAAAAAAAGGCTAGACAAAGAAACACCCAGCCAAGAATTCTGAATTGGAAGAAAACTGAGCTTTTCTCTATGGCTACAAATTGCCTCGCTGACAGGGAGAGAATTCTGCTTTTTATCGGGCACTTAATATATATATTAACTCATTCTCCTAACAACTTTGTGAGGGAGGTCATTATTATTTACAGACAAACTGAGGCTTCAAAATCTTCAGAACTTTGTCCAGTATCACATCGCAAGTAGATTGTGGACATCTGTAGGACTCTAGAACGTGTGTACATCCAACCGTGCCTACAGGTTTTCCACACAAAACTGGTTATGGATTCACAATGACTGGCCTGAGTAGACCTGCCTTGATTGCACTCACCCTACAGTTAATTCAACTAGAAACTATTGGAAATGTATACATCTAATATTCTCTCAGCTTGTTTCCTGGGTATAGAATGAATGCAATCCAGGAAGTCAGTAGGGAGCTTCTTCAGGGAGAAGGGATAGTCAAGCTGGCACTCCCCTCCCTGACTCACACATGTTCCCTTGGTCCCTTTACTGCCCACTCTCTGTCCGCAGGTTCTGCTCTCACCAGGCTGTGGTCATTCTCTGCAGGTTAGAAATGGGGGATGAAGAGGCTGTCTTGGAGGTCTAGTCCATGAAAGAACCCCTGAAATAAAATCAGAACTTTTGTGATTAATCTTGTGCTACCTTATCTCCTGTGCCTTATATTAAAAGACTTTCTCTTTCTCAGCCTTGAATTATTTTGCAAAAGGAAGTACTCCCTTTTGCTAATTAAACCACGCTCTGATCAGGGGAGGTGATTGGCAGGTGAGGCAGCAGAGAAATCCAGAGGGTTTGTGGAGGTGTGGAGGTGTGGAGGTAGGGGCTGCTTCACACTGCTCTAAAGTCACACACCCAGCAAGTATTTCCTAGAAAACAATAGGCAATGACTAGGATTTGAATATTTACTTTTCCTTAAATGGTTTGGTGAGTGGACTGTAGGTTCCCAGTCTTATTCCTCATCTGCAAACAGGACCTTTCCTTTGAGAAAAATTTAAAAGGGTAAATGCCCCAACCAAAGCCTTAGGATGGAAGGATAGGGTAAGTCAGTATGTTTTTCATCACCTTTCCTCTGGATGGTCTGCTCTAAATAAGTGTACGATAATTTTTAAAATCCAGTTCAGATCAAGACATCTTTCTGATTTCTATTTCTCAGTCTAATAATTCACACATACACACACAAAAGGAAGCCCTGTGGATGTCTGATACTGTCCCCAAGTTGAGACTCTAAAGATAAATAAGACATGACTTGTCCTGGAGGACCTTACCACCTAAAACTGAAGGCAGAACAGCAAATAAGAATATTACTAATACTTTAAAAATGCTGATTAGTGTGCTTTGATTTTCCACACATTCTGATAGGTGATTCTCCCCCCTTGTCAGTTGGAAGAATCTATTCTTTTGGCCAGCTTTAAGTTTTTGTGACAAAGAGAAACAGCGGTCAGGTTTTGGCCTCCAGCCAGAATGGGCTATTTAAGCCTGTGTGAGAAAGCCAAAGCTTTTCTCTGCAGAAATTGGGCTTTGCGAGCAGAAAATGTTGAGAATCAAAAAGCAGAGTCGAAAAGGCACGGTACATAAAGAATATCCACAAATGGTAATGCAGAAACCAATCGAGGCCATCAGTACCTGTGCTGACCTGGTAGGGAGGAGCAGGGGGAGCAGGAGAGATTTCCCAAGGTCTCTATACCAGCACTGTCCATCACCAACACTAAGGGCAACGTGGGAGCTGAGCCAGCACTGACCCGCCTCCAGGAGCATTTGGTGTGTGGCTGGTCACCGTTTGGATTTACATTGGGGAGCTCAGCTAGCTGGTCCGGTTGCTTTTTGAACAGGGCCTCCCAAAATGCTTATAGATTGTCTACCACAGTTAGTACTCATCTGTGTCTTAAGTGCAGCCCCTTTGAATTATCCTACGGGGTCCAACTGTTTTCAAAGGCCCAGGGAATTTTCATTTCCCTGGGACAAAGCCTGGACCATGCCGTAGAGAGTGCCAATGCAGCTATGGAAGGTCTCGCCCCATAGCACACACTGTAGCACCATTACAGCTACAAGCCTGGAGAGTGCTGTGCAGACCCAGCCAGCCCCAGTGGCCCTTCTTCCCTTCTTTTGTACTCATAAAGCCTCCAGATATTTGGCTGGATACATGATGCCTCAGTGTAGAGGTTGTACTTCCCTGCCCCACCGTCTCCATTTCTGTGTTTGACACCTGCCATCCATTCTGTTCCCTTCCCAGCACCAGGCTTCTTGTGACTTTTTCATTCCATCACTTCTGCCTTGCTGTCTTCATATATCAGCACACCATGGCCAAGTACCCTTTCCAAATAATCTATTTTTGTTCTCTTAGAAATCTTAGAAATTTATTAACTGCTTCCCCAGAAAGTGGCCCAGCCTCGTCTTCTAGGTGAACCTGCTTGATGAGATCCTGATTCATCAAACTCTATACAACAAGTAAGGGACTGCTGGTAGATATATGAGCTGCTTATTAGAAATGTAAATGTATCAAAGATTTACCATATGACTGAATTACTAGAATTAGTAAACATTACTATATTACTGAATTGATATAACAGATGACCTAATTGGTTATATTAGCAGAAGTCCGCTAGACCTTATACATGCCTAGTTCTAACAAGTTTGCCTGACACTTTACATATTAAAGAGGTCTGTCTCAAGGAAACAAAATTCTGTTAGAAACTGTACTTATAAAGCACATGCTACTAATAATATAATCTGAACCATATTACTAGATGTGACAGATCTGACATTTGCTGACAGATACAAATTGACTTAATTAAGTATTAATAGTAATAAATCGAGGGAGGATTTAAATATGTTGTCTAAGATGACTTTCCTATCAATAAAAACCTGTGATCTTGCTGCCCTCAAAAGAGATAAATTTCTATTGCTTTGGACAGTGTGGTAACTACTTCATAATGAGGCCTACCTGTCATCAGAGAGCAGTGGTATCTTCAAACATATGTGATGGCTCATTTACATAGTTAAGTGGTTTGTCTGCACACTTAGCGTATAACTATTCATTTTAAAAATACAGAAAACATTCACAGAGTTCATAGAGAAAATGAGAAGGCCTCTTTAATTCTCATGAAACAATATCAAGCATGTAATTGTGTGTGTGTGTGTCTGTGTGTGTGTCCATAGTCTATTGTATAATGTAGAATATTAATACTCTACATCCACGGGCCATAAGCTGGTGGTCCTGCAGGCAAATTCAGCCTGCAGACATGAAGACATGCTTTGTTTTCAGCATAGGGATATTTCACACACACACACACACACACACACACACACACACACACACAACTGTATGTCTGATTTCATTTTGGAAAATCAGGTAACAGTGGGCATTCCACACAGTTTGTTTGATCTGGGTGGGGGCTGTCCCATTTAGGTACAATACTCACACTCAGGTTTTCTGTGATCTTCCTTCCATACTTTTCTGTTCTAGCCTGCTTCTCTCATTTGCATAACTTACCTGGCCTTAACACGTATTTGAGTTTTTTACCTGTTTTAGGCACTCAAAGCAGCATGAGATAATGTAGAAAGGAATGAAGAGTAATGAAGAATAAAGTATTCAAAGATTGCTTCATGAATAAAGGGAATTAATGTGGAAACATAAAGGCAAATTTAAAAGAACTCAGTATAGACAAAAGGGGGAAAGGAAGGTTCTTAGGGAAAATAGAATGAGTAAGGCCTCAACAGTCATGGTAACCTGGACTTCAAGGATTTGAGTAGACAGATAAAACTAACATTCCACATGAAGGGAATAAAAAGTATTTGTGTTTAGTCTCATTTGGTCAGAAATGAGAATCCAGTAAAGGAATTTTAGGAAGGAGGTAATATGCCCGGAAAGTGGTATTTTATGGATAATAGGAGGTCGAGGAATAGGTTGGGAGTCTGGACGCAGAGGCACCGGATGTGTAGCAGTGTGGTAATTAGGTGTGAAATAAGAAGGAACTTCCAGATGAAGGTTTATATCAATGGGAAAGACTATAGATGAGATATTTTGAATGACAAAGCAACTGGCCTTTGAAGGACATATAATTTCCCATAATTGATAACTTCATAGGTAAATGGTTATCCTGACTTTACAATATTAGGTATATATGTTTCACAAATTAACTAATACTTAATCTATCTTGAAAATAAATCTATTTTTATTTCTTTGCATTTCATTAATCTTTATTGAATTGAAGCTATTTTTGAGAGTAATTATTTCTCCATGTTCTTGACCTCTATCATATCTCTCCCCAACATTGAAAATGATCTGTGTGTGGTTCTCTTAGCAACTCATTTATATTGTAATTCATGATCATTTTTAAAATGTAACTCTTCTTTAAGGGATAATGGATATTAAGATAGGACTCAGAAAAATAAAATCTTAAATATTTTGAGCTGTAAAAGACCTAAGTGATTAATCTAATCCCCTTATTTGCTGACCCGTTGGTCAGAAAACTGAGGCCCAGTTAATGCAAGTGGTGGAATGAAGGAATAAAAATGGCTACTTTTTAGCAGTGCAACTTCCTTCCAGTTGTAGGAGTTTGGGTAAATCAGCTCCCATGTGAGACCTGCACTGGTTCTCTGCAAGCTCATACATGTACTACTCAGTCAGTCAAGAATTGCTGAGAATTAGTACCTGTCATGAAGCTTTGTGTTAGAAAACAGAGAAAATCCATCTCCAGGGTAATAGTGGAGGACACGTTTATAAGATATCTAGGCGGTTGGCTCATGCCAAGATCGTCAAGTCTTTCTTAGGGCTAGATGTCTCTAACACATTGCTATTTCAGACACGGTGGTATGAAATCTTAATGTTGGTTATACTAAATTTTATTTTACTTTGCTGAGATTATCGGAGGCCTGAAGCAGAAGATTTCATGGGCCCATACCACTAAGCATGTCTCAGGTTAAGCAGTATAGGTCTCAATACAACGTCTTGCTCAAGGACCTGTTCCATTTGTAGTCTGGCTCAGATGTATCAGCTCAGGGGTAAATTTTATCCTCATTAAAATTTATAGGTATTTTAACCCACATATTAATTAAAATGCCTTCTACCTGAATTGAAATATTACACTATCAACACATTATCTAATAAAACAATTTATATACAAAGATTTTATTCTCTCATTTTGGAAGATCCGCTTCTAAATTTTAATGCCATGATTGGATGTTGGCCAGTGTAACTCTCACTCCACAGATATCATAAATCCAGATCTTTTAAAGATGATTTCAGTAGATGTTGTTGGTATCGATGCTAATAAACCCTAGCTAAAATAAAGTACTACTTCATGATGATTTTTCTAAAAGTAAAAACAAATATATATGTAATTTATATCACTTAATCTATTTATGAGTCTATAGTAATGTGTAAATATAATAAATTGATAAAATTAACCTTAAAATTAACTATATTTTCTGTCTGCTAGAATAAATCTTATATTTAAAATCTATAGTAGCTTATCAATCAAGGGGGAAAATATGTAAAGTGAGAATAATACACATAACTATGTTTTTCTAAATATATATACATTATATAGTTATAACATGGAATAGCTTAAATAATTATAATGGTGAGTAGCCATAAACTTCTAGGAGAAACTATTAAATAATTGTGTTCAGTGATATGTTTGGTTATCTTTCTGAAATTATCCTCAAAGTGAGTTGTCCAGCTCATTTTTAAAACCAATCCTTACTTTAAGAAACTGAGGGTTAAATACCATGCAAGCCTAACATTAAAAATTATAGATTAATTTATAGCCCTTCCTTGGTAGATAGGAAGGAGTCAAGAGGTTGAATGTTTAGAGAGCCCTTTCCAGGATGGCAATTTTCCTATGATAAAAGTTGGCCGCCTTTTGATTTCTGAAGGCATCATTGCCACCAGGGATGATTTTTAAAATTATGGAACAAGAAACCCTTTAGATAGATGGAGCATCTTAGCACTGTCCTTTGAACTGCATTTCTAATAATCTGTTATTTCTTCATTCCAAAATGCCAGTTGCTTAAGCAAAATGCAAAATGTGAAATCTGAATCCTTCAGGAAAACCCAGAAAGTTAGAACTTGAATTCAAATTTCCATTGTGACAGAAATACACTTCAGAAAACTCTCTCATCACACTGTTCCCTTATTGTTTTAATTTCAAATCTCATGCTTGTTTGGGCAGCACATATATCATTTCAGTTTCTCAAGATATTAATGAGACTGTGTATCTTTTCTTTCATTAGCGGTTTGTTTTCCCTAAACTAGCCTTGGCTCCATCTGTTTCAGAAATCTGACCCATCTGACCAATACATAAAGTAATATTTGACCCACTATGACTCACTCTCTCTGCTCTTTTTCACTTGATTTATTTTTTTTTGTTTTGTTTTTTGGGGTTGTTTTTTTTTTTTGTTTTGTTTTGTTTTTTTAGAGCACTCACCATCTGGCATCTTACAGATCTGCCTGTAATATTTGTTTGTTGGCTTGTCACTGCCTCCACTCAAAGGTGAGCTTGGTGAGGACAAGGGCTTAATCTGTTCTGTTTGTTGCTGGGTCCCGAGAGCCCACAATGCCTGGCATACAGCAGGTGCTACATAAACAGGCGTTTATACATTTGATGAATTACTGAACTTTTAAAGAAAGGTTTACTTTCGTATCCAGAACACTGATCCTGCCCATCGTTTTCTTCCATCTCAGAGAGGAATGATAAGTGGAAATAAAACTTAAGCATCTTACAAAACCAATTCATCACACCATCCCTCCTGGAGATTTATCCTGCTGTGTACAGAGCTTCCACGGCACAAGTTGAGGAGAATGAAGGAAAAGGAGTCAATGTGGCCTATAAAAAGATGTGACTAACTAACTCAGTGTATCAGAGAATCATAATAATGGTAATCAATCACTTATGATAAATTCAAACATTTACTTTTGGCAGGCAACTTTGTGCCAAGAATTTATCCTGCATTCCCTTTATTTATGATAAAAATGACATTACACTTTGTCATGAAAGAATGTTTTAAGTGATGCTTTTAAAAATATATACACTGTTCTTGAAACAACTCCTTCCTGATTTACGATTATAGAAGCCACAATGCACATGGCTTTTGTACTTGATATAAAAAGGAGTGTGGTCAGCCACTGTGTGAGTAAGGATTAATGCACTTCCCATTAGACTAGAAATCTTAATACCTTACCCATTCCCAATTCTTTCTTCAGCAAGCATCACTTTCTGGTTCGTCTTTGGACATGCTAATACTGATCTGCCCCTGGAATGAAATTCAGATGCCTTCAGATCTGTGGTTTTAACATACTTGCATTATATGTGCTTTACTGGAAGACTTCCCTTCTGTGGGAACCCTTAAGAGATTTTTCTTTCTGTCCAGCATTATCTTCCAGCATTCAAAGCTACATATTTTCAGACTGGTAGCATTTTGACTTTATAGAATATATGAATCTTCTACTAGCAATTTGACTTTTATTATAGTCTGTGTATGTTTGTGCACACATACATGTGGACCCTCCCACCTCATCCTTTGTGCACCTAATAGCCTCCAATTCTTTGGTAAGTGCATGTTCTAGCCTCTGGCAATAATTAGTCCCCTCCATACTCTTGTGGGTGCTTTGAGAGTAAGGATCCTGTATTAACCCAGTGCTTTGATTAATACTGAACACACAGCTGGCAGAGCTATTTGTTTCTTTTATTAGCTGTGTGACCTTGGACAAGTCACTAACCACTCTGGAAATAAT
This sequence comes from Acinonyx jubatus, assembly GCF_027475565.1. NCBI lineage: Eukaryota > Metazoa > Chordata > Mammalia > Carnivora > Felidae > Acinonyx > Acinonyx jubatus. Next base: position 181,788,029 of record NC_069381.1, read on the forward strand.
TTTTCTTAGCTTTAAACTAAGGGAATTGAGCTAGAGAGCTGACGTAATGCTGCTTTTCTGGATAATGGCATAGAATAAGCAGATATGGCTCTGGTGTTCTATTCTCACTAGGGTAGATCCTTGTGATTTATTTTGCATATTGAACATTTGGATAATGAGAGAATCCCCAAACTAATACAAGTTTAGAAGTCTCTGGGCTAGATGATTATCAAGGCTCTTTCTAGTATTAACTTATTTTTATATTATTTTAGAGCATCATTTTGATCTGTTGATTACACAAGCAGTAAAGAAAAATGAAAGCACTTTGCATGGTGAGATTAGGCCAACTTTTTAATTTCTTTTTTCCCCTGTATTTTCTACAGTGAGCATATATTGTCATTATTATTTGAAAATTAATACTCTTTTAAAAAGAACTAAAATAAATACATACAGTATACACTTAAGAAAAACCCATTGGTTTTAAAGAAACTTTTTATTGGAATACATATATTATATATATATATATATATATATACACACACACACACACACACACACACACACATATACATACATATATATATACACATATATGTATATATATAGGATATAGAGAGAAGGTGGGGGAGAAAGAGAGACAGTGACAGAGGAAAAGGTACAGTTATGGGTTGATCGTTTTTCAAAGCATAGAATTTTAAAATAATTTCATATAGATTAGAACATGAATTATGACTTACATAACCAAAATTGGCCCCAACTTATATTTGTTTCAGGGGCTTTCCATTTTCAGAAAATTTTTTAGAGGATATAGTTTATATTTGTTGAATATATACATTAAATAGTAATATTTTTAAGACCAATTTAATTTTTAACGGTTGGTCTTTAGAAAATTGAATAAAAGAAAATTAGCACCTGGTATTAATTAGTAAATGAGCAATAGTACATAGAGTTAAAAAAAAAATCTAACTTAAAGCCGAGGAAATTGTTAATACATTCTATAGTCCAGTCTAACTTTTCAAAAAACAACATATTATACTCAAATTTGATCTAATATTTTTCAGTTGCCTCTAATAAGCCATTTCCTCAAATCATTCTGGCTTTGAAAGTAATCACTATTCAAGCTCCGATGAGCAGTAGAGCCAAAAACCATTGTTTTAGTTTTTGCTGCTTTTAAAACCAGTTTGTTTTCCTGGAACCAGTCTGCCAAAGTCTTTTTGCAGTTCAGTAGTTAAGTGAGAAACAGATTTGCCATTAAAATGCACAGTCGTGCCATCTGCATAAAGATGTATAGAGCAGTAATGACATATCCATGTTAAATCATTAATAAAAAGAGAAAGAGGAACGGGTCCATGACTGACACTGTGGCTTAATAACTGGAAGGAGAAGGCGGGGAAGAGGCAGCCTTGTGAACAGTAACAGATTGATGTCTGTCGGAGCCATTTCTTACTTTTGACAGCGTTTGGGCTAAAGCCCATGCTCCCTACCTTCTGTAGTCAAAGCCCACGGTTCACTAGGCCAAAGCAGTTTGAGAAATTAATAAAAACCATCACTTAAATCAGAATTCCCCTTCAAGACATGTATTCATTAATATTAGGTTGTCATGGAGTGACATATGAAGCGTTGGCAAATTCCTTAAAGGCTTTTCATACATGAAACTCATGTGTGTTTCCCTTATCGGCATCTCTGAGCCTTCTGAATACTTATTATCAGAATTAAGCACTGATACTAATAGGTTTTACTGCATGATTTCTTATTTTATTTTATACTGGGGAGATAGATTTTGTGAGAATGCTAAATCGAGTCGTGAATTAAATAATTGGTACAAAATATAAATTTCAAATTTAGAGATCTCTTTGAGAAGAAAAGATGAGACAAATAAATGAATTTTACTCTCGGGTAAAGTTATATATTTTGATCCTCATTTTTCCAGTGCCAGAGTCAGTGAAGAATATTTATTCTGATGTAATGTGTGAAGTTACAGAAGGAACTGTAGATATGATCCACGTTACCCTTAGGAACTAACAATTTAAAAGGAACTTTTAACCCATAAAAAAGATATATACTCCGGGGATCAAAAATAAATAAAGAAGGTCATAACTAATTTTGGCCAGCCACAATAAATATAAATTATAGGAGCCCTAGACTGATGAGATTAAATATAGTTAAGTGGCATTAATCTGGGAAGATTTTTTAAAAAGACATAACTTTGGGCAAATGCTGATGTCTTATTTTGATAGTCTAAACCCACCTTATACTATGGATAATAGTCCAATTGTATAGTTCATGGTTGTATATTTCAACATTCAGTGAGACCTGAGTCTGGATAAAATGTCCTTTCTGTTTGTACGTGCAAACATTTCCTCCGTGATATAAACATACATGTGTGATGGAAATGATCACAGGTTGTGGGTCAAGGGGTCTAAGTGCCAGAGTCTCCTTTGGAAACTAACTGGTTGAGTCATAGTGAGCAAATCAGCTACCCTCTTCATCAGACTTTCCTCCTATATATGTAGATCCCTTTTAGCCTTTTAATTCTAGAATCCTATTATGTTATTAACCATCTTATAGTTGTTAGAACACCAATTTGTGTTAAGAACCATCTTGAGAGCATTATAAATGAGTGAGTAGATTCCTTACAAGTGCAAAGTACAAGTATCAGTAAAAGAAAATAACTGAGACAACCCAGTTATGTGTCAGGAAGGAGCAAAACAAACCCAGTTCCTGTATGTATGGAGCTTTTAGTTTAATGAGGGACATGACATAATTGAGGAAAGAAATAAATGTATATTTGCTAATTATGTTTACTGATTTGGAAAAAGGCGTAAGGTGCTAGAAGGAATTTACCATGCACTGGGGTCTCAGGGAACCCTTTGGAGAGAATCCATTTTTTTTTTAAATCTGAGGTACAGTTGACATACAACACTATGTTACTTTCAGGTATGTGACATATTGATTTGATATTTGTATATATTGTGAAATGATCACCACAGTGAGTCTAGTTAACATCTATCACCACACATAGTTATAAAATTGTTCTTGTGATGAGAACTTTGTGTATTTTTCTAATCTATTTTTTAATTCCAGTATAATTAATGCACAGTGTTCTATTAGCTTCAGGTGTACAGTGTTTCTGTATTCTTCGGGTAAATAGTAGTGCAATTACTGGATAATATGGCAATTATGTTCATGTCTTCTGTCCATTTTTAATTGCTTTTTTTTTTTTTTTTGCTGTTGAGTTGTAGAAGTTCTTTATATAGTTCAGATACTAACCACTTATTCCCTAACTCATTTGCAAATATCTTCTCCCATTCAGCAGGTTGTCTTTTAGTTTTATTGGTTGTTTCCTTTTCTGTGCAAAAGCTTTTTATTTTGATGTAGTCCCAATAGTTTATTTTTGCTTTTGTTTCCCCTGACTCAGGAGACACATCTAGAAAAATGTTGTTACAACCAATGTCAGAGAAATTACTGCCTATTCTCTCTTCTAGGATTTTTACTGTTGCAGGTCTCACATTTAGGTCTTTAATCCATTTTGAGTTTATTTTTGTATATGGTGTAAGAAAGTGGTCCAGTTTCTTTCCAATGTATGTTGCTGTCCAGTTTTCCCAACACTAGTTATTGAAGAGACTGTCTTTTTCCCACTGGATATTCTTTCCTGCTTTGTCAGAAATTAATTGACCATATAGTTGTGGATTTATTTCTGGGCTTTCTATTCTGTTCCATTGATCTATGGGTCTATTTTTGTGCCAGTACCATACTGCTTTGATCACTACAGATTTGATCACTACAGCTTTGTTGTGATCACTTTGTAATATAAATTGAAGTCTAGAATTGTGATACCTCCAGCTTTGCCTTTCTTTTTCAAGATTGCTTTGGCTATTCAAGGTGATTAATATTTGATTCCATCCAAATATTAGAATTGTTTGTTCCACTGGAGAGTGTGATGCTAAGTGAAATAAGCCATACAGAGAAAGACAGATACCATGTGTTTTCACTCTTATGTGGATCCTGAGAAACTTAACAGAAACCCATGGGGGAGGGGAAGGAAAAAAAAAAAGAGGTTAGAGTGGGAGAGATCCAAAGCATAAGAGACTGTTAAAAACTGAGAACAAACTGAGGGTTGATGGGGGGTGGGAGGGAGGGGAGGGTGGGTGATGGGTATTGAGGAGGGCACCTTTTGGTATGAGCAGTGGGTGTTGTATGGAAACCAATTTGACAATAAATTTCATAAAAAAAATTTTAAAAAAAGAATTGTTTGTTCCAGTTCTGTGAAAAATGCTGTTGGTATTTTGATAGGGATTGCATTAAATCTGTAGATTGCTTTGGGTAGTATAGACATTTTAACAATATTTGTTCTTCCAACCCATCAGCATGGAGTGTCTTTCCATTTCTTTGCAACAACTTGAACTGCTTTCATCAGCATTTCAGAGTACAAGTCTTTCACTTCTTTGGTTAGATTTATTCCTAAGTACCTTATGATTTTGGTGCAGTTGTAAATGGGACCGTTTTCTTAATTTCTCTTTCTGCTAGTTCATTATTAGTGTATAGATATACAACAGATTTCTGGTATATTGATTTTGTATCCTGCAACTTTACTGAATTGGTCTGTTCAAATTTTCTTTCTTCCTGATTCAATTTTGGAAGGTTATGTTTCTAGGAATTTATCCATTTGTTCTATGCTATCCAATTTGTTGGCATATGATTTTTCATAATATTCTTTTATAATCCTTTGTATTTCTGTGGTGTTCATTGTTATATCTCCTCTTTCATTATTTTGTTGGGGTTCTCTCTCTCTCTCTCCCTTTTTGATGAGTCTGACTAAAGGCTTATCAGTTTTGTTGACCGTTTTAAAGAACCTGATTTCATTGATCTGTTGTCTGTGTGTGTATATATATATATATATATTTTAGTTTCCATTTTGTTTATTTCTGCTGTAATCTTTATTTTTTTCCTTTTACTGGTTTTAGGTTTTGTTTATTGTTCTTTTTCTACCTCCTTTACGTGCAAGATTAGGTTGTTTGAGATTTTTCTTGCTTCTTGAGGTAGGCCTGTATTGTTATAAATTTTCCTCTTAGAACAGCTTTTGCTGCATCCCAAGGATTTTGGACCATAGCGCTTTTTATAGCTCTGTTTTTTTTTTATTTTCTCTTTGATTTCTTGGTTGACCCATTTATTATTTAGTAGCATTTATTTAACCTTCGTGTATTTGTGCTCTTTCCAGATTTTCTTTTTTTGTGATTGATTTCTAGTTTCACAGTGTTGTGATCAGAAAGGATTCATAATATGCCTTCAATCTTTCTGACTTGGTTGAAACTTGTTTTGTGGTCTAATATGTGATCTATTTTGGAGAATGTTCCATGTACACGTGAAAAGAATGTGTATTTGCGGTTTTAAAATGGATGTTCTGAATGTATCTGTTTGATCCATCTGGTCCGTGTCATTAAAAAAACACTGTTTCTTTGTTGATTTTCTGTTTGGATGATCTATCCACAGTTGTAAGTGGGTTGTTAATGTCCCCCGCTATTATTGCATTACTACTGATTACTTCCTTTACATTTGTTAATTGCTGCTTTATGTATTTGGTTGCTTTCATGTTTGGTTCATAAATATTTACAATGTTCTATCTTCTTGTTGGATTGTTCCCTTTATGATTATGTAGTATCTTCATTAACTCTTGTTACAGTCTTTGTTTTAAACTCTATTTTGTCTGATATAAGTACTGCTACCTCGGCTTTCTTTTCACTTCTATTTGCATGATATATGTTTTTCCATTCCTTCACTTTGAATCTGCATGTGTCTCTAGGTCTGAAATGAGTCTCCTATAGGCAGTGTATAGATGGGTGTTGCTTTTTTTTTTTTTTCAATCCATTCTGTCACCCACCATGTGTCTTTTGATTAGAGTATTTAGTCCAGTGTCATTCAAAGTAATTATTGATAGGTATGTACTCAATATCATTTTGTTAGTTGTTGTATGGTTGTTTTTGTAGTTCTCTGTTCCTCTTGCAGTTTGCTGGTTTTATTAGAGATGTACTAGGATTCCTTTCTCTTTCTTTTTTGTGTATCTATTACTGGTTTCTGATTTATGGTTACTATTAGGTTTTTATATAACGTCTTATGCATATAGCAGTCTAAAATAAGTTGATGGTTGTTTATGTTTATATCATTCTTTACTCCTCTCCCCACCATGGCGTTAGGAACATGGTGTCACACATTACATCCTTTTACTTTGTGAATCCTTTAACTGATTTTTATAGATATACTTAATTTTACTGCTTTTTTGCGTCCTACTTATCTTCTACTTCTGGTTGTTGGTTTTTGTTGTTGTTGTTTTTGTTTTTGTTTTTTTCCTACTCAAAGAGTTCCCTTTAATATTTCTTGTGGGTCTGGTTTAGTGGTGATGAATTCCTTTAAGTTTTGTCTGGGAAACTCTGTATCTCTTATTATATTCTGACTGATAGCCTTTCTAGATAGAGCATTCTTGGTTGCAGGATATCATGTCACTCCCTTTTGGCCTGCAACATTTCTGCTGAAAAATCAACTTGTAGTCTTGTGGGGTTTCCCTTGTTTTCTTGCCCCTGCTGCTTTTAAAATTCTCTTTATCACTATTTTTTGCCATTTTATTTACTATGTGTCTTGGTGTGGATCTCCTTGGGTTGATTTTTGGGCGGGGGACCTTCTGTGCCTCCTGGATCTGGATTTCTCTTTCCTTTCCCAGATTTGGGAAAATTTCAGCTATTGTTTCTTCACATAAGTTTTCTTCCTTTTCTCTCTGTTCTTCTAGGATTTCTATAATGTGAATGTTGTTATGCTTGATGGTGTCGCTGAGTTCCAATATTCTATTTTCATCCTTTTATTATTCTCTTTTATTTCTCCTGTTCAGCTTGATTGCTTTCTATTACTCTGTCTTCTGGGTTGTAGATTCTTTCTTCTGCTTCCTCTAGTTTTTTATTTATTCCCTCTAATGTATATTTAGCTAAGTTCTTCATCTCTGGTTTTTATGTTTTCTATATCTTTCTTGGGGGTTTCACTGAGATCCTCCACTCTTTTCTCATGTGCAGTGAGTGTATTTATGACAATTACTTCAAACTCTCCTTTAGGCATCTTACTTATCTCTGTTTTGTTTAGGTCTTCTGCTGTGATTTTTCCTGTTCTTTCATTTGGGACATATCTCTCCGTCTCCTCATTTTGTCTAACTCTGTGTGTCTATTTATGTGTGTAAGGAAAATCAGCTCTGCTTCCTGTTCTTGAAAGTAGTGGCCTTATGATGAAGAGGTCTTATCGTGCCTTGTAATGCAGTGTCCACTGTTCACCAGAAACTGGCCCTTGAAAAGTGTGTCCTAGGTGTGTGTACACCCTACTGTTGTGGCTGAGCCATGTTTGCCTTCAGTCCAATCATCTGCAATGGTTCTCTTTGCCTATTGTGGGTGGAGTTGGTCCTTATGTTGTCAATGGGCCAGTCTGAGGTCACTTTGGGACTGAGTTGGGTCAGACCAGGCACTTGCCAGAGCTGCAGTAGCACTGAACTGTGGGGTGCTCTTCCTGTGTTCTGAGAGACTTTTGTTGATGGGTGGGGCCCACAGTCAAACCAGATGTCTACTCCCAGCTGGAGTCACAGTTGAACTGAGGCGTATGTGCTTTCTCTTCCTCTTCCCAGGGCAGGAATCACTTTGGAATGGTGCTAGCCCCTGTTTGGGTTGCCTGCACAATGTCAGACTTGTGGCTATCACTTTGGATAGACTTCTGCTAAGGGCATGTTGGATGGGATGGGTCCACAGAAGAAGGTTGAGGAGAGCACAGGGTGTTAGCAAGTTTTGAGGTCTGTTGTGGGAAAAGTCCTGAGCAGTTCTGGAGAACTGCCGAGGGCAGGTTGGAAAGGGACAATGGCTAAAGAGCGCAGGGGCTGAGCACGCTGTTAGCAAGATAGGTGGAGAGTATTCAAGCTGGTTTACACAGGTATCCATGTATCTAGGCTGGGAGATGGGGGAGAAAATGGTACCTGCCAGCTCTTTGGTTCTTGGAGAAGTCTCCTAAAGATCCCTGCCCCTCCAGCACACATTCTGAAATTAGTAAATAAACCTCCCTCCTGTAAACTCCAGGTGATTTTCAAACTGCCACATCTATGTTATATCTCCAAAGGGCTGTTTGTTATGCTGTCTTTTTAAGGTGGGGACTCAGTTTCCTATCAAAGTTACACCCCTTTGGTTTTCAAAGCTAAATATTATGGGAACTTGTCTTCCCAGTGAGGGTGCCCCATGCTGAGGGTAACTGGCATGGAGTATGCTCTTCCCCCTCTCTCCCTCTCCATGCTGGCCCTGTCCCTCCTTCTCACATACAGTCTCATGGGTCAGTTTGGTTCCCAAACACATCTCTGCTTCCTACCATTTTCAACATGGCCTCTTCTTTACATTTAGCTGTGGAGAGTCTGCTCTGCCAGTCTTCAGGTTGTTTTCTGGATTACTTACACTTATGTGGTTATCTAGCCATATCTGTGGGATATGGTGAGCTTAGGATCCTCCTACTCAACCATCTTCCCTGGAAGTTGTGATAAGAACTTTTAAGATCTACTCTCCTAGTGACTTTCGAGTATGCAATACAGTATTTTTTATCATAATCACCATGCTATACATGACACCTCCCATGACTAATTTTTTTTATACTTGCAAATTTGTACCTTTTGACTCCCTTCACATATTCATCCATTCTTAACTCCCAGCTTCTGGCAACTATTAATCTGTTCTCTGTATCTATGAGCTCAGTTTTGTCGCTGTTGTTGTTGTTGTTGTTGTTTTTAGATTCAATGTATAAGTGAGATCATACCATATTTGTCTTTCTCTGTCTGACTTATTTCACTTAGCATAATGTCCTTAACATCAATGCATGTTGTCAAAAATAGCAAGATTTTATTCCTTTTTATGGCTTAGTAATATTTCATTGTATATATATACCACTTTTTCTTTATCCATTCATCCATCAATGGGTACTTAAGTTGTTTCCATATGTTAGCTACTGTACCTAATACTGCAATGAACATGGGGGGGGTACATATATTCAAGTTAGTCTTGTAATTTTCTTCAGATAAGTACCCAGGAGTGGATCACATGGTGGTTGTATTTTTAGTTTTTTGACAAATCTCCATACTTTTTTCCATAGTGGCTGCACCATTTTACATTCCCATCAACAGTGCAGAAGAGTACTCCTTTCTTCATATCCTTGCCAGCCTTTAGTATCTATTTTTTGATAACAGCCATTCTAACAGGGGTGAGGTAGTATCTCATTGTGGTTTTGACTTACATTTTTCCTGCCTATAAATGATTTTAAGCACCTTTCCATGTACCACTTGGCCATCTAAATGTCTTCTTTGGAAAAGTGTCTATTCAGATGCAATGCTCATTTTTTAATCAGACTGTGGCTTTTTTTTTTTTTTTTTTTTTGCTATTGAATTGTCTCATCTCTTTGAGCTGAGATGTGTAAAATAGTATATGTAGGAAGCATATGTATGTATATGCATGAATAGTATAAGCAGAGGTTAATTGTGTATTGGGATTTGGGATGAAGAGAGAGTGCCAAAGTGTGCAAGGCAAGGGAAATAGTAAATTTGCAAAGGCTCTAGGCACACTGTAGAAACCAAAAGAAGGCTGGTGTCACTCCCCTGAGGGAAGAGGAATGGCAGAGGTTGAAGGGTCAGGTAGGGGCCACTTCATGCAAGGGCTTGCAGACTGGACTATTAATATCATTTTGATAAGTTGCTGAGAAATTGTTCTAAGAAAAATTCCTAGTGATTCATAAATGCCTTTCCACATCTGTGATGGAAAGAAATAATGTGCATTATCTCAGACATTATGTTGGATTCATTTCCCTCTGAGTGGCCTAATGAAGGAGCCGCTTTCTTCCCAGCATACAGCAGCTCAGTTTTCTGACTACTTATGAATGCCGTAAGTAACAGTGATAAAATGTGAGAGTCTGAGGCTCAATTATGCTTACCTGAAGTTGCCATTTCCAGAAAAAAAATGTATTCAGATTAACAAAATTTGCAGTTTGGAATAATTCTAAACTGTAGAATTGCCATTCCCGTATTTTATTTGGCTAGATGGTAGACCCAAAAAAACATTCCCTAAACTATCTGTAGTTTGCACCTTCTGAAAGACACTGGATCCTCTCTACTCAAGGATGCCTGTGGTCTGCAGGCCAGCAGCATCACAGGGAAAGGGTTAGAAATGCAGAGTCTCAAGTCCTCCCCCCTAGACCCACTGAATCCGGAATCTGCATTTTTCTCAAGACCTTCTAGGGGTTTTTGTGCATATTAAATGTTAGGAAGAGCTGCTTTAGGTACTAGAAGAAGTGAATTCAAAATAATGTATAAATTAGAGCATAGAGAGTAAAATTAGCTTCCTTGTAGTTAATTATCATTTTAATGTAAAATGTCCTTAACACTTTCATAAATTCAAATTTAATTATTGTTATGGAAAATGTTTCACTAGGAAACAATTACTCTAGGCATGATGCCAACAGTTTCAAGGTTTAAAATTTACTCAAAACACAGCAAAATATTTTGAGTGTATCCATATTTCCTTGTAGGACAGAAATAGCCATGCTAAATACCAATTATTGATCACCGAAATTTCTTGTAAGTAAACAATATGCATGGTGGTTAAAGGCAAAGCAACAATTCAGTGGTATGTTCTTTGTACTAAAATCATTGTTAAATAATTATTTAGCCCTTAAGATCCTTACAGTCAAAATGTAGAACTATTTATGGGATTCATGTTTGAAATTTCCAAGAGTATTTGGACTTATTTGGAGCTCAAGTTTATATAATAAAAACACATTCTTAACAATTTATTTAACTAAATTTGGAGCTCCAAGCTCTCAATGGATGTATGAATCATGGGAGACTTGCCAGATGTTTTGGAGTGTGGAATTCAAAACGCATTAGCAGCACAGCACGTCATGAAGTTTGATGCAAAACATTTCTTCTCTCTTTCCAAAAAGCCTTGTTTAGTTTCTATTGTAAGGCATGAACTATGGTGACAGTTCATAGCTCTAGGGAAACTTCTAAAGTCCATAAGTAGTATCTACCCAGGCAGTGGAAATATGAGGCAATTATCTACACAATCTATGCCATAAAGAAGCCTGCCTACTCAAGCATACCCTGATGACCAAGTCCAAAATGCATACTTACCTATTAGGATTATTTCACTGTTTTAAGCCTACATTCTATAAATGATCTCTTCTCCCTTGCTGCATCCCCACCCTCCTCACCCTCAGCAGATGACCTTCTTTATCCTTTACAGAGAAAATACATCTAAAAACTCTTCTGAAAAGTCCCATAATTTTACCAATATGGGGTCCTAATCTATTTCTCTGGGATACTACAGTACCATTTATACCTTGTTTATATTGTGCCTTTCCTCTGAATCTTTCATCTTTCAAATTTGTTCCAATATTTATTAGCATCAAATTTGATATAAGTAGTGGGGCTTTCAGTCAATGTGTAAGATGAAGGCTTTATTCTCCAACATGTAAAACCACATAAAACACACTCAATTATCTTCCCCTGATCCTGTTCTCTCCTGAAGATGCCATTTATCTTTCCCTCTTCTTTTAGGATTAGGCTTCTAGAAGGAGAAAATAACACTTTTCAACTCCCGTTTGCTCCTGAACCAATCCTCCTAACTCAACTGCAACGGTTGATGGCACGATCACCAATTACTGCCTTCCTACAAAGTTTAAGAGTTTGTTTTTCATTCTTCATTGTGCTTAATCTCTCTTTAGCACAGTGCTGTCTTCTCTCACCTTCTTGAAATTCTCTGCTTCCTTCTTCCTTGAATTCCCTGTTACCCTCTTCCCAGTGCTTCCTCCCAGTTACTTTTAGTTTCCATTTTAGCCTCATCTCCAGAATTGGACACCTCCCCTCTATTTTCTATCCCACTGATTAACTCAGTCTGTTTTCCCATCTCCCATCATTTTTCTTGGCATTAGCTTATTGCCTTTTGAGCATTTTCACTGACTACTAGAATTATGGTCCTTTAAAAGAAAATGAGGTTCTCTTCTAAGTTCCCTATGCCCCATTACTTATGAACAAAGGTGCCTCCTTTATTTAAAATATCAATGATCACAAATGGTGGTTTATATGTATATTATAATGCTTTTGTCAGTGTTTATGTCCTAAGTAGCTATGTTGGGATAATAATCTATAATGATAATACCTGGCATTTATTAAGAGTTTCTATGTTTTAGGCATTGTGCTAATTACTTTAAATGCGTATAATTTTTTTAAGTTTATTTATTTTGAGAGAGAGAGAGAGAGAGAGAGAGCAAGAGCACACATGTGCGTGAGCCAGGGAGGGCCAGAGAGAGGGAACCCCAAGCAGGTTCTACACTGTCAGCACAGAGCCAGATGCGGGGTTCTATCTTACAACTGCGAGATCATGACCTGAACCCAATTCAAGAGTCAGATGCTTTACTGACTGAGCCACACAGGCACCCCTTAAATGCATATTTTATTTGATTTTCACAATGAGGTGTTCTTATCATTCTCTTCATTTACTGACAACAGAAATGAAGGGTAATAATTGCTGAAGGTCACCTAGAAGATAAGTGATGGATATAGGATATGAAACTAGATAGGCATAATTTTAGATTCCAGGATTTGGCCAGATTCTACATGGTCTTACGATGCAGTATGTTCAGAAATTCACAGAATTGCCAGTAGTACTACCCTCAGACCAAAGGATGAAGAGCCCTCACCTGGGTCTCATAGCAGGTTTTGTTCTAACTCTTCTCCACAAGGTAAGAAAGTTGGTACTTGCCACTGAAAGTCCATGTCTTCTCCTCTACCCCGTGTCCATTTCCAGGGTATGCACATACCTTTTTCCTAGGTCTGTTCTCCTGAGCAAAGACCACAGTGTCAGAGTCCATACGTCTAGTGATGCCCACAAAAGTGTATTTGAGACCTCATGGTGTGGGACAGAACTGGGTCAGGAGAAGGGAACAGACGGCAAACCAGGGATTGGACTCTTTCTGCTCTACCATGTTCTAGCACAGAAATCGAAGGAGTCTAAAGATCCTAAGCCCTGGCCTTCCAGGTAATACAAAGATAAATTTTTCAAAGTAGAGCAGAAAACATTTTATTTTACAGTTGCTTAAGCTTGATTGAAAACTCTTAAATATTTAGACAGATGCCATATGGGCCTCAATTGTCTGCTTGTCCCTGGCCCTGAAATTGTTAGGAGCAGGTCTGGATGTCAAGTTATTTTTTTTGTCATTTAAAGCTACGGGAGGCCAAACATCACAAAGGTTTTTTGTTTTGTTTTGTTTTGTCTTTTTTAATACCTACCACAATATTATAGCTTTTAGAGCATATTTTTAAAGTTTATTATGTTTAAGAATCACCCTGAGCAATAATTTTTAAAGTTTAATGTGCCTAGAAATTGCCTGGGAATTTGTTAAAATGCAGGTACAAATTCAGCAGGTTGTAGGTAGGGCCTGAGAGTGGGAATTTCTAACAAGCTCCCAAGTGATGTTGATCCTGTTGGTCTTTGGATCACATTTTGAGCATCAAGGACCTGAAGTTCTTGTTTAAAATGCAAATTTGTAGGCATCACCCTCAGAAATTCTGATTAACGAGATCTAAATGGAATCCAGATGGTAAGAAAAACAAGAATTTTTAAGAAGCAACCCAGGTGGTGCTGGTAAGGTGGTCTGTAGCCCACATTTTAAGAACAAATGCTTTAGAACATGCCTCTCAATCTTAACTATGCATATGGATTCCTGGGGATCTTGTTAAAATGCAGATCCTGAGTTAGAGTCTGCATTTCTGAATGGCCTGTACTGCAGACCTGCCAACCACACTCTGAGTAGCAAGACATTAGGAGGCAGCCTCAGGGTCGTCATCTGTTGGCCATTTTGAATATCATGTATTTAATTGTGAGGTCAATAGTGAGAAGGTGATTTGGGGTGTTAGACAACATCCTCAATCCTTTGCTTCACAATTTTCATAGAAATAATCTTCAGACCCTTTGTATGGCACCAGATTTGTTGGTAGTCCCTGTTTGGGAGCAAGAATTTCTGTTCTCTTCAGTGGTCCTTCTTGCTGGACTGAGAAGCAAATTGACACGAGACAGATTAACAGGAGAAAATCAAGTTTAATAGCATACATATGGGGCATCTGCACAGACAGTGGGGCAAAATGGGGTGTAGATGTCCTCTTGAAGGAGAATTGGGTAGGGGACTGGGACCTCAGAGGAAAGGAGTGTAATTCACAGGGTGATAAGAAAAGCAGATGTTTGTTAATTAGGTGTTGCCCTGCCATGCAGATGGGTCACTCCGATAAAATTTATCTCTGCTAATAATCCTTATTCTGGGAAAGACCCTCCCCCCCACTTTAGATTCTTCTGTGTAGTTGAGGGGGTGGGGCAAAACTTATCTCTTGAGCCCACAGTGTCGCCAGTATCTTCAGCTCAAAATAATCCACATGCCAAAGTAGCACATTGGAAGTGGGGGGGTCTGGCTGTCCTGAACCCCATCAGTTTTCCTTGGGAGTTTTGCACATTAAAAGTTGAGCTGGTAGCTTGTCTCATTTCATCGACCCAGTCTCTGAGAGGTCAGTTGAGTCAAACTCATTTCAGGAGGCAGTATTTCAGGTATATTTTCAAAGTGAGACCTATAGTTCAAGTGATCAGGTATTCAGTAAGAGACATTTCTATGGAAACAAAAGAAAACCAATGGTTAGTAATTGGATCAAGCAATAAAGCCAGTTACTGAGTTCTGAAGGTAGTTACTTGAGAAGACTTCCAGATATCAGACTCAAAGCATCCTTCAGATAGAGTGGTGATCGTTGATGTGACAAGATAGTCCTAGGTTGTAGTTCAAGTGTCTCTAATGATCTTTGAGTGGGCCAATGAGCAGCGGGCACAAAGATGGTCTATGCATGAGCTATTGTGATTTCTTTACATCTGTCACTTATATTTAGTTTGCAGGGCTTCAGGGAAAAGGGCAGTTTTAGTTCTCAAATGATTCCAAGTCAGAAAGGTAGGAGAAAAATCAAAATGTTAGTTTGAAGAACTGTAGCCAGGCATTGGAGGATACCAGAGGAAATGAGGATATAGTCCATTTTATAATGAATAGAATTAAAATCTAATATTCTCAAAGAAGTGTTACTGAAATATATTTTCTCCCTCTAATCACCATCATTTTTACCAAAGATAGCCAAATTAACACTACTTTGTTTGCAAAATAAGTCTAGGTTTAAAAAACTTGGCTTAATTATTTACATTAAGTGCAATAAGAGTAGTGGTTGACCACATAAACTCTTTTAATAACCTCTAGAGGCCAGAAGTCAGGCCAAATACTTGCCATCAGAGTTCACCAGCAATGCCTATATGTTCCGGTGAATTCCTCTCTTTTTGAGGTCCCCAAAACATCCTGAGGTTCCTGCACCTGTGAGGAAGTGACCTTCCTTACTTACCTTGTAAGGTTGCTGGGAACTCTGGAAGCAAGGTATCAGGCTTCTATTTCCATTGGGACTTTACTGGCTCCAGAAATTCAACCTCAGAATCTTAAAGCTTTCTGATCGAATCGGTCGATGCAGATCTTTCTCAGATATGACATTCCAGTCAAAGCCTTAGTAATATAACCAGTGTTTCCAATTGTGTCCTATAATAGAGAGAACAGATTCTTACTGAACTTATACAATAAATATATTGCCATCAAAATATAAGAATACTCACTGAGAGTTTCTGAATTCTGAGTATTCCAGTAGGGAGAAAAGACAAATGTTTAAGTGTTTTCACAAAGGTATATTTTATTAAATTGCTGTAAGTCAGTTAGCTTAAGAGAAAAGGTTTTCTTAAATCTAGAAAAGAAAACCCCATTTTTAAGAAGTCAGTAATGCTTAGAACAAAAGGTCATGAAAAATATAATTATCTTCCTCAATTCATTTAGTTCCATGTTACTAATTTTTTTTTTCCTGCTTGAATCCAATTTTTTTATTAGTTCTGGAAATTTTTACCTAGTTCAGTTTTATGATCTTAAAATTATCAGAAACCTGGACTCAGAGTTTTTTTTTTTTCCATGAATCTCACTGAAGATGAAATACATTTCCAGGAAACTTTTATAGAAGTATCTGAGTAAAAGTATAACTGTAAATGACAGAAGACTTAAAAATGACCATATTTAAAGATTTAAAGAGTTTATTACGGTGCAAATTGACATAAGGAAATTTGGTTATTTTTGTGACTTATAGCACTTCAAGATAATAACATATCAGGATACAGATTTCTAGGAGTTTTGTATAATTTTAGGATACTTATTTTAATAATATATCAACATAAATACAATCTAAGAGGGTTTAACATCACTTTGCTTGACAAAACTTCCCATGTAATTTAACAAACCAAATAAGCCTAATTAGTTTAATTTCCTACATTCCAGGGGCCTACTGAAAAATTTCACATAAACTGTGGTCAGAAGACCTCATTTTACAATTTAATTTTGGGAAGTATGTCAAAAAATATCAAAAGTTTTGAACACTTGGAGTACCTGGGTGGCTCAGTCAGTCAAGCGTCCGAATTTTATTTCCACTCAGGTCGTGATCCCAGTGTCATGGGATAGAACCCTGCTTGGGCCCCGTGCAGAGCCTGCTTGGGATTTTCTCTCTCTCTCCCTCTGTCCCTCTCCCAAATTCATGCACACACTCTCTAGAAAAATTTAAAAAAAGGTTTGAACACTTGATTAAATAGGATCACAAATCATTATGAAACATTATTTAATCATAACATTTAATTGAAGTGATTTAATTGAAGTAATTTGTCTTAAATTTTCCTTCTTTAAATAACCAGTCTTATTTTAGGACAGTATTATTTTCTTTCCCCTCAACAAATATGTATTTTTATTCCCCATACTTTTTCTTACCAAAAACACATTATCTTACTTTCCTTGCATACAGTGTTGTTTCCCTTATTTCCTGTAGTCTTAATTACATTTATTAGAATACTTAGTGCTCATAAATCTTAATTTCTAGTGAAAACTAAGTAGTAAGCAATTGTGAACTGTTACACCAGAACTCTTTAGATTGGCAAATTTATTAACATATTACATTATTTTCAGAAACCTTTTTTCATAGCATAATCTTTCAATAAAAGATGAAACATGTTTGTTAACAGACCCAAATCTACCCTTAGTTTTTCTATAATATATAAGACAAAAGTAGATAAACCATGCTCGGTCTTAATGTTTCATTATTTTATCTGGTTTGTAAATGATATAGATAATCAGTGAACTTTACACATCATTTAACGTAGAAACACTTTAGAATTCTAGGTTATCCAAACATTTTGGAAGCTGTTTAAAAGTTTACCTACAAATCTTTTTCTTTTATTTACTTGTTCTTAACAATTATGCTTAGATCTCCTACACAATCGTCAAAAGGCTTTAGACAAAGTCCACCATTATTCCAAGTGTTTTTCCCTGACAAGTTTTGTAACAAAGATACCATGCATTCATTTGACTTTTAGTAAACAAAAGCAGAATAAGAGTTTATATTTAATGCTGATAACTCTAAAGACATGTCTATTTTAATTAAACTGCTAACCTCAAATTAGCTTTAATACCAAGTATTTTCCAATTATGTGAATTTGAGAAACATTTGAGTTAGTTCTATATTTCTGAGTTTTAGAATGCCCAGTCCTTACAAGTACTTGCCTTCAAACCAATTAAATCAAGCTCCTTTACAAATTAATTTTAGCAATACCATCCCGATGTAAAGAAAATATTTCACGTTTATAACATACATGGACACACACACATAAAAAACACAGACAAGATGTAAACAAAATCTGTTTTGTTTCTACTAATATTTGTGGAAAGGACATTATAGGCCCAATTTTTAAATACTTCTATGTATGTACGTATTTTTATGAAAAACTTTTCTGTAAAGTAAGTTTGCATGTCAGAGAAGGGCCCTTAAGAGAAGATGAGGTTAGAAAATTTATATCAAAGACACAGAAAGAGTATCTAAAGTGTTCTCCAAGGTGGATATTTGGAGTTTACCTGTCATCAGAGGTGCTAGAGTCTGAGCATAAAAGCCCTTTCACAGCACTTTATATTTTAAAAAGGGCTCTTTCCCTCTTTCTTTTTTTCTAGCCTCAGGAGACTGTGGGCTGTTTACATATCAGAGACAGGATAAGATTTAAAATTTCAAGAGACAGAAAAAGAATGTAAAAAACATATATATTTTTTTAAGTATAGAAAAATTTTGTTCTAGTATCCGGATGTTTTAAATAAGAGGAGGAGTGCCTAAATAAGAGGGTGGCTCAGTTAGTTGGGCGGCCGACTTTGGCTTAGGTCATGATCTTACAGTTGGTGGGTCTGAGCCCTATGTTGGGCTCTATACTGACAGCTCAGAGCCTGGAGCCTGCTTTGAATTCTGTGTCTCCTTCCTGCCCCTCCCTCACTCGTGCTCTGCCTCTCTCTCTCTCAAAAATAAATAAACATTAAAAAAAATTAAATAAGAGGAATAGGTGAGGTTTGGAGATTGGTAAAGATAAGTGGACTCTAACTGGTTTCTAGATTTACAGCTCTGCTTTTGCAGAGATTTGTATAAAGACCGTTCATTATTCCTAGGGTGGCTCAGTCTGTTAAGCGTCTGACTCTTGGTTTCTGCTCAGGTCATGATCTCATGGGTTTGTGAGTTTGAGCCCTGCTTAGGATTCTCTCTCTCCCCCTCAAAAATAAAGAAATAAACATTAAAAAAAGTTGTTCCTAATTCTGGAAAGAACTGGATTCCAACGTGAATATCTTTTTAAATACATTTGCTTCTTTATACCAGCGAGAATGTTTTCTTAATGTTTATTTCTGAGAGAGAGAGAGACAGACAAATAATCTGAAGCAGGCTCCAGGCTCTGAGTGGTCAGCGCAGATCCTGACACAGGGATGGAACCCATGAGCCATGAGATCATGACCTGAACCAAAGTCAGAGGCTTAACCTACTGAGCTACCCAGCCGCCCCTATGCATCAAGGAGAATTTTTTTTTAATATAGGAAATTTATTGTCAAATTGGTTTCCATACAACACCCAGTGCTCATCCCAAAAGATGCCCTCTTCAATGCCCATCACCTACCCTCCCCTCCCTCCCACCCCCCATCAACCCTCAGTTTGTTCTCAGTTTTTAAGAGGAGAATTTTTAAACTAAAACGGGAACCAATAAACTTAGGCCTTTGTAAAGTCTGTTTAAGCATTTTAACAAAGTCCTTTTTTTCTGGGTATACAATTCAACGTTGGCTTCTATTAGCCCCTCGATATTGACCTTTTGCAAATCATTTCTACGAGGGTCTTGGGGAAATTTTAGTCATCTATTTCCTCAGAAGGCAAGGTTGTGAATATAGCCAAATAACATCTCTAACTACTCTCTATAGTCGGTAGGATCTTTTTTGAAAGTAGAGGTAAAAGAACTTTATAAATAAGAGGAATAGGTGAGGTTTGGAGATTGGTAAAGATAAGTGGACTCTAACTGGTTTCTAGATTTACAGCTCTGCTTTTGCAGAGATTTGTATAAAGACCGTTCGTTATAGAGCTTCTATAATTTAGAAGCTCTGCTGTTGTCCAGGGAACAATTTTTTTTTTCTTTGGCCTTGGGGCATCTGGGATATTCCTGCTAGGGACATGTATAAGAATGCCTGAGGCTTGGCAGGGCCTGATTATAGAGTCCTGGAAGGTAGATGCAAAGCAAGCCTTATTGCCAGTCTTGGGTGCCTTTGTTAAATTTATTTTCTGGCTTTCAGAACTCTGAACCTAGAGATTAAGACAGAGTCATCTCTATAAATCTTGTAGGGAAAGAGGAGTTAAAACAGGCAGATGTGGTCAGATTTTATGGGAAATTTGTATTGGATGGTTTGGGACATTTCTTTTTGCCTTAAGTCTAACTTATTTTATCTTGTCAAGGGAGTCTGTAAGGTTAGCTCTTGTACTAATAAGATAACTGAGAGCTCTTCATTATATATATCATATATTTATTATACCAATACAATATATATATTATATGTATATAAAATATATATTTATGTATGTAATATATATTATGTATAAGATATAAAATATATACAATATATATTTTTATATAATCTATAGTACATAGAATATATATTAATATATAATA
Organism: Acinonyx jubatus; assembly: GCF_027475565.1. Taxonomy (NCBI): domain Eukaryota; kingdom Metazoa; phylum Chordata; class Mammalia; order Carnivora; family Felidae; genus Acinonyx; species Acinonyx jubatus. Next base: position 181,808,158 of record NC_069381.1, read on the forward strand.
AAAATATAATACACAATACATATATATTATATATTTATTATATATAATATGTATCATATATCATATATATTATATAGTACATTACACATATATATGATATGTATTTTTATATATTATATATTGCATATTATATTATATACACAATACATTATATGTTTATTGTATATATTTAATATATAATACATATTTATATATATAATATATATGTATTATATATAATATATATATATATACATATACACACATACACATTGCCAATTTAAAGGACCCATCATTTATAAAACCAAACCAAACAAGGAATGCCTGGGTGGCTCAGTCGGTTAAGCATCTATCTATCTGACTCTTGGTTTCAGGTCAGGTCATGATCTCATGGTTCATGAGTTCGAGGCCCACATTGGGCTCTGTGCCAATGGTGGGAAGCCTGCTTTGGATTCTCTCTCCCTCCCTCTCTGCCCCTCCTCTACTCTCTCTCTCCTAAAATAAATAAATAAAGGATCCATCATCTGGCCATTGATGAGTAGGATCTATTCACAGTGACTCAAATCAATAGCAATTTTTAATGGCTTAACAAAAGACACAAGAGGAGTTCAGCAGCCTCCATTATCTAAAAGTTTACTCCTCAGAGTAGTCTAAAAAAGCAAAGGCTTTCACTGCATAAGGATGGTCTCTGGCCTCCCATGAAAATGAAAGACACCTCCAGTCACAGACCTACTAATCTGTGACACCAAATAGGAGCTCTGGAAGGGACTTTCTATCATTAAGCCATGAAGGTTGAGACAACAAAAGTTACTATGAGCTAGAACCTGTCATGATAAACACCCCTGAGAGCTGGCACAGCTAGGCAATAAGAGAGGGGCTCAGATCTCCAGTCTATTTAACTCTTCACCAAGGTGCACCCTGGTAAGTGCACTCTCCAGATAGTGGAGACCAAAGAGAATATTCTCAGTGGTTACCAAGCCATGCTCTTAGATTTTTCCTTTCCTCTTTTTCAGTGTCCTGACAGCTTTCTTATCTACACCTTGAGTCTCTTGAACTCGCACTAATACCTAGGTGGGAAGTGCTGCAGGGTTAGGGACTGTGTGTTGTTTTTATAGTGTACCTCATTGCACAGAAGTTTTCTTGAGGTTGGAGGATGACCTAGTGTCAACCTAACCCATTTTGTGGCCAACTTATCCTATCACACATGGGAGTCTTCTTGAGGTAGCTAGTGCTCTAACAGCCTTTAAGTTTTCCACCCATGTCCACCAATTTTGCAGCTTTGGCTTGCAAGATGTCCCTTAGCAACAGATGACAAACAACATAAGAGACATAGGCAAAGGGAAATAAAGACCCTCTATGGGAGGAAGGGATCAGTAACCAGGGTACTTAACCAAATTTAACCAGAGTCCCTTAGCCTAAGGAACTAATTCCATGACTATTTTCTCCTGCTAATCTAGATTTAGAAAGAGGAAAAAAGGACTCTCACCATTCCTGTTCCATTGGACTCTGCAGATAGAAAGGCTGACATGGTAAGAAATCTCACCTTCTGCCACAGTATGTCAGACGTCCCAGGATCTCTCAGCTGTAGCAGTGTCTGGGTGAGTGGTGTCCAGCGAGTGAAAGGATTCTGCCAAGTACACCAACTGTTTGGGAGCAAATAATTCCTGTCCCTTCAAGGGTCCTTCTAGCTGGACGAAGAATCAAAATGGCATGAGAAAGATTAACAGGAGAAAATCGAATTTAATAGCATACATATGGGGGATTCGTATACAGAGTGGGGCAAAATGAGGTAGAGATGTAACTCTCAACTAAGGAGAAGGGGGTAGGGGCCTGGCACCTCAGAGGAAAGGAATGTAATTCACAAGGTGATAAGAGTAGATGTTGGGTAATTAGATGTCTGCCCTGTCATGCAGATGGGTCACTCAGATAAAATTTATCTCTGCTAATAACCTTTATTCTGGGAAACACCCCCATTTTAGATTCTTCTGTGTAGTAAGGGAGGGGCAAAAGTTTTTGAGCCCACAGCGTCTTGAGTGTCTTCAGCTCAAAATAATCTGCATGTCTAAGTGGCATATTCTGAGGGGACCTGGCCCAAACCCCTTCATCCCTTTCCTATGCTTCTGCTAAAGTTTGGCCCATCTTATATCCCTGAGTAACAACTGAGCTGATACTACATGTAGAAGTTTCCAAGAAGCATCTGTGGTTGTTGAACACCTTGAATAGACCCTAGACATTCCAGACCTTTGGGCCAAAAGGGATATTTAACAACTGAGGAAATGGAGGTCCCGTAGGAGCCTACTGAGTGATACTGAATGCCATGAGTGCTCAGTGTATGTTGTGAGAGGTTATTAATTTCATAAATTGGGGATGTAGAGAGGAATAGCTCAGCTGCTGGGGTTCCTCTGGATAATCCATTTTACAGCCTGAATCATGCTCTGTGGTCAGAGGAGTTTGTGCTTATTCGTCACGCTAGTTCTAGTATTTGTGATCAGATTAGTGACAGGCTGTGTCCACAGAGCAGCTCACAAAGGTGAAACAGGTAACACAAGGGTTGTTAACAATGCAGAGCTTGGCTTTCTGCGAGGCCCAGAGATGCCGTTCTCCTGAGGCACCCAGGGTCAGTGTGCGTTCAACATGCTTCTGTGAAATAAAGGAGGCAAAGTCCTCCACATTGAGCTAGCTTTCTTAAGATGTGTTAGATCACGCTTATTTTGAGAGACATCCATTACAAAATCGTGTAACACCTTTATAGTGTTGCAGATTTTAATATCTCCTTACATCTGCCTGCTTTTAAATACTGGAACACATACACAGGATTCATTAAACATAAAAATAAAAATGGGGCAGCAAATTCTTTAAGCTGGTAGAATACTTAAAAGGTTTTATTTTTCCTCTTCAGTAATCCGTAAATAAGTCAAATCCACCTCTCCATCAGTGAGAATATTGGTTTATTCATCTCAGAGAATGATGAACCAATAAAATGTACTTGATTCCTAAGGACACTTCCTCAAAAAAATGCAAATTTCTTTACCATTCAATGACAGACACTCTCTAATATATATCACAGATATTTTGCATATTTCAGCATGTGGAAACAAGAAATTGAGAGCCCTTCAAGGTCACCTACCCCAGGGTTATCAGCGTGTGGTCTTTAGACCAGCAGCATCAGCCAAATTTGGGATTTTGTTAGAAATGCAGATTTTTGAGCTATATCCTTGACCAAATAGGTTCACCCCAAAAGTGTGTATTTTAATAAGCCTTCTAATGATTCTGGCACAGGCTCAAATTTGAAAGCCACTAATCTATACAAATTCCTTCCAATTAAATTAATTGAAAAGATATTTCTTATCCACCTCAAGAGGAGGAAGCAGAAGCTTTGGCCCAGAAGAGATTTTAAATATTTTTTTTTAAATTTATTAATTTTGAGAGAGACAGAGAGAGACAGTACAAATGGGGGAGAGGCAGAGAGAGGGAGAGAGAGAATCCCAAGCAGGCTCTGCACTGTCAGCACAGAGTCCAATGTGGAGCTCGAACCCACGAACAATGAGATCATGACCTGAGCTGAAACCAAGAGTTGGACACTCAACTGAATGAGCTGCCCAGGCACCCCCAGAAGAGATTTTAGTGAAGAAATGTTATCATGAATGTAGAACTTTAAAGATGAGACTAGAATTGCCATACAAAAATTAAAATTTTAAATGAATTCATAAACAGAGGTCTCTTTTCACTTTTTCACTACATACCAACAAGAGGAAACCACTTTTGCTGGAAAGATAGGATAAGAAGCCCAGTCGGTTTTGCCCCCATCATGAGGTTCTGGAATGGGATCAGTTCTCTGGAAAGCTCATAAGAAAAGAACAACTTGAGAGTGCAAAGGTAAAATGAGCATAGAATGTTATAAAAGCATTTTCAAGCAGCCCACCCAGACAAGGGAATGGGAACGTGGGGGTGTGAGTGGAAGGGAAGTCTGCTATTACGTCCTTACTGTAGGGATTTCTCTTCCTCATCATGTTATGCCATTCCATGAGCTTTGAGCCTCACAGTGTTCTCTTTGAAATGACAGAAAAAATAATGAAGGTGAGAGAGCTGTTTCACAGCATTAATGATCTCAATTGAACTGTCTGGCATTTATTATTTACAGTATTTCCCACATTAATTTTTGGCACAAGAGTATGTTAGTGGATTGCATACCATGGACAGGAAAGAAGGTTTTTGAATTTATTTCATGCAAGCTAAAAAGTTCACACTGATTTATAAATGTACAATGGAATAAGATTCAATGAGCCTTGATGAGACAAAGCTGAAATCATTCCGAATCAGGAGCCTGAAATATTATAGGCAGTTCGTTCATCTCTGAAATCTCATACTGTTATTTAAATTCCTCTAAGTTCATTAATCCCATTTAATAGCAGCTGATGCAAATCCACTTGGACTTTGGGGAGGGAAAAAAATAATGGGCCATATAATGCCTTTGTGCCACAGAAAATAATACAATTATTTTTACTTTGCAAGAAGTCACAATTGAAGAGTTTGAGATTTTGAGCTGCCATAACTACAAATTTAGCAAAAAGTAGGCATTTAATGATAGAGTTCACTTTGGTGGTTTAGGTTTTATTTTGAATGTTTGTTTTGTCTTAAAAACACTAATGCTGAAATGTTGTCTCAAATCTTTATTTTCAAATCACTTATTATATTACCATAAATTACAGGGTGCAGTAAAGGCCAGATTTGAAAGAAAGCACACTTTACTGTCTCATTTTTCTATAAATAACATGACACTTTATGAAATAAGGATTATCATAAAAGTTTCTCTTTTTTTTCTCCTATAACTCCAGTTAGCTAGTGCTGAGCTAATGGCCTTCCTCCAAGTAGCTCAGTGGACTATTCCAAATATAGGAGCATAATGGGTAGAGGTTAACTGTAGGAAGTCTGAGAAAAACGGTAATCTATAATTTTGCCACAATTATAATGTTTCCCTTAAATAATAGTGAAGTCTATGGGGTGAGTGCTAACAAATACCTTTTAAAGATGCTCTTATTACTTTCGTTGTCTTGATACTTTTGCACTCTCCATAGATGCCATTAGAAGCAGTGACAGAGCTGGGCCTCTGACCCACAGCGGCTTAGAGGTTGTGGTTAACAAGCAAACAGAGGACCTCAGCCCATTGGCCCATCCTCCAGGGTGGGGTGCATCGTTATCTAGGAGACCGTCTGTGCCACTCTTACAGGAAGCAAATCTAGCAAAACTAAGAGACTGTCAGGTTTAACCAGGCCTCCATGTAAGCCTCTCAGGGGAGAAAATCATGTTTGGCGCCACTGGGATGACTCTGAGAAAACCTTTATTTTTTCAATAGAGGCAGAAGATAGCTAAAATTTCTCAAAGTTAACGCATTTAGGTGTAAATCCTATTTTGTCTGTTTTGCACCATGCCTTTGAGAAAAGAAATGTTACCAGGAGAACCATCTCTTGGATAAAGGACCCAGTAAATCATACAGACAGCTCTGTGGGAATATCCTAGGTGCAGTCTGCCTGGGGCACACTCGTGTCCTGAGAATCAAAGCAGAACATGTGAGTCGCACATTGAAAACAAATGGTGAGCAGTGAGTGAGCTGAGCATCTCTGTAATTAGGCCTGTAATTGTGAAGTAAAAGATACACAGTTAGCAGGCTTCAGGATCTCTGTTTATCAAATATCTTGGGAACAAAGAAAGGTCTGTGTGGAGGGAAAATTCTCCCGGAGATCAGGGACAGAGGAGCAGTAAAACACAAACTGTCCTGGGTGGATTTATTGGTATATTTCAGGAGAGTCCTCCTTCTGTCCCCACTGTCACACACTGTACTATTATGGATTGTGATTAGGGATGGGATCATGTGTTTTGCCAAGTTTAAAACCCACACAAAATTGTAGGGTTAGAGTCTGGAACAAAACTCCAACTTCTTGGTGTGGAGTTTTTCTACTTATGGCAAAATGTGGCTTCCGGGAGGGTGAGTTAAGATGCCTCAAAGGGAAAAAATTCTTCCAAAGGAACATTTTGATAATTCAAGTGTAAATAAATATAAATCCAAAACACATTTTTAATTAAAGGGAAATTGCTTAGAAAAACATATTTATATCCACTCCCCTTCCGCATACACTCACAATCCTCTCCAAATAAAGTTCAAAAGGGGTAGCTCTGGAAAGGGAGGGTGTATAAACCCACACTAGATTGCCTCTTTGAGATAGCGTCTCAGAATCAGGCTTTTTTGAACACACATAAGGCTTATTAAAGTAATGCTAAAAAGTGTTCACAATCACAATAAATCATGATTAAAAATAACTACTTATGAAACTTCTTTCACCATTTCCCCACATTAAACATCTCTAAATTTTTGCCCTTTTATCCTGAGAACCTCATCTCTCCACAATCAGGTTTTCTACTTCTGACAAGTCCCTGTGCTGTGAAAGCTGCAATTCCTCTGCATTTTCACCTGTTTGTTACCTTTCCATCACATCGACGCACTTGAACGACTGCATGTGAAATAGGAAGATTTAGTTTTAGCTTTGTTCTTTCTTTTAAGCTCTCTTTCTCTTGTGGCTTTTGTGGTACCTTATAATTATGTTTCATAAGATGCCTTCAGGCCTATCTTCTCCATATATAGATATATAAAAATATATATAATAAGCAACCATTCAGAAGAAAAGAAGACAGGAACAATGGGAGAGAAAATATGAAAAGAAGTATTCAGTTACCCTCAAACATGCGTACTATCTCTGGTGTAGTATTTTTTCTTCAAACCCAGCTTCAAAAGGAAATGGAAAGACACTGATACATAACCTCTTAAAGAGCTCTCACCAGCTGTCTACAAGGACAAGCAGAATTTAGTATTTGTTTCACTATTTATACAAGAAAGACCAAAGGGAGTTTCTCTTGAAGATATGAAGTAATTAAAAGAGCACATAGAAGTTAGCCTTGAATTTTTATTTTCAATTGTGTTGTTTTTTTACAATGTCCTTCTACCCCCATATAGAGATCTGTCTCCTCCATGAGCTGAACTCAGGCGAAAGGGTGTATCTGACTCATTTTGATATTGTCACTGCCCACCACTGACCTGGAACTTCCAGGAGGTGCCCAATAAATGTTTAAAAAAATTTTGTACATACATGCGTGTGTGTGCATGCACTTTCCTCTTTTGTCCATAGTAACAAAAGCCATTTATCCTCTCTGAAATCTTCCATTGTGTCCAAGGCTGCTGTGAACAAAAATACCACAGAGTTATGGATAAACTCCACCAGTCAATCAGGTATATATTTATACAGACTGTAACCGAAAATTTACTCAAATATTTTGGAATCTAAATTAAGAGGCTTATAATCACATTTACCATATCATCCATGATTGTTTTTTTACTGTTACAAATATCACCTAAGATGGGTTTCAGATATGATTTTGGTTTTAATTACTAATGGCACTTGCCAGTAATGAGTTTGTAAAATGCATTTAGAAACTAATGAAACAAATGCCTTTTTTTCTCCCTAGCTTGAAACCATGTGTAGTTGAAAGGCAAAATCAATAAATAAAGTTGATTCATTGATCTGGACTATATGTATTATGAATATATTATTTTCATTTACATTCAGATCCCAAGAAACTCACTCAAAGGACATTTTTGGGGTATCAAAACTATATTACCTTTCATTGAAAGAAACAAGAAATCAAAGGATTATATAAGAAATCAGAATTAAATTTTTATTCTAAATTCTAAAATTCAATCTGCCCTGTATTTATGGCAGAAAGAACCTTTATTATTTTAAGTAAATGTTTGGTGTTTGACATCAACTGCAGAGAAGATCTTAAGCTCCTACTTTCAGGGAAAAAAGAAAGCTATTTTTAATTTTCTTTGCCATTCAATGCTTACCATCACACTAATCGAGAGATAATTTAGCAGTAACAATGAAGACTTATGATTCCTTTTTTCTTTAACTGAATTTCTTCTTTTCAAGTTAATGATTAAACATACCTAGTAGCATAAATTGGGGGAAAATGAGATTTCCCAGGCAATGAATGGCTTTCTGATAGGTTACAAATTTATTCTGAACAGATAAGCTACTGTATTTTCAACTGGACAATCAAAATCTCATTTTACTTCAAAGGAAAGGGAGCAATAATTGAATGCCTTGACTGACTTCATATTTATGGCTATTTTCCCATTACAGCATACAGTTGGATATAGTTTTATATGCCTGTGAATTGAACATATTTCTTCTGCACATGGAACTTACTACATGAAGAGGGGTATTGTATCGAAGATAAAATGAGAGGCATACAAGAATCAGGTCAGTGGCAATAAACCATTCTTGCTAAGTACTCAGTTGTCCTCTCAACAAAATAAAGACTATCTTGGGTTATCTTTTCTTAGAATCCATTCCTTTGCCCCTGAAGTTTAAATACCCATATATTTGTATTTAAGGGCACCTTTTTTTTCATTATAGAGCTTGAGGAATATGGGAATATACATACTTACAACACCGATTCTAAAGATGTGAGCAACAACCCAAAGTTGAGACAAAAATAAATAATGTTAATTGGAAATTAAGAACTCGATACAACAATGAAATGGCAGCCAAATTTGTTACGCTGGTGAATGCAGATGTTTTGGAGGGAACTTGAAAGGGCCTGTCCCTTAATCACATATAGTTATCCTCAAACCAAGAGCAGTGAGGACAATCAGATGCCACTGTAGACACAGAGGGTTCATTTTTCCATTTCGCACAGACTTATCTAAAACTAGGCTTCGGTTAGCCTCACTGTTATCATTAACTTTTATCAAATGCCAATGATGCACTTTACCGTGAATGTAACATCAACTGGTCTTGGTGGTTCCTACGTGTTTTTATGTAAAGGGCAAACCCAGACCTCTAACAAGGGTAAGAGCCAAGCTGATATTATTCTTCAAACGTAATGGATAAGGTCGTTGTTTGTAGTTCTCCTTGAATCTTTGATTAAGCCAAATTGCAATCCTGCCAAATCTTATGGCATATATTGCAGGTAACCTAACTTCATGGGGCTTGTTCTTTTAATTTATTTTTTAAGACCTAAGGCTCAAGGGATCCTACCTTTGGGAAACAGGCTGCTATTAATCCAAAGGAATTAAAAATCAGAAACTATGAATATTCACTTTGATATACAAAAGGCAGGTCTAGAAGAGCTTCATAGGAACAGCTCATCATGTCATGTGACGTTTATTGAGATTATATTGTAAGTGATGACAACCACGATGCTGCTCTTGGCCTCAAACACTCACAATCCGGGGGGCGGGGGGGGGTTACTGGGATACAAGTATGTAAAAGAGAATTGCATGCAGTTGCACAGGGGTAGGGAATTGCACACTTGGGTTCTCTTACTCAATACAGCGGAGTGGCAGTAAGGAAAGGAAATTCTTCCTCAAGGACGAATGTGGTTGAGTTGCGTCTTGAAAGACTAATGAAAATTAGCCTGTCCAAGGGCTAGAGGTAGAGTGTTCAAAGAGGAGGATATGATACAGAAGTCAAGTAACGGAAACAAAGGAGAGGTCAGGGCATCAAGGCAACTTGCCAATAGTGCGGTGGGCTGAACATGCAGAAAGTGGTCCCAGGTGAGGCTGCAAAAATGAGGGCAATTCCAGAGGACTTTGCAGAATGCTTCAGGATTTACGCTAACATCCCTGGGGGCCTTTTGGACCCTTCAAAGGAAGTGAGTGCTATGGGCAGTTTTACATTAACAACAATAACAACAAAATTACTGGCACCCTGTAGAGGATTTTTGGAGAAAACTGGAGTAATTGGAGAGGAGTGACTGGTGCTTTAACGGATTCTGAGATAGCACTGTGGTTTCTCTCTTCAGGTCTAATTCCTAAACATAATAGTACTGTTTGTTTGAAGTCTCTAAGAAAATATGGACTTCTGCCATGTCTCATTGGAATGCTTCCTCACTCAGCCAATCGGCTTATAGGAAAGGCACCAGAAACATGACTATTCCAGAAAGGCAAACCAAAGCAGATAATATTTTCTTCTTCAGGGAGTGGCCCCATCAGAAGCTATATGGCAAGTCCCTCTGCTTCTCATTTCACCAGGAAGATCATTGCCACAGTTTCACTGTTGAGATTTATTAAATCTCTCTTTGATGTAAACATATCCGCGGTAATCATGGTCCCCCTTCAGCAATCTCACTATGACCAGCGGCTCTTGGTAATATTCATGCCTTGTGCTGTGATAAGCATATACATGCATTACTGTATCAAATCCTCCAACAACCCGTTGAGATAAGATGTCATCATCATCAGCTTCTTCATCATCATAGCCCCATTTTGCATATGAAGAAACGAAGGCTTGGGGCGCCTAGGTGGCTCAGTTAAGCATCTGACTTTGGCTCAGGTCATGATCTCATGGTTCGTGGGTTCAAGCCCCACATCAGGCTCTGTGCTGACAGCTCAGAGCCTGGAGCCTGCTTCAGATTCTGTGTCTCCCTTTCTCTGCCCTTTCCCCACTCTCACGCTCTCAAAAACAAAAGTTAAAAAAAAAATGGAAGAAACAAAGGCTTGAAGAAGTTCTGTGATTTGCTCCCAGGCAACACCAGGAAGTGGCAGGGCCAGGATAGGAACACAGAGCTGTTTTATATCAAAGCCTGTCCCCTTGGAAGTTTCTATGTCCTGCCTGTTTGCACCAGTTTTCACAAGAATGTTTTAACTTTTAACTCGGTTCTAACGTATTTCTCTTTAGCAGATGATATACTGCCCTTCAAATGAAAATATTTTAGCATCTTCAATAGCATTTTTTAAATAAACTCTTTATAGTTTTATTTGTGTCTATTGGCCTTTTAGAAGTCTCTGTTTTGTTGCCACTTTGGTTTTATTTGTATTTTAAAGCAAGATCTTTCTTCCTGTGGAATCCACACAGGCCACTCTTGGGACTTCCTTACGTTGCAGCAAAGGCTAAAAATGGAAAATTCAGGGTCCTTAACTGGACTCTGGCTTTATAATTGCCTCTGTGGTGCTCTCCCCACATTCCCAGATGTGCCAGAGAGACAGAGGGTAGTGAGGGAAGTGAAATGTTAAAATAAGGCTAAGCAAACAGTTTGCCCAACAGATGTTAACCCAATTCATAATTTAAAAGTTCCTATTTTTGTTCACCACTTAGACAATGGACATTTTAATTTCTCCTCAAAACACTGCCTGTGAATTAGGTTCAGAAAGCTACAGTCATCAATATTTCCATCAAACTTTTTTCCTAGTCATGGGTCAAAAAAAACAAAACAAAAGGAATACGGGTTCTTTTTATTTGAAGCATAGCATTATTATGAAGCCTTGTTAGGACTTAAAACAGTTTGTTTAAATATGTCTTAGTTAATATGGTTACCAGGACTAGATTTAATCATGGTTGGGTAACTTATAGCACAGATCCTATTGGAAAAGCAATACCCAAGAGTTGCATTTACATAATTTTAAATAGAATAATTGAAATTAACTATAACTAATCAGCATTTTCCCCCAAGACACTCTTCATAGTAACCTTTGTCCTTAGGTGTAATTTAGGCATTAAACAACCCAGTCGGTTCAGTGAAGCAGTATGATCTCCCTACTGAGGTATGTTAGCAGAACGCTTATAGCTGTTACAATGAGAAGAGGAAAATAATACTTGCATAACCTCTAAAATATATTTGACAAGTTATCTGGCAGAATCAAGTTGCAGAATGCAGGTTTCCTAATTTCTCGTGTTATGCTGAAGCCACAAGAAAGCTGCACCCCCTCGTCTCCCACATTTGGGTCCCACGACCCCTGTACCACAAGTCCCACAAACAGGACCAGTGCATGGGTGCAGGAAGAGAAAGCTGACACACAGCTGGTAAGAATGTTGGTGGTAAAAGTCAAATATATATCACAGGAACTTAAAATAACTGCAAGCCCAGCCCTTGTGGTATAAATGGCAATAAAGAGAGTACCAAAGACACGTGGAAAAGAACAAAGAAAATAAAACCCCCAAGAAAATCTAAAGAATAATCAAATGTTAGGTGAAAGCTCAGGATGATGAGAGAACATCTTTCAAAGAGAGAAATTCTTTGCTGATCTTGCATGAGTACTTGTAGACTTCCATACTTTTGTGTTTTTTTTTTTTCATGGCATCTTAATCGTTTCTCATAGGTCAAAATTATACCCTTCAACATACATGGGCTTTCTACTTAACAAAGGACTGACCCAGGAGTACTGGGATGCTAGAAGAGGGAGGGATAGCCTCCTTATAATTTTAGGTGGATGTACCAAAAATAATAATAAAACAAAAAAACAAAAAACAACCCAGCAAAAGGAACACAATGATGATAATTTAAAGACATTTTATGGAATTATATGATCAGAGACCTGATCATGGTGACAAAGGTTAAATCCTCAGTCTTACATTTCACAGATGAAAGACAACAACCATCAGATTACTTGAACTGAACTGCCATAGGTTCTGTATTTCAGTTCTAGATTCTCTGATATGCTTTCAGTTCCATGAGTATCCTAGGTAAGTCAGAGATACTGAGAGTGTTTGAATCCTTAAATAGTTGGGGCAACATATATGTTTGCCAGAATCACGTTTAAAACTTCAACTTATTTATTTTTAAAGTTTATTTTGAGAGAGAGAGTGTGAGAGAGCAAGCAGGACAGAGGCAGAGAGAGAGACAGAATCCCAAGCAGGCTCAGTGCTGTCAGCACAGAGTCGGATGTGGGCTGCTCCTAAGAATTGGGAGATCATAACCTGAGCAGAAATCAAGAGCCAGATGTTTAACTGAGTGAGTGACCCAGGCACCTCTAAGACGTCAACAACTTTAAATTGTTTCTTCCAACCACATTAAAGTTATATTTTCTACTTTTTTCCCCCTGGGAAATTGTCTTTTACTTCTCAGTGGGAATAGCTTGGCTTTGGAATAATTTGTATGTTGTACATTTTTACATCCTGGTTTCCAACAAGTCTGTGAGCATGAATGTAATTCTTTCCCTTCCCATTCTGAACTTCTGTGAGAAACTATAACTGCAAAGATATATTATATGATGAGGTTGAGGACTTCTTTTTTTTTTGAGCCCAATGTGGGACTTGAACTCATGACCCTGAGATCAAGACCTAAGCTAGTATCAAGAGTCAGATGCTTAACCAACTGAGGCACCCAGGAGCCCCAAGGAGTTTCTAAGAAGTTATTGCATAAGTAACTTTTGTTATTAAAGCAATATGAAGAGAGATTTTACTGAAGTTGCTTTGCAACCACAAAAATCTTACAGAGGTAATATTTTAACATAGGCTTCTATTTGCAATATTTATGGTCTCAAGTATCTGTGAAAATGAAACCAAATATGAATCAATTGTATCATATCAATGCAATATGTAGAATGCATTTTCTACATATGTATTGGTTGTTACTACATGTTTTTATTTTTCAATATAATACAAATTATTATATAGTATAAACATGTATTGAAACTAAAATATTGGGTATTTTTAATCTTTTCCTAATCGTTTTTAAGCTCTAAAACTATGTCTCATTATGATGGCTTTGAATCTTATATTAAAATATAGACATAAAATACAGACTTTGAAAACTCAGTAATTTTTTAATGGCCCCTCAGAAGGCTTTTTGTAACTTTATGTCATCTTTCTAGTGATGCTAATAGGAAGAAAGGTAATACATATATAACCAAATAGATGGAAAGATTTTTCATACCAAACCTACTGGCTTGCTCATCAAGGTCCTTGGGCTAAGGAAAAATAATAAGTCCTCACTTGGCTCTCCAGGGAACCCAGGGCCAACTTTTATCCCCACAAAGAATGACATATTCCAGGAAAAACTGGGCAGCTTGGTGCAAAAAGAGGGCACACAGTCAACAAATAAGCCACGTGATTAGAGACTTTGTTACTAATTACAATTAAACTGAAAAATAAACAGATTCCTTTTAACTGGAGGATATAGTGTCTGAAGGACAAAGGCTGTCCGGAATGACAGTCCTTTAATATTGTCATTAGCAACACAGGGTTTTTTCAACATTAAGGCCTATGTTCACGATGAAAGTGGAATAATTAGAAAAATTATAAAAGTCACCTTAAAAATTTCTCCTTTCCATTTCTGGATTTATAAAAGAAATGTGAAGTACAAGCAGAGATATGAAGAAGAGAGCAATGAAAAACAATGTTTTAATTCATCAGACCAATCATGATTGTAAAACCAGACAAAGAGGAACGGACCAGAGAATCTGGTTCACATTTAGAATTGCTTTGTAGTAAATTTCATTCTATACAAATTAGATTTTTTAGGTGAATATCTGAATCTCTAAAGAATGCATTTTCTACATATCTGGAGTCTAAAAGCAAGTCACCGGTATGTGAGCAAAGAGAAAGTAAAATGACTATCATTTTCTGTGTGTGTTTATGTGTATATATATATATATATATATATGCACACACATGTAATACATATGTACATATAAATATAAAATATAGTGTATATACATAATATACATAAAAATACCTCATATATATTTATATATTATATATACACATAGGTCTTTATATATATTATATATGAATATATATGTCTTTGATTTCAATACAGTATTGATTTTTAAGAATTATTCAGGTAGTACATGAAAAGGTATTGTTGATTCAGTAGATGGCAGTCTTCCCACTAAGCCAATAAAAACCATTGTGAAAATCACACTTTAAGAGAAGGAAAAACTGCTTTTGAAGTTAAGATATAGCTTTTCTGCACTGATTATTAAAGAGTACATTTAGTGGAAAAATTCAGAGTCTTTATGCTAAAGTTAAACAATTTAATTTTTCCTAATATCAAATCAGTGAGAGAGGTCAGAGCTATTCCCCTAATCAGATTAGGAATGACAAGAAAGAGAATCCCCTCCACCCCATCTCTGAGTACTTACATGCTAGGTTTTTAAGAAAGGAACCTGGACATTGAACCCAAAGTATCATCACCTCTCTGATCATATATCCTCCCATCAATGAAACAAAAGCAAAACCGTTTCATGTTGTGATCCCCTACCAGAGTTTCAGAGGTAGGTGAGATGAAAAACTTTGGTAGCCTCTCTACAGAGTGATTCTTGGTTTTGCTGGATACTTTACAATCCTGGGCAAGTCACTTCAGCTGAGACTGACATCCTCCCTCTGTAAAAGCAAGGATAATAAAACCACTACCACGGGATAGCCATAAGAATTAAAAAATAAACTTCTATCATTCGATAGAAATTTGTTTCCTTCCTCTTACAGTCTACTCTTCCTAAAAATGATCTTAGGGAGATATAGATGTATATAGTCAAGTATGTGGATTTTTTAACTAAAGTGAATTGAAATTAATTTCATTCTGATAATTTTAAGCTTCCTCTTATGAAAATTCGCACTACTCTTAAAGAAATGTGGGCTCAACAATCCACAACTGAAGATCTCACTCTTTTAAACATCTTTATTTTCTTTATTGCATATTCACAGTATATTGACCATTAATTATATTTTGTACTATGTAGGAGTTTGTGCATCAGTGTCAATCAGATATGAAAATATTTCTATATATTCAATATTTAGTATTTGAAAAGAAAATGCAACTTAGATCTATTCAGTGTGGACACTAAGCAATACTTCGGAAGTTATTACAAAAGGAAAAGTTCTAAATACATTTATCATTTTCATTTACTGTCTTTTCCATCCAAATATAGTGCAAGGATTTATTATTTATAGTCTAGCAAATGAGAATCATTAGAAAGCGACAGAAGCCCAATGTTCCTAGTTCTGCTAATATTTTGCTGGATAGTATTTAATTCAGTTATCAAACTGACTTCTGATTATATGTGAAGAGCAAAAAATATGTTATGTATAATAGTCTCTTCCTTCCTAACAAATGAAAAATGATTTAAAAAAATTACTTGCCCAATGAAATGTCACTGACTATCCACTCTCATCTGTTTCTTCAGTTGCCTGCCCTTGATGCCTTAATTCTGGAAAGCACATGAACTTTCCTGGAGTAAGGACCTTAGAAAAGCTTATATTCTCCCGAGTTCTGATCTGCTATCCATGCAATAGAAGACTCTGATTTCCACTTCTGAGGAACAGTTCCTCTGCCATCAAAAGGATTCAGATAGTGAAAAAACAGACCAAGCTCAGGTACTCAGAAAGTGCAATATTTAGGATGATCCATCTCAGTTTGAAGGGCTGACAGGAAGAGTTGTTTACTTTAGGACCTCCTCCGATCCTGTATTACTGGTCTGAAAGCTAACTGCTCTAAAGAATGTGATCTTTTGTTTGGGAGTTTTGTTTTGCTTTGTTTTGTCAAGGTAAAGTATATAAGAGTCATTGCCATTGACACATTTTTGAAATTTCATTCCTTAAAGGCTTTCCGCATCACTTTCACTCCGTCAGCACCAGTGCCTTCAAAGGAAAAGAGAACGTATTTGCAAAGGAATAAAAAGGTGGGACTAGGGGAACCCGGAATGCAGATCTGAGAGAACAGTATTCCTCCGGGTGCTTTCCCAAAGCAGCAAGGGTAGAGGGAGAGCTGTTCCACACAGGAATAGTTACTAAATGAGATGAATAAAGCCTGCTCAGGGAGAGGGTTTCCCCTCTTGTTGTACATTTCTAATTCACTATAGCGAATATACGCCTCCCTGCCCCAGTGATTATCAAAATAGGCATACTTCAAATGTGTGGTGTTAGTTAACAATATTCACTGGGGGAAATTGTGAGTTTCTTGAAAGGGAGGATGTCATAGCATTTTTCACTGAATTCTCCATCTAAGCACAATGCCTTACACACCACACGTTTTCCAAAAAGTGGCTGCTGAATGAACGAACGCAGGAATAAATGAATGATGCTCTCTGATCATAAAGTTACGAACTCAGGCTAGAGACTGCCGATGTAAAGAATCAAATCCTGGTATGTATCTGTAACGAAAGCGTGACAATCTTACAAACACCTTACTATCCCCCAGCTGTGACATGCAATCATTTTTATTTGCTTGTTTTTAAAAATCACTGTGGTTTGGCGTAACTAACGTGTATAAACCCTATCTCCATTTAAAGGCTTGGCAGCACCCATTAAGTACATTTATCATTGCTCTTAAACCATTCAAACACTGGGAATGCCTTTCCAACGTTTAGATCTATTGGCAAATAGATCCAAAATTCCACTGCTTTTGCCAAAAGTGGCAGAAATGTTCAATCATGTGCTAGTCTTTGTCTCCAGACAATAAGTAGAGTTTGGTTGATGATGTATTGGTATACAGCATTTCTAAATTCAAAAGTCGCTTCACTCACCTGATTGCTAATTAGGGTCAAGGTCTTCTGTTTCATAAGACAAATTTCTCATTGTGACTATTATGAGCTATAGCAATGATTGATAACAGGATGTGACTTAGCTTATAGGCTTCAACAAACACAGGAACAAAGAAACACACCCAAGTAAGCACAGGGAGATAATTCGTGCAACAAAGGTACCTGGGAAGCTCTGACCCAATCAGGATGGATTTGTGATTAGTGGTATGATCATTTGGCTTTCCTGTCTAACCCAGTCATGTGTGTGCTTGTAATCTCCTCTCCTCTGGTTCCGAATTAGACTACTTCTACAAAATGCCTAAGTGTTTTATTCATTCGATCAACACAGTGTTGTGATTTTTTTAGTTAACTTTACAGTGTATGTACACACATTATTCTCAGACGAAAACTATTCTCAGTAGAAGCTTTACTTTCATTGCCATGGCTCCAGAAATAACACCACGGACTGAGAGAAAAAGTGAAAGTGTCCAACATGTTATGAAATGATAGGTCACTCTTTCCCATATTCCTCATTGAAAACAAGGTCAGAATGGTACTTTTAACTCCCTTTGAGATTATCAAGAAGAGTTTTTTTAACTTATAAATTGACAACCTTTTCACAAAGGGAAACTATATCTGGTATTTTTTATGCTGGACGTGCAATTTTATGCACATTAATAACCATTAGTGGAACATAAAAAGGAAGGTTTCATCATACTCTTGGAATTAGGTGGTTCAGAATAACACCAAATATATTGTTCTGAATTAGCAAATCATTTAGGAGAAGGGGGATTAAAGAGACACAGGGAGAAAAGAGAGACAACCGTCACTTTGGCCGAGATCATACCAAGCACTTCTGTGTGTGGATTTTTCTGCTTGGTGTCACAACAACAGGATGTATGTGACGTATGGGTTAAGCCAAGATAAAACGCCCAATCTCTACCTTTTTAGATATCAAAGAGAATTCATAAAATGATGGCACCAAGTTCTTTCTGCCATTGTTTTTCCCAGCTGTTACTGTGGACTATGTGGAACAGAAGCAGGCAGGCTAGCAGCAGAGATCCTGTCTTCACTTGCTTCCTCCAAAAATGAGTATGTCCTCAGTTGTCTTCAGAGCCTGACCTGCAGTCCTCCCATGTGGCCCACCTGTGTAGCTATCTGAAACTTCTCAAGATGGCTCTGAAGGACCAGTTTGAATGCGTCCAGGGACAGATTCAGTATGTCCATAGATTACTTGGTGGCACTGCGGAATTTGCTGTGATTAAACAGAGCCACAAGGCATGCTCCATCCAGATCCCTTGAAACAATTCAACTTATACAGTAAATGATGCCTATAAGGAGTATGGATCATATTACTTTCATGAGAACTGTGGCATGCAAATACATGATGATGGTTACTCACAGGTAACTCGTAAGAGGCATGCGACTCTGGTTCTTCCTGCAAAGAGCATGTTGATATACTTCGCTCAGCTAGTTTGAAGGTAGATTCTCCCCATCAGCCTCATCATCAAGAATATACTAAGCATCTATAAGCCTAATTAAGTGCTTTTTTGACTATTAACATTTTAATGATAAATAACTCATACTAGGATAGCAATATTAAAACATTCTTAAAAATTTTGTCTCAATCCTTTGAACACCTGATGAATAATGACCCACTCCAAATGTAACTATTAAATATAATTAGCCAAATAACACTAAGAACTAAGGATACCTGATTATTAGGAATCACAGAAACCCTCATAAATACAAGAAGTTGCAAAATAGGTCATCAAAAGAATCTCCTTATTGTCCATGATACATTATCAGTCTTCGCAATACACTGTGTACTGAAAAGGACAGACAGGTAATCAAGGATCTTTGTCAGGTTCTTTCTTGTTTGTGTGCAGTTTTAAAATATCTTTAACGGAACTGACATGAACTTAAAACTCATTGCTCTCCTGACACGGTTAAAAATACATTTTTATAACACTTCCCTATTTGCTTTGTCACCTTTTTAAAAGGAAAAGTTGAAGATTAAAATATTACACACTTTTATTACCAAGTTTCCAATATATATGGCATCTTATAAAACCTATCACGATGCCCCACCCATGGCTTTTTTCTGGTTCCATTCAGTTCAGCTATTGTTATGGAGGCGAGATCAAATTTAGGGTGAACTGGTGTTCCCAAACAGGCTCTTTCACTTGCTGAATTTGGATGGTGTTTACCGCAGAAAGCAAGATAGCACTGAAGGGATCTGTAGGGTTTAGTAGGCCACACATCTCTATGCCTCATTTTATGAATAACTCATGAAATTATCCGAGACTCTTGTCCATTGGAAAGCAACATTTATTAGAATACTTTATATGTGTTGCCTTTTCCCAATTGCTACACACTTCAATAGATTTTCCCTCAAAATTCTTACCATTTTGTAAAAAGAAAAAGTTTGTTACTTGAATAAAGGTGTAAATAGTTTGTGGATTGAGCTTTTTTATGAGGTTATTCAAAGTTTGAGCTAAATCAGATAATTAGCTCCCAGCCCTTCCAGGAAGATAGGGCCAAGTAATATACTACTTGCTGGCAGCACTCATTTATTTTTATGAAATTTTCTTTCCATTTCCTTCTCACCCTATTTACTTTAATTCACCAGGGTATAGCATCTTGTCCTCATTTTGAAGAATATCTGTTATTAAGTTAACAATTTTGGCTCTAATTGGACATTAGTGAAACTATATGTTCCTACACAGATAAAAATATTTCAATTGTACAGCGCTGAGTAAATAAAAGTTGCTAATAAAACTGGAAACAAACAAACATGAGTTTCCTGAAGGAAGAAAGCTTGTGTGTTATTTTATTTTCAGCTCCTATCTCACGGCCTCACATGTAGGAGTTGTGATTAAATGCAGCTTGTTGAATGAATGTTGTCCCACTAGAGAGCAGATAGAGAGAGTCTTCCTAGTTGAGGCTAGGTGGTATTGTGTCCTCTTCAGATACAGAGTCAGGATGGGAGAACTACACTGTAGTTAACTGGTTCTTTCCCATTGTATTTGGCAAGTTTCTCATCTTTGTATTGACTGAAAACATAACCTGATTTAGGATTTCCTTTCTCTCAAATTGTACTTATTTTCGCTTTTGTAGAGAACACCAGTGATAAATTTAGTATCAAGTGTCTGAATCTTAGCTCAACTTCATAATGGGCAGGTGAACTCTGGCACATCAGCAGCACCTCCACAGGATATGCAAGGGCCAGGCTGAGGTGGTCATGACAAGGGAAGGGGCAGTATTTGGCAGAAATAACAGCAGTGCCCAGGAAAGACACACTGGTAGGTCAGCAGAGTTAAAGCAATTTCATACAGCTTCTCTGGGACCAGATTCCTCTGTATAGTACACTAAAGCATTGGTTGTCAATGTGGTCTGCACATAAAAATTACCTGGGAAGCTCTTAAGAAATATTCATGCTTGTGACCTCACCCCAAGTAACTCAAAATATCTCCTAGCATGGATATTGTTTTTCAAGCACCTTATGACTACAATGGTACACTGAGGGCAGGAACCATATACCTAACGATGACAGAGCAGAAGAGAAATGGCATTTGGTCCATTTCCAATGGGACTTCTTTGTAAGCACACATGAGATAGTTCCCTGAGATGCCCGGGAACTGAGAGGGAGGCAGTGCACCCTGGGAAGGATGGCAAAGGGGCCATGGACCCCACAGTAGCAAGTTATAAGAATATAAAGCATTACTTTTTTAAACACAATTTTTCAGAGGGGTTATAAGTGTCACAGCATTAAACTTTAACTCATGCTAACGTGTGAAATGCTGAGAAAATGTAGAACATCTCTTTAATTTGGAAGAAAACTGGTATATCTCCTGAACCCATATCTGCTTGATTGAAGAGAAAAATGCTACTCCCAAGTTTAATACTTAAGAATTTCCAAACATGTAAACAGTCCCTTAGAATGGATAAAGAGGCTTAGTCTTTCAGATAGTCTCTTCTATCCCTTGATGCTTTCCTTAAGGTGAAGATCAAGTGGATGTGGAATGCTGTCTGCCTCACTGGCCTCCAGTGCTCAAATCTCTGATGAACTTGTGATCCATTCCTTTACTCATGGGCCATCCTCTCTTCACCGAGACAGCTTCTGACCAGCTTACCTGGGTGCAAGTCTTAAGTTGCCCTGTCTCTCCTTTGGATCCCCATTGTGGTTCTTTCCCTTAGTCACCAACTAGCTTGTCTCACCAACCTATTCCACCCTTTTCCCAGGTGGACCAAACATTTTCCACAATAGGCAAAGAGAGCCTCTGTAGACAAATTCCATGAAGAATAAAGCATCCAGGACAAAATAGCAGAGCACATGTAGCACACATTGGAGATACTCCTAGAATCACCAGGCCCTGGGGAACAAAGAAACTACATGGCAGGGCACTATAGGGTATCTTTTTCGTAAGGCCATAACCCTCAAGAACAAGGACATAGCTGACTTTCCTAACACAGAGAAACAGGCACAGAGATTTAGACAAAATGAGAAGACAGAGCAATGTGTCCCAAATGAAGGAAAAAGACAAAGCCATGGCCAGGTATCTAAGCAAAACAGACACAAGTAACATGTCTATGGAGTACTTAAAGCAATGGTCATAAGGATACTCACTGGACTTGAGAAAGATTAAAAGATATCACCGAGACCCTCAACACAGAGATTAAAAAAGAACCAATCAGAGATGAAGAGTGCAATAAACAAAATTAGGAACATACTTGATACGATGAATAGTAGGCAGGAAAGAGTAGAGGAATGAATTAATGACCTAGATAACAGAGTGATGGAAAGTAAACTGAACAAAAGAGAAAAAAAGAATTATTCAAAATGAGACTAGACTTACAGAATTCAGTGACTCCATCAAGTGTAATAATAATCATATTACAGGAGTCTCAGAAGAGGGACAAAAGGGGGAAAAATTTATTTAAAGACATAATAGCTGAAATCTTCCCTAATCTGGGGAAGGAAAAAGATATCCAGATCCAGGAGGCACAGAAAACTCCCAATAAAATCAACAATACCCACATCAATACATTTTGTAACCAAATAGGCAAAATCAGTGATAAAGAAAAAAATTTTAAACCAGCATGACAAAAGAAGACAGTAAGTTAC
This sequence comes from Acinonyx jubatus, assembly GCF_027475565.1. Taxonomy (NCBI): domain Eukaryota; kingdom Metazoa; phylum Chordata; class Mammalia; order Carnivora; family Felidae; genus Acinonyx; species Acinonyx jubatus. The sequence continues at coordinate 181,830,558 of NC_069381.1, forward strand.
AATGGAAAACCCATAAGGCTAGCAGGAGATATTTCAGCAGAAACTTTCCAAGCCAGCAGACAGTGGCATAAAATATTCAAAGTGCTGAGTGGGAAAAATCTGCAGCCAAGAATACTCTATCCAACAAGTCTATCATTCATAATAGAATGAGAGATAGAGTGTCCCAGACAGACAAAACCTAAAGGAGTTCAAGATCACTAAACAAGTCCTGCAACAAATATTAAAGGGACTCTTTGAATGGAAAAGAGAGACCAAAAGTGACAGTGTAAAGATATGAAATTACAAAGGCAGTAAAAATGAGTATTTCTGTAAATTATTCACTCAAGAAACTCACAAATAAAATGATATAAAGTATAATAGCTATTCCTAAATGTGGGGAGGAGAGGAGTAAGCATGGGTTGACATTTAAGCTGCCATCAAATTAATCAAATTAATGCCATCAAATTAATGTAGACTGCTACTTGCGGAAGAGGTTAAATGCAATCGTAACCATATAACAAAATCCACTAAGAGATATGCAAAGGATAAATAGAAGGAAATCCAAATAAATCATTAAAGAAAATCAGCAAACAACAAAAGAGAGAAATACAAGATCAGAAAAAAATTTTCAGAAACAATCATAAAACAAATAATGACAATAAGTATCTATTAATAATTACTTTGAATGGAAATGGATTAATCCTCCAATAAAAAAACAAAGGGTGACAAAATGGATAAAAAACTGAGATGTATGTATATGCTGCCTAGAAGAGACTGATTTTTGACCTAGAGACACCTGCATCTTAAAAGTGAGGGAATGAGAAAATATCTATCATGCACATGGATGTCAAAAGAAACCTCGGGTAGCAATACTTACATCAGAAAAAGTAGACTTTAAAACAAAAACTGTAACAAGAGACAAAGAAGGACACTATATAATAATAAAAGGGACAATCTAACAAGAAGATCTAACTACTGTAAATATATGTATGTACTCAATATAGAAGCACCCAAATACATGAAACACTTAGGAACAAGCATAATAGATCTAATTAATAATAATGAAATAATAGTAGAGGACTTTAACATCCCACTTACAACATACCATCTCAACAGGAAATCAACAAGGAAACAATGACATTGAATGACACACTGGAACAGATGGATTTAACAGATATATTCAGAACATTCCATCCTAAAACAGTTGAATATACATTCAAGTGAACATGGAACATTCTCCAGGATAGAGCACATATTAGCCTTCAACAAATTCAAGAATATCCAAGTCATATTATACATATTTTCAGACTACAACACTATGAAACTACAAGTCAGCCACAAGAAAAACAGTGGAAACACCATTAACACATGGAGGTTAAATAGCATGCTACTAATCAAAGAATGGGTCAACCAGGAAATTAAAGAAGAAGTAAAAGAGTACATGGAAACAAATGAAAATGCAATGTATAAAACATCTGGGATGCAGCAAAATAGTTCTAAAAGGGAAGTTTATAGCAACACAGGCCTACATCAAGAAGCAAGAAAAATCTCAAATAAACAACCTAACCTTACACCCAAAGGAGCAAGAAAAAGAACAAGAAACAAAACCTAAAACCAGCAGAAGGAAGGGAATAATAAAGATTAGAACATAAATAAATGATATAGCAACTAAAAAACCCAATAGACCAGATCAATGAAGAAACGATTTGGTTCTTTCAAAAAATCAATAAAATTGATAAACCTCTAGCCATAGTTATCAAGAAAAAAAAGAGCAAGGACTCAAATAAAAATCACAAATGAAAGAGCAGAAGTAACAGCCAACACCACAGAAATACAAAGAATTATAGGAGGATACTATGAAAAACTATATGCCAACAAATTGGACAACCTAGAAGAAATGCATAAATCACTGGAAACACACCAAAACAGAAACAATAAGAAACATAAAATTTAAAGAGTTCAATTACCAACAAAGAAATTAAATCAGTAATCAGAAACTCCCCTAAAAAGTCCAGGACTAGATGGCTTTATAGGTGAATTCTATGAAACATTTGAAGAAGAGTTAATATCTATTCTTCTGAAACTATTCCAAAAAATAGAAAAGGAAGGAAAACTTCCAAATTCATTCTAGCAGGCCATTCTATGAAGCCTGATACCACAATCAGATAAACATACCATTAAAAACGAGAACTACAGGCCAATATCCCTGATGAACATAGATGCAAAAATTCTCAACAAAATACTAGCAAACAAATTCAAAAGTACATTAAAAAAATCATTCACCACAATCAAGTGGGATTTATTCCTGGGTTGCAAGGGTGGTTCAATATTCACAAATCAATGTTATACATCACAACACTAAGATAAAGGATAAGAACCATAGGGCCATTTCAATAGATGTAGAAATGTGACAAAGTACAACATCTACTCATGATAAAAACCCTCAACAAAGTAGGTTTAAAGGCAATATGCCCCAACATATAAAAATGCCATATATGAAAACCCACAGCTCACATCATCCTTAATGGGGAAAAACTGAGAGCTTTTCCTCTACAGTCAGGAACAAGACAGGGATGTCCACTCACCATTTTTATTCAACATAGTACTGGAAGTCCTAGCCACAGCAATCAGACAACAAAAAGAAATGCAAAGCATCCAAATTGGTAAGAAAGAAGTAAAATTTTCACTATTTGCAGATGACATGATACTATATGTAGAAAACCCAAAAGATACCACCCAAAAACTGATAGAACAGGTAAACAAATTCAATAGAGTTGTAGGACACAAAATCAATGTACAGAAATCTGTTGCATTTCTATACAACGATGAAGGAACAGAAAAAAAATTAAGAAAACAATTCCATTTACAATTACACCAAAATAATAAAGTACTTAGGAATAAATCTAACCAAAGAGGTGAAAGATCTGCACTTTGAAAACTATAAAACACTGATGAAAGAAGTTGAAGGCATTGCAAAGAAATGGAAAGACATTCCATGATCATGGATTGGAAGAATAAATATTGTTAAAATGTCCAAACTACCCAAAGCAATCTACAGATTTAACACAATTCCTACCAAAATACCAACAGCATTTTTCATAGACCTAGAACAAACAATTCTAAAATTTGCACGGAACCACAAAAGACCCTGAATAGCCAAAGCAATCTTGAAAAAGAAGAGCAAAGCTGGAGGTATCACCATTCAGGGCTTCAAGTTATATTACAAAGCTATAGGAATCAAAGCAGTATGATGCCAGCATAAAAACAGACCCACAGATCAATGGAACAGAATAGAAAGCCCAGATGTGAATCCACAACTATATGGTCAATTCATCTTCAACAAAACAGGAAAGAACATCCAACGGGAAAAAGAAAATCTCTTTAACAAACGGTGTTGGGAAAACTGGACAGCCACATACATTGGAAAGAAACTGGACCACTTTCTTACACCATACACAAAAATAAAATGGATTAAAGACCTAAATGTGAAACCTGCAACCGTAAAAATCCTAGAAGAGAGCATAGGCAGTAATTACTCTGACATTGGTCATAGCAACATTTTTCTAGATATGTCTCCTGAGGCAAGGGAAACAAAAGCAAAATAAACTATTGGGACTATATCAAAATAACAAGTTTCTGCACAGTGAAGGAAATAATCAACAAAACTAAAAAGAAGCCTATGGAATAGGAGAAGATATTTGCAAATGATATATCTGATAAAGGGTTGCTATCCAAAATATGTAAAGAACTTATATGGGACACCTGGTTAGCTCAGTCATTTTAGCATCTGACTCTTGATTTAGGCTCAAGTCATAATGCCACGGTTGTGAGATCAAGTCCCAGGGTTGAGTCTGCTTGGGATTCATTCACATTCTCTCTCTGTCTCTCTTCCCCCCACCCCCTCCTCTGCCCCTCTAAACCACTTGTGCTCTCTCTCTCTCTTCAAAAAAAAAAAAAAGAACTTATAAAACTCAACTTCTAAAAAATGAATAATTCAATTAAAAATGGGCAGAAGACATGAATAGACATTTTTCTAAAGAAAACATACAGGTGGCCAATAGACACATGAAAAGATGCTCAACAGCACTGACCATCAGGAAAATACAAATCAAAATTACAATGAAATATTTCCTCACACCTCTCAGAATGGCTAAAATCAGCAACAGAAGAAACAACAGGTGTTGGTGAGGATATGGAGGAAAAAACACTTGTTCACTATTGGTGGGAATACAAACTGGTGCAGGCACTGTGGGAAACAGTACAGAGGTTCCTCAAAATGTTAAAAATAGAACTACCTTATGATCCAGCAATCACACTACTGGGTATTTACCCAAAAAATACAAAAACACTAATTCAAAGGGATACATACATTCCTTTGTTTATAGCAGCATTATTTACAATAGCCAAAATATGGAAGCAGCCCAAGTATCTATTGATAAATGAAAGGAAAAGAAGATATACATATATAGATAGATAGATAGATAGATAGATAGATATACATACATATATATATATATATATAGAGAGAGAGAGAGAGAGAGAGAGAGGGAGAGAGATTAGACATATATAGATATACAGATATATCTATTTATATAAATGCATATATGTATGTATATCTATATATCACATACATATGTAACAAACATATTATATATGATGGAATATTATTTAGCCATACAAAAGAATGGAATCTTGCCATTTGCAACAACCTGATTGGAGCTAGAGAGTATAATACTAAGCGAAATATGTCAGCCAGAGAAAGACAAATACAGTACCATATGATTTCTCTCATACATGGAATTTAAGAAACAAAACAAATGAGTAAAGGGAGGGAAACGGGGAGAGGAGGAGAAAGGGCTGGTGGAGAGAGAGAGAGAGAGAGTTAAATTACGAAACAAACTTTAATTTATAGAGAGCAAACTAATGGTTAGAAGGGAAGTAGGTAGGGGATGGGTTAAATGAGCACAGGGTGCTATGGAAATATTGAATCACTATATTGTACACCTGAAGCTAATGTAACATTGTATGTTAATTAACTGGAATTAAAATAAAAACTTTCAAAAATCCTACCAATCAAGGAAAAAAAAATAATGCCCACTTTCATGGTTGTCCTAAAGATTAAATGATTGAGCACCTACCTCAATACCTGGTTATATGCTAGGAGCCAGCTTTCCGGTAAGATAAATGCATACTCATTTCTCCAACCCAACCTTTTGTTTTGTTTTGTTTTGTTTTGTTTATAGCTATTATTGTTGCTGTTGTTATTTGATAGTTAGGACTTTTCAGTACTCTGTCAACTCCAAAATTTTGTAAAAGGTTATCTATCTTATAGTCCATCAACCAGATATTCTTACCAACTAATCTGTTTACACATCTACAGAGTAATTCATAATAATCAGTTTGGTCCTGTAAGATCCTAACAGGCCTTTGGAATCTAAGAATAACTGAATTCTATCCAGTCTCATTTTAGTCGTAAATATATTTTGACTCTATCTTATTTCTCTGAAAATCAGCAATTGTCACAATGATTAGACCAACCAGAAAACTACCTGACCATGTTAGCTAATTTAGAATTTCCTTCTTGGAGCATGATTCCCACGACGCCATCTCCCTCTATTTGAGAAAATAAAGAAAGATGTGACTCAAAAGCTGACTAAAAGAACTGGTAGGATATAGAACATTTGCCCCCTGAGTCACCAGTTCAAATGTGACCCCAAATTGCTAACATCTGAGTGTCATTTGCTGGCCTCAGCGTGATCACTGAAGGAAGAGAAGCCACATCACATGCACACCAAATACCACCACGGTTGCCTGTTTTTCTCAATAGAGAAGCAAGATTAAAATGAACCCCAGAATTTATCTTTCCCTCCTCCCACATCTCCCACAGCATTGTCCTAATACAAACCAATGTCTGAGATTTATTTTCTAAAACAATCAGGTTCTTCTCAGTGTATTTGTTTTTCTAAATAGTTTCAAATAACACTCAAGACAGATATTTCTGTTTCATCAAAATGTCACTGTCCAGAGACAATGATGAGTGCACTAATTGCCCTAATATCATAAATGAGTGATATTAATAATTAACATTTTTCCAGGACTGTGCTACCATCTTACATAAGTTCCATGATTTAAACTACAAGACAATACTGAAAAGTAGCTATTGTCATTTTTATTCTATTTTACAGATGAGGAAACTGAGATGCAGGTAGCGTACGCATGTTGCCCAAAGTATAACTAGAGGAAGCCTCAGGATTTTTATCCCTGCTTTTTTTGGCTCCCAAGCCATGCTACTTCTCTTATGTGCATGTATTTCCCATTGCTTGCTTCCAGTTGCTGTTTCTTGTTCAGTTATCTTTTGTGCATTTTAGATGTGTCATTTTGCCTAAGAAGGAGAAGGGGGCTGAAACTTGGAGTTAATTACCAAGCGGCAAAACTAATATTGTCAAATCTTGTTATCTTTGGGATTATTCTAAAAATGTAAGGTTTTAAATCTCCTTAAAGGTATCTTTATCCAAGTTATCCAACAGGCTTTTCCACGTTAACTAGTTATTTCAAACTAAATAACTCGTGGATAGAGGTATAATATTTTTAAAGTGAGAAATTAGGCAAAAGAAAATTTGAGCCATATACTCAGAATGACCCATAAAGATACTAAAATTAGAAGAAAATCTCAGGATAAACATTTAATTTTGAGTTATCAGAAGATGGCTGAACTGTCTCTTAGTCTAAATGTTCTTATTCTATTCTTTGAATGGCTATTAAAATAACCCATTCTTTAAGATATCAACAATAAATTTTCACATTAAGCAAATAGTTGTTCTGTTTAAAGCAAAATCAACTGGAACTAACCTTTATGTAACAATTTTAAGAGTTTCGGGAGGTAATGTTCTATAAAGTCAGTTTATAAGTGGCCAAATCAAGAAAATATTTGTCCCTTTGGCATTAGAACCATAATAAACAAATAATGGATGGATTCAAGGGCTAAATGCATTTCATATTTCTAATTTTTTCCCCATGGTTGGAGCCATGGCACATTCTAAAACAGAATGAACCAGCATCTCAGCTGGTGTTTCAATCATTGATTCCAAGGTCTTCATTCTAGAAACAATAGTTTAAGAAGTGACCATAGCAAACAATTTTATTCAGTGGATCTCACCAGTTATATGAAGATTGTAGGTTTCCGGATTCTGAATGGCCATGCACTTGAGGCCAAAGACAAACCCCCTTCGATTAAATACAAGGTTTTAGTGAAAGGCTTCCCCATACAATTCAAATGTGGCCTAACAATAAAGTTCGGTGGTGCATGGAACATCTTAGCTAGAGAAAATCAGCACACACAGCATGGCAAATATGCATTTACACCAATAGCAACAACCACCAACAAAAGAATACCACCAGGTTTATGAGGCATGAGACATTAAATTTAATAAGTTATAAACTATGATTAAATTACAAACACATTTTCATTACCCAGTAATGGTAAAGAGCCATGCTTGTTAGGTTTAGCAGCAAGAGCCACACCTATAAATACGCAGTGGCATCAGCAGGTTCTCCATGTGCAGGGAGAACCCTGGGTCCAGGACCTACAGAAAAACCATAGGGTCGGTCTTGTTTCGCCCCTCAGCACTCTTTACCAGTTGTGGGGCACAGCCCCTGGCAGCAATCCAATTTCCATTTGACTACATATAGAACACCACTTTGTTTTACAATCCCCGAAAAGGGAAATATTGATAGAATCTAAGAGACTAATTTATCTTCCTAGATGTTTGGGCAGAAATCTGAGTAACATTTTTAGACTGAAATAGTTTAAAAGAACATTCCTGCACACACTTTAGCACTTAGAAAGGGATTCCATTTGCTGGATTAAGTCAAAAATCGTATTTTGAAAGCTGGTGGCCTATAATCTGGATCTGACTAACAGACATAGCAATTTAAAAATAAAATTGTTTCAGGCAGATTCAACGAAAGCTCCAAGTATGCAATTCTAATATGGCAACAATCCGTTAGAGCTTGGTACAGGTGAGGCTGCCACTACGGACCACGGGGGAGCTGCCAGTTCAACAAGGTGCCTTCTTGGTCTACTTCTCTTATCTACGTTCTCTGCCTGGAGGCATGTGAGTTTTTAACCTCTGAGTAAAATAGACAGCCCATGGAAAAAAAATCTCATTCTATTATGTAATATGTTTCCCTGTGGCATAGTTTCAAAATCTTACTTGCAACTTCTGCCAGCACATCTCCTCCCCTGCTCCCCACCTCTTGGAAAAAATTCCTTTAAACTAAAAGGGAAGTAGTAGCCTGAAATTATCCTTGGGACAATGTAAGATGTAATGAAAATAGATAGACTATGAAGGTATGTTACTTGGATCTCAGGGTTTAGAGTGACTTTTTAACTCACCTGTCTTGCCAACAAACGAGCACAAGAATGATAACAAGCACATCTCTGATAGATGATAGTCAGTTAGCTTCTTCCTAGTGCCAAAGAGGTTTTACTCATAGAAAAGAATTAGTTCTAGTATTTAAAATCTTTGTATTACAGTAGTATTTCTTAAACAACATGTAAGAAACGTTTCTTACTCAGTGTAAAAAATGAATTTGGTGTGAGCCCAGAATAATGTGTCTTTCTGGTATTGGATTGAGTATCATAATATATCAATTGCAGATCTCTTTTGATGAAAATGAGTTATGGATGTGAAATGAAGTTATACTGTGTATTAAACACTGGCCTGAGTGCTTTTCTTTTCATATGCTTTTGTGTTTATATCTACTCTACAACTACGTGTTTAACCTATTTTTTTAAGTTTATTTGTTTATTTTGAGAGAGAGAGAATGGGAGAGAAACAGGGAGAGGGGGAGGGGCAAAGAGAGAGGGAGAGACAGACTCTTAAGCAGGCTCTGCAGTGTCAGCACAGAGCCTGACATGGGGCTCAATCTCATGAACTATGAGATCATGACCTAAGTCAAGATCAAGAGTCAGAGCTTAACCCACTAAGCCACCCAGGTGTCCCAAGTTACTAACCTTTAACGGGAGAAGTAGAACTGAGATTCAAAGACATTAAGGAATTTGCCCAAGGTCACCCAGCTAGCACAGAGTGTGGCACATTCTCAGAGCTGATAAGCAATTTTGAATAGTTTAAGAGGCAACTGGGGCTTATCACTGAACATTTTCACACCATACCATAACTTTTTCATTTTGACAGGAGGAAGGAGTGCTGGAGTGTGTTGGACATTAAAAGAATATTATGATCCAGTTTTTATAGTGCATAATATGGTTGATCTTAATTGCCAGCCTGTTTCCAGGATTCTGATAGACCTAGTGAGGCAAATTTGGCAATAAATATTCAGGCCTCTTACATATAATTGTCTATTGTCAATTCAGGATCATTTCTCTCCCCAAAGGCCACACTTCCCAGAATCCCCTTGCCGTATTGTTCCAGGACAGAATTTGTCAATGAAAGGAATGCCAGTAAGTATGGAAGATAGAAGTGTGGGGAGGACCTTATTCTTGGGAGTTTGTCACGTGGATGTTACGTAGATGTCACGTAAATGTTTGTTTATTTATTTGAAAAAGAGAGAGAGAACATGTGCATGCATGCGTGCACACAAGCAGGAAAGGGGCAGAGAGAGGGAGAGAGAATCCCAAACAGGCTCCAGCATTGTCAGCACAAAGCCTGACATGGGGCTCAAACCCATGAACCATGAGATCATGACCTGAGCCAAAGTCAAGAGCCAGACATGTAGCCAACTGAACCACTCAGGCACCCCCCCATTCCTATATTAACCCCTTTATTCTCATAAGACTTAGAATGGCTCTGTTTTCCTGTGTGAATCCTAACTGACCTATCATCCCTGCCCATAATCTTTGAGCACTCCAGGACACAAGGTCAACGCTGTAAAACCTGGAGCCACAGGGGAACGGGCCCACTAGGGCAGACACTATGAGCTGTTCTCCAATGTTCTAGTTTTTTCATTGTTAAGAGAAGATCCTTCAAGCTAAGAAAGCCCATGTGGATGATTTTGAATCAATTGTATATAAGTGGAAGTGGTACATGTAATTTCAGAAAATGTCCATAAAAGAAAGGACTATTCCCTTCTTCATCCTTTCTCCTTTCTACTGGCTGGAAAATAACAGTTGTGGCAGCAGCCATTTTGGGCCATCATAGAATTTGGGTTATTGAAGATTCACACAATAGAACAAAAAGCTTAAAAAAACAAAAACAAAAACAAAAACAAAAAAACTGGGCCCCTAGTATCATGAGTCTTCCATAACTATAGACATTTATATACGAGACAATAAAACTTCTATTAAGTTACTGATATTTTGATATTGCTGTCACTTTCAGCATAACTAGTACATGCTAGAACATCAACCTTACCAGATATTTTTCAGACAGTGAAGTTGGAGGAAGGGAGAGAAAACTCAGTGGACTTTCCAGGGAATGAGCTTACAACCAGCAGGACAGGAATGAGAAGGGGTGTACATAAGTCTTGCACCACCTGAGTCTTGCCCACTTGAAGACAAGAAGACAGCAACTGGCTACTCTTGAATAAGCAAGCTGATGTGATCTGGAAATGCATAGAGTCGAATGGGAATTGCCATAACTTGATCTTCTAAAACTGCTATTTTATTCCAACATATATTTATATGTAATTTTTCTATGTCTATTTCCAGAAAATAATTTTAGCAGCTTAGTGACATATGCACAAGACAAAAAATATAATAAATGATATTAGAAAATAAAGTCAGATTTAAAAATATGCAAAATGCCTAACATGAGCTATGGTCTGTTTTATTCACCATTGTATTTCCAAAACCTAAATGTTGCTCAATAAATATTTGTTTAAAAAATATAAGCATTCTGGGCGCCTGGATGTCTCAGTTGGTTAGGTGGCCAACTTAGTTGGCTCAGGTCATGATCTCGTGGTTCATGAGGTCGAGCCCTGCCTTGGGCTCTGTGCTGACAGATCAGAGCCTGGAGCCTGCTTCGGATTCTGTGTCTCCCTCTCTCTCTGACCCCCTAGCTCACGCTCTCTCTTTCTCAAAAAAATAAACATTAAAAACAAAAATTTAAAAAAATATGTGAACATTCTGAGAAGACATTTGTTGGTTTCACCTGTCCAGCTTCTTCACATCCCTTCTTTTCATAGAACAAGCACTTTGTCTTTTGTATTTGGATAGTACTGACTACCACTGGCTCCTGGAAGGCTCTGGACATAACCTCTGACAGTGAGACCCTACCTGGGACTTTCACTGGAGATATGTAGAATGAGGTATTCTTCCCATACCCTCAACCCTCAGAGTTGTTGAGCTGGTAGAAAATCAGCCTTCAGTCCCTTTTGTTTGGATATAGTATGATGTTGTCTGAAGCTATTTTGATACTTGAGCTCTTTAGTTATCAGACCCAGTGGTTTTCACTGGAGATAATTTTGCCCTCTAAGAGACACTTACCAGTACCTGGAGACACTTTTGGTTGTCAGACTGGGCAAGTGTTGCTACTGGCATCCACTGGGTAGGATCCAGGGAAGCTACTAAACATCCTCAAATGCACAGGACAGTCCCCACCCCTAAAACAAAGAATCATCTGGCCTAAATGCTGTTACTGCTGAGGTTGAGAGGCCCTTCTGAGCTAATCAATCTTCCTGTTTTCCTCAGATCAATTTGAGTTGGGTTTCCATCATTTGCAACCAAGAAACCTAACTACTAGAGAGTGGATCAAAATTTTGATTCTTCTTAGCAGTTAAAGAACAGACCATAGGTAGCTAGTTTCTAAGGAGGTGCACAGCTGTCCTAAGGAGGAACACTTAAGATGAGTGTCCACCATGAATCCCCTGAAAGGACATAGAAACCTAGTTTTTATATTTTGACCCTCTTAGAATTGACTGACACTAATAACAGTCTAAATATTATATGTTGCCAGTCATCAAGACCTTATTTATATATGTTCACAGGACCACTGCATACTATTGTAGAGTTTATACAATGCAAAGTGTCCTGACAGGCAGCCCCTCTTTCGAATTTGTCTGCTCGGAAGGAGGCCTTTTCTAATTTGCATAAAGACATCTTACAGACTGGTGGCAGCTCTACATGTTCACATGCATAATTCCAAATGAAACAGAAAATAGTTCTGATCTGTGACACAATAAGCCTATTCCCTTAACCTGTTTCAAATGAGCCTCTTAGAATAAGGTTTGCTCCATCCAGAATGGTAAGAGCTGCCACTGCAGAGATTAACAAATGAGTGTGTATCTCAATTGTCATGTGGTAACATGTACAATATGTTGCTCAGAGCAACTGATGACTTTGGGATCTTTTTCCATAGCACTCAAAATGCAAATTTTTCTTCTGTTTTCTGTTAATATAATAAATAAGAGCTCTTATGTAGGGAGGTATTTGTATGAAAAAAGACTGTCAGTTTCCCAGCAGGAAAGTCTTGAAGTTCTTTCCCTTGATATGTCATAAAATTGACATAACTTTAGAAGATGGAAAGATCACTAGGTCAAACAAAGCATGTTGGATCAGATTAGGTCTGGCAATCTATTTGAGCAATGTATTTAACGGTTGTAGATAAAATAAATGTCAAAGAATTTTGCCAGTTTCTCTAGAGATTCTATAGATGTTTCACATTTGAAAGTACTTACAGACTTAGTTTGTGGATAGCAAGTATCCTATTACAATATTCTATAGCTTTAACTCTTTGAAAAAAGTAATAAAGTCTAGAACATAATGTTAGTATTACATTTGTATAAATTTAAAAATATTGACTTGATTTTGTCATATTTAAGAAATATCCCCTTCCCAAAAAAAGTAACATAAAAAATATCACCAAATCCCAAAGTAACTTCTTAAAAGGATCAACATATTTTAATAAAGTAATATTTAATGTACTTACAATGGTTTTCAAACCCAAAGTCTAGATTTCTCATTCATGTCAGCCATTAAGATATTTTGTCCCTGGGGTACCTAGGTGACTCAGTCATTTAAGCCTCTGACTTTGGCTCAGGCCATGATCTTGTGGTTTGTGACTTTGAGCCCCAAGCCCTGAATGGGGTCTCTGGTGTCAGCTCACAGCCTGATTTGGATCCTCTGTCTCCCTCTCTCTCTGCCCCTCCTCTGCTCATGATCGCTCTCTCCCTCTCTGTCTCTTTTTCTCTCTCTCTCTCAAAAATAAAGAAATACATTTTTTTAAATACATTTTGTCCCCAAACCATATGATTGTAATTGAATTAAGGGCAAACTCTACTATATTAAAATAGATGTTTTAGTCAGCATGGATTAGATTATGTTGCAGTTACAAAATAACTCCAGAATCTTAGTAGCAAAAACAATATTTTGTTGTTGTCATTAGATGCCCAGTAAGTGTTGGTGTGAAATGGAAGATCCCAGACTAACTGAAGCTTTGACTTCTGTAGCTGGACCACCCAGAACACATGAGCTCAGAGGTTGCTGTGACAGAAGAAGAGAGAATCAGAGGGTCCCCAAATGACACTTACGGCCAGTTCTCAGAAGTGGCATGTATGAATTCCACCCACAACCCACTGGCCACACTCAGTCATATTCTCAACTTCAGGGGAGTTTAGGAAATATAGTCTTCCCTGTGCTCCAGAGAGGAAAGTATACGGCTACTCAGTGTTGTCTCACTACACTGACATAGTAAAAAAAATACAGGTTTTGTAGTTGTATCAACCTGGCTTTATATCCTTTGACATTTTCCAACCATGAAATCTCCCAAAGTTTTACTTTTCTCAAATAAAATAGAAGGTCTTAATTTTACAAAATTACTTTTTTGGCTTCATTCAGACCAAAATTTTATTTTGTATTCAAGTTTAATGTTTAATTATTTAACATTTTACTGTAATACTTCAAATTATTACTTATAATACTTAAGCTCAAAATTCCTTATTGAGTCCCACCTAGGTTCTAGGCATCTGTGCAAAAAAAACGAATATGCAGACAATGAGAACAGAATGAAAACATTACCTAGTTAAGACACTAATTTGAAGCAACTCAAGAGTTGGTGATCTAGCTAGAGTAGACGAAGCAAAATTTTCCCATTACCCTGGCTAGTTATATAGGCCAGGTTGGGCGTAAATAGAACAGACTGTATTTGAGCAAATAATTATGTTTTTTTCTAACAGCAGATACTGTATAAAAATAATAAGCATTCCCGTCCATAGAACTCAGCAGAGAATTTATATGATACTTAATATTTATTGAATATACCTATGTATATGTGATTCCAATGGATTAATACTAATAATATATATGCACATACATATCCATATCAGATTTTATATGCATACACACACACACACACACACACACACAGATATGCACCTATATATAAACGTATACACTAGCTAAAAGTAACCTGGATTGAAATGCATAGTGGCTATAATTACTTCGATTTCTGAGTCTCTACAAAATTGTTTTATTCTGTGAATTTGGTTTACAGATTTTTTTCTGCCTCTATAGTAATGTAAAAACCCTTAAGTCATTTTACATTATTTATAACGAACCTTAATAGAAAATATGAGTTTCTATCAGAATATCCAGGAAGTGATAGTAGCATATATTGAAAAATACACACTGACCCAGGATTCAGCAGTTATTCTGATGCCCTATATGTAAATTTTGAGATAAGAACCTATTCACTATTGCTGATCACAAAGATCCCCAATTCTCCATTCTGAGTAGGATGGCACTTGGTAGGCCCTATGTGGTGGAAGAGTCATAAGAGTAGTGGCCATGAGCTGTGATAGGGAGCAATGCATTCCATCCTCGGCCAGAGCCCACCATTGCCAGTGCAAGGCCCTGCAAAGTTCTTTCCCTTTAACACAAGGACAGCCATGTTCTACATGGTAACTGCTCTGACATCATAGCCTCTGAGTTACAACAAGGAACTTCAATGGACATGTAGTTTGAATGGCAATTAAACCATTTCTGTTTAAGTCCATTGAAATTTTGGGGTGGATTGTTATTGCTGCATAACCAGCTTATCTTGTATAATATAGAATGTTGTGTCTATCTTGTCCCCACTGGATCACCAAACCTTGTTTCATCCCTGATCTCAGTCTCAGCAAGAATACAAACATAACAAGATTTAGTGGGAGAGTAAAAGCTGAAATAAAGTGGGAGTGCAGCTTGAATAGGAAAGCTTATTTTGTATATTTCTTGATATTAAAAAATGTTTATTTTAAGAGAGAGAGCACAAGCAGGAGAGGGCAGAGAGAGAGAGGGAAAGAGAGAATCCCAAACAGGTTTCATGCTCAGTGCAGAGCCCAATGTGGGGCATGATCTCACAAACTGTGTGAGATCATGATATGAACCAAAATCAAGAGTCAGATGCTTAACTGACTGAGCCACCCAGGTGCCCCTGAACATTTCTTGATATTTTTAAAGGGTAAAAATTTTAGGACCATTACTAAATGAAAAAACCTACATACTGTATATAATTCCAAATTATATAGCTCCAAGTATATAGCTTTTTCAGAAAGCTATATAATTCTAAATATATGACATTCTGCAAAAAGCAAAATTATAAAGAAAGGAAAAGAATCAGTGGTTGTCAGGTATTGGAGGAGAGAGGAATGACTAGGCAGAGCACAGAGACTTTATAATGGTGGATACACATCTGTAATGGTGGTTACAATTCTATAATGGCAGATACATATCATTATACATTTGTCAAAAGCCCATATAATGTATAATAAGAGTGGACCCTAATGTAAACTATAAACTTTGAGTGGTAATGATATGTGGATGTAGGTTCATCAAGAGTAACAATGTACCAATTTGAGGGATCTTGATAATGGAAGAGGCTGTCCAGGTGTAGAGGCAGGAGGTATATGGGAATTCTCCATGTCCTCTACCCAATTTTGTAATGAACCGCTCTAAAAAAATTAAGCCTATTAAAAAAAATTGGGATGGATTCCAGTCCAAGATGGCAACATAGGAATACCCTGAACTCACCTCCTCCACAGAAGTCACCAAATTATACCTATTAATAGAATGATTTCTCCTGAAGAACTGAAAAGCTACTGAACAACCAAAGACAGGATAGCAAGAGAACAGCAAGAGAGATGGAGATATGGTAACAAAGGAACCCCACCCCTGATGCTGCTAATGGCAGTGGGGAGAGATAGTACTGAGAGACTGGGAACAGATTCCTCTGTCCTTGGGCACAGAAAAAAAAAAAAAAAAAAAGCATGGTTTTAATGAGCAACTAGCGTATAAAAGAGACAACATGAAAACTCTGCCAAGTGTTGGAGAAGCCTCAGGAATGCTTAGTCAGAGGACTGAAGAATGCATGGTTTATGTTCCCAGACCACCTTAAGGGCCTAGACTGGAGTAGGGTCTCAACACCATAATGTGTGGGTCTGATCATCACAGGGAGCTTGCCACCTCACCAAGCCAAGGGTCTCCAAGCCCACACCAGCCCTGGCTGTGCTGGGACACAGGAAAAAAAAAGCTGGAGTTTAAAAGGCCAAGGAACTGTAGGGATACTCTCCCTCCATCTTAAAAGCACAGACCAGAGAGGGTCTGGATGCCATAACTGGCAGATCCAGTAATCACAGGGAGCATGTGACCTCAAAAAGCCCAGGGTCCACAAGCCCACACCAGCCTCTGTGATACTAGGGCACAAAAAAATAAGCCACAAGCTTTTATGGTTTTTGTTTTTTGGCATTTTTATTTTCATTTTTTAATTAATTTTTTTTATATTTGTTATTTATTTTCTTATATCTCTAATTCATCTTTTCTTGTTTTAATTTTTGTTCTTTTTAGTTTGATTTCTCTTTTTTCTCTTTTTCTTCTTTTCTCTTATTTTAAAATTTTCTTTTTTTCTATTATTATTATTATTTAATATCTGTAAAAATCCATGGTTTTAGAAAATAACTAGCATAATAAGTCACAGCTCCAGCCAGTCAGAATAGGTCACCAAGCACACACAATCTACATAGGGGACATGATACACAAGACTGCTCTGTAAACTTAAGGAGAAGTAGCCATTTCACCTAATCCATAGAAATAAACATACAAAGTCAAGCAAAATGGGAAGACAAAGAATATTCTACAAAAGAAGGAACAAGGAAAAAGAAAAAAACAGAAAAAGAACTAAATTAAACATAATCAAGCAATATGCCTGACAAAGAACTTAAGGTATAATCCTAAAGCTACTCATGAGGCTGGAGGAAAGAAGGAACAAACTCAGTGAGACCTTCAATAAAGAAATAGGAAATATTAAAAAGAAACAATCAGAGTTGAGGAATACAATAACTGAAATTTAAAAAAATCACTAGAGGGAATCAAAAGTGGATAATAGGATGCAGAAGAATACGTCAGTGATCTGGAAGGCAGGGTAATAGAAAGCACACAAGCTGAACAGCAAAAAGTAAAAACAAATTTTAAAAATAAGGATAGAATAAAATATCTCTTGGACAACAGCAAGTGAACATTCACATTACAGAGGTTTCAGAAGAAGAAGAAAGAGAAAGGTATAGAAAACTTATTTGAAAAACTAATAATTAAAAACCTTCCTAACCTACAGAAGCAAATTGACATCAAGCTCCAAGAACAGAGTTCTAAACAATATGAACCCAAGGAGGTCCATACCATGACACATAACAATTAAAATGTCAGAGGTTAAAGATAAGGAGAGAATCCCAAAGGCAGCAAGGGAGAAACAAAAAGATACTTACAAGAAAAAACCTATAAGGCTACCAACTGAATTTTCAGCAGAAGTTTTGCAAGCCAAAAGGGAGAGGCATGATATGTTCAAAGTGAGAAAAGGAAAAACCTACAATGAAGAATACTTGACAAAGTTATCATTCAGATTTAAAGGTGAGATAGTTTCCCCGAAAAATAAAGATAAAGGAGTTAGTCACACCTAAACCAGACTTATAGGGAATGTTAATGGGACTTCTTTAAGTGCAAGAGAAATGATCATAATTAGACATAAGTAAATTACCAATGAAAGGTTGTACAATGTGACAACATATATATGAAACATGCAGAAGGGACTAAAAAGGGAAAAGGGGAAAAAAAAAACAGAGAAGTTTTTTTTTTCTTTAATGAATGTGTTTGAACTTAAATAACCATCAAATTAGTATGGGCTGCTATTTACTTAGGATGTTATATATGAACTTCACCATAACCAAAAACCCCAAATCTACAATAGATATACCAAAAAAAAAAAAAAAAGAGAAAGACAAACATAACACTATAGAAACATCAGTCACAAAGAAAAAGAGATAAGAAACAAAGGAGAACTACAAAAAACAATTAGAAAACAAATTAAAATATGGCAATAAGTACATATCTATCAATAATTACTTTAAATGTAAATGGCCTAAATGCTCCAATCAAAAGACACAGGGTGGTAGAATGGTTTAAAACCAAAAAACAAAAAATCTATATGCTGCCTATGAGAGACACACCTCAGACCTAAAGAAACATACAGATTGAAATGGAACAGATGGGAAGATACTGACCATGCAAATGGAAGCAAAAACCTGGCTGAGCCAGCAATATTTATATCAGACAAAACAGATGTTAAAACATGGACTGTAATAAGAGACAATGAAGGGCATTACATAATGATAAAGGAATCCACCCAACAGAAGGATATAGCAATTGTAAATATCTACACACCCAACACTGGAGCACCTAAATAAATACATAAAGCAAATATTAATGGACATGAAGAGAGAAATTGATAGTAACACAATAAGAATAGGGGATATTAATACTCCACTTACATCAGTGGATAGATCATCCAGACCAAAAATCAATAAGGAAACAATGTCTGAATGACACACTGAATCAGATGGACCTAATAGATACAGGCAGAACAGTCCCTCCTAAAACAACAAAATACACATTCTTTTCAACTGCACATGGAACATTTTTCAGAATAGGTCACATATTAGGCCATAAAACAAGCTTCAGTAAATTTAAGAAGGTTGAAATAAAAAAAAAAATGGAAAAAAATGCAAACACATGAAGACTAAACAACCAATAGGTCAAAGAAGAAATAAAAAATACATGGAGACAAATGAAAATGAAAACACAACAATCCCAAATCTCTGGGATGTAGCAAAAGCAGTTTTAAGAGGGATGCATATAGCAAGATGGACCTACCTCAAGAAACAAGAAAAAGCTCAAATACATCATCTAAAATTATGCCTAAAGAAACTAGAAAAAAACAAACAAAACCCAAAGTGAGTAAAAGAAAAAAGTAATAAAGATCAGAGCAGAAATAAATGAAATAGAGACTTAAAAAAAAAAAGAAAAAGAAAATCAATGAAACCAAGAGCTAGTTCTTTGAAAAGATAAACAAAACTGACAAACCTTTAGCTACACTCAAGAAGAAAAAAAGAGAAAGGGCCCAAATTGATAAAATCAGAAATTAGAGAGGAAAAGTAACAATTGACACCACAGAATTACTGAGTTTTTTTTTTTATTTTTTTTTACATTGATTTACTTTTGAGAAACAGAGTGAGACAAAGCATGAGCGGGGGAGGGGCAGAGAGAGAAGGAGACACAGAATCTGAAGCAGGCTCCAGGGCTCTGAGCAAGAGGTCAGCACAGAGCCTGATGCGGGGCTCGAACTCACAAACTGTGAGATCATGACCTGAGCCGAAGTCGGACGCTCAACCGACTGAGCCACCCAGGCGCCCCAGAATTACTGAGTTTTAAGAGAATACTACAAAAACATTTTATATGAACAAACTGGACAATCCAGAAGAAATGGATACATTCCTAGAAACAACAATTTTCCTGAACCAGGAAAAAATAGAAAATCTAAACAGACCAAATACAAATAATGAAACTGAATAATCAAAAACTACCAAAAAGTTAAAAGTCCAGGACAAGATGGATTTGAAAGTGAATTCTACCATACATTTAAAGGAGAGCTAATACCTGTTCTCATCAAACTATTCCAAAAATAGGAGAGGAAGGAAAGATTCCAAATACATTCTACGAGGCCAGCATTACTCTGAATACAAAACCAAAGACACCACAAAAAAAGAAAACTAGAGGCCGATATCCCTGATGAACACAGATGCAAAAATCATTAGCAAACTGCATTCAACAATACATTAAAAAGATAATTCACCACAATCAGGTGGAATTTATTTCAGGGATGCAAGGATAGTTCAACATTCACAAATCAATCAATGTCATATATCACATCAACAAATGAGGAATAAAAGTCATATGTTCATCTCAGTAGATGGAGAAAAAGCATTTGACAAGGTTCAACATCCATTCCTAATAACAACTCTTAGCAGAGTGGGGCTAGAGGGAACACAGAAGGCCATATATGAAAAACCCACAGCTAACATCATCCTCAATGGTGAAAATCTGAGAACTTTCCTTCTAAGGTCAGGAACAATACAAGGATGTTCACTCTCACCACTTTTATTTAACACAGTATCAGAAGTCCTATCCACAGTGATCAGACAAGAAAAAGTAAAAAGGGGCATCTATAGTGGCAAAGAAGATATTAAGCTGTCACTATTCGCAGACAATATGATACCATACATAGGAAATCCTAAAGACTCCACCAAAAAGTGATGAGAAGTAATAAACAAATTCAGTAAACTGGCAGGATACAAAACTAATACCCAGAAATTGGTAGTGTTTCTATACATCAATAATAAAGTAGCAAAAAGAGAAATTTAAAAAGAAACACTATTTATAATTGCTCCAAAAAGAGTAAAATACCTAGGAATAAACTTAGCCAAAAAGGTGAAAGGCTTAGACTCTGAAAATTATAAAGTGCCAATACAGGAATTTGAAGATGACACAAACAAAAGGAAAGACATTCCATGCTCATGGATTGGAAGAATTAATATTGTTAAAATGTCTATATTACCCAAAGCAATCCACAGATTCAATGCAGTACTATCAAAATACCAACAGTATTTCTCACAGGACTAGAACAAATAATCCTAACATTTGTATGGAACCACAGAAGACCTCCAACAGCTAAAGGAATCTGGAGAAAGAACAAAAGTGAAGGTGTCACAACACCAGATTTCAAGATATACTAGAAATCTGTAGTAATCAAAACAATATGGTATTAATACAAAAATAGATGTATATCAGTGGAACCGAATAGAGACCCCAGATACAAGCCCACAATGTTATGGTGAATTAACCTGTGACAAAGAAAGCAAAAATATATGGTGGGAAAAAAAAGCCTCTTCAATAAACAGTGCAGAGAAAACTCGACAGCTACCTGTAAGAGTGAAATTGGACCACTTTCTAACAACATACACAAAAATAAATTCAAAAATGGATTAAAGACCTAACTGTGATAGGTAAATATCCCAGAAAAGAGCAAAGGTGGTAATTTCTCTGACATCAACTTTAGCAACATTTTTTTCTAGCTATGTATCCTAGGGCAAGGGAAACAAAAACAAACTACTGGAATTACATCAAAATAAAAAGCTTTTGCATAGCAAAGAAAACCATCAACAAAACAAAAAGACAACCTACTGAATGGGAGAAGATATTTGCAAATGATAAATCTGATAATGGGTTAATATCCAAAATATTTAGAGAACTCCTAAATCCAATACAAAAAAACAACAACAAAAAACAAAACAAAACAAACAAAAAAACCCAAAACACCCCCCACACAAAAATCCGATTAAAAAATGGGCAGAGGACCTGAATGGACATGTTCCAAAGAAGACATACAGATGGCCAACAGGCACATGAAAAGATGCTCAGCATCATTCATCATTAGAGAAATGCAAATCAAAACCACAATGAGCTATCACCACACATCAATTAGAATGGCTAAAATAAAATGACAAGAAATAACAAGTGTTGGTGAGGATGGAGAGAATAAGGAACCCTCATGCACTGTTGGTAGGAATGTAAATTGGTACAACCACTGTGGAAAGAAGTATGGAGGTTCCTCAAAAAATTAGAAGTGGAATTACCATATGATTAAGTAATTCCACTACTGGGTATTGACCCAGGGAAAATGAAAACACAAATTCAAAAATATATATGCATTCCTATGTTTATTGCAGCATCACTTACAATAGCCAAGATATAAAAGCAACCTAAGTGTCCATAAATAGACCAATGGATAAGTAAAATGTGATAATACACACACTGACACACACACACACACACACACACACACACACACACACACACAGGAATATTATGCAGCCATAAAAGGATGAGATCATGTCATCTGAGATAACATGGATGGACCTACAGGGTATTGTGCTAAGTGAAATAAATTAGACTGAGAAAGAGAAATACCATATGATTCCAGTCATAAGTGGAACTTAAAAAAATGAATAAAGAAACAAAAAGCAGAATCAGACCTATAAATACAGAGAACAAACTGATGGTTGCCAGAGGGGAGGAGGCTCAGTGGTTGGGCAAAACAGCCAACAGTGGTTGGGCAAAACAGGGAGATACAGATTTCTAGTTATGGAGTGAATAAGTTATGGGAATAAAAGGCACAGTTTAAGGACTATAGTCAATGATATTGTAATAGTGATGAAATGGGACAAGTGATAGCTATACTTGTGATGAACATAGCATAATGTATAAATCTGCCAAATCACTAAGCTGTACACACAAAACTAATGTAACATTGTGTGTTAACTACACACACACACACACACACACACACACACACACAAAGGTAAATAAATTAATATTTAGTTTAGGCTATGTAGGTATTTTAGCATATAGCCAATCTTTCTTTATAGTCTCAAACCCTTAGAGAAAAAATATTTATTTATACTTGTATTTTATATGTATGCATATCTATATACATACACACATATAAAAACATTCACGTGAAAAAAAAGAATGTTGACAGTCTTAAACCCTATTTATGCAAATACTACCCCCACATACACACACACACATACATATATATATACACACACAAATATATATACATATATATATATATGTATACACACATACACATACACAAATTAACACACACACAGATACATATATTTTAGTGTTGAAAAACAAGAAAAGTGCCTTCCTTGAACCAGAAACCATGAGCAGTTTTGGAATGAGAGGAGGTAATTAGTGTCAGATTGAAAATCAACCCACAACCCCAATCTGTGTAAGTAAAAGGCTTTTGTGTTAGGATATAGCATGTGCATGGGCGCTATAGAGTTAGAGGTAACATATGGTGAGCAAAAGTGACTCCTAGGGTGATACCAGGATTATTTCCTGGGATGTCATACTAAGAGCAGCCAAATGAATCAGCCTGTTTTCTTCCATTTTTACAGAGCAACAAGTAGAAATTTGGAACAGAAATTGTAATTTGGGCTAAAGAAGTGTTATACTCTGGGTGGCTGGAAACACCCCAAAATTATTCAGATCTGTCATATCCTAAAGACAAGTAAACCCTATCATTAGTATATCCACCCTTTCCCTAAAAATCATTAAGAGGAGGCTTGATAACATTTACAGCATTCAAACACATAGCCAACAGGAATTTCAATTACAAATATCTGTATACAACCAACACTTACCAAATATATTTGAGGAAAAAAGAACCCTCCCAAAATTAGTATCTAATTCAAAAAATTGAAGAGTTAATACTTTGATGAAACAGTTAATAAAGCAAAGGGGAAAATGAGTTTAAATCATTATAATCCATGTAATTATAAAAATACAAGATGATATAACAATGAAAAACTCAGCTAGAAATTTTGGAAATTAAAAATAGTGAAATTAAAACAAGGAAAACCTCACTACCTAGCAGCCCTGATACAGTCAAAAAGTAATTTTTGAAACTGAAAGATTAATCTGATGAATTCTCCAAGAATATAGCAAAAGATGCACTAAGAAATTGCAGGTATGAAAGACAAATTTTAAACTGAGAGGATAAATTCAGGTGCTATGCCCTTTGAAGGGGGAGTTCCAGAAGGTAAGAATAGAGAAAAATGGAGTGGAGGACATACCAAAAAAATTTAGAAAGCTACATGTTTGACCTAAAGAAATATATAAATCTTAAGACTTCATAAGTCTACCAAGTGCTAAGCTGAATGAATAATGGAAAAGATCCACTCCCAGATATATACGTAATGAAATTTCAAAACAGCAAGAATAAAAAGACAAAGCCTTGAACCCATCTTAGAAGAAATAAAAAATTATCTGCAGAAAAAGTGAGTAACATTGGAAACACAATTCCCAACATTAAAAAAAAAATCATAGTAAAGCATGTTAGACTTTAAAGTTCTGAGGAAAGGAGCACTTGGGTGGCTCAGCTCAAGTCATGATCACACAGTTCGTGGGTTTGAGCTCCACCTCAGGCTCTGGGCTGACAGCTCAGAGCCTGGAGACTGGTTTGGATTCTGTGTCTTCCTCTCTCTTGGACCCTCCCATGCTGATGCTCTCTCTCCCTCAAAAATAAACTTAAAAAAAAAAAAATAGTTCTGAGGAAAAATGGCTTTGAACTTGCAATTCAATACATAGCCAAGCAATCATTCAAAATATGAGAAAAAAATAGAATTTTTTAATATTTCAGAAATTGAGGACATGGATCACCCAAGAAGTGATATTTTTTAAAGTTTTTTTCAAGTTTATTTTGAGAGAGAGAGAGAGAGAGAGAGAGAGAGAAAGGGGAATAGAACCAGAGAGAGAGGGAGAGAGAGAATCACAAGGAGAATCTGCATTATCAGTGCAAAGCCTGACGTGGGGCTTGAACTCATGAATTGTGACATCATGACCTGAGGTGAAGTTGGACATTTAACTGACTGAGCCACCCAGGTGCCCCCCAAGGAACGACTTTAAAAGAATTCTTGAAAATACACTCCAACACAACAAAAAATGAACACAGGAAGAAACTTTGGATTATAGAAACAAAGGACACAGTGGTATACAATTTAAATCATTTCAATAAATTCATTTTGACCATAAAACTGAAATAGTAATATATAATTAAAATCTAGAATGTATCAACTCAGGAGGTGAACAGCATGGGTAGGGTGGGGTAAGTTGTGACAAGGAAGTAGGGAAGTAAACACATGTTATGTGTCTTGTTTAGGAAAATGATATGAAGTCACACTAATTAAATAAAATTTAATGAAATTAAGGGTAATCACTAGGATATATGATTGAGAATCTCAAACTCAATAAAAGAAAATGCTGAAAATAGTGAGGAAGGATGGACACCAAAGGTTATGAAGTATCAACTGTTTATCATTGGTTCCTGGTGTACATATTTTCACCTCTCTGCTCATTCAGAATTTGACTCAACTGGTCAAGAAATTCCACATCTGCACCTCAGATATCTCAAGGTGCCACCTAGACCACAATGCTCACATTCAATTATTTTCTTCTGGCCTTTTCTAGTTTAGTTTTCCTGCTTCTTCTTCCAAATCTGAAAAGGAGTGTCTAGACTACTTCACCAACTCTTATCCCCAGTCTTTGAGGGAAATCCGTTTCCTTTCTATGCTTCTGTCAAACTTTTGTCAGAAGCCAGGAAGCCAATGCTGCTCTAGAAACGTCTTCTTCTATTCTTTCAAGTTTTGTTGAATGCCTGGGTTCATGGGTCACTTTTCATAGACATTTGGCAATGCTGCTTTTGGAAACCACCATGCATGTCCTTACCGAGAATCTGAAATGTTGAGGCTATATGCTTGATAAAATAATACTTAAAAAAAATTTTTTTTAATGTTTTATTTTTGAAGGGGAGAGAGAGACAGCATGAGCGGGGGAGGAGCAGAGAGAGAGGGAGACACAGAATTCGAAGCAGGCTCCAGGCTCTGAGCCATCAGCACAGAGCCCGATGCAGGGCTCGAACCCACAAACTGTGAGATCATGACCTGAGCCAAAAGTCAGACGCTCAACCGACTGAGCCACCCAGGCGCCCCAATAAAATAATACTTTTAAAAAATGAATTAGGCATGAATCAAAATTATTAGAAAAATAATTAGAAAGTTGCAGATTTTTAAGGCTCAATAATTTACAACCTGATAGAAATATGAACAGGCTCTTCCAGGAACTGGTCTTAAATTAATTTTTAGGAAGGAAATCACTTTGATCTCCCAACATAGTATAGAATGCTCCTCTACCCTTCTAGGTTCTTTTGCCTGGTCTGATAATTAAATTAACAAAAGACAGACTAACAGGAAAAAAAAAAAAAACAAAAAAACAAAGTTTAGTAATATGTATACCTCCTGTATACATGAGAGACCCAGGAAAACTGAGTAACTCTCCAAAATGGCCAAAGCTAACCTTAAATACCATCTTCAGCTAAAGACAAAAGATGTTGAGGGTGGGATGTCAGTGATGGGAGGTTACCAGAAAACACAGTAAACAGGGTAAGGTTGTTATGCTGATCTAAGTCATGGCTGATTGACTCCACTGTTGGAGATAATGAAAAAGTGTTAATCCAATCTGGATGCCTTTTATTTTGTTTTCTTGCCTAATTATCCTGGTTAGAACCCCCAGAAAAATGTTACAGAAGTGGTATACATACTTCTTTATATATATGTATATCGCTTCACTGATAAGAGTGTCTCACTCTTATAAATTATACTGATAAGTGTTGCTAAAAATTTGGTCATCCCCTTCTTCCTGGTACAGTCAGGGAGATCTTTACAAATGCAGATTTCTCTTATGCATGTGAATATCTCTTACAAAACTAACTTCTACTCTGTTCTCAGAGCTTCACCTGTGTCTGCTGTTTCTTAAAAATAACCAGCTTAAAATGATCAATATGCCAAAGAGGCATATTTTGGGGTGGTGTATCTTGCTCTCCCACTCAAAGCTCCTCTTAATTATGAATGCAAGGAATGTGTACATCTTTATTTCTCATTCAAAATCATCTTATTGACATTATAATTTTGATTCTTAGTTCTCAATCTGAAGCCTGATTTAAAAATTTAATTTATACATGAACAACAACACAGGGCTTCTTCACCAGTATTGAGTAATTTTCAGAACCATGTGGCTTTTTCTGAATGGCTTGTGGAGATAATCTTTGTTTAAGTTGGGGGCGTGTGAATAGGAGAAAGGAAATATCCTGGATTCGTAGGAGTTGTTCATATGGCCTCTATTACTAATATATACTAAACTCCAGCTTGAAACTAACAAACGACATGCAGCTGTCACTATTAACAAATAATGAGACAAAAATTATAGCAGTGGCTACATAAACAGTATCAACTCCAAATAAAAATAAATGGATTTTGGAATTTTTTTATAAAGAAATTATGCTAGATATTTGCAAAATGACTACAGTTATACAAAACAGCTTACACAAGATTATATTCAAACTTAGTTAATGAGATAGAAATTAATAAACCTAGATTATTAGGTATGAACCCCTGTTGCCCACAACTGTAAGTACCTATACCAAAAGGACCAACACCAGCAATTTTCATAGATGAATCTACCTAAACATACTGTGAAATGAAAAACTGCAATACTACTTAAGTCACAATAGAGTCTAGAAAAAGAAACAAAAAGACACAAAAGTGCATATTTTAAACAAAGTTAATATAAAGGTATGAATACTGAAAAATTCAATGCAAAGATTACTAATTTCACTTATGAATTTTGATATACAAAAATACTAAATAAAATATTAGCAAAGAGACCCCAACTGAAAATAAAATAGTACATCACTACCAAATGGATATTTGTATGTTAAGAAAATTATTAATATAGGGGTGCCTGGGTGGCTCAGTCGTTTAAGCATCCAACTTCAGCTCAGGTCATGATCTCACAGTTGATGGGTTCAAGCCCCGCTTCAGGTTCTGTGCTGACAGCTTAGAGCCTGGAGCCTGCTTCAGATTCTGTGTCTCCCTCTCTCTGCCCCTCCTCCGCTCACTCTCTGTCTCTCAAAAATACATAAAAATGTAAAAAAAATAAATTAAAAATAAAGAAAATTATTAATATAATTCACTATATTAAGAGTTCAAAGAGGAAATCCATAATCATCTTCATGGATACTAAAAAAAACAACTTACAAAATTCAGTGGCCAAATCCTCCACAAATACTAGCAAATGAATCCAGCAACATGTATAAAGGATTATATACCTTGACCAAATATTTATTCCAAGAATGCAAGGTTGGTTCAACATTTGAAAAGCAATTAATATAATCCACTATACCAACAGAAGAAGAGAAAGGAAAAACAATAGCATGTAATCATCTTAAGAAGTACAGGAAGAGGGGCGCCTGGGTGGCGCAGTCAGTTAAGCGTCCGACTTCATCCAGGTCACGATCTCGCGGTCCGTGAGTTCGAGCCCCGCGTCGGGCTCTGGGCTGATGGCTCAGAGCCTGGAGCCTGTTTCGGATTCTGTGTCTCCCTCTCTCTCTGCCCCTCCCCCGTTCATGCTCGGTCTCTCTCTGTCCCAAAAATAAATAAACGTTGAAAAAAAAAAATTAAAAAAAAAAAAAGAAGTACAGGAAGAACATTTGGCAAAATTCAACACTTCATGGTAAAAACAGTCAATAAGCTAGGAATAGAAGGGAATATCCTGAATCTGATTTAAAAAAAAAAAAAAAAAAAGAGCATCTAAGAGAAACCCATAGCTAACAGCTTACTTAGTAGTAAAAGATTGGACTTTCCCCCTAAGATCAGAGATAAGATAGGGTGCCTGGGTGCCTCAGTCGGTTAAGCATCTGATTTCGGCTCAAGTCATAATCTTGCAGTTCATGGGTTCGAGCCCTGTGTCCGGCTCTGTGCTGACAGCTCAGAGTCAGAGCCTGGAGTCTGCTGCAGATTCTGTGTCTCCCTCTCTCCTGCCCCAACCCCTGCTTGCACTCTCTCTCTCTCAAAAATAAATAAACATTACAAATAAGACAAGGATGTCCACTCTTACCTCTTCTATAACATTTTTCTGGAGATTCTACCCAGGATAATTTGGCAAGAAAATAAAATAAAAGGCATCCAGATTACATTGAAACTTTTTCATTATCCTCAACAAAAACTCTCTACACACTCAACAATAACTATTCCCCATTCTCAGCCCCTGGTATCCTCTATTCTTTCTGTCTATGAATTTGTCTATTCTAGGGACCTAATATGAGTAGAACCATATAATATTTGTCCTTCTGTGTCTAGATTATTTCACTGAACATAGTGTTTTTAAAGCTCATTCATCTTATAGTATATATGAAAATTTCATTCCTTCTTGTGGCTGAATAACATTCCACTGCATATTTACTGCATTTTGTTTATCCATTCATCTATTAGTGGACAATTTGGGTTGTTTACACCTTTCGGCTACTGTGAATAATGCTACTATGCATATTGGTGTCCAAATATCTATTTGATTCCCTGCTGTCAATTCTTTTGTATATATACCTAGAAGTAGAATAAGAAGGGTCATATGGAAATTCTTTGGTTAATTTTTTGAGAAATCACCAAACTGTTTCCATAGTAGCTACACCATTTTACATTCCTTAGCAGCGTATAACATTTCTATTTCTCTACTTTCTCACTAAAGCCTGTTATTTTATACTTTGGTTTTATTATCATTATATTTTGTAATTGTAGCCATCCTAATAGGTATCAAGTGGTAACTCTTTGTAGTTTTGATTTGCATTTACCCAATGACTAATGGTGTTGAACATCTTTTTATGTGCTTATTGGTCTTTTTTGGATTGTTCTCAGCCTATTGATAGTAAGTCAGCTAGAAATGCCTCAAGCACTCATCTGGGCCTGTACTACTTGTGGTAAGGCCCCCCAAGCCCCCATACACATCCCCTGACCAGTGCAATGTTGTGGCTGGACTGGGCCTTGCAGTTCTTATTAAGATTACAAGAAGGCAGGGGCACCTAGGTGGCTTAGTCAGTTCAGCATCCACTCTTGATTTTAGCTCAAGTCATGATCTCATGGTTCTTGAGTTCAATCCCTGTGGCAGGCTCCATGCTGACAGTGAGATGCTCTGTCTCACTGCTTGGGACCCTCTATCTCCCTCTCTCGGTGACCCTCCCCTGGCCTCCCTCTATGAAAAATAAATAAACATTTAAAAAAAAAAAGAATGCAAGAAGGCACCTCAACAACCATCAGAGAATTTTGGAAAAAAAAAACAAAAAACAAAAAAAAAAACCTCTCAAGTCCTGGAGGGTACACAGCATACCTAAGGCCACACAATGAAGTCATGGCGAGAGAGACATAGAGAAACAGAGAGAAAGAGACAGAGAGAGATGGAGAAGGAGAACAGTTCTGGGACTTTGCTCTTAGTGGGGTCTGAGGGAAGGGTTCCTAGGATTTTGCAGGTTCACTCTACACTGGCAAATTTAAGATATAAGACATGGAATTAGGGTGTGGGAAGGGAAACATGAGGTCAATCATGCAGTAAGTTATCTAGTTCCCCACTGTTTTTTAAAAGAGAAATTTCATGGGTGGAGTGGCCTCGTTTCTTATCGAGTTGTCTTACTAGTAGTTTAGTCATACTATTGGAAATGGGTTTATTTGAGATGGTTGTCTTTGAAATGGATGCAGTGGCAATCAAAAGCTTAATGTCAGGCATTTGCACTACATGGTTTTTTGTCTTCTTTGGAGAAATATCTGTTTGAGAACTTTGTTTCTTAAATTGGGTAGTTTGCGGGTTTTTGTTGTTGTTGAGTTGATGGTTTCTTAGATATGATACTAAAAGCATAAATAACAAAATAAAAATAGATAAATTGTACTACGAGAAAATTTAAAACTTGTGTTTCAAAACACAGCCCTGAGGAAATGAAAATTCAACCCACAGAATACTGAAAAAATATTTTTAAAATGTAATTTATAATTATAATAATAATATATATACAATGTATTTGATAAAGGATTTGTATCTAGAATAAAGAACTCTTACAACTCAATAATAAAAGGACAAATTTTTCAATTACAAAATGGGAAAACTATCTAAATAGGTTTTTCTCCAAATGATATACAAATGGTCAGCAAGCACATGACAAGATGTCCACCATCATCAGCCATCAGGGAATGAAAATCAAAATGACAATGAGATACCACATCTACGGTATGGTAGATACTATATCTAAAAGAGTATAGTCACTTTGGAAAGCAGTCTAGTAGTTCTTCAGATGGTAAGACACAGAGTGATCTTAGACTTAGAAATTCCATTCCTAGGTATATTCTCCATACAAAAACTTGTACACCAATGTTTATAGGAGCACTAGTCATAACAGACAAAAGATGGAAACTCAAGTGCCAACTAATGAATGGATAAGTAAAATGCACTTTATCCTTACAATGGAATATAAATCAGTCACAAAAAGGAATGAAATAGTGATATATGCTATAACACATAAACCTTAAAAACATTATTCTACATGAAATAAGCCGATCACAAAGGACCACATATTGTATGGTTCCATTTATATGAAATTCCAGAAGAGGCATCTATGGAAAGAGTACATCAATGGTCGCTTAGGCCCGGAGGGAGTGGGAGGAAAGTCAGTGACTGCTAAAGGGTATGAACTTGCTTTCTGGTGTCATGTTCTAAAATTGATTGTGGTAGATGCACAACTCTATAAAATACATACGAAAACCATTGAATTGTACACTTTAAATATAGGTACGGTTGACTCCCGAACAATGTGGAAAGGGATGCTGACCCTGTACACAGTCAGAAGTCTGTGTATAGCTTTTGACTCCCCAAAACTTTACTGACCACAAACATTACCATTAACACGGAACAGTCAACACAGATTTTGTATGTTTTATGTATTCTATATTGTATTCTTACAATAAATTAAGCTAGAGAAAAGAAAATGTTATTTAAAAAACCAAAAGGAAGAAAAAACACATCTACAGTCTTCCAGGACAGCACTGTAAAAACTCCACTTGGAAATAGACCTGCATATAGTTCCAACCCATGTTGTTCCGGGGTGAACTGCAACGTATACTACATTAAATATAGCTCAATAAGGCTTTGAAAAGATGTTACAGTAGAAAAAATAAAATATGACTATGATTTATGTGTCAGTCTTAAGATGACCATTAATCTTACAAGCATTTCCACTAATGTCAAAAAAACAAAACAGATTTTTAAAAAAATTTCTATACCATTATTACTTAACCATATTCTGGAGGCACAAGCCAAAAATTAGGTAAGTTAAATAAAATAAAACCTGTAGATAATATTGTTTACCAAATAAATACAAAAAAATTAGAAACGAGAACTCACTAAGTCGTTGGGCCTGTAATTAATACATGAGAATGAATAACTTTAATTTATACAAACACCAATCAGAAAATACAGTGGAAGTAAAAAAACACTTATAATTGCAACAAAAACAATGACATATGTAGGAATAAGCAAGTTTTACAAGAAAAAGAAGATACAGACTTAAATGGAGAGCACGTATAATTTTTACTTAGAACAATGTAACATCATACATGTATCAATTATCTTTAAATTAATACATAACTTAATGGGTTCTAATAAAATGGAAACAGGATTGTTTTGAAACCAAGGAAGCTGATTCTGAAGTTCATGCAAATTCAAAGTGCATATGAATATTTCACATTTAGGAATTTATCCTACAGATATATTTCATATGTGTGAAATGGCATGTATTCTGGGTTATTTATTGTCACATCATAATTGCAAAGGAGTGTATATAGTCTAAATAACTATCAAAAGAACTGGTTAGCTGTTTTCTGGTATATTTATACAATTAAATGCTATGCAACCATAAAAAAGGAAGCATACTGATATAGAACAATCTCCCAAATATACTGTTGAATCTAAAACTCAAAGTGCAAGCAGAATGAGTAAAGTATGTTACCTATGTGTTGAAAATAAAGAAATATGTATATTCTGTTAGAGGCACAGAATATCTCTGGAAGAATTTGTAAAACCCTAGCAATAAAGGTTGCTTCTGGTGGTAGGGAACAAGGGTTTGTGGGAGTCATAATTTTACTTATCTACCCACTTACTCTATATTCACTTGTGCCTTTGTAGTTTTCACCATGTATGTGTTTTCACAGAATAAAATAGTTTTAAGAGGAGATTCTATATAGAAGGTAAGGAACCATTTCAACTTCCATCCCAACAGGTTAAGGGGAGACACATTTTCTACTTTTGGGTAAAAAGGGAGGAAATAATGTAGCTAAACTTCAACAAATGGTATTGAAAATGTACAAATACATTTCTATGGGAACAGAGCAAAGGATAAAATTAATTCTGCCCTGGATTTGAGCAAAGCTTCTTGACCTGGGCCTCAAAATTTGGAAAGATGTTGGTAGGGGACTCTGGGTAACAGGAAGAATGAAATCAAGGTGACAAAGGTACCTTGTGTTTGGAAGAAGAAAATAGTTTAGTCAAGCTGTAGCACATGGAAAGCGAGGAGAAATGGTTTGAAGAAAAAAGCAAAGGTGATTTTCAACCAGGTCATGTAGAACCTTGCATGCTATTCTTGGAAGAGTCTAGACTCATTTTCTTGGTTTCAAGTGAGTCTTTGAAAGTCTGTGAGCAAATTTTCTGGATGAAAGTCATGCTTTAGGAGGATTATCAGGGTTACTTTAGGACACAGAATTAACTAGCTCTCATTCATTCATTTATCCACTCATTGTACAAATATTTGTTCAGTGTCTACTATGAGTCAGGTAGGCCTTGTATAAAATCGGCTATATTTTGAAACTTTTATACATTAATTTGGTTTTTTGATGCTAAAAGTAATATACATTTCTTATCGACAATTTTAGAAATATGCAGAATTACAAAGAAGAATGACTCATAATTCTACTGCCTAAAATAAACACTGTTAAGATTCTGATGTGTGCATATGCGCATGCATGTGTGAGGTTATTTTATACACACACCGACACATCAGTGTACTCTATTTTCTTTGATTTTATATCATGAATATTTCTTATTTTCTCAAATATAATAACTACTTTTAAAATTTATAGAGGCCTTAATCTGTGTCAGATGCTGAGAGAAGCACTTTTTACACATCATATCACTTTGTTCTTAAAAAAAAAAACCCTGAGGGTTGATGGGGGGTGGAAGGGTGGGTGATGGGTATTGAGGAGGGCACCTGTTGGGATGAGCACTGGGTGTTGTATGGAAACCAATTTGACAATAAATTTCATATTAAAAAAAAAAGCTATGACATCATTTGCTTTTAATCTCTATTTGACAGATGAGGACAGTGTATCAAGGATGCCTGGTTCGGTGAGTAATGGGCAGAGGAGTCAATCCCAGGGATTACTGCAGAGAGTAGGCTCTTAATAATCAAATGCAACTATCTCACTAGCAACTTGACATCGGTCACCATAATGATGCATCGTGTGGATGCACCATAGGTTCCTTCATTGGTTTCAGATTTTGGGCCAATTATACTGTTTCTAAGTATATACCAATATATCCCATGACTCATCCAGCAGGCAGAGAGCATAAGAAGGAAAAAATGTTTTCCTTCCATTTTTCAAGCTAGATGGGGCTGCTCCATAATAAAAAGCTCTTATAAATCCCTGGTTTATCCCTAGTCCAGCATCATTGGCTTTAGGTTGATGAAAATCTCTTCAAAATTATTTCCCTAGCTTAGCTGTAAGTCTTCATTTTTGGTGCTGATGTCACTATTTCTGTGTCTTCAGAGGCATTTAAATAGGATTTAGAGAGAAACTGATTAAGGGGCTGCTTGCTACCAGATGAGTGGACACTGATATTATGCTACAATTTGGATAATCATTCCAAATTCTTTATCCTTTAATTGAAATGTGCTTGTGTTTATTTTGTCACTCTTAATATAATTTTCTATTAAATTACCATATTCTACCAGTTTCCATTACTTAAATTATTTCAATTAATGAGAAGAGAATTAATTTTTCATGGGGATTATAATGCTCAAACATTTTATTTAATTATAAAAAAAACTGAGAGGAGAAGGTAAATGAAACATTTACTTAGTATCTGCTATGGGCTGTCTACTGTTATTTAATCCACACTATTAGCCTCATTTTACAGTATATAAATCAAAGAGTAAGTAATTTTTTAAGGTAAGTAATGATAAAGAATGTAGCCAGAGCTTGAATCCAGGTTTTACTGATTTTAAAATCCCAAATTTTTCATCACATCATGTAGCTGTCTGAAAAATGTAAGAAAAGAAAAAAGAGTGTCTTGCCTAATCACATAATAAATAAAAGCTTTAAAAGAAGAACTTTACAGAACGACTCTGGGTGTTCAATGAAGTGATTGCTAAAGGCTTTATGTGTGTTGTTTTGTTTTTTAGTTTTATAAAGTAAATTCTGACTTATAGAAGGTTCTGGGTTTTATCATTTGATAATGTCACTGTAGGCAGTTGAGACAGCTTACAGAATTCACTAAAAGTGGGATTTTGTTTGTTTTATTAAAAAAAAAATACTGAAAGTTCTCCTTACCAAATCAATGGCAATGTCAAGGATAAAACAACAACTGTGAGTTTAATGCATAAAATAAAGACTTGAAAGCCATACATTCAAAGACACGATCATTATTTAAGTGCCAATGAGGTTACACATCAGGACTGAAATAAATAAGCCATCAGCAGTGACTTGAGTAGCAAAGTTTGTTTTCTCTGGGGAAAAAGCCTGCTTGCTGCTACAGTCCTCCAAACACAGTTTAAAAGAGAATTTGAAGGGAAAAAAAGTAACATGTTAAGCTTCCCATCATAAAAACATAAAGACTTTAGGGAAATAAAATAACTTTGGGCTTCACTTAGAAATCAGTCTATGTATTATCTTAAGCCAGTATACGTGAAAACATGCTTTCGGTTTAGATTACTTTTGAGCGTGCACAAGAATTGTATAGACATATAACTCATAGCATTGACTGTAAATTAGCACAAGGAAGTAGATTTACCCTCTGACATTCGATAACAATTGAACTTGCCACGTTTTAGAATAATCTGCAAGCCAAAACAAATCGAATCTCTTGGTGAATTTCTTTTCTAACACCGAGGTCTTGTTTGTGTATTTTTTACTAAATTATGATTTTTATCTAAATGCTCTGGTATGGTCTCAGTAAAAGTATATATATGCTCTCAGTGGAAACACTCAGCGTATATGTTGTGAAAAGTTAAATCTCCCTTTGGGGAATATCTAGATCATGGAGTAATTTTGAAATGTGAGGAACTATGGACTCCTGCTTTGCGCCGTTAGCCTGAAGGAATGATAAGATAATGTACTAAAATATTAATTTATTAATTTCTTTTTTTTTTCAGTGCTCTAGAATAGGCTTAGAGAAGAAAAGGATTTTTTTTTTCTTCCTTCATCAGATCAGAGAACTCTCACCCAAGATGTCAGAAGTATAGACTAAAACCTCCCCTTTGGGAACACTGCTAACACTGCTCCCCCTACCCCTTTCTGCCTCTGCTCAAAACCTTTTGCTTCCAGGAATTAGACCATTCTGCTATCATGTGCGATTTCTTTGTAGCCACTGACACCAGTTCAGTAACTTTTGATGCTGGTGCTTTTGCTATTCATGCATCAGCAGGCAATGGCATCCATTTCACTGTTGTCCCTGGCCAGTAGTGACTGTCAGACATCAATTATAAGATGAATCCTAATTTCAGATACATTCAGATGGGAACACATGTACATTCTGGAATCGATGAAATCCAATACATTGCTGCTCCCTAGAAGTGTCTGGTTTTGGAGGGTAAGAACTTTTGCTTTCCCTAAGTAGGGCAGTATATATGACACATAGGGAAATTCTAATAAATAGTTCTTAAAGCAATGAATTAATGAAAATTGTCCCAGTGCATACAAGCCTTAAGGCTAAAAAATGACAACAGAAATGTAGTCACTTAGAACACAAAATATTTTACAACTTTCAATACAGGAAAATAAAACTAAAAGTCAGTCAAATTATCTATTAATGTGATCCTCTTACTACTGGTTCATAATGACAGAATAAAAAATCAGAATTCACATTGAAAAGAAATGCAGAATACTTTCATAATACTGGGAAATATCTTGTTCAAATGAACACATATATTTCAGAGTATAGACATATTTGCCACTTCAAGATAATAGTATATAGCTCTTATTCTTTAAATGCTCTATTCTTTGTTCTTTTGACATTATGAGTTAAAAAGGCCTTTAAATTCTTAACACACGTGATTAGGGAGGATTGGTAATATATCCTACAGACTAATTTAAATACGGGAATGGGGCTACTAATTGAGAGATCTAAGTGGTTATACTTGATTTATAAATAGGCTGTCCTAGATAAAAAGGAGCCAGGAACCAATGTGCCAGATAAAAGAGACCAGATGCTAAGAAAAGTAGACCTATTTTCTAGAAAGGTCCTTCAATGGAGAGATACTGTGGAGGAAATGTAATTGTGTCTTATGAGCCATATTTTTAATCACTTCCTCGGAAACTGTTACAAGTCAAATGCACGACACACTCATTTTGGTATTGGCGAATATTTAAATCTCTCCATGAATAAATGAGAAAGCCCCTATATTTCCTTCATATATCTGTAACTCTTTTTTTAGAAGAAGAAAAAGTACTTCACTAGAGGTGTAGGATCACATACTAGCTGGAAGAAAACATTTGCAAAAATAAATCTCTGCGAATAGACAGAAAATTGCTTTTAAAATCTAGTTCAAGTTACATGTTACAAATTGCATTAGAAAACTTATTCTTTTCCTTATGGTAGTCAGTCTCTTGATTATTAGGGACCATGAGCCCAAGCTTGGAAGTAGAAACTTAAATCAGTGACTTTATTTTTATTGCCAAACACAGATCTGAATTCATATAATAAGAGAGCAGTAGAGATGAGATATGACAGAATTCATTAATGTGCCAAGGACGTGGCCAACTTGTCTACAACTAGTTAAAAGGCAAATACACAGATTGATCATTTTTCTTTCCAGGACTGTACGTCACAATACACATGGCCTGTTTCCTAAAACCTTCTGTCTAATGTTTAATAGATTGATGGAGCTTCAAAATCAACACTCTCTACAATCCTGCTAGACAGAGGGGACATGAAGATACTGTAGGTTAGGAGAGAGACTATTTGCAGTCTGAGCTGGGAAGAATTGGACACTTTTTGCTTCCTATTTTGCCCCTTTATTATCTTTTTTAGAAATTTTATTTTTAAGTAATCTCTACACCCAACATGGGGCTTGAACTCACAACCCTGAGACCAAGAATCGCATGCTCCACCTAACAGGCCAGTCAGGGACCCTTTACCTGCCCCCTTTAAACTAAAACTTTCCTTTGTCTTCAAAGGGGTTGTAGCTTGAATCTGAGATAAAAAAATAACTGGAAAACCATTCTGACTTGGTTTTTGCTCTAAAATATTTTACCTTCAGCTTGCAACCCACAAAGTAGTTACTAGATTTGTCAATATGACCTCCATGTCAAAGATGCAAAGGGCAGTTTTAAACTCTTCATTTCTTAAAAAGCAGCATGGAATAGTTGTTAGGAGTCAAAATTATCAAGCTCTGATACCTGCCACCTGTACACTATTAGGCAGAACACACGGCCTCTCTGAATCCCAACATCTTGGTGTTATAATGGTGCCACCTGCCTGGCCTGCTTACCAAGGGAAAAAAGAGATTAATGTTCGGTAAACCTTTGAAATAAGAGTTATTCTAAGTCAGGATGTTATCCACAAAGCTCAAGATTAGTGTTCTGGGCACTTCATAATACATCATCTTCCTAGACCTATATGTTCCTTTAAAGAAACAATGCATGATTCATTAAACTGAAAGTTTATAAACTATGCTTTAGTCCTTAATTGTCCAATCTTCTCTAGATGTTAGTCTTTAATTGCCCCATGTTCCATCCTTGGTCAAATCACTTAACCTTACCTCCTCTATATTTGTTTCTCCATTGTCTCCTGTTTTCAGAATTGTTAAGATTCTGACAAAAATAAATTAGCTAAATCAACTACTCTTTGAATATCCACATTAATAACAATTAGATGCATTGATGAGAAGACTTTTTACTCTTTATTTGCACAAATGCACCAAAACTGTTATAGGCCTGGAAAACCCAGATTGCTCCCCTCAAACTAGAATTTCAGCCTAATACATTCTTTGTATTAGACAAAGAATGGGGGTTGTCTAATGGAAGCTAGGTATCTTAACTTCTGGGGATGTCCTAAGCCACCAGAGAGAGTACCTTCATCACCTGTTGTCTGGTAACCAAACTGGGCTTGACCTGGGCAGCAGCCAGCCACAGGCTTTTGGCCCAGCGAAGACTAATTGGTTTGGCACACATCATTTCCCTGAACGGCTTACATTGTAAAGTTTACTGCATTTTATGTGTTCTTGGACTATGTACTCTTAAATGCACACTACTAGGCCATCTTAAACAGTTTACATTTTAAAATGTTCCATGATTTGCAAAGTAATTTTTAAATATATTACCTCAAGTTTTGTAGCAGCTCTCTAAGGCAGGAAGCTTACTATGACTAGCATTACAGAAATGGGAGAATCGGAATCACAAAGAAGTTATATGACACGCTTAAGGTCACACAGATGATGAAAGAACAGGGTGGAAGCCGAATTTCCTGGCTCCTGGTTTAGTGCTTTATTTACTATATGCCTCCCATCATCATACTCTGTCTACCCATTCATTCAGTCACGCAGTCCCTGTAGTGTGCTTCAAGTTATCCAGTGGCAGCCAAGTAGAAAATGCTCTCAGAGCCCCAGCTTCTGGTTATGTCATGATAGCAATCTGTACCTCAGTTTCTTCATATGTAAACATGAAAGGTTTGAACTAGATGATTTCCAAATCAAATCCATAGGTAGCATGATACGATGAAAAGAGCAGAGCATGGGCCATGTATCAAAACAATTCAAAAATTGTTTGAATTTGAATCTTGGTCCTCCTTCCTACTTCCTGGCTATATGACTTGGAAAAAATTACATAACCTTTCTGGTTATTAGTTTCCTCATATATAAAGCCACAAATGCTAACATTAACTTTGAAACAATCTTATGAAAAGTAAGTATAGTAATATGTAAGAGAATTTGCCAAATGGCAAGCACTCAATAAATATCAATTATTCCATTTAGTGTTAACACTTGTCATATTCTCAAGGCATTCATATTATTAATAGCAGTTTTATCATTACTTATAAAGGCATTGCCAGCTTTACTAGCTTCAAAGAGAAATCATTAAATATACTAAACATTTATATGATCAAAAGTAGCTCTATGAAACAATGCTTTTATTAAGCAGTTAATCTGTAGGACCGTAGCATTGATTATTTTCCTGAGGATCAACTCAGAAAAAGACCTGAGTTTCAATGATAAGAAATTTGAGCCAATTTTAGTATGACTCTCATCTTTTGTTTCTAACAGGAATATGAAAATTAAGCAAATGAATTTCTGCATAAGGGAGGAGGTAAAATCTTATTGCATAGGCTTATCCTTTAAAACAGTCAATAAAATGCAGATCCATAGGAAAAAAATAATTATGGTCTTCAAAAAATGGAACATGAGTAGTGGGTTTGAATAATTCTGCTTGCTCAAATGTTTCATTAAAAATGGGAAATAAAAATATGTAATTTATTTAAAAAATTATTTAGGCTTACCATTAAATACTAACATCTTTAGGAAAATTAAATCACAGTTGTTGTCAGAGAAAGTGTAAGAAACCACATAGCTACATCACCAAAAGAGAACAACTCACCAGTTACAATGAATGTGAAGGTTTTAATGTAGTTCTGGCAGGGCTGAGTCAGATTAGAGATGAAAATCACACAGACATATAAGGATCTTTCTCTTTTTGTCTCGCTTATTATGAAGTAAGAACCATTTGGGTAACTTTTTTAAATTTACAATTTTTATTTTTAACATGTATTAATTTGAAGCACCATTTCAGGTCCAGGTGCCGTGTGGAAAGTGATTGATGTTCCTGGGATGGAAAAAGGGTGACTACTGGGAGACATCCAAGTTATAAACATTTAAAAATCCTGGAAAAATACACATTTCCTCTAAGAATAGATCCGCACAAAGAATCTAATTTTATTTTTGTTTGTTTGTTGCTTCATACATCCAAAGTAATATTATAAGCAGTTTTCAAATAAACATAATTAATCTTTGGCCCTATCAAAATAACTACCCATTTAGCTTATCTATATTTTTGTTTACTAAAAATATCAACACCATATTTTAATGTATGTGGTTCAATACCATTTATACTTTAAATATGTCTCACTTTCAATATAAAAGAAAATTTTTTAATTTTAATTTTTGTTTCATTTTATAAAAATAAAAACATATTATTTTAGAAAATATTGGAAAGTGAGCTTAGAAGGGAATGAAACTCAGTGTTTATAAAATTCACCTTTAATTTCAAAATGTAGTGTATATATATCTTGGTATACAGACTTGAAAATAGTATCTGAGCTCTGTAGTGCAACCTAATAAAATACAACATAACTGATAACACATGACTGAAGATATCAAGTTAATCATTGGGTTTCATATTCAGAAAAACATTTTTTAAAGCTTTAATTGTAACACCAATTTTTAGATGATCAGATACAGTACAGGTTCACTGAGGAAAGTCATTATCAAGATACTGCATTTCTGCTCTCCACCCTGCATATATATTTTTTCACATAAGGTTTGTACTATAAAAAAGTGGTCAACCTTGCCAAGATCTATTACAAATCTCCAATTGTAAGATGCTGCAATTTTCAAAGGTAATATATGCCTACTTTCTGGTAAAAGATACGCTTCTGTGAAAGACTCCATTTTAGATCAAGCTTGAGATGGATTCTACTTTTGGACCTAAAGTTGCTAACCTTTATGACAATAGCAATAATAAAACCCCATAGAGCTTCAAAAAACAGGGGAAAAAAGCTAATAAAAAAGCACTAGAAATGTCCAACTCCTAAGAGTCATCATGTTTAGTTTGGTTTTTCTTCTTAATATAATTTCTCAAGAGATAAATCCAGGGACTCATCAGCCTTTATAGTCAGGGTCCCGTTATCAGGGAAGAATAATAAAAGCCCAGCTATTTGAAACAAGAACTTAAAGAATCTAAATAAGTCTAATGAACTTCACTTACAAGCCTAAAGTCAGAAATAAGAATAAAGGTATGAGTAAACTGAATTTCATAATAAAAAAAAAAAATTAAGTGATGACTTAATTCCTTAAAACTTCTAGTAACTATCTTGATGGTCAATTACCTCTATGAAGATAAGCAATATTATGGTCATGTCAGTATTTAAAGGAGGAAAAAGTTACACAAGTCATAAACTTATAGATTTCATGATTCTTTCATTATTCATTTATTTTTGGTTCAGGTTTATACAACCTAAGGAAGATTAGCTTGATTGATTAGGGAATGATGCCAATGAGGCCAGAGGATCATTTTGATCTTTGGAGACAGCAATTAGCTGTATTCTGTGCTTTGGCATAGCACAGAATAAAGTTAATTCTCTTAAGGCATCTACAAAAGATATGCCTTTGGTCCCAAAGGGAAGAAGGTCAAAGCAACATATATGGAGTATCACTATCTATAACTACTTACAGAAAAATAATTCCCATGCCTTCATGGTAGTGGGTCAATGGTATTATCTTTGGTCCCATTCAGTACATATTTAGGTAATCTATAGTTGAGCAACTACAAATGTGAATTTAAAATGTAGCATTATATTGTTTATTTTCTTTATCTAGCTCTATTATATCAATTTGCTATAATTTATTGTTTTTAAAACAAGCTAGTTTATACAACTTGTTTTAGTAAACTATATTTCAAAAATATATCTCTATATGCAAATTACTTTGTCTTACATAGTACCTTGTAGAGATATTTTCCATTCCAAGTACTGAATTCAGCACTCTTATGATTCAATGATAACCAAAGCCCATGGTATTAAAAGATTCAAAAGAGCTTTA
The DNA here is from genome assembly GCF_027475565.1 of Acinonyx jubatus. Lineage (NCBI taxonomy): Eukaryota > Metazoa > Chordata > Mammalia > Carnivora > Felidae > Acinonyx > Acinonyx jubatus. Next base: position 181,873,379 of record NC_069381.1, read on the forward strand.
GAATTTTTTCATGGAATTCTGTTAAATAAAATTATTTTTATTTTTCATTCATCCATCTATCCATCCATCCACCCATTCACAATTTACTGAATGCCTACTATGTGCCAGGCTTTGTCTTATACAGTGGTAAAAAGAGGAAGTTCTGACACTCATACCAGACTCATAAACACATCTACTTCCTATTCACCTTAAACAAACACAGTGCTATTATATTACAAATCACAAATAAAAGAAAACTTTCCTTGAGCCTAATCATGCCTTTCTCAAGTTATGTTATTTTCAGAAAAGGTTTGAACCTTACGTGTTATACCCAGAGCTAACAATAGCTGTTAAAAAGAAAAAGTCTCTAGTTGCACAGCTCTGGCTTCTGTTCATTTTGTGATTATTATTATAAGTCAAAAGTCTATAGCAATAAAAATGACATCAACAGGAACAACAATAACCATAATATGCACCAAATATTGTCTATGGCTATATTAACAGTGCATATTCATTGCATGAGGGTAGGTAAAAAGTCCTAGGGACTAGCTGACTCAATAAAAGGCCAATAAGGAACAAATCATGGTAGCCTTTCAACTTCCATCAGGTCACAAGGCACTCTGAGTGGAAATTAAAATCTGGTTTACAACTTGAAAAAATGAACTTCAAGTCATGGTAAGAAGATCAGTCAACATCATGTTGAAAAAAGGCTTAAAAAACTGCTTAGGCATCAAGAGTTCATGACACTTTATCACTGCAAACAAAGAGAAAAAATTCAACTTTCATTAAAGTAGGCAGTGTATTAAGCAGTAAAGAAGACAAAAGTCAAGTCTGAATGCCTGATCAGGAAGTATTTTATTATCTTTTAGGAAATAACATTTAAAAATACATGTAACAAGTGAAAAACTGTGGAAATTTGACTACAACATCTGAAAACCCTTGTATCAATCATCCTTAAACCACTTTACATAAAATGAATATTTAAGCTGGTACCCTCAGTGGACTTCAATTTACATATTTACAAATGATAAACATATATAGTACTATACAAATGTTATATATATTAAATCTATACACAAAATAGAAAAATTTAAAGGACTAGATAAAACTGTATATAAGTAGCATATCTATTTTTTTTTTTTTTTTGTATTGCTCACAACCTGGGTTCTGGCCATTCTAGTTTGGTGATGACTTTGTAGAAAGAAAAACTGGCTGAAGACAAAGTCAGAAGAATTAGCAATTTAGCATATATTACACATGAAAACATACTTTAAGATGGTGTGTTTTAAGCTAATAAATACAGAATAGCATTATAAATCTATGAATGGGAAGATTCTGGTGTATTACTAGAACTGTATTAGTTGAATTCCTAAGAATCACTGGCCATCGAATAGGCCTAGCCTCAAACAAGTTCAAGAATATGATATGTCTGCTCTCAAGCAACAATAATGCTAATAATGCAGAAAATTTGAAGTTAGAATTTTCAACACTCTAAACACCTCATGTGTCACTTGATTATTGATCAGGATAGTAAAACATCATTAATGTTAATTCTTAAAACTCTAAATTCTGAACTAGGGATCATTCAGCATTGAGGCTAACATTTGCCTCCCTTACTCTTTTTTCTTGGTTAGTATAAATTGAGATTATATAGATTATGTAGATGATGTGAAGGATTAAATGAACAGATTACCTCTCAGCACTCCAGAAGCCCTCATTTACATAATGAAACATTTACTAATTAAACAGACTTGTCCATTGATGAAAGCAACAATCAAGTAATTCTTTCCAGTCTAATTCCAACTATTGCATACATGTGAAATAAAATTTCGTTTGTTTAAAATATTCTTTATTTTTGCCCAGCAATTTTGCCCAGCATTTTCCATTTTTTCAAAATTAGTGAGGTTTCTCTTAAAGTGTCATGAATGCATGCATTGTGATATTACTCTGCATATTTCAGCCACTAATAATTTATTTATTTATAAACTATTTGGCTATAGGAGAAATAGTAAAGGCTCTAAAGGACACATTTTACCTATTGACTCACTTATTAGCAATCAAGCATTACCTAGAGCCATTGTTTAAATAAATGCCTTTGTTTTATCAGGATTCTACAAGTGCATGAAATAGAAATGATATTGTTGTATTTCTCATATTTCCTCTTGAGGTTTTTATGAAACCTTAAGGAGAAAGTATATAGGAAAGAGATTGTACATTTTACAATTATAAGTACTTGATCTAAAAAAAAAATTCGTATGGCCTAAGATTAATGCAAAAATATTATGGACTGAGATTTAAACCAAATTGGTTGTGTATGCATTTACTTATCACCCAGTAGGCATGGCAGAACTCCATCTTATTATGTTTAAAAGTATAAATCTCAAATTTGTACGTCATATGGATGGAATGTATCCAGCAATAAATATGCAGTTTAGAGGAACCTTTGCAATGCTGTAGAATAATTTGGACAGCTGGTGTTATTGGTTGATCTACAAGGTTTTTGGTGTTCTTATCAATCTGCTCTTTTACACTTAATTTAAATTTAGTATAAATATTCACTGTCAAAAAAATTAAATTGGGGGAGAATGATCTCACATTTTAACTCAGGATATAAAACCAAAATATTAGCAGATGAAGTACATGGGTAGGTGAGTTTTTGTGGTTCAAATGATGTGGAGACAAAGAAAGTGGTAATTTGTTTTTGTTTATGCAGATTTTAGATGCACTTCTAAAATGAAAAAGAAAAATCTTTCTACTTGCCAGTTCTGTAGTATACATGCTCTTTTTATTAGAAAAACTTATTAAATTACTAATAACACATAGCATTTGTTGGGGACTCTCTCAAAGCATTTCCACACATATTACCTCGGAACAGTTTTAGGACATCAGAAGCAATTATAGGTATATATAGCAATAGGCAGTTATGGTAGCTAATTTGGAGTATTATAAACCAATCTTGGATTTATACAGGTAGAGGAAGAAAGACTTTATTCTTTTACCTTTCATGTTGGAGAACATGGACTCTTTGAAGCATATCAGTATCTGTATTTAAGAATTCCTTATGCAGTGAGTGCTAAGTGGTCCGTTCTTTTTGTACTTTGAATACGTACTACTATTATTTGGGCTAGAGGTATGCTGGTGTGATTTCTGTATCCCTGATGGTCTTCATAAAACCTAGATCATACCATTTGCTCTTTTCACCCATCACAATAATGTCCACCTCTGTGGCTAAGGTCATATTAGACTTAGCCCTACATGAAACTCTAACTTAATTGTATTTATTTCCATTTAATTGTATTTAATTCCTTCTTCAAATAAGGCAGTACTTCTCAAGTGCTTTTAAAGTGGCTGCAAAATCTATGCAGGAAAACAACAAAAGAACAAGGCCTGAGCATCTTTTGGGTGCATTCTGTCAAGCTCAAAGAAAGAATCATATTTGGCCACTTGGAACATAGAGAAACCTAATACATGATTGTATCTAATGTGTGAAAGGGAAATCCAGGAGAAAATGTCTAGATATTATCTATCAAGTAACAAATGAAAAGTAATCTATGTACACAAATGCGGGCAGGTGGAAATATGGGAGACCATCTTGGGAACTCAGGAAAGCAAGGTAGCACACAAAGCCAGAAAGTATGCAAAGCTTTAATTTGTCAAAAGGTAAGAGAAGTTTCAGATGATCAAATTACCAATTATTAAAACCAAGCAAGGTAAAAATTCTTTAAGCAGAGAGAGAAGAGACTAGAATAGAATTCCAGTTCTACTCATACTCATACTCTAACACAAAAATATCTGTAGTTTTTTCCTACACTTTACTAAATATATCACTGACACATCACTCAGTTCTAAATGGAGTTGATATGTCATAATAGTATAAATACTGAATATTTATCTAATTGAAATTATAATATAACTCTACTGGGAGAATGGGTGGGGAGATGTCAGGGGTACATGTATAGTAGGCAGAGGACAGAAGGGATGCTAAATCCTTAACTGTATACTTTTCCCATAGTGAGAGATCAATAGATAATGTCTACAACAGAAAAATCAAGAATTTGAATGATATGGAAGAAAGAATCAGCACAATAATTTAGTATAACTCTTGGATTGTTCACACATATAGAATATTTATGTTTTTAATCTACTGTTTTTAAGGATTCAGAATTTTAAGAGTAGTTATAAGCAAAAATGAGTTATCCTTCTTTTTAATTCTGACAAAAATAAAGTGATATTGATCCATACACTAAATAATGAAAATTTGAAAAAGAATTGAGAATAGCCAATATCTACAAGGTAGCACCTTGGCCAAGCTAACCATAAAGTCCACATGATCATTACAGAAGGATAGAGGATTCTGGGAAAGAAAAATGATTTAACAAGTTATTGAAGAACTTGGCTTTTTTTGGAAAATATCTGCCACATTATGAACAAATAAAACAAAGGACTTTTTAGCATAGCCCCCCCCAAATGAGTCTCACTTTTCGGAACCTATTTCTAATTCATATATCTTATTTTACATGATATTTTTATTCCATTCAGTTTTTTCCTATTTTGCTTTGTATAATGTATCTCTTGCTTGACCAGATGGCAGTGAATCAGCCAATAATCACGGAAGGCACATCGTAATATATTAACATCCTAATGAATTATTGCAGATCTGTTTCCAAAAGTCACAACCAATAAAAATACAGAGTTGACCTGGAAACAAGATTGCAAGATCTGAAAACATCCTGGTATGGCATTCTTATTTTCCATCTGTAATAGATGCTTCCCTTGCTTACCCAGTTTCCATCACCAAAGTCTCCCTAAGTAGAACTTAAAATTTGTTCAGTAATCCCCTCTTCCACACATAGCCCAAGTGCCTCACGGGAAGCTGCCTGACCCTCCACTCCAGAGGTAGGACCAGTTGTTTCAACGGCAATCATTTTGCCAGTAATTAGTTTCTAAATGGGCACATGACTCATTTTTGATCAATAAAACACAAGGAGAGATTTGCTGCAAACATCAGAGAAAGTTCTTCATTGCTCTTCTGGCAGAGTAATGGGATCTCTGTTTCTTCTCTCATGTCAAAGGTAAACAACACATCAAGTGGCTCTGACTGCTCTTGGCAGCCATCTAATCTCCAGGAAGTTAACCAGCCTTAGGACAAAGCCAAGGCAGAATAAACACATGGAAATGTGCCTTGATGGTAATGTTGGGCCACTGAATGAATCAACCTATAGCCTGCCCACAATCTGCACTTCCTGTTAACATGTGCTAATACTTTCTTACAAGCCACTCTTAATTGGATTTTCTATTTTATATATATAACAGAATTCATACTGATAATTCTTAGAATCATTAAAAGTTGTAAACTCAAAAGTAACTTGAGTTTAATCTTTTTTCTCTTGTTTTATATGATTCCAGAATTTGGCTCAAATAAACCATGAAAAATATCATTCCTTGTGTGTGTGTATGCACAGACACATACACACACAGTGTTACAAATGTGCACATGTGTGTGTTGTGTATGTGTGGCCGTGCAATGTACGACAGAGAAGCATCCAGAATTCAGTGGGAGTGTTGTGGTACTTATACGGCAAACCAAGGAAGGCACAGAAAATAACAGAACATTGTCAGGCAGGCAACAGGGATAGTGAGGAAAGAAGAGTTGGTGTGAATCACAAAAGAACCTGTAAACAGAACCTCAGACACGCTATACAGCACACTATTACTATTTGGACACATAGGTATGTTTGCTCAGTGTGACGTTTCAAGCAATTCATAAACAAAAATTGTGAAAATTCACAATCTATTTACTTTTCCATTCTCAGGTTTTAAATTTATTTTCTTAGAAACTCCAACAGTTTAAAGAATCAGATAATTCTCTAAGATTTGTTGTAAAAGTTTGATATGAAAAATGAGAGTTGTCCAACCTTCCTTCCCATAGGTTATTCTTTTCTCTGAATAATTCAAATTCTGTAGTTTTCTATATTAGACATTAGCTATTGAATCCCCAGATGTGAGAGTTAAAGGTTTAGTTTCCTTTACTCCTTTGCTCCCACCACACATGTACTCCTTATCACACCTCCACCCCATCCTCCCAATAAAGTTGGATATTATGATTTTAATCAGACTAACATTCAGCATTCACAACATTGAAGTTGACTGTATAAGCTCAACTCAGATTTGAATCAAACACTACTGGTGTTCTGGTAAACTGATTCTCTGAAAAGAAAAAAAAGTCCTGATTTGTTCAATTTGCTGATTTCAATGGTACAAATACTCCTGCCTTGGCTAATTTCAAATTACTGACCTAAGGTCTTAGAATTTGAAACAGATGAGGATATTCAGTTCTTAAGAGCTCTTTTCCTTTGGGTTAATGACTGTCATGTTTGTATTTGTTTGCTACATTTTCTATGTATTTATAAATTATGAAACAGCAAACCCCTCATGTAACTCTCTTCTCAAAATGTATAGATATATCAGATATTATATTAATTTTATGTTTTTGAAAAAGTCTCCTGGCATCTTCTGGTTGCCTTGAATGTCTGGTACACCCTCACTATGGGATCTCCCTTCACTAACATCCTGAGAATTCTCTTTCTTATCTTGGATCCCTTGTTTCCTGGATCCCACGTGAGATGGATTGAATGTTTCTATCTCCCTTAAAATCCATATGTTGAAATTCCAACCTTCAGTATTATGGTATGAGGAGGTAGGCCTTTGGGAGGAGCCCTTATATGTGACATTAGTGACCTTATAAAGGAGACCACAGACAGCTCCCTCACCACCTTCCACTATGTGAGGGGTTACAGTGAAAAGATGGCCATCTGCAAACAAGAAAGTGGGCCCTCAACTAGAACCGAATCTGTTAGCACTTTGAACTTGGACTTCCCAGCCCCTAGAACTGTGAGAAAGAAGTCTACTATTTAAGTCACCTAGTCTGTGGCCTGAGTTAACAAATCATGTCTTCTTGGTTTACCACCTTCTTTTGGTAGAGCACTTCCTCCAGTAGCTTCTTAAGAAGATTTTTGAGACTTTGCATATCTAAAAATGTCTTTACTCTACCTTCACACTTGATTGATAACAGGAGTGACTATATGACTCCAATTTGGAAGTAATTTTTTTTTCAGAATGTTTGGGTTCTAATTCATTTTGTTTTAGCTTTCAGTGTGGGCATTGAGAAGCCCAATGGCATTCTAATTCCTGATCCTCTGCACAAGATGTGTTTTTCCTGTGTTGAAAACTCTAAAGACTTTGTTCAAAGTACAAAGTTCTTAGGATGAGAATGCACTCAGGTATCTCTCTAGTAGCTTTAGTTTCACTTGTACAGCAATATGGTCTTATGAGTAGGAGGCAAATGCATGGAATACTCAATACCCTGGAGGCAATATGACAGACTATCATCTGAATGTGCCCACAAGGATATAACATAAATAAATATGTATGCTAATCTGGAAAAAAAAACATCTCCATAAGGAGTTGATGAGCAGCTTTTGTTAATTCTATATTGTGCGCATGGTGGGGGTGGGGGTGGGGGAAAGGACTAAAGGAAGGAAAGAAAAACCGCTTGGGCTGAAAAAGGGAAAAGATGACTGCTCTGCTTGACTTGAAGAATAGGCAATTTAAAATGGATTTGTGTTACAGAAAAAAGGTAAAGAGAAAATCAAACAAATGATCCATAACTCTAGCTCACAGAGTTCTCTTGATGCTTTAAATACTGCTAATAATAAAAATAATACATGACCAAGGACAGAAAATCCAAGTGGTCATAAAGGAATACTATGAAAGCAAAATTCTTCCTCCCCAATCTGCTATCTCAAACATTTCATAGGTTTTTAGTTGTTTTCCTGGAATAAAGTTAATAGCATATGAAAAATATAAAAAGAAAAGTTACCGAAGTTATCATGCCAGAATAGTGTTCAGCTTTTGCTTTAATAAATAACAATGCATTCCATATCACTTTATATAGACCTACTCCATTCTCTTTAATGACTACATAGTATCCCACTGTATTGACAAAGGTTCAGGAAACTATGGCCTGCAAGCCAACTCTGACCCATGCTTGGTTTTATATAGTCCATGAGCTAAAAATGTATTCTTATGTTTTTTATAATTAAAGAAAGTGAAAAGAAGAATACTATTTCTGTGACATGGAAAAATTACGTGAAATTCAAATTCCAGTGTCTGTAAACAAGTTTCATTGGAACACTGCCAGACTCATTCATTTCAAGTACTGTCTATGGCTGCTTTTGCACTATAGCAGAGTTAAACAGTTGTGACACAGAATGTATAGCCTACTAAGCCCAAAATATTTATTATCTGGCCCTTTACAGGAAAGTTTGCTGACCCCTGGTATAGACCATTTAATTTATTTAATTCAACATCATGAATTCAGAGAATTTCTAATTCTATGAGGGAAAGGGTTAAAAGTGGCAGCATGAGAGAGAGGTAAAAAAAGATGCAAATATGGCAAATAATCAACTAGATGTTCAGTGTGGATGTGGGTAGGAAAGTGACGAGAGACAGAGCAAGAAAGAACTAGATTGTGGGCAGACCATGCCATCATTAGAATGCCAGGTAGAGGAAATCTGCCATTCATCTGGCAGGAAGTCAGGAACTACTGAGGATTTTGAGCAGGGGTGGGGAGTAGCATAAACAGAATCTATTTTAGGAGATTAATCTGGCTGTGCAATATGGAATTAACGTAGAGAGTACTGCTAACAGGTAAGGAAACCATTTTTAGGATTATTTTAGAAACCCGTAAAAGAGACCATGAATTCACGTGAAGATATAAATTCTAAAATGTAAATGTACCCTTGAAATACTTACTACAGTTCTGAAAATCAAAGAAAGGTGTCTGTGTGTTTCTGTAAGTAAAGTTGTTTAAAAATCACTTAGAATTATTTCTTTTTATAAAAAACCAGTAAAGTACGTCTCACCACTCAAGTTTTGGCCCACTCTGTTTCAGTATGCCCAGCTATAATTTTTAAATGTGTTTTCTGTGTAACAAACAACCCAAGAAAATAATTGAGTCATACACTAGTTGCTGAATTAAGCGGGAGTATGGTAACTGATTATTTGATCATTTCTTAATGTATCACTTACAATCTTAAGGCTCAAAATATGGCCACATAAGACATACAGTATTATCTGTTATTTCAAAGGCAAATGTGAAGTATTCATCATAATCTGGTTAAAACTCCTAAATAGCAAGAATGCTGGTCTTCTAGACAGAGTAATTCTAATTAACCTTATAAAAATAAGATTTGTACAGTATGTGGAAAATTAAGGATATAAACAACCATTAAAAGAAAAGTCTAATTACATTATAATAATTATGTTCAATGAGCACAATAGGCAATAGTCACTAGCAGTACCATATTTTAAATGCCATCATAAATAATATAAAATTGTAATGTTATATTGTGTTATTACTCAAAATAATATTTTAAATTACTCTCTTAACATCCAAATAAGTTGTTCTATTAACAAAAGGATTTGAATGTGTACTCTGTAGTTACTTTTTAAAAGAGAATAGACTGGACATCAAGCTAAATTATATTAGGAAATGAACGAATAAAGTAAAAAGTTAATATTTATAGTAAGATTTTATATGTATCAGTATGTTTGGGTTTGGGGCAGTAACAAGAAGAGAAAATAAAAAGAAAATTTGCTTCAACTCTGCTTAGAAGGTTTTTATTTTTCTTCTTTATGGTTAATAATTGACTATTCTAGCGAAAAAAGTAAGCATAGTGGTTTAGAACTTGAAATCCTGAGACAAGAAGAATCAAATTCCAAATCGAGTGATTTGGACAAGTTCTTTAACCATGTGAAGCCTCAGATCCCTCATCTACTATAATGATAATACCTACCCTGAATTCAAAGGGTTGTTGGTAGGTTTATATGTGCTATATGTACTTGCCTTCTAAGAACACAAAGTGTTACATAAGTGACAACTACTGTTTCTAGTGAATTATTACTTCCCATGTTAAGTTTTATCCTTTGCTGACTGCATCTTAGGGTATAAGTATGATGGAAGACGGAGAGAGAATTGAAAATCAAGTAACAAAATAATTATTACTTCCCATCCCCTCCCCACTGACCTACTCAAGTACTGGCTTAGAAGAAATGTTAACATTAAGTCCATTATTAATGTGGTTCATGGCCTTTATGGAAGTTGTTATTAGGCTATAAAACTAAAAGATCCTCAGTGGGTCCCTAGCTAAGGGGTGTGCCTTTGAACTCACCTGAACCACTGGACTTTGAATCTCCCATCTTTGTCCTGACTAAAAATCCTTGCAAGTATGACATCGTTATATTTCTTACATATTTCTCTGAGACATCCTTCCCAAAGTGCTGCCATATTTAGTGGTCTATTTACAAGCTTAAGGAATTATGATGTTTCGTAAAACACAATGTCTCCATAAATATGTAATAGAGGGAGAAACAATTGTGCATACCTGAAAGGAAATTCAGATAACACTAGCCCTACCTTGCTTTTTCTGGATAATTGCTTTACATAAATGATGTTTCCCTAAAAAACTTCATTGATTAGCATGTACTATTCCTTATCTGAAATATAGTATTTTTATTTTATATTATCATATTGTAGTAGTTGTCCTCATAAATATTTTTCAAATTTAAGATGATTTGGGTGGTTGGTACAAAAATTTCTCGGTCATATAAAAAATGTGCACAGAAATGAGTACATGACCAGTTAAAATAAACACCTCAGTTAAAATATTTGTTTAGCAGTCATATAATGACCCTGAGTGATGATTTGCTTTGCCTTAAATAATATATGCTTCACTGATTCATATGAAAGAGTGACTCATTTAACTAGTGAGCAAACCTAGCCAGTTACCTCTGCTCCATATCGTAATGTGGCCTTGTTTCTCTGTTCTGGCATCAAGTATGGCAGAAACTATCACGAACTGATAAAAATAAGTTGTTGTTGTGGTGGTTTTTTTTTTTTAAGCTAATTGATTGCCCAAGCCAGGTTTTAGTGCTATGATAGAAGTACAGAGAAAGCAAACTTGGAGGGGGGCGAAGGAGGGGGTTGCTTGTTTTTTTAAGGAAATGAACACTCAACTCATAAACTAATCAAAGATTAGAATCCTGAACCCCATGGCAACTCTCCAAGTTGTTACGTTCAAAATACATATACAAAAAGAAAGATTGAGTCAGGAATCTGCTTTAATGGGTACAAATGCCTTATCAAATAAGGAATAACAATTTAGGCAAGGAGCAACTTCAGTTGATTGTGGCTTGAGTATATAGCACAGCATGACGGGTTCTATATGGATATGTGAGTCAGAAAAAAAGCCAAGCACCTGTAAATTGAAGCAATAAGAGAAGAAGTCAATGGTCTACAGAATTAGTCTTTACCACAAGTTGGTTGATAAATTTTGAGGAGTTCATTTATTTGTTTTTTCATAAATGTGAAGTTAATAGAAGTAGCACCAGCTCACCACTTTGCTGCAGAGGGATTTTCTTGAGAACTGAAAAGTCATAGAAAAGAAAGATTAGAGAAAGGAAAATGTCTTGAAAGCAGATAAAACTGACCTATAATGCAAGAAAACGCCTTCAAGGGGATTCATATCCAAGAATGAGAAGTAGGGGTGAGAAAACAGCCGTGGGCAGACCGATGTGGATTTGATGGCAACCCAGCTAGCTTTAAGATTAAGTTATATTTATTCTACCATAAAATCTCCAGGACATCAAGGTACAAGGAAGCGTTGTGTTGTGCAATATATATTCAATCAAATAAAAATCTAGGAGCAGAGAAAGACCAGCTGCACTGTTTCTAATAATGTTGGTGCTCTAGTGGTATTCATAAATTTGCAATGTTTCACAGTCTCAGCCAATAGCCTTTGCAAATGTAAAGGGTCTACTATATTTACCTTTTAATATATTTGTCATATAGTAAAAAAAATCTAGGGTTTCTTTCAGATGGTACATAGCTTACATTTAATTGATTTCATTCTTGAGCTATAATATACTTAGGTAAGGCTATTTGTTACTCCCATTTGAACAGGATATATTAAGCATAGTTCTCTGAAGTAGGTACTCATTAACTTTAGGTTGAATTGAAATCTCATTTATAAATGTACAATGCCCCCAGATTCTATGATCTAAGTCAGTGGCAACGGATAAACATCTTCAGGAACATGTTTTAAAAGTTACCTAATCTTTATTTCCTAAGAGGTGCACAGAGTTATTTAAGGTGGCCACACTTTCTCCCTGATCTCTACCCAAATTATTGTTAATTATTAGAACCTAAGGGCATAAGACAGAGAGTCCGATGTCAGGTTGAAATGAAGTCTTAGGATATGAGATCTATGGATTTAATTGTGTAATGAACATTTACTCAAAGTGTGTTGCTAGTGTTTTATATTAATAAAAAAGAATCATATGGAGTGGGATATATATCTTGAGAAACCCAATTAAATGTATTTCATACATATTTTCAAAAAGTTGCAACTGCTTAGAGTTTTTTAGTTAACAATAATCTGATTTATTTCATTGCCTCAGTGTGATTTTCCATAAAGTGTCTATGTAGTAGTAAATACATTGACTTAATTTTTTAAGTTCTTATTTATTTATTTTTGAGAGAGAGAGACAGAAAGAGAGAGAGAGAGCATGCATAAGTTGGGGAGGGGGTGGCAAAGAGAGAGAGGGAGACATAGAACCTGAAGCAGGCTCCAGGCTCTGAGCTGTCAGTGCAGAGCCTGATGTGGGGCTCAAACCCACAAACCGTGAGATCATGACCTGAGACAAAGTCAGACGCTTCATCAAATGAGCCGCCCAGGCGCCCCTACATCGACTTAACTTTTAAAAAAAATTCTTCCCCAAATGGCATAAGTGACCTAGCAATAAATACATTTTTGATGGAAAGTTTGTTTCCATGGTGACATGTTAAGATGTCATTCTTTGTGATGATGTAGAATACACAAGAGAATAATTGAAAGCTACTGGAACAATTGTAAATGAATAGGGGATCATTGAAACATGGTAAGGATAGATAAAATGACTTATATTGTCAAAAGTTAATCTCTGGAAGAATGACTTCTTTGACATGTTCCCAATAGCTCTATTACTTGATGAGATATTGCTTCAGAAACTTAATGGGTATTACATTAGTTGTACTACCTTAGCAATTATCACTGAATTTTATTTCTGTTGCTTTTTTTGTCTATAGTTTTGTCTGTTGGGATAGATAGTGAGAAGGGCTTCTCACAGATTTGTTTTGCGCATGAGTCTAAAATCATTAGAAAATTACTGATTTCACCTAACGACTAAATAGGATATTCAAAGTATACTTCATCTTCCAAAAATAATTATGGAAAATCAAATGACTGTTTTAGTGTATGTATGAATGTGCTTCGACAGCTTTTAAAATACTGCTTCTTTATATTCTATGCTTTTAGGAATAATGTTTCCCTTTTCAGTATTGCAAAATGACATCTTTTAGGTTAATCCTCATCTTTCAGTCTATGACTAGGATGGGAGCTCCATGAGCAGAGACTTTAAATACTACAACTCCAGGGCCTAAAACAGTGCCTCAAACATAGAAGGTATTCAGTCAAATCCTAGTTGCTTCAGGGCTACATGATCGTGTAGGACAGCCTTGAATATGCTAGTTCCTCGTCAACTGCAAGACCCTTTATAAATGCCTATGAAAACTGTGGAATCGACTTTGCACATGCTTTTAACGTAGTGTCAGGAGGTTATACTCTAGCTTCTACTTTCATCATTCTTTGGAAATAGCTCTTACCATTGATAGCTTTGGTCTTCATTCTAATCAAACTCATTCTCCCCACTGATAGTCTATATCATCCCCTCCATCTTAAGACTCTCCCCACCATTTTGCTTTTTAATTCTCTCTGGTCCTCCTGCTTTTGCAGATTCTTGGCCGACTCCCTCTCCTGGTGGGGCTAATTTCTAGGTATTTATTCTTTTCTTTATTCTCCCCTATTATTATAAGCTTTATCTAAAGAATTTTATTAAGTCTTATATTTTCAAGTGTCGTCTCTCTGTACCTGATTCTTCACTCAATACTTCAGGTCATTTTCTCTGTCTTAAATTACAAACTGATACTTTATGCTGATTTTCTGCATTCAGCTCAAAGTTTAAGTTCAAAATAAACTCATTCTCTTCCTCTATAAACATGTTCTCACTCTTTATTTTTTATTTTAGTTGTTTGATAGATGAGTTGAGTGTTGAGTGAAAACTTTTTTGGTGTCTTGGGATGGATGACAGAAAGGGGATGCATCTGATGTCCATCGTGGTATCAAGGAAAAAAATCCTTTGTAGGGTAAAAAGTTAAATTTTTCTTCCATTTTTAAAACTGAAAATGTTGGATTATTCCATACGCTAATATTGGGATATCTGGGTTAAGTGGTAGAGTGACTCACAGGATCTCACTTCCAAAGACAAACATAGTGAAAGGAAGTCAGTGTAATAGCAAGTAATCTATTAGCAGCAAACAACAGAAATGGCACATGTGAGCAACATATATTTAAAAAGTGGCACCTCAGTATAAAAGAGGAGGAATACGTCATTCCAGACAAACCAGGTTTTGTCAGAGTAGCCCCTAAATTAAAAAAAAAATGCTCATCATTCACTCCTATAGTGTGTTGCAAATTAGCTGATTCCCCAGGGCAGCTCTTCTCTACAGGTTGGGTTAGCATTCCAAACTGCTTCAATCCTGTAAATCTATATATCAACATGTGTTCTCTCAATTGTTGCAGCAAGGGAGGCACAGGATAATTAACAACTAGCAATTAAGCACTTCCATCCAGAAGTGGCACACATTATTTATGCTAATATTTTATCAGTCAAATTAAGGCATTTGGCTCTAACTACAAAGAAATGAGAAATACAATCTATCAGAAGTAGAGAAGAATTGGATACAGTAAACAGTAGTAATATGTGCCACAATAACTTTCCAAGGAAGAAAGTACAATTCTACTTCTGCTTCTCCAAAAGCATTCAGGAAAGGGAAGGAAGCATTTAGAGGGAAGAAAGGAGAGGGGAAAATGCAGAGCTCAGCAAATGCTCAAAAACATTCCCACAATATTAGTTCTGGAATGCATGTCTCACCTTCTACCATGCTGAGGTAATAAATGAGGAAAAATAATAAGATCTTACCCTGTATTTTCCCCAGCTAAAAGACAGATGAGGAAATGAAAAATAATCCTTATCCAGACTATCAGAGAGACAAATAAGAAAATAAATATTATAAAAACTGTTAAAGAGGGTGGCCTAGAGAGAAAAAGCAGAGAGGGCACCATAAATGACATAGTACCCATACAGCAGGAAGTTCCCTTGTCAAAATCTGTAAGATTTGCCAACCATTTCCACCCTTTATCTGGAAGAGGAGTGATAGAGTGTTCTGGGCAGAAACTGGAATTACTGGATGGGGAAAAATGGCCTGTAAGAATTTGTTCCAGTAAAATATCAAGTAGCAATAATGTCAGTTATGGCACATGGAACTGGACTCAAGGGGGGCTGGAAGAGAGCCATGTTGGCTATTTTTTACCACTACCTCTTCCCAAACCCTCCAGATCTGATTGTCATTAGAAGGCAATAGATACACCCAGAATTAGAACAATTTTATGGCAATACATTTTGTAACTTACACCAAGGGGGAAAATTCCTTGAAAAACACCAATTAACCCAAAGACAAAGAAGAAATTAGCCCCATACCTTTTGAAGAAACTGAATGCACTATATATATTTTTGAATCTTACAAAGAAAATTCTAAAATTAGCTGATGTCAACAGTGAATTCTATCAGGTATTTAAGGAAGAAACAATACCACTCCTACAGAAATTTGTTTCAGGAAACAGAAGTGAAGAAAATGCTTTTCTTCAAAAACAAGTGTTTTATGAGGCCAGCATAATATAAAAACTTGATGAAGGCATTGCAAAAAAAATGAACTTATAGGTCAATCTCCCTCATAAACATAGATCCAAAAAGTACTTTAAAAAATATTAGAAAATTAAATCCAGCAATATACAAAAAGGTTGATAGAGCATGATTGAGTAGGGTTTATCCTATAAATGTCAGGTTGATTTGACACATGAAAATCATATTAAGGGAATTAAGGAGAAAAGCACTATGATCATGTCAATAGAAAGAGAAGAGCAGTTGACAAAATTCAACACCTGTTCATTAAAAACAAACAAAACTGGGGCATCTGGGTGGCTCCGTTGGTTGAGCCCCTGACTTTGGCTCAGGTAATGATCTCATGGTCCATGAGTTTGATCCCCCTGCATGGGGCTCTGTGCTGACAGCTCAGAGCCAGGAGCCTGCTTCAGATTCTGTGTCTCCTTCTCTTTCTGCCCCTCCCCAGCTCATACTCTCTCTCTCTCTCTCTCTCAAACATAAATACCAAAAAAATAAAATAAAAATAAATAAATAAAACAAAACTAAGTAATAACTAGGAATAAAAAAGAATGTTCTTTTTAAAAAAAATGTTTATTTGTTTTTTAGAGAGAACAAGAGAGGTAGGGGCAGGTGGGGGTGGAGGGTGGAGGACAGAGAATCCCAAGCAGGCTCCACACTGCCAGTGCAGAGCCTAATGCTCTGAACCGTGAGATCATCACCTGAGCCTAAAGCTAGAGCTGGATGCTTAACTGACTGAGCCACCCAAGTGCCCCTAAAAAAAGAATTTTCTGGGGCACCTGGCTGGCTCAGTTGGTAAAATATCTACTCTTGATCTCTGGGTTGTAAGCTCAAGCTCCACATTGAATGTAGAGATTACTTAAAAATAAAATCTTAAAAAAAAAAAGAATTTCCTCAACCTCATAAAGGTTACCTTCAAGGAAATCTATATTCTAGCATCACACTTAATGGTGAAATATTTTATACTTCCTCCTAAAATTTGAAATAAGTCAAGAATAGGAAAGAAATGAGTAGAACTCCTTCTGTTTTAAAAAGAGTGGTATTGTTTAAGTAGAAAATCAATTGTATTTCTATAAGCCAGCAGCAAACAATTGGAATAAGAAATAAAAATCCATTTGTAATAATATCAAAAATACAAAATAGAAAAACTTTTAAAAGATACTCAAGACCTTCTACACTAAAAACTATAAAATATTATTGATGAAATTTAAAGGCAATTCAAATAAATGGAGATGTTTACCATGTTTCTGGATTGGCAGATCAATATTATTCAGATGTAGATAATTAAATAGCTACCAATGTTAATTTCCTGGTTTTGATTATTGTACTATGGTGATAGAAGATGTTACCACTGGGAGAAACTGGGTTGAAAGATGTATGAGATCTCTCCCATATTTCTGTGAACTGCCTGTAATGCTAAAAGCATTTAAAAGTAAAAAAAAAAAAAAAACAATTAAATGTTTATTATCTCAAAGTTGATCTATAGATTCAACATTTTCTAATTATAATCCCAGTAGAAATATTTGTAGTAATTAACGAGCTGATTTTAAAATTTACATGAATCACAAAGGGCATATAATGTCCAAGTAATCCTGAAAAAAGGAACAGAGTTGATAATTTATACCATTTGATCTCAAACCTTGCTGCAAAACTACAGTAATCAATACAGAGTGGCAGTGCCATAAGGATAGACAAATAGATGAATGGAGAAGAGCGAGCCAAGAAATAACTCCACATTGCTACAGTTATTTGTTTTTTGATAAAGGCAACAAACCATTTCAAAAGAGAATAACATATTTTTAGGAAAGAGTGCTGAAATAACTGGTTACTGACACAGAAAAAAACAACCGCAAACCCCTACCTTATATCATACACAAAAATAAATTTGAGATGGACAAAGATTGAAACGTAAAAGCTAAAACCATAAAGCTTTTCAATGAAAATGTAAGAAGAGAGCTTCATGACTTGGAGGTAGAACAATATTTCCTAGATAGCAAAAAGCAATAACCATAGAAAGAAATAATTTCTAATTCAGACTTCATCAAACTTAAAAAACCTTCTCATTATATGAAATAACCAATGCACAGACTGTAAGGAAAAATTCACAAAATATGTATCTGACAAAAAATACTATCTAGGAAATAGAACTTCTACAAAACAAGGGACAACCCAAGGATAAATGGGCAAAACATTTGAACATTTGAACAGTTATACAAATTAGCCAATCAACACTTGAAAACATGCTGTACTTTATTTGTTACCAAGGAGTTTCTAAACTACAATAAAATACCAATCAATACACACACCCAGTGATGGCTACAAAACTGAAAAGGGTGAAAACTCCAAATATAGTAAGGATGTAGAGAAATTAAAACTCATATATTACAGGTAACAATGCCAACAACCATTCTGGAGAAAAAAATCAGGCAGTTTCTTATTAAAATTAAACCTACCGATACCTGATACCGATACTGATAACTCCCAGGCACTTACCCTAGGGAAATGAAAACATTAACAAAAAACTTGTATAAGAATATTTAGGGGCACGTGGGTGGCGGTGGCTCAGTCAGTTAAGCGGCCAGCTTTGGCTCAGGTCGTGATCTCGTGATTCTTGGGTTCCAGCCCCACATCGGACTCTGTGCAGACAGCTCAGAGCCTGGAGCCTGCTTTGGATTCTGTGTCTCCCTCCCTCTCTGCCCCTCCCTTGCTTGTGCTCATGCTCTCTCCCTCAAAAATAAATAAATATTTTTTAAAAATTAAAAAAGGAAAAAGAGTATTTTTAGCAGCTTTATTTGTAATTGGCAAAATTGGAGAGCACCCAGGTAACCACCAATAGGAGAATGAGTAAACTATAACTATAACCACCAATAGGAGAATGTGGTATATTCATACAATGGAATATTACTCAGCAGAAAAAAAAAGCAAAGCAGTGCCATATACAAAACATGGATAAATCTCAAAAATATTATGCTGAGTTAAGGAAAACAGACATAAATGAACATATGTCATATAAGTCCAACTATATGAAATTCTAGAACTGAAAAAGCTACTCTATGGAGGGAAAATTCAAACAGTGGTTCTCACTGGGAGTTTAACAACAGAAATTGGGAGAGACATGAGGGACCTTTCTAGGGAAATGGCAATATTATACCTTTGTTTGTTTGTTTGTTTGTTAGTAATGTCTACACCCAACATGGGGCTTGAACTCAATGCCAAGATCAAGACTCATATGCTCTTCTGACTAAGACAGGCATACCCAATATTATGTTTTGATAGTGGTTTAGGTTATACAGATGTATCATCCATTTACCAAAGTTTATAGTATATTTACATAAGATTTATGTATTTTACTGTATCTAAATTTTATATCATGAGAAAAACTGTAAATAATTAGTAAACCCCAGTTAATGATATGTACAGTGAAATATTTAGGAAAGACTAATCTGAGGTCTGTAATTTAACTGATATGCATAATTTGAAATAAGATAGGTTACCAAATGGGTAATGAATAGAGAGATGAGTATGTGATAAAGCAAATATAATAATCTGTCATTAATTGCATCTAGGAGATGAATATATGGGTGTTTACTGTAAAGTTCTTTTCAATACTGCTGCATGTTTAAAATTATCCTTTAAAAATTTGTGAACTTAGGAGCATCTGGGTGGTTCAGTTGGTTGAGCATCTGACTCTTGATTTTGGCTCAGGTCATGATCTCAAGGCTGTAAGATTGAGCCCTGGGTCAGGCTCCACACTGAGCATGGAGCCTGCTTAGGATTCTCTCTCTCCCTCTCTCTCTCTCTTCTTATGTCCCTCTCCTGCTTGTGAGCATGTCCAAGCATGCTCTCTCTCTCTTAAAAAAAAAAAAATTGAAAAGAATTAACTGTCTATATTTGGCCAGTTTCAGTAACCAGTAACTCAAAATTATACTCTAATATTGCAAATCAGTGTACTTTATAAAAACACTGACCAAGAGGGAGCACATGAAGCAAGACTGGGACGCTACTGAAAGATCCCATCAATGAACACCAAGGATCATGTAGATATAGAATACCAAGATACAGTTCAAAGTGAGGTGCTGGCAAATGCCTCTCCCTTCTCCCTCTTCCTGCTCTTCCTTCACTTTCTATTTACACTGGCAAGTAGACTCCCTGTTCAGGCCAAAAGACAAATCAGGATGAGAATGCTAATTTATTTGCTAGGACAACAGTATTTGGGGGAAAAATGGATCCTGATGCCAGCAACTTTTGTCGGCATGTGTGATCGTTAAAAATACCACGTTAAAAAAGTAGGTTATGATGGTTCCCCAGAGTTAAATGATCCAGAGTGATAGGGAAAGGAAAACTCTTTGACAGCCAGTTTACCCCTCCCTCCTGACATTTACTCACTGTCTACCCTACTAACAAAACCTACTTTCCTAATTAAGCTAAAAATTTATTCCTAGGATTTTGTAAATTACTGTTGATAGTTTTAATGTATCTACCTTGCCTCAAGTATTTAACACAATTCAAAGGCTGTAGGTACAAAAAAAAAAAAAAAAACACTTAGGTCTGAGTAGACAAGGTTTTTGTCTCTTTGTGGTTTTACAATTAAATTATATATATCTGGTGAACTACTCTGTGGATCAGGCTAGGGTTCAGAGAGATGTGAGGAAATTTCAAATTTGCCTTTGTTGCCCATATTCCAAATTAAAATATATATATATATATATATATATATATATATATATATATATATATATGGCAAGATTTCCCCATGATTGATTGAGCAATAAACACAGGAGAGATCGTAATGGAAGCTCATAAAAAGTTGCCCTGGGAAAGAAGAGAACCAAGTTCTAGAACCAACCAGCCATTGATCTTCAGCAAATCACTGAATTCCTTGTTTCTGAGACCTTGAACACTTTCGGCACACATGGAATCCAGGGCTTATGCCCGGGAGGGTGGGAGCCAAAGGTGAGAGTTTATTGTAGAGAAGATGCTCCTGATAGAAACTTGAATCATTGCATGGAAGAAGTAAATAACTAAACCAATGGTCTCTTTAGAATAATACAATATAATGCTATGAAGTACTATGATATATTAACAATATGACCAATCAAGCAATGAAACAAATAGGAGCTGTATGAAAGCAAACATGAGGACATTTTTTTCACTGCCCAAATTACGACCCCCCCCAAAAAAAAAAATAAAGTGGATCTGTTTAATCCACTGGATACTAGACACCTAACTTAATAACTTACTGTTGCACACTCAGGCTTGATTTTTAGCTTAGAGACCCTCTTAACCTCTTACTTTAAAAAACCCACCTCAAATTCATCTGAACCGCATAAACATTTTAGTCAGAATCACTGCCTTACCCCTTGGGGACAGATTTGATAAGTGTTCCACAAAGGCAACCATCTCAAGTCCAAGTCTGTAAAGAGTGATCATTTATTTGAGTCATGTCTGCTGGAATTTGTGATTCAGCTATGGTTAAGGGAAGCTGAGTGGTCAACCAATGTGCTTACCCTCATTAAGTCTTTGAACCAGCATCTTGATTTATTGTATAAATTTACTTGAGAAGTTAGACAAATCATAAATAACTTGAATGCTTTCATTTAAAATACTTAGCAACCTAATTCAGCAATAATTTATGATACATTTTTAACTAACCATAACATAAACATGAAGGAAAGTAATTCTCTCATACCTTTGGCTTGTTAGAAAGTCATTCTATTTTCTACCCTGTCCCAAACTTGCTGTATTCGATTGATTTATGGAAACTAATCTTTAGGGTGAAAAAAAAAAGAGAAACGTAACACCAGAGGAGGATATACTAGTGGGATTATGGAACTTCCTTTTGCTTCAAAAAAGAATTCTTGCTGAAGCCTGGTCTAATGTGATGATTAATTTTACAGAGCTGTCCCTGACCGATGTCACTATAGCAATGAAAATAAACTATGAGACTAGGATGCAGCCAGAGGGGAAAAGTTCATTAAGAAATAAAAGTAGGGACAAAATTGCTCATTAAAGTGGCTAACCAGGGTTGTTTTATGAGACGATGGGTTAAAAAAAATAATAGAGGGTTGCAATGTATTTTAAAGAAATGAATTCAAATGTGACTCATAAATTCCGGTTTCAATAAAATTCTCTGGAACATAACAGTTTAGCTCCATGGAAAAAAAGGATAGTTAGTGGACCCTATTATAATATTTGAAGTATTCTAACATGAAACCTGACTTGCCCACAACTGCAAGAAATATACCATTAATTTCAGAATTGTCAGAGAGAAAGAAAAGAAATAGAAAGAAAGAAAGAAAGAAAGAAAGAAAGAAAGAAAGAAAGAAAGAAAGAAAAGGAAGGAAGGAAGGAAGGAAGGAAGGAAGGAAGGAAGGAAGGAAGGAAGGAAGGGAGGAAGGAAAAGAAAAAGAGAAGAGAAAGAGACAAGGAGCATAATCATTTTCTTAGCCTTGGGTCTGGTCCAAGGAGAAGAAATTCCCACTCAAAATGCTTCCATCTAAATCTGAATGCAAAGAATTTTTTTTAATTGGAAATCATTTTTAGCAGCTTCTAGCACTTCAATGAACTTTGAAGGAGCTGCTTTAAGAACTATTTGGTCCATTAGAAATTAGTCAACATACGAAAGTTGGATGTTTTTCTTAGCTACAGAGACAAAGTAATTCTAAAGTTTATCTTTAAAAATAGTGCCACATCTTCCTATGGTTTTCCCTCATGCAAAGTTACATATGTAGGTAGATAGATTGATATAGATATCCTAGACATGGAAGGCTAACTAGATACAAAAGCATGTACGATACGTTTGACACTGTTTTTCAATACTTCCATTATTTTTTCTTAGAGAAAACTGTTTAGCACATTTAAATCTGGGAGTTAAAGCTCTGTATCTCGTAGTATCTTTAACAAGAGCAATAATACATCTAAGTACAGCATCTTTCTTCAAAAATGCAATTTGATATTCGGAGGAGTTTTATGTAGAGAAGCCAGGAGTCTAAGAAATCAGGTATGTACAATAATGGTCCAGATTAGCCAGTCTAGCCCATTTGGAAATAAACTGGTTATTCACACACACAAGTATTGCTGTTTTCCCATCTTGAGCTCAGCATTGTGCTAGGTGATAGGAAAGCTTCTGTCCCAGAGGAGGGAAAAAACTTGCCATTAAAGAATTGGCAAATATAAAAAGAAAGAACTGGCACGTAAAGCAATAAAGTTTTACTTTTGCAACAGAGACACTGAGTTTGAAAAGAAATTTCAGTGCTCCTTAACACATTTGGGGAAATTTCATGGATAAAGTAAAACTGAAACGGGACTTTTATTGTTACCTGGGCTACAGTAGGGAAGAGAACTATTCAGAAAGCTTCTGGTTTGAGGCCAGTTCTGGTCTATAGCAAGAGTTATGTTTGTTGAACAAATGTTCAATGGTAGTGAGCAACCCGGACAAGGACAAAAGCAGATTAGAGAGAACAGTCTAAGTAAAGTGAGTTCAATATATGCAATTAACGGGATAAAAGTTAAGCAGCTAATGACAAATTCACAGTAGCAGCCATATATTAAATATTTATTATATGCGAGAGTAGTATATTACAAATATCACAAGCACTGTATCATTTACTTTTTTAAAAAAACTCTATGAAGTGGATATTACGACCCATTTTGGAGATGAGAATGTACAAGCTTAAAAAGACTAAGCAACCTTCCCAAGAACACAACTTCAAAGTGACTGAGCCACAGTTTAAGAGCAGGATGACCTCGGTCCTCTAGTAACAGCAGGGCTCTAATATGGAAGAGAAGATAAAAGTCAGGATAGAAGAGAGACTGCCAGAAGAAATACTAAAACTGTTCTGGGGCAAAAGAAAGGAGTTCAACATGATTTGTTTTTTTGAGAAGATCTGGGGAGAGGGAGTTAAGGACCAGGTCTAATCCCATTAGTAATACAGCTGAGCCTAGGAAAAATTTTATTTGTCAATCAGTCCATTTTATCTCACTGACTTCTCCTTCTGAGCGATTTCCTTTGTTTATGGTAAGTTTTATTGTTTTCTTTGAGTTATCTTGCAAATTAATTATACTTATTTTTTCTCAGTGGAGCAGCATGGTGAAAATGACACTGGATTTCAATCAGAAACCCTGGTTGGAAGCTTTGTTGGTCACTGGTTGCTTGTCTGGGTTTATCTTGGGCACGACTCCCTTCCTAAGTCTCCTTCCAGCTCACTACATTATTATTACATTCCATGCCAACCACAGTTGCCTAATATTAACTGATTGTGCCACTTTTGAATCACTGCCTGGGAAACAGGACCTACTGATTTTATTTCTTTTATTACCCGTGACCCCACAGAAAGGCAGATTGGCTAGGAAAAATAAATAAATAATGTGGGCTAGTAAATGCTTTTGGTGCTCATTTGCCCTCACTTTTTTTGCTCACCCCTCTTTATCCTCACAGTCTCAGTCCCAATTCCCATCTATTTTGGTTTCAGCTGATTATATTGTTCTTTTATTTAATTTTTCCCTTGCATTTTCCATTCACTGAGAATAGGATCCCACATTAAATGAGGCTCCAGGCTCACTTAAGGATGCATTTTGCAAACTAAATAAAGTAAAATCATCAGTAAATTCCAAATGCTTTATTATGCCCCTCTACATACGTACAAATTCCAGTAAGGCTTCAGTTATGAAAACAATTCTAACACAAGCATTCCAGATGCAATTAATAATTTTTTTATAACCATGCCATTTATTTTAAGTGTATTAGAAGGCTCTAATATATTCAACTTTGGGGAAAAAATATTTAGAGAGAACTTGGGCAGATGGAAGCCAAACCAGAACTTGTTATAAATTGCTCAGCATATAATAAAATGTTGAAATAAGGATAAACCAGGATCTACCAGAGAAAATAAAGGACAATAGCAAGATAAATGGTTTTGTGACTTTCAAGTCACCTGATCCGATGTTCCATCATCAAAAAGTATGCTATAGGAAAGACATTTCAACACTCATACTGTCAAATATTTTTATTTTGGATGAAAATTCAGGCTAAGCAACATTAACTAGCTGGTTAACAGGAGAACAGAGACTGTAACTCAGACTTTGAGATTTTTGTGCATGGTCATTTCTAACATTTCACAGATTTGCCTTTTCAATTCAAGAATGAGATAGTCCAGTCAATGTTTCTCGCTCTTTTTCTTGACTGTGTTAATATTGGACTTCTATTTGCCCTTGTTGCCTTCTAGGTTTTTTAAACTAATATTAGTTCTTAATTAAAGTACTACCTGTATTTTTGACACACAGAAAAAAGCTGAGAGAGCTGAGTAGGACAGTGTTTTTAAAAGTCAGGGAAGGGTCCACTGTAAATATCTACTTTGGAGCAGCTTCCCTGGCATTCTCAGAAAGAGGTTCCTTGTCCTGACATAGTCAGGACAGCCAGAACATGAGGGACTAGAACACTCAGCATTTGCTACTCCTTGCTAAGGAGATTGCTTCTAGACTACCATCTACCGAGATATAATTCTTTCTCTAGACTGCCAGGATCTTCTTTGGGCCAAGGGAGTATTTCTGGATTCTCACAGGAATATATAACGTGCATATTTGTATGTATGTATATGCATATACCTTTCTGTATATATGTGTATCTGTGTGAAATAAATTTTTTAAGGACTGGATAATTTTTTCTTCCCTATATTCTTTCTCATGCCTCAAAGTATGAAAATAAAAACAGACCTAAAAAAAGATTTTAACTCTTACAAGAAAAGAAGCAATTTAACCAGACACATTCTAGATTTCACCAAAGCAGTGTTCACTATGTATTATTAGATTTCAAGATTATTATATCCATTTATATATAAACCACTCCCCCCCAAATCTCACTCTCAAATACACACACACACACACACACACACACACACACACGTCTAGTTCATTCCTTAAAAGCTTAATTCTACTTCCACCTGTTTATAGTGGACAAAGAACCAATGTCTTATAATATTCAGCTCTGGTACCTTGGTGCCTCAAATTTCTACCATAACTGTTTTGAGTGTTTTTTTAAGAACAGAGGGAATGGGATAAAAGTTTTAAAATGTATTATCCATTCATTTTACAGACAGCAGGGCCTAGAAGAGCAGGACACAGGATAGGAAAGTTATAATAAGTCTCAGATGGAGAACTGGTAGAAAGGGCAGAGTCAACTGAGAACCTACGTTGTAAGTTAGCACAATGCTGGTTGGGGATGAATCTGGAGGAAGGAGAGATTTCTAAAAGTGGGAAAGTGGCAGAATTTGTCCAATCAGATTCATTCACTATATAATTTTTTCTCAAGAAGGTGGCAGATGTACGTCCAATCAAAACTCATTCATTTCACCATCTTTCATGATTTGGACTTAAATATCATTTCTAAAAGATGCTTCCTTAATAGGTTTAGGGGATGGGTTAAGTGACTCACTGTATAAAATTTACACTAACAACAGCATTCAGAAACATGAATCTAGATACTTAATAGCACTAACTTTGTCAAGTTAAACAAAGTTAGAGAAGATTTAAGCCATCTACACTGAATCTGAAGACCTTTGTATTGCTACTCCAGCTTTCTTTTGACATCTATTTGCATGATAAATGTTTCTCTTCCCCCTCACTTTCAATCCGCAGGGGTCTCTAGATCTAAAATGAATCTGTTGTAGGCGGCATAGAGACGGGTCTCATTTTTTTATCCATTCCATCACTGTATGTCTTTTGATTGGAGCATTTAGTCCCTTTACTTTCACACTAATTATTGATAGATATGTATTTGCTGCCATTTTATCACTTGTTTTGTCATCATTTCTGGAGATTTTCACTGATCCTTTCTTTTCTTTGTCACTTTTGGTCTCTCCTTTGTTCTCAGAGAGTCCTCTTTAATATTTCTTGTAGGACTGGTTTAGTGGTCACCAACTCCTTTAGTTTAATTTTCCCTTGGAAAAGGTCTAAAGCTTCAAGTTATATATAAAGCTGTAGTGATCAAAACAGTATGATACTGGCACAAAAAACAGACACATAGATCAGTGGAACAGAACAGAGTCCCAAAAATGCACCCAAAAATATATGGCCAATTTATTTTTAACAAAGCAGAAAAGAATGTTCAATGCAAAAAAGATGGAATCTTCAACAAATAGTGCTGGGGAAATTGGACAGCAATACACAAAAGAATGAAACTGGACCATTTTCTTACACAAAACACAAAACAAATTCAAAATGGATTAAAGAACTAAATGTGAGACAAGAAACTGTTAAAATCCTAGAGAAGAACATAGGAAGTAACCTCTTTGACCTCAGCTATAGTAACTTCTTTCTAGATATGTCTCCTGAGGCAAGGGAAACAAAAGCAAAATAAACTATTGAGACTTCATCAAAATAAAGTTTCTGCACAATGAAGGAATCAATCAACAAAACTTTGCGAATAACTTATCTGATAAAGGGAGAGTATTCAAAATATATAAAGAACTTATAAAATTCAAGACCAACAAATAATCCAATTACACAATGGGCAGAAGACACACATTGGCATTTTTCCAAAGAAGACATACAGATAGTCAATAGACATATGCAAAGATGCTCAACATTATTCATCATCAGAGAAATACAAATCAAAACGACAATGAGATATCACCTCATACCTGTAAGAATATCTAAAATCAACAACACAAGAAACAACAGGTGTTGGTGAGGATGTGGAGAAAGGGGAACCCTCTTGCACTGTTGGTAGGAATGGAAACTGGTGAAGCCACTGTGCAAAACAGTATGGGGGTGCCTCAGAAAGTTGAAAATAGAAGCACCCTATGATCCAGCAATTGAACTACTAGGTATTTACCTAAAAAATATAAAAACACTAATTCAAAGGGATACATGCATCCTGATGTTTATAGCAGACTATCTAAAAGAGTGAAATTATGAAAACAGCCCAAGTGTTCATCAACTGATGAATGGATAAAGAAGTGGTATACACACACACACACACACACACACACACACACACACACACACTGGAATATTACTCAGCCATAAAAAATAATGAAATCTTATCATTTGCAATGATGTGGATGGGGCTAGAGAGTATTATGCTAAGCAAAATAAGCCAGAGAAAGACAAATACCATATGATTTCATTCATATGCGGAATTTAAGAAACAAAACAGGGCCACCTGGGTGGCTCAGTCAGTTGAGCGTCCAACTGTTGATTTGGGCTCAGGTCATGATCTCACTGTTGTGAGATCAAGCCTTGCATCAGGTGGAGAGCCTGCTTAGGATTCTCTCTCTCCTTCTCCCTCTATCCCTCCCCCTGCCTCTCTCTCAAGAAAAAAAAAAAAAGATGAGCGAAGAGGAAAAAGAGAGAGGCAAACCAAGTAACAGAGTCTTAACTATAGAAAACAAATTGAAGGTTACCAAAGCGGAGGCAGGTGGGGGATGAGTAAAATAGGTGATGGGGATTAAACAGTACCCTTGCTATGATGAACACTAGGTGTTGCATGGAAGTGATGAATCACTGTATTGTACACTTGAAACTATATTACACTGTGTTAACTAACTGGAATTTAAATAAAAATTTTAAAAAATAAAGATCTTTGCAAATTAGTTATGGCTTTCCCCAGGTATGTACTCCACCATGGTGATAAGTATGACAAGCAGCCAAAATGGTTTTTATGAGCTTACCTCAGTAGCAGCTTTAAGAATGACAAGATGATTTCAAAACATATTAAATAATATGCATGTTATATATGCATTTTCTATTTCAGCAAATGTGTAGCTATATTTTATTGTCTTAGTTGAGCTATATTACTATAAATTTAAAATATTCTTGAGGCGCCTGGGTGGCTCAGTCAGTTGAGCGTCTGACTTTGGCTCAGGTCATGATCTTGCAGTCTGTGAGTTCGAGCCCCGCATCAGGCTCTGTGCTGACAGCTCAGAGGCTGGAGCCTGCTTCACAGTCTGTGTCCCTTCTCTCTCTGCCCCTCCCCTGCTCATGCTTTCTCTCTCTCTTTCTCTCTCTCTCTCTCTCTCTCTCTCTCTCTCTCTCACTCTGTCAAAAATAAACATTAAAAAAATTTTTAATTAAAAAAATAAAATAAAATTCTCAAGCATCAACTAGATGTCATTGACCAAATGATGTTAGGTACTAAGTAATATGCCTTCAAATTTATAAATTGCTACATTAATTTCTCTCAGATTTCAAATTACTCTGATCTGTTCTGAGTGATTTGTCAATTCTACTGCATGATAGAGGTCAGAGAATCTTCTATTATGCTATTCATTTAGATGCCACAAAAAAAGTATAATCTTTTAAAAGACCTTTTAAGTCATTTCTGGGAAATCAAATTTAATTCAACTTCATGAGAGCTACCAATGCAAATAATAGGACAATTGAAGAGACAGATAATTTCTACACATAGCTAAATTTCCATATAAAGAAAAACAGGAACAGTGTCAAAGTTAACTTTTCCTCCTAGGGATTAGCAAATTTCTTTTAACATTGACTACAAGCTATATTTCAATTTCAGAAACATTAAGATGTGAAAACTGTACATGTTAGTTTCAGTAAAATATAAAATAGGTAACCTTTTATAGTTAAATTTTTACATAGTTAAATTACTCCTGTGGTTTTGACACTTTTATCATCCTTCAGTCTTGCATGTCCTCAGTCTCAACTGCTCCCAATTGCTCCCACACTCCAATGCACCCAATATATCTTTACAGGTTTGCTCACCTGCCCTTCAGGAGCCCTCCATGTCCAATCACTTTTGTTTTACTACTTTTTTCCCCTTAAAAGTGTTCAGATATTTAAGCTATTCACCATTCATAGCTCTCCATCTTTTAAGCTATTCAATATCCTTTAAATTATTCACAACAGTTTTCTGCCATTTTATTGATAAACTTTTCAAAAGGATATTCCTTACCTCTGCTGCCTCACTATCCATGAGCTAGTCAAACTGCCTTTAGGCTCCATCATGCTAATGAAATCACTCTTGTTTAGGCCTTGTTCAATTCCTAATTGCCAAAACCTAATGATGGCTTCTTCATCCTTATTCTATTATACCTCAAGCATTTGGTCTCTTTGTTCATTATTGATAACCTAATTCCCTTTCCTTCTTGGCTTTCAAGACCATATTCTCCTGGTTTTCCTTTTTCTCTTCTAACACTTTCTTCCCTTAATCTTTTACTTATTTTCCTTCTGCACACCCATCAACCCCCCATAAAAAGTAGCCATTTCTATGTATATTCTTTATCCAAATCTCATACTTGACCACACTAGCCATTCTCATAGCTTCACAATCACCTCAGGTCAATGATTCTCAAATTGTGATGGTCACATCATAGTTCTACATTTCAAGTACTTCTGGGTTTTTTTTCCCTTTGAATGTCATGGTTCCACCTCAAATCGGAAATGTTCAACATCCAAACCCAAACCCCATCACACCTCTCCCCAACTTCACTGTGTTTACGGATTGTTTTGAATACCAGCGCCATTCCCCCAATCATCTAGACATGAAACCTTGAATTCACCATCAATCTTTTTTTTTTCTCTTACATTAAGTCATTGATTGAAGCTTCATGGTTTAAAACTGGACTGTCTCTGTGCTTGCTGTTTTATCATCCTCACTGTTCTCATACTGGTGAAATTATTTCTTGCTCAATTATATAAATAGTCCCTTACAATTGGTTTCTTCTTTGCCCTAATCAACTTCCCAAATATAGCTCCCTGAAGCTGCATGACTCTGATCACACCCCTCTAATTAAAATTTTTATCAAACTCATTAATAACTATCTAATAATTTAGCATTCAGAATATCCTATGAGTGAGCCTAACCCACCTACTTTTCTGAGTTAATCTCACATTAGTGTTTTTCTATTTAAAGCCCAGCCAAAACAGTCTTAAACATCTGGACTTTCAATTCTGCCCACAAGTCCCATGTTCTCCCAGTCTCTACTAACCTTTATTCTCTACTGCTATTATTTTAACTCATTCTCCATTCTTCTTACCCACCCCCTATACTTCTGCCTTACTCATAGCAGAAGACTCTCCTGCTTCATAAAGAAAATGGAGGCATCTAGCAGGAACTCAAATAGTCCCTACTCCCAACATAAATTTATCCTCTTGTTATCTACTTGTTATGTTTCTTTCCTTTTGGCTTGAATAAGAGGAGTAACTTTTTCCTGTCTGGCATCTAACTGTCCATCTTCTTCTGCATCCCATATCTTCCAATTTCTCAACTGCCTTTTCTATTTCCTATCCTATATCTTCAACTTCTGTCTATTCTTCATTTGATCTTCTAATCAAATGCACCTCTTTTCTAAAAAGTGAATTGTCTCCTGCCCTTAAGCTCTTTATGGCAGTTATTTTAGCTTCTCTTTCTTAACCACACTGATTTTCTGGGAAAAGTAGTTTGCATTCATTACCTCTACCTTGTCTTGTATTCACTTTCAACTCATTGCAATATGGTTTCTGCTCCCATTACTACATTAAAATGTCATTGCCATGGTTTTTGACAATCTTGTAGCTGCTAAATCCAATGGGAGATTTCAGTCCTTATTTCAATGGACATTTTTGTGGCATTTGAAACTGTTCTTACTAAAGCTCTCGTTAAAACTTATTAAAACTCTCCCCTTCCTTGTTTTAGGTGACATTGCTCCATTAGGGCTTTTCTCCTACCCCTCAGATCATTTCTACTTAGTCTCCCTTGAATGTTCCAATTTTTCCATCTCTCTTCTGAATGGTTATGTTCTCTGTACTCTTCTCTTCATGCTCTCTCCAGGCGATTTTATCCACTTCCACAGCTTCAATTTCCAATTTTTGGAATGACTCCCAAATTTATACTTAAGCCTATAATTCTGCTTACACACCAGAACTAAAAATCCACCTGCCCCTTGGTAATTATCATTTGGCATCTTCAATTCAATCTCATTAAAAAAAAAAAAACCTAATTTTATTTGTTCATTCCCTTGATCTCTAACCACCACCAAACCAAACATGTCCATCCTCCTTTTTCCCTACCTGGCTGTGGGGCACAACGATCTACAAAGCCATCCAAGCCAGAAGCATTATTCTTCTCATTGTGTTCATTCCATAAATTTAATAACTTGTCAACTCAAACCCCTCTGGATTGCTACTTCAATTTCCTAACTAGTCTTTGCCTCCAGTCTCACACATTTATAATGCAATACACATGATGCTTCCAAAATACAGACCTGGCTATGTTTCTTAAAATTATTACATGAGTCCTCATTGCCGTCAAGATACAACCCAAGATGTTTGACTCCATATCCCATGTTCATGGAAATTCTTAGTGAGGTAACTGAGTACCCAGGATCAGAGACCATAAAACAGAATAAGGAAAATCGTGAGAAGACACGAACACAAGTGTTTTACAAGCTATATCTACCTTCCCTTTGCTTACCCTTCTCTCTCAATTACAGAATTTTTTAAATGTTATTGCAATGATAGTATATAGAGAGTTCAAGTAGGTTTTTAAAAGCATTTTCACACTCACTGCTTAATTTAACCTTTATTACATTCTGGGAAGTATACTTACAAACAGATTTTGTAGATGAGAAAATTGCAGCTATGTGGTTTCAAGTAAACCATCCAGGATCACTAAGCTAGTGAGGGCTAGAAGTGGATCTTGGATCTTGTTTTTGGATTCCATGTTCTTTCTCCTCTTTTCACAAGGCACTTCTTAATCTTCCTCCATGTGTCACAACCAGGGTAAGATATTAGAATCACCTGGGAAGCTTTTAAGAAATAATGATGCTTAAACTCCACCCACCAAAATTCACATTTAATTGGTCTGAGAGAGAATCTGGATCCTGTGTTTTGTAAAAATTTCTCAGGCGATTATAGTGTCCAACCACAGGTTCATCTTTAAATCTATGACTATATATACTCTGGACACAGCATGCAAAGAAACTTGTGAATTAAAAGGTATAAAATGTTTTCATTCCATGGTATATGCCAAATCCAAACCATGTTCATGAGAAACAAGGTTAAAATCAAAATTCAGATGACTGAGCTTTAAAAAACAACAACAACTAAGAAAAATGTTTGTTCACAGTCTGAGGTTTGAAATGTGACCCTAGAAAAATAAACAGCTTTTAAGTTCTGGTAGAAAGAGTTTGTGGGATGCTGTCCGTTCAATTCTCCAGTGAACTAGTCTCACTAACCTTCTAATCTTGGCACTGCCTAAATTGTGTGTTTGTAACAACTTGCATAATCTCCCCTTTTTTGTATCTTTCTTTCTCTGATGTAACTCATCTTAGAGGGTACTGACAGTGCTGAACTAAATGATGAAACAATCTCCTTTCCCTTTCTGCCGGCTGGGAAAGATGCTCTTACACACAGTCATTTTTAAAGTCCACGAACGTCCACGTTTTTAAAAAGAACAAGAGAGGGGAAATTGGTTAATAAAATAGAACTTTAATAAGTTCTGCCCCATTGTACTTGAGAAATACTAGAATAATGACAGTTATGAGCCATACTCTAAAGTGGGGGGGGGGTGGAATTTGCCATGCAAATCAATTAAAGAATTCATCCCCTGCCCCTCCTCACCCTTGAGTATTTTTCCAGAAATATCTGTTGATGTTCTGAATGTCTCTGAGCAAGACAGACCTTTCCATCAATAATACGTGCAGAAATCCTCCAATTTTTGCAAAAGGAAGATCTGCCTCCGAGCTACGGCTGGTCTTGGGACCTGACTGAGATGGTTTATAGTACAGGGCACCAGATGTTTCCAAGCCACAACCAGGAAAGAGAATTCAGCATTGATTTAGAACAGCTCCTTTCAAACTCTGTTGGCCTGGGATGCTAAAACATATATTTTACATACTGACCCAGTAAATGCAGAAATGGGTGTGGGTGTGGGTATATATTTGAAAATAAATTCACAAGGAAAAATTTTGCAATCCATTAGTGACTCACGAAATCAATTTTGAATGTGTCAACCAGCATTCAAAAAAACAGAAAGAAAACATCAGTTTTCATTTTACACATTAAAAGTAAGTAACGGCTTTATGACTTCAGGTACATACACTAATTTCTAAAAGGTGCAACCTCACAAGAGTTTTACTAAAGAAAACTAAATCTAAATGAACCAAATTGATGATCAATGCCCATGAAGAAGATGGAGTAAGGCTTTGCCAACCAGTTAACCTCAGGAAGTTTCAAAAACTTGATCAACAAATGTACAGTGAACACACTATATTCTAGGCATCATGCTAACCAAAAGGAAAGAAGATAGCCCCCTATTCTTGAACAGCTCTAAATACAATCTTCAGATTTCTCCTCTTACTGGTTATGCCAACCTTAGCCTTACCTACACTAAGAACCATACCCAGTGCCACAGTTGAGGGAGAAGAATAAGCACATTTTTGGCGAAGGTAGACATAGCTGGAAAAATACATGTGTTGCTGTCTTATCTCTACTTTTCTTATTCTGTTTTGGGGGTCTCTGGCCCTGTATTCCCAGTACTTTCACTATGAATCTTTATTGTTTGGGGTCCCCAGATCTGGTGACCAAATACTGGCAGTGCTGTTGAGTAGTTACTTCCTCTTCTCCCTCATCAAAATTTACCTGCCCTGTAATACCATTGTTCTTGGTCTCAAAGATGAAATAAAATGCTGATGAAGCATTAATGGTCATAGTATCTGAATATGATATCTTCTCATAGAGCATCATCCTTTTGACAGGAGTGTCCTAAGAGCATGAGCACCGTAAATAATTTAGGCTAACTAAGTTCATCCTTTCAGTCAAAGGAATACTGAAGCGGGCAAGAAAAGTACCACCCCTACCCTTAATGGAACTTTGAGTCTGGCAGTAAAGACACACATTAAACAGCAAGTACAATGTAAGAATAGCATTAAAAAGGGTAAATAAGGGAGATACAGGAATTTATAACAAGATCATTTAAACACATCTAGTGAGTCAGGCAAGTCTTCTGAGACCATGACATTTAAATTGAGGCTTGTGGGTAATTATGCATTAGCTAGGTAAGGGAGGAGGGCCAGAACATGAGTCTTAGCTGTGTACCTTTGGGAGAAATTTTTAACTGTTGAAAGCCTCAGTTTTCATGTGTAAAAAAGGAAATAAACCAACCTCGGTGGATTGCAGATAAAGCATTTAGCACAGGTTCAGTACTTAGCACTGAATATGTAGCCACCAGCAAGGGTAGTGGTGGCAATAATACTCAGCTAGTGGAATGCTGATTTCCAGGAGAAAGATGAGATTTACATGAATCTTTACAGGCTGGAATTTATGGGAGGGCTGTATACCCCTAAGTTTTTCTCATCTGAAGTGGAAGCCATTTGAGGGGCATCCAATCGCTCTACGAGGTCCCCAGAGGCAGGCAAACAACCTCAGAATAATAGTCTGGTGACTACTCCTGCCAACAACCATTGGTAGGAACAACTACAACTGAGACTAGGAACCTTCATCTGACAGTAGAAGCCAAGGAAGTCCTATAGCTATAGACAGTCTTCCTTCACAGCAGGAATGTGGGACTTCTGCTTTCATTCACTCATTATCTTCTATGTTATGGTTTACACTGAGGCTTCCTTTATTCTTTCCAAGAGAATCTAAGCATGTTTAAATAGTTCACATTGGAATTCAAGCAGACTGAAGAGAACCCTTGATTGATGCTCCTTTTTTAGTTGTCAGGTTGCAGCCTTCATATTGACCAAACAGTATGAATAGAAATTATTTTGAGAAATACTAGTAATTGTTCCATTGCATTGATCCAATGGTAAGCAGAAAATGTCTATGCAAACGAATATTTCTCAAGCATCAATGGAAACTCACACTCTAAAGACTTTTCATTCATCTTTTTACAAGAGAAAAGAAATTATTCTTTTGATCATTACTTATAACAATGATAATAAACAGTCCTTCATAAACTCTTAAAGTGTTCTGGCATTAAATAAACACTGCTCAGTAAATAACAGTGTTCCAAGAATGCACCAAAGCAAAGGAGCTCAATTATATACAAATCCTACTCAAAAATCTTTCAATAGCTCTATGAAACCCTGAGTCTTCTATAATTGTTCACCTTGGCATATGGCCCTCTGATTCCAAAACAGTGTACTAAGTTCATTTGTATAGGATTCCCAGACACTCTAGCTGACTTAGATTACTCATGGTTTCCCACATACAACCCTCAGTTTCTTGGCTCCCTGCTTTGTTTCCATCTGTAACAATACCATCCCCCTTTCAATATCACCAAGTTTTTCTTGGTCCTGAAAATTGACGGGACTTCCCTACTAACTATCATTATTATGTTATTTGTGTTTTAAATTTATATCTCATATTCCTTTATGGATTGCAAAATTCTTGGGAATACCTGTAACATCTTACCATTCTTGTATTCCTGTACCATTTTTCATAATGTCCCATGCTAAGGCTTAGCACAGAGGTTGAGAATATGGACCTCAGGGTCAGGAAGAAATGAGATGGTGTCCTGAATCTGCCATGTACAAGCTGTGTGATTTTAATCAAATATATTAACTTTTTAAAGCTGTATTTCTTTATTTCTAGAGTACCTAGATGACTGCTTGGTTACACTTCAACATACTGAGTAGCCCCAGACACACAATATTTCTTAACCTGTTTGGGGTCATATGACATCCTCTAACAATCTAATGAAGGCTCTGGACATCTCCCTAAGAGAAATATAAAAACCTACATACACCTTCAGTGTTACAAACCTTGCCTCTATCTGTTGGTGTTCTAGAGCAAAGGATATCAAATTGTGGTCTGCGTATGCTTGGAGGTCCCCAGGACTTTCTATGATATATAATAGGTCAATCTATTTTCATAATTATACTCACACATTATTTACTATTTTCTCCATGCTGACATTTGCACTGATGGTACAAATGTAATGATGAATAAAACCACGGACCCTCAGCATGAATCAAGGTCATGGCACCAACCTGTTATGGTACTCATTGTATTCTTCATTAGTATTCTTCACTGCTACGTACTTGCAGTTTAGGACAAAAAGTCAGTTTCACTTAAGAAAGTACTCGACGAAGCAATAAAAATTATCAATTTTATTCAATTTCAAACCTGAGTCACATTCTGTGTATGAAACAGCAAGTACTGCACACTGAAGTACAATGGTTACCTTGAGGAAAGGGAGGTGTGTTTGAGCTGAACTAATCACTTTTCTTTTTTAATTTTTTTTAACGTTTATTTATTTTTGAGACAGAGAGAGACAGAGCATGAACGGGGGAGGGTCAGAGAGAGGGAGACACAGAATCTGAAACAGGCTCCAGGCTCTGAGCTGTCAGCACAGAGCCCGACGCAGGGCTCGAACTCACGGACCGTGAGATCATGACCTGAGCCGAAGTCGGCCGCCCAACCGACTGAGCCACCCAGGCACCCCTGAACTAATCACTTTTTCAAGAAGCCTGTTTTTACTTGAAAAAATGACTAACCAACAAACTAATGTTCTTCAGACCATAGTTTGGGTATGTGGCAGACATTTTCTCACAAATGAACAAAGTGAGCCTGTTGCCTCCAGGAATACAAATTGAAAGTGTTTGTGGCCAAAGGTAAAATTTGAACTTCTGAGCAGAAATAAAAATTTTAGAAAACTTACATATGCCACTGCGAGCTTGATTAAATTCTCAGTACCTGAAGACTTTGCTGATGAAATCAAAGATGATACTAACAAATATATTTTTTCACAAAGATGACATGATGAAATATGTCAACATTTAGAAGATCTGCATAACTTAGTCAATCAATATCTTTCAAATGACCAATATATAAAGACATAAAATTATGCGTGGATAAAAGATGCATTTGAAGTAAGGTAAACTAATCTATTCTAATGTAACAGAATCTTAAAAGTTGATCGGCAGTGGTTTAAATCACATACTGCCGCTACCTTTACTAAACTACCAGTTGTTCAGTTATTCTGCTATTGTAGCAAAGCAGAAGCAGAATATTCACAATTATCAGAAAAAGCTATACAACAATATGTCTGTATAAGTTCAGCTTTTCTTCAACCCAAACCATGTACTACAACAGTCTGAACACAGAAGCAGATAGAAAAATCCAGTTCACTTCTATTAAGCTGGACAATAAAGAGGCAAAAAGGTCAAACAATGCCATTCTTCTATATTCATTCTTCTATATTCATGTTTGAAAAGTGGAGGATAAGCTTTTCCACAAAGCTTATTTATAGGAATATCTAATGGATTTATTACTTTATTTTTAATGAATTAATACATAGTCTTTAAATTTTCTGAGTAATTATCCATGGCTCTAACCCAGATAAACCAAAGCTCCTTGAGCCCTCAAGCATTTTTGAGCATGTTTAGGGCTCAGGTCCTTAACCTGAGGACAGGGAATCTCCTAAAGGAATGGTTCTCAGCTTAAGAATCCTTGTTCTCTTAAGAAAGCCCCCAACTGCATGAAGTGAAATACAGACTTCTGCTATGCCAGTCCCAAGTTCCTAGAATCAGGTCTCTATGTGGGATGAAATGAGGTGACCAAAAAAAAAAAAGTATAAAATTACA
Organism: Acinonyx jubatus; assembly: GCF_027475565.1. Classification (NCBI taxonomy): domain Eukaryota; kingdom Metazoa; phylum Chordata; class Mammalia; order Carnivora; family Felidae; genus Acinonyx; species Acinonyx jubatus. Next base: position 181,911,781 of record NC_069381.1, read on the forward strand.
AGTATGAATACCTCCTTATCTCATGTCCTCAGAGCAAATTCCTGAAAATATAGATGAAAATTAGATTTTTAATGAATTTAATTGTATTTTTGATGCTCTGATATGATATATTTTTTAATGCTTTTTTAAAAAATAGATCTCACACCCAGTACAGAGCCCAACATGGGGCCTGAACTCAGGACCCCAAGATCAAGACCTGAGCTGAGATCAAGAGTCCCACACTTAATTGACTGAGCCATCCAGGTTTCCCTGAAATCCTTTGTATATAGAAAACATGCACCCATTTTTTCAGTGAACATCTTCATATATGAGTCATTTTCACACCTCCTCCCTTACACACATCTTTTTGCAATTGATCCATTGTTTCAAAAAAGTTTTGATTATTTAGTAATTAGAATAAGAAGTGGCATGTAGGCATATAACCATTTTATTATTTTTTTAAGCCTTATTTATTTTTGAGAGAGAGAGAGAGAGAGAGAGAGAGAGAGAGAGTGTGTGTGTGTGTGTGTGTGTGTGTGTGTTTGAGCAGGGAAGCAGCAGAGAGGGAGACACAGAATCTGAAGCAGGCTCCAGGCCCCGAGCTGTCAGCACAGAGCCCGACACAGGGCTCGAAGTCACAAACCGTGAGATCATGACCTGAGCCGAAGTTGGATGCTCAACCCACTGAGCCACCCAGGCGCCCCTATGCAAATAACCATTTTAAAGAGACTTTCATAAGTTACAGACGTGGCAGAAATATTCAGCTGGGTGAACACTTTCTAGAACCATATTAAACTTTTCTCCTGTTTTCCTGTTTAGACAGACTTCCTTTTGAAAGCAAGTAAAAATAAAATGGAAGAAGGATTTAAAAAAAAAAGTTGCCTGTTAGGAAGAGGAGGTTTTTAGTCATCACATGAGCAGTGAGGATTTACTGATGCACTGAGAACCCAACAGAAGTCCTTTCTGACCCTCCCATCTTGCTCTCCCCTCCTAACCTCGGCCTACTGCTGCTCAGACACGATTCTCACAAAGTAAAAACAGAGAGGGAGGGAGCCTCTTCCCTACCACTTGGCTGGACCTACAGTTAGTTTTTCTGACTATAACCTTAACACCAGGTGAATGGAAAAGGGCCTGGAGTGTTAAGAACTTTTGATTCATTGCGTCATCAGCTGGTTTCCATGAGACTTTAAGAACAAGAAAGTGTTAGAGTCCCAGAAAAGTACAATTGTCTAAGTAGAAAATTTTAGCAGAAGCTAAAGTATCTGAAAATAAGACAGGGAGAACTGAGATTCTTAATAAAATGCCAGGACATCCACCAGGCACAAAGGATATTCATTTTTCTAGAAAGAAATTTTAGAGGAGAAAAAATTCTTCAACCTTTAAGACTTTCATAATCTGTTCTCTGCCAAATAACCCTAACCGAAACGTCATGTTGTGTAAAGATGAAGGGAAAATTCTTGCTCTCCCATACCCCAACCTTAGAGATCTTCAAGGAAATTCCTTTTTATTCTACAAACATCTAAATGAACTATGAGTGCTCACCTGCTTCTCTCCTGGTGCAGTATAACTAAGTAACAAAAATAAGGCTATAGCTTTGTGGGGGGTTCCCTTCAATACAGTCTTGATGGTGCTCTCAGATAATGCTTCGCACTTCTGGGTAATTCTAAATGATCATTTCTGATTCTTAAAATGATGCCCCATCACTTTTTCCACTCCCTCATTTCTACCTCACTGTTATTTTTACCCACATCCATTCAAATTTGATTTCAACTTCCCTCCTAACCTCTCTCATCCTTCCAAGGAATCTTTTATGAATAACTCACCTGAACTTGTCCAGCATCTTACATATTTGACTTACTTAGTTTTCTGACTATATCATAATAATTTCACTTATTCATTAAGTATATATTGAGCAATTGCTATATATCAGGCACCAACAACACAGTAGGGATCCAGAGAGTAACAGAAGATATATGCCCATTTGTAAAATACTTACAGTTATTCCAATCAAAATCCCAGTGAGTTATTTTGTGGATAAGGACAAATTGATTCTTAAGTTTATAGGGAGAAGCCAAAGACTCAGAATATCCAACACAATATTGAAGGAGAAGAACAAAGTTGGAAGACTGCCACTACTCAACATCATGTCTTATCGTAAAGCTACAGTAACAAGGGAGTGCCTGGTGGCTCAGGCAGTTAAGTGTCTAATTCTTGGTTTCAGCTCAGGTCATGATCTCATGGTTCCTGAGTTTGACCCCACATCAGGCTCTGCGCTGATAGCGTGGAACCTGCTTGGGATTCTTTGTCTCTGTCTCTCTCGCTTTCCTTCCTCTACTTGCTCTCTCTCTCTCAAAAATAAATAATTTTTTAAAAGCTACAGTAACAAAGTACAATATTTAGTGAAAGAATAAACAAGTAGAACAGAATAGAGAGCCCAAAACTAAACTCACATAAATATAATCAACTGATCTTTGACAAAGGAACAAAGGCAATACAATGGAGCAAAGACAGTCTTTTCAACAAATACTGCTGGAATAACTGGACATCCACATGTAAAAATGAATCTAGACACAGACCTTACATTCACAAAAATCAATTCAAAATGAATCACAGACCTAAATATAAGACACAAAATTGTAAAACTCCTAAAAAATAACTTAGGGAAAACCCTAGATGACTCGATATGATGATGGCTTTTAAGATACTATACCAAAGGGTGCCTGGGTGACTCAGTCGGTTAAACATCCGACTTCGGCTCAGGTCATGATCTCATGGTCTGTGGGTTTGAGGCCCACATCAGACTCTGTGCTGACAGCTCAGAGCCTGAAGCCTGCTTCAAATTCTGTGCCCCTCTCCCATTCATGCTCTCTCTCTGCCCCTCTCTCTCTGCTCCTCTCCCATTCGTGCTCTGTCTCTGTTTCTCAAAAATAAATAAATATTTTAAAAAAAAATTTTTTTAAGATACTATACCAAAGACACATTCCATTAAAGAAATAATTGGTAGGGTGAACTTCATGAAAATAAAAAACTTCTGCCCTGTGAGAAACAATGTCAAGAGAATGAGAAGATAAGTCATAGACAAGGTGAAAATATTTTCATAAGACACATCTGATAAAGGATTGTTACCAAAGTATGTAAAAAAAACCTCTTAAGATTCAACAATAAGAAAACAAACAACTAGATTGAAAAACTGGCCAAACATCTTAACAGATACTTCAAATGGCAAATAAGCATATGAAAGGATGCTCTGTACCATATGCTGTCAGTAAAATGTAAATTAAAACAGTGAGATACCAGTGCACACCTATTAGAATGACCCAAATCTGGGAGACTGACAACATCAAATGCTGGTGAGGATATGGAACAATGGGAACTCTCATTCCCATTTTGGGAATGCAAAATGGTACAGCTACTATGGGAGACACTTTGGCAGTTTCTTATAAAACCAAGCGTACTCTTACTATACAATCCAGCAACTGTACTCCTTGGTATTTACTCAAAGAAGCTGAAACTCATGTCTACACAGAAACATGCACATAGATATTTATAGCAGCTTTACTCATAATTGCCAAAACTTGGAAGCAATCAAGATGTCCTTCAGTAGGTGAATGGATAAATAAACTGTGGTCCATCCAGACAGTGGAATATTTTCAGAGCTAAAAAAAATTGCATTATCAAGCCATGAGAAGACATAGCAGAAACCTAAATATATATTACTAAGTGGAAGAAGTCTATCTGAGAAGGCTATATATTATATAATTCTAACTATATGACATTCTGGAAAAAGGAAAATTATGGAGACAATAAAAAAATCAGTTGTTCCAGGACTTGGGGTGGAGGAGATGAAGAGTCAGAAAACAGGATTTTTAGGTCAGGGAAAATACTATGATACTATATGATACTATAATAATAAATATATTATGATATATGCCACTATAGATTTATCCAAATCATAGAATATACAACATCAACAGTGAATTCTAATGTAAACTATGGACTTTGGGTGATAATGATGTGCCAATGTAGGTTCATGGGATTATAATAAATGTACCACACTGATGGAGTTGTTGATAATGGGGAAGGCTATGCATGTGTCAGAGCAGAAGGTATATGGGAATCTCTGTACTCTCCTCCTAATTTTGCTATGAACCTCAACTGCTGTAAAAAAGCCTTTAAAAACTAAACAAACATGTTTGCTGATACTTAGGGGAGACAAGGACACAATTATAACATAGTGTAGTAAGCGCTATAAACATAATTTTATACCTATAGATTTTGTCTCATCTCAATTTTGAACTCCTTAAATGTGTGGTTATATGTCTATGTTATTATAAATCTATCAAAAACTCAGGCCAGTGACAACACTCAATAAAAATTGTAAACTAAAGAGAAGAGATAATAAGTCCTCACATAAATGTAGTATGCCCACAACCACATCAGAGGTTTAAGCCAATCATAGTCTGTGTGTGACAGCATCTGGACCAGACGAGGTACAAGAAGTTTATTTACTAATGCGATGGTAAGAATTCCAAACTGAGTGTTCCTAGAATTTGTGGACTTGGTGTGACCCCATTCAAAATGATGGCCTATGCCAATAAACTTCACTAAAGAGTTGGCAAAGTAGATAAAACCACAGGAACCTGGGATTTACAAAGCCTTAACTTCAGTTTCTACAGGGTCAACTCAATCCCTAGAAGACATTAGTAAATTGAACAATATAATGTTTTAGAAGTGTCTCCTGACAGGGTCAGACTATTCTGCAAGATAGCTGGGCCACTAATTGGATGTTTTTCCTCTTGGGCCTATTATGATTGACTAGGCAGGGCAAAATAGTAAGTGGAATCAGTGGGCTTTCTGCTCCTTCAACAAAAAGTCCCCATGGTGACCAGTACTAGGGCCTAGGATTCACAGCAAGGTTCCTCATCCATCTTTGCACTTTATTTCAGCATCTAATGCTAAGAGTGTGAAATAGATTATAAAGTGCTGTTATTCCCAAAGAAGTTTCATGTAATTCATCATAAACTGAATCCTTCCCGTGAAGTAGAATTCAATTAGGTGGCCCGGAAATTTTATCTCAATTTCATCCATGTAAAAATCGGGGTACAGAGAAGTTAAGTAACAATGATTATGGTCACAGAGCTGGTAAACTATCACCAGTATCTCTCCAAGACTGAGAGAGACCTATACCATTCCATATTTTTATTATTTTTTTTTTTTTGGTGAGCATATGTTTTGCTTTCTTTTTTTTTTTAATATAATGTATAGTCAAATTGGCTAACATACAATGTATACAGTGTGCTCTTGGTTTCGGGTGTAGATTCCCCCATTCCATATTTTTAAAAGTATAAGAATAAAGGTCAAAACATGCTAACAAATATGTAATATTTTTAAATGGTTTTAACAAATAAACATTATTAATATAAGACATACAATGCAAAATAATTTTGGTGTTATAAGTAAAGGAGTGCGTGTGCATAAGAGATAGAGAATGTGTGTGTGCACATATATATAACACACTCCAAATAGTATGCTTACATGTGTAAAGTTGTAGGACAGATTTTGGTGGCAAGCAAACACTTTTTTACTATGCGATAGCAATTTCCCCATTGACAGCAATGTTCCCAGTCTGAGAAAATAATGGGAATGAATTGTTATTAGACTGTAGCATCATAGTATTATACTCCTTTATTATTGGTTTAGAGGCGATCATGGGACACAGTTCTGGCCAAAGAGACCTTAAGGGAAATTAACTGAGGGCTCCTGAGAAATATTTCCTTCCTGAAAAAAGGAAAGCCTCATAGGAGGTGAAGGTTTTTCTACCCTTTGGTTTCTTTCCACTTTGGATCATGTTATATAGGGATATGATGTCTGGATCTGTGACAGCCATTTTGGAATAATGAGGTGGAAATACTAAGAATAAAACCAAGTGTTAATGATGGAAGTTTTAAAAATCAGGAAAGTGTGTATCTGTCCTCAGTGACTTTATTGACCCACTAGAACTGCCATCTTGTGACTATTTTACTAATCTAATAACCATATTTCCTAAAACCTTACTAAACACAACTTAGTTGGGTTTTCTCTTATTTGTATTTGAAAGCATCTTACTTACCACTTCCTTCTTTCAATCTTGTTCATTAACATATGTAAAACTTCTTTTGGAAGAAACTCAACATAGAAATCACAGGCCCTTTGTGAATGTGAAGCTGGAGCCAGCTCCCCTCTCTAAACTCCCCTCTCTAAACTCTCTAAACTCCTGCTGATAAACTGTCTCTGCATCAAGAATGTGAGAGATCAGACCAGGAGTCCTCAGCATCTAGACCCGTCACACAATCATCTGTGGAACCATCACAAGGGTTATCTGGTCTTCCTATCACTCAAAGAACCAATAATCTTGTACCATATCTGCCTCTCCCCAATAACAAATTCAATGATAAAAGTCAACCTCATCATGACAAGAATTTCTAGATGCACACAGGTGGTGTTGAGAATAATTTGAAGATCACCAGAGGAAGTTCAACAAAACAGAATGACTTTTCCTTACTGGCTGAATATGCAATAAACATAAACAACAATAAAGCACTTCAGAGGTACATAGAAATTATGCTCATTTTATGATAAGGAAAAAAAAGGATAAAATAGGCAGAGAGGGAAAGGATTAGGACCTGAGGTCCCTGGGTGGGTAAAGACATATTTTGGGACAATGCTGGGAGTGTCTGATCACAGCAAACGCCCTCAGGTTTCCTTCAGGAATTTGATAAAAGACCTGACTAAAAATAAATAGACCATAAAACTTAGGACCCACAAGGATCTGGTATGGCCATAGACCACCCCTCATACAATGGAACAGAGCCAATCAGGAATGGACAACCCAGCACCTAGAATCATTGGCTTGATAGGAACAAGGGGGAAATGTAGGGGGAGGGCTGACCACGACCAGAACCTTATAAAACAAGGACCCTCCCCTGGAGTCCTGAGACATTCACTCTGGAATGTCCCCTCTCTATAAAGAGAGCTTTCGTACTACTCTTACTTTCTAATCTTATACTCTCATCAACTTTTGCCTGCTGCTCATTTGTGTCCACCTCTTCATTCTGCAAAGCGGCAAGACAAGGAATCATGGGTATCGTGGTAAAGAATCCTGTAACGATTTTGTGACTCCTTTCTTCTCAGGATCTCAGAATGATTATGAAAAGAATGTTGATCATTACATCAGAGTCAGGTATTACACATGTGAACTGAAGAAAGAGAAGCTCATTCGCTGTCCTGCTCTCCATTCACTTTGTGTGTGGTGTGTGGGTGTACTTAAACGGCATGCCTATTTATATTCAGTCACATATGGACGCTATATATGAATTAGGTATCTATAATGCAGATATTTTAAATATTTGTTTACCACCAACTGCTTAACTGGGATTTCCGTGAATAGAATAAAAGATGTATGCACTAAATATATGTGTAGATGTATGAGTATCTGGTACAATTTACTAGTATTTCTTTTTATGGACCAAACAGAAAAAAAGGAAAACAAGTATCTTAAATAAATTTTGCTCATTTCTATTTCCCCCACCATGAAACAACATGATTAATGCACAATAAACCTCATTTTTGAAGAAGAAGGGCAGGAAATTATCCAAGGCAAGAAGAAGCCCCAAGTTTTTAAAAAATTGTCACAGTGAGAAATTGTTGTTCATTCTTTTTGTAGAAAATATTTGCATGTTTATTTTAAGTCCAAAATAAATGTAAATATTTTAAACAAACAAAAACATGTCAGGGATAACAATAGACTATTTCTGAGCTGGGATGAAAAAAAGCTTGCCAGCAGTAGGACGTATATTTTTAAGCACACTGCTTCAAAAACCAGGATGTCGGGATGTTGCATCTTTAATTTTTCTGTTAATTATGGATTGAGCATTGTTGTGAATCTTGTCCTCAAAACCGAGCTCAGAAAATAAGAGCAGATGCTCATCCCCAGGTCTGGCTCATATGGGAATTGAACGGAACATATTGGTTTATAATTAATGTAATTTGTTGGATTATCTTTTGTGAAGGAGCGAAGGTAAACAACCTTGCAGCATTGTGGTAATATCTTTGGAGCTTGGAGCTTCTATAGTTATGGAGGGAAAAAAAGAATGAAAAAGAAAAAAGCTCTTCCTGTTAGATTACAGGGAATTTTGAAATGTCTGTCACATTCAAACATACTTTAATTAATTCAAAGGAAAGAATTAGGTGAGAGACCCTAAAGCTAATTACAAATAGTGTGTAAAATGGGAGCCATTGGTTTCCCAATGGGGAATTTTGATAAGCTGAATTCTCTTTTCTATTTGCTTTAATTTTATTGTGCAGTAGGGAAATGGAAGGGAAACATTTTCCCTTCTCTCTAAACAGGAAATTGGGCACAACACAAAATTCATTGATTTGAATATTTACCCTTTTGGGGCACTGCGTTATTCATAAGAAATATACAATGACTTTTTTCCAAGAAGGTCAGGGCACTTTGCATATCTCATCTTTGTTTTTTTTCTCCATCCCCCTCAGAGGTATAGATGTTATCTTCACTTTGAATAAACTCATTCAGGAAGAAAAGAAAGTAACCATAAGCCTTTTCCACACACACAATCAAGCCAGGCAGGATAAATGCCCTTTGGTGACGTTTTTGCTGTCGTAAAACATTTCCTTTGCTTCACACTGGTCATGGGAGCATATGTGCAACTTTCAGTCTTTGACAATCTTTGACAGACCCAGTTTTGATACTGCACCATCTGAATTTTCATTTTGGTATTTTCCTCTTCATTGTATGCTATTTTAAAAATTGGGTTCCTTAGCTTCTAATACAGAGTAGTTAAGTTTGAACGTTTCCATCACCTTTCTATGATTAAAAGGGTAAAACTCCATTTTAATTGACCATTCACTTTTTTTCATATTTGCTTATGATTGCTAAAATTCAATTATTCTTTTTAACATCTCTTAACTAGAAACCCAATTTAGGGTATCTCAGTTCCAGAATCTGGGGGCACAGGAGGGTGGGGGGAAGAAGAGGAAAGGAGTGAAGACATTTAAAATTTTATTTCAAAGCAAATTATGTGAATTCTTTTTAAAAAGCAATTACTAAAATAATGTTAATGCTATTTTTATTGTCTGAAATGAATGCTTAGATTTCAACTTAGAAATTATTTTCTTTGGAAGCCTTTTCAGCCTACCCTCCTCACAAAGAATGATTTAACTGCATGTTCACAGTTTTCTGGATTATTTGCTAAAATTCCAGAGCAGGGCAAGGTGAAAGTCTCAGGTTAATTAACAAATATCTATTATCCATTGAAAACTGATCCATATACGAGTGCTGAGAAACATATCATGGGATTGTTGGGGAGCCGGTCTACTTGTAATTAGTAAGAAACTAACACGAAACAACACTTACTGGTTAAAGATAATGTATAATTAAATAAGTAAATAAATCGTGTAGTTTATGCTTTTCTAAACTATAGGTGGCCAGAAAAGAAAAGTCACAGGGCTGGAATTGTCAAAGATCGAACATGAATGATTCGCCTGGGTTAGTATTAACCCTGGCCAAATACTCTGCTAGATGCCTTCATAGAGATTCTCATTTAATCCTGTCTCTTTTCAAGTAGGGCATTTTGCCTTCATGCTATATAGAAGAAAATAACAGACAAATTCAGCAACCTTTCCAAAGTAATATCACCAATCGATGGTATATCTGGTTTTGAGCCCTGATTCTTTCACAGTACTACATGGTGACTGACAGAATATATAGAAAGGAAAAGAGAAATGAATTAAAAATCATTCAATAAAAGGGCAGAAGTAAGTAAATGAAAAAGGACTAGTAGAGTGTCATTTCACTAAAGACAAAGAAGTACTGCGTTTTGAGAAGGAACATAGTGAATAGTGTCAAAAACTGCAAACAGGTCAAGGAGACTACATTTGTCATTGTGTTTGACAACAAAGATGGTGCTTTTTGAAAAAGCTTCTTCAGTGAGTGAGTGGAATATAAACCATGTTTCAGAGGTGAAGACCGAAGTGACGATGGGAAGCAGCATAGGGAGATTTCTGTGACAAAAATAAAGCAGACACTGACTGGAAGAAAGAGTGGCAGTAAGGTCAAGTGAAGACTTTCCTTAGGATGGAGGGATATGAATTAGTGAAACCAGAGGAAGGAGAAGTGGAACTGAGAAGGAAGAGACCAGCTTGGGGCAAGATACCTCATTGGAGTTTGTATCCGGGGAGGGGCTAGCACTTTGAAGAGGCTTCTTCTGAGAGAGGAGAAACTCGAACAGGCTTCTATAAGTGGTAGAAGAAGACAGAACGACCTGAGGATGAGAAGCAGTGAAGGACAGCCTTGGTCTTTTTATTTGAAGAACAAGGTGAGCTTCCTGGCTGAGGAAAGGAGCAGTGAATAAAGCGTTGAAGGCTAGAGGAGAAACAATCTGCTGCAGCAGAAATGGGAAGGATGAAATCCTCCTTCCCCAGGATCATCTACATATACCTAACTGTTTATAAAGTGTCTTCCTTTCTGATCAAATAAAAATGATGATTTGGCTCTTATAAATCCCCAAAGGACTTCACGACAATCTGGATGGCATGAAATGGCATGGTCTTCAGTGGATAAAAAAAAAAGAAGAAGAAGAAGAAAGAAAGAAAAGTGGACAGATTGACCAATATAGAAATTCTGGCTTTTCTCCAAAATTACAGCATGTCATTGGCAAAAATTGGAAGTATGAGCCAGATCGCAATTCAATGCTATTTCTGCTACACTCCAATGTTTCTCATATAACATAGGTATTTATATATATGATTAAAAAAACAGCACTGGTTTGAAAAACTATATTATAAAAAAATATACAGTGAGAAGCATACTTGGTTTACACAAGTTTGACTAGATGCTTTTATTCTGTTTTAGGGAGTAAATATTTTGTTTCTACTTATCAAAAATTCTACCAGGTTATTTGCAAATAGAAATGAAGAGACAGCTACTGACCTCTTATTCCTTCAGACCTGGATTCATAGTTTTAAATCACTGAATGCTATTCAGTCTGAAATTCTTGGCTGAGAACCATTCATAGATGATAAAAACCAAAGAGTACACAGCAGCCAGGCAAACATATAAAATGACTCCAGTTGATTTTTGGAGATTCTCTTCTCATGCTCTTGTGTATCTCAAATGGCCAGGAACTCAATTCAGTCCTCAAATTCTTAAATCATTGTCCATCTACATATCGCCCCCATGTTCCCAAGGAGTATGAGATTGCAAGCAGAATGCTCCAAGGAAATCACACTTCATTATCATTTTGGTTTGGAGCACAAATCTTATTCACATTCAATTATTTGCATGGAGTGTCATAGACTGGTCTTTATCCAAACCAAAAAAAAATTTTTTAGTTAAAAAAATAATAAGCAACAAAAACTCACACCATAAACAATGTTGAAAGACAAATCAAAGTCTTAGAAGAAATCTCTGCAAAAGATTTATCAACAACCAATAACTACAGTGACTCTTTAAAAGTTAGTGGTCACTTGCACTAATAATAAATAAAATGCAAGTAAAAAAGCAATGAGTTATCACTTTGGGAGACCCTCAATTCTCAATACAACAGTAATAATTTATACAATGATGGTAAAGATGAGGAAAATCACATTTTCATACATTGCTAGTAGGAATGTTAATTTATTAAACCCTATAGTAGGCAATTTGGTAACATATACTAAAAATGTGCATGTGTTTTACCCAGTGATTTCTCTAAGTATTCTACAGGAACAAAATCAGTCATGCACAAACATGTGGGAAAGCATAGGCTCAAGAAAATTTATCACAGTGAGGCTTATGATATGAAAATCTCAGAAGAACCTAATTATCAATCAAGAGAAATTCAGTAATTTTAAGGCATCCATTCAATGGAACTATTTTTCTCCTTTAAAAAGGATTATGTAGATGTATACACATCAATATGGAAAGTTCTTTTGATTTATTTTCAAGTGCAAAAATGTATGAGAGCAACATATTAGATAGTATCCTCTTATGTGTATGAAGTTACATGTTTGCTTTTAAAGAAAAACCTGGAAGGCCATTTACAAAATGTTGACTATGCTTTTGTTATTTAATTAATTTATTTATTTTGAGAGAAAAAGAGAGAGTATGAGCAGGAAAGGAGCGGAGATAAAGGAAGAGAGAGAATCCCAAGCAGGCTTCATGTTGTTAGCACAGAGCCCAACATGGGGCTCAGTCCCACTAACCGTGTGGTCATGACCTGAGCCGAAATCAAGAGTCAGATGCTTAAATTGACTGCACCACCCAGGTGCCCCTTGACTGTGCTTTCTTAAAGACAGTGGAATTTAAAGTGGATCTTTCAATATCTTGTATATACTTTCCCTACTGTTTAAATTTCTGAATGTTTGTTATCTTTATAATAAAAAAGTTAAATAACAAACACTTCAGATAGAATCTTAATATTTAGAAATAGGAGGGAATAGATATATTCTCAATTCTATCATTTTCAATTATAGCTGATAAAACAGGTCCAGAGACATGACATGTCTTAGCCAGTATTTATGTTAGTTTCCAGACTTTCTAGTATTCTTTGACCTCTCTACCATACCAACTGAACATGAGTAAAATATACACAGCAAAATAACCCATTGAGCCATTTGGAGGTTGGTGAAGTAGAGTCTTCATTTATATTGTACTTCTAATGCAGTGTAATATATTCTCTCTATTTGAAAAAGAAAGAGTAGGCCAAAGTTATCTCAAGGAAGATGTGTTGGAATACTGAAACCACAAAAGCTATCAAAGATTCTGAAAACTCTTCAAAATTTATATTTGTTATTTTTAGGAAAGCTTCTTTTTAGGCCGTGTAGACCATATATATATATTTCACAGAATCTTGAATTATGCTACAGCAACAGCACTGGGTTTTGTGACCTGAATGTTAGTCTTAAGGTCATAAATAGACTAAATTTTCAGCTCAGATGTGTTTTTCTAATGAATCAGCCACAAATGCAACTGCTATAATAATAGTTTCATACCCTAGTCACAAGAAAACTGTTCAGTCAAAGAGAATGAGAAGCTTATCACAGATTGACGACTTTCTGATATGAGATGTTAAAATTTTCATATCCTTATAAATTAAGAAATACTAGACTGAAGTGACCAGATGTTCAGCTTCCTTTCTGGAATTTTAAATGTATATGTGTGTTCATGCACACAACAGAAACTGTTCCTCTGAAGAGTAGAGATCTCTCATCAGAAAATGCCGGTCTTCTTACGCTGTCATCGGCCTTCATTTATTATCCATAGTGCTTACATTTCAACACCTTGCATTTTATGTCTTGTTTTTCATACAAGCTACCCAAATTTCAGAAGGCATTCTGAAAGAAAAAGAACTATCTTTCTCCCGCTAGAGCTTAAAATGAGTGCCTAGGAAATGCTAACTAAAATATCAAGGAAACCATCCATGAAAACACCAAGGAGTTTGAAGATAGCTAATTTGTCGACATTTGTAGCCTAGATGTCAAAGGATTCTGCCAAGTGATGAAAGTATGAAATTGGTGGCAAGGTCAATCCCTGTATTTTCTTTTTTTTTTTTAATTTTTTTAAACTTTTTAATTTATTTTTGAGAGACAGAGAGAGACAGAGCATGAATGGGGGAGGAGCAGAGAAAGGAGACATAGAATCTGCAGCAGGCTCCAGGCTCTGAGCAAGCTGTCAGCACAGAGCCTGATGCGAGGCTTGAACTCACAAACTGTGAGATATTCACCTGAGCCAAAGTCGGACGCTCGACCAACTGAGCCACCCAGGTGCCCCATCCCTGTATTTTCCTTTCACGATCTTCAGATCATGTCCTAATACCACAGTATCAGGAGAAAGAAAACATTTGCCAGAAATAAAACCATGGCAGGATTCAAATAAGAATTCTAAGAGTCAGTAGTGTAACACTTTGTGAAGCCCTTGTAAGTCTACATGAGTGTCTGAGGAAGTGTATGTGAGGAATGTTTTAATAATACTCTTATAACCTGTTTTAAGTTTAGAAATATGCTTTTCTTCAAAATTAAAAATAGCTCATATTAGAAAGTAATACTCATGGCAAACACCCCCCCAAAAGCATAATACTCATTTCTATTTTATTTCTAGTCCTCTTCTGATCCACCACCAAACTTTTATTTTTCAAATTTTGTCAGAAAGTAAATGAAAACCAAACTGTTCTTGGCTGAGGCCATGAATGCTTGGCGATTAGCATAACAAAAATAAATTCACCTTACACTGATTTACACTCTACCATAATAAGGGTACAGACTATTTTTCTTATATTGTTATTCTCTTTTGAAATGTATCTCTGGTAAGATGCAAAAGCACGTTATTTTATCTTTATTTATATAGCTATAGGATGTTTAAACTTTCTGACCCATAAAGCTGCATTCCAGCAGTAGAAGTCTGGTCTAGCTTGGTTTCCCTCTTAGGTTGATTGATTTGAGGATGAAGAAATATCTTCTCTGAAAACTATACCAAATCAGTCCCTGTTTCATGGTCCCAATTCACCTCTTACAATTTCTTAACATTCACATTAAACAGGAGGCTTCTAGGTGTACTCTTTTCAAATACAAATATCCTTAGAAAAGTTAATATATAAAACTGTTGACACCTTCGAACAGATTAGAAAAGCAAGTTATTCCTATGTGAAAGCTAGCTGAGAATAAAACCCTTAGGAGTTGTTATAGAAAAGAAAAAATCCTCCTTTTGAGGTGATGAAAAGGAATGGGCACCTAGACACTCATTAAGCAGTAAGAAAGCTCTATGGGAACCAAGTGACTAAGATCAGAGTGTGATTCTGGCAGTGTGGCTGAGCAAATATGGATCCATCTGTGAGATTTATATATACTAGGGGCTCATCCAGCCACAGTTTCTTCCAGTTCTTTGGTAGGGTATAATACTGCCCTCTTCTATCTGCTACCAAAGGTAGGAGAAAATAGAAAGGGGGTTGTCATTAGGTGCTAACTAACCAGATGGTCACAAGAGTGTTATTGAAATATAATGTATGTCAAAGCACCCTAACAAAAATAATACCTTCTCCAGTGTTGGAAACAGATGTTCGATTTCTCATTTTCTCTTGTCACAACATGTAAAGACTATGTTCTCTCTCTGTTTTCCATGGGGTAAAGGGTCTAACTTGTGTCTGATTTGTTTAGGAGGAAGAATTGAGCTGTCTCTTCAATAGTAGAAGAGAAGAGGAGGAAGGTACTGGGTTATTGATAAGAAGGTAAGAGAATTTTCGAGATGAGAAGATAAAGGGCTGAGGGAAACAACACCCAGAGGGAAGGGAATAAAAGGAGGAGGAGAAAGGAAGAAAGAGATAAGATGAAGCTAGAACCAAGGGCCAGGGAAGATGGTGGAAGATGGTTTTAGAATTTTGCTTACATCAAGTCTCTTGACAATTTCTACATTGACTCTTTGTTTGCATTTAATCAAGTAGTATATACAAAATAAAGAAACCAGAGAGAGAGGCTTGGTAAAACAACCTGTCACAGTTATTTGGACAGAGAGAATTTAATAAAAAGAAGTATTAACTAGTTACAAAGCTGTCAACTGAAAAAGTAAAGGAGTAAAAAGGGACCAGTAAGGTGTTATGGAGGGGACAAGTGTTGGAGGAAGCTCCCCTGCCTTAGGCTGAAGGAATACTAAAGGCAAGAGGTTAGAATGATTAAAATTTAGAAGACGGGAAGAGAGGCCCTCAGAGCTGAAATTCAGACTAAGGAAGGGGGCTGCAGGGGTGATGTGATGCTGGTGCCTCTAAACGTCTAAAGGTTGGTGCTATAGGTGTAGGATAAGTTGCAAATCGTACTCACATGCTGCTACCAGAAGGCACAGCGGCTGCTGAGATGCAGAAGTGTTACCGCAGGGATGCTCACAACAACAGGGAGCAGAAAAGTGCATAAGAAGTGGATGTGCACTGGTAGTAATAGGATGTAAGGAGGAAGCAGCTTCTCTTCTTTGTCTAGCACCCCCTACTGACTGAGCCTAGCAGGGACCCAGCCAGGGAAGCAGAAATGTGGTTTGCAGAGTCCCTGTCCCAGTATTACAATATGGAGTACACAGGGTAGACTTAAAGAGAAGAGGCACTAACTTAAAAATTGGTACACAACCTTTAAAAAACTAATCTTCCTATGGGTGCCTGGATGGCTCAGGTGGTTGAGTGTCCAACTCTTGATTTCAACTCAGGTCATATGATCCCAGGATTATGGGATTGAGCCCCACATTGGGACCCATACTGAGCTCAAAGCCTGCTTAAGATTCTCTCTCTCCCCCCGCCCCTCCTTCTCTCTCCCCCTCTGCCCCTCTTCCCGACATTCTGTCTCAAAATTAAAAATAAATTTAAAAAATTACCTTCCCAAATGCTTTTTCATTCCTTAATTTTGAAGAGATTTGATCAAAATCAGATAATAAGAAAGGCCAATACTTAGAAGACCTTTCACTCCAGTTATAACCTCTTTTAATTAAGCCAGATTATGGAAAGCCTAGATGTACTTTGTAAGTAATAACAACTATTTAATTTATAGAAAATTATTAAGGGACTCTGCTCATTCTAAATGCCTTATTCAGTAAATACTTATTGAATATCGAAAGTGTGTCAGAAATTATTCTAGGTACTTGGAATACACCAGGAAATAAGAAAGACAACATTCTTGGCCTCAGAGAATAGAATTCTTTTTATAGAAGATTGTTATCAATAGTCAGAAAAACAATCAATTGCAAATGTTTTATAAAGAATAGATCTGGTGTACAATGTGAGATATTTATATTGACAATTATAGCAGCAAATGGATTTAAAGATGTGCTGAGATTCTGGAACCATATCTATAGGTCTACCCATTTTTCGTACCCACTCTCAGATATATTTCCCTCAACTTCTTTCTGAATCTCTAAGTAGAAGTGGAGAAGTATTATATGTGATCCAAAGGCCTATGAATCCTTCAATTGAAATATTTCACACCCAATAGCCACATCATAAAACCCATAGAACTTTCCTCTTTTAACATCTACTGCCCCATAAAACGTAAGGATAATTTAGTGTAAATAAAGGAAGGAGGAAAAATACAGGCTTGATTTTTGAATAATATTTGACTAATATTCTTCCTTGAAATAAATAGTAATGTATGTATCTGTCTACTACTAAGTAATAGTTTATAAACTCAACTTTAACTTAAGCCATTTAAAAAAATCTCTGTAACTTTATGCCAATTAAAAGAATTGCTCTGATTTATGCTGAGATCATGTAATATTTCTTGGAGTCACCTCTCAGAGAAATCTCTAAAGCCTCAATATAGCAAACTTGAATTGTGACACCTCTCTCCTAAAAAAAAATTCCAAAACTCCTTTCTCATTGACCATACAAAATCTAAGATTCAGAATCTAAAACTGTTGCCAGTTTTAATATTTTAAGAAAAGGTATGATCTTCAAGATCTTAGAAATAGTAGATTCACTGCCATGACAAACATTCAAACTTCAACCCAAACCTTTAACAGCAACTAGTCCAGAGTTTTATTTACATAGTAGGTGCTCCATTAAGGTTTGCCAATCGTATATTTTATTTTTAATAATAAATGAACAAGGAAATTCAGTATACCTCAGCAATTCTTCTGTTTAACTGCCCTTATCCACAAGATGTTGTTATAGATATGCAAAATTAATCTCTCACTTTTCTAGGTCTGTCTCAACATAGGTCGGAATTATTCATTCTTTTCCTGTTCTTATGTTACTAAGACCTGTCACCCTGTAGGAGATAGGGAGATCACCCATCCTCCTAAATCCTCATTCTTTAACCATGTTTTCCAAGAAGACTGATTTCAAGTCTTCATGCTAAGACATACAGCTTAACATATCATCCAGTTTTCTATACGATGAGATAAATACTAGTCTGTATATAAAGACTTCAAAACCTAGCTCGAGCCTACTGCTCAGATCACATCTCAACACCTTCTCCCTATAACTTCTGAATGCCCATCCAGAGCTACCAAATTCTAACCTTCATCCATTTCCCTTTGGCAATGACATCTCAATACTAGCTACTGATTAGCTGTGGATCAGAACAGAGAATTTTAAAATTGGGTACATTTCCACCTGATGTGTAGTGTCGTTGGAGTGATGAAGGTCACAGCTTTTCTTGTTGTAGAAAATTCTATTTCAAGACCATCAGTGCTGACTGAGAATTTCACAAGTCCTGCCAAATCCTTTTCCTTTTTGGCTATCACTGACTTTGCTTCCTCCAGCTGCCAGCCATAGCCTATTAAATGCAAACAACTTTAAAGTAACATTTTTCCCCTGACACAGAACAACACAGGCTGGGTTTCTGAGAGAAGCATACAGCTGTAGTTTGGACTCTGCCTTTGAACCATTTTGGACTTTCATAAAGTGAAAGAGCATTAATTAGCCATTGTCTTTTTAAAGCATTTGATCTGATGTTGGTTTATCTTTCATCCTAAGATTGGATGGGAAAGACTTTACATTTTAAATAAGAAAAAAGGATGCTTCCTGAAAATGAAGTCCTGTCAAATTTTATGTTTTGTTTTCTAGTCACAAGGGTGCACTGCCTATTCTAGGAGTAGCTGTAAAGTGGGAAGCAGAGGAACTTGAAAGAAAAACAGATTTAAAGTCCTGTTCAGTAGGCAATATTATTAAAAATAAAATCCTTTTGTAGCCTGTCATCTTGATGTTATGAAACCCAGTAGCATGTTTTTTCTCCCTTTCAAATGAATTTTGTTTTTAATAAGCTTGGCTAAAAGTATAAATGCTTTTGGCGAGGTCAACTTGAACTTGTGGCTTTTCTTAGCCATTGGGGTCTACACCTCAGAGAGTTTTCTGTTTTTATTGGAAGTTTAAATTTTGTTGACTGAACTGGCAGTTTCTTTGTGAGAGCACTTGAGTCCTTTAATGTTTTCTTTTTTGGTCTCTATTGCTGTTTAAAAGAATGACTTGAGGATAAATTTGGTGCCCTGGATAGATAAATAAATCTGACAAAATTATAAATGACTCCGTTAACTAGAGCAGGAAGAGGAAAATAAGTGAATTAATTTTAAAAAGAAAACATACCCCTCAGTAAAATGCATGAAACCCTAACAAAGACAAATGCCACTCAAAAAAGTTCAATATTTTAAGGAAAGGAATTAGTCAATTCTTCCTAGTGTAGAAAAACAACCAAAAAAAAAAAAAAAACTAAAGAATTAATATGATATCTTCACAGGTAATATATAATTGTTCACTGTGTACCTTAGGTTATGTATTTGTTAATTTTGTACCTTATTTCAAGTCTTATTTATGTAATGAGTTTATTTTAGTATGTTAATATAATAATCAAATTGTATAATTTTTATATTTTATTAGAAATTCATTATGAACAAATGAGCAACTTATTTCTAATTTTAAAAACGATAAGTCACACTGTCAGACCAAACTTGACTGTGAACAAAATAGTTGACTGTACAGGTTCAGACTGGCTGAGAAAATCAGGCACTGACTGAGTGAAAATAAGAATGATGAGAGTTCAGATGTGTATTCTTAGGGATGGTTACTTCCACAGGCTGAGAAAAAGTCATGTAGGACGCATAAAGGTTGGCTTCCTTTTGTGCCTTCCATCATGAGTAGAGGAGAATCTTTTGAAAAAGAAACAAAAGTCCCTTACTTTTGTTTAACTCACAATTTTGCTTCAAGATGATTCATTTTTTGCAAATATTATGAGGCTTGGGTATTCAGGTTATTCAGCATTTCCTGCAGGGCAGTCATAGTAACCACACTAGCTTGCTCCATTTCTACCCTCTGCATTAACAAGGAGTCACTACATACAGTATTCATGTATTATCCCTTTGTAAAGAATATCTGAATACTGTTTATAGAAAAAGCATTTTCTTGGGGCATCTGGGTGGCTTGGTCAGTTAAGCCTCCAGCTTTGGCTCAGGCCATGATCTCACAGTTAGTTTGAGCCCTGCATCGGGCTCTCTGTTGACAGCTCAGATCCTGGAGCCTGCTTTGGATTCTATGTCTTCCTCTCTCTCTGCCCCTCCCCCCGCTAGCTCACTCGCGCTCTCTCTCTTTCTGTCTCTCTCAAAAATAAAAATAACATTAAAAAAAAGAAAAAAAAGCATTTTCTTAATGGCTCAAAAGACATTTAAGTACTTTGGGGTGCAGGGTTATGTTGATAGTTTTTAACACATGTATTATATATATGGGAATAATGATAAAAGGGGGCCAGATATTATTAAGCTTTTGAGTTAATTCTAAACTTTTAGATATACATAAGCAAGATCTAAATTGATATAGGTTTCTGATCATTAAAGTGAGAATAATAATATTTACCTCATGAGGACTTTCAGAGATATGTTAACATAAATAAAGAGCTTAGAATACCTGGTAGGTGTTCAGAAAGTATTGATTCTTTGTCCCTCCCATTCTTTTCTTCTTTCTGAGGAGACAACATATTATACAGGAACTAGCATGAGCTTTGTGGGTGTAGAGGTTGGGAGATTGGGAGGATTAATGATATTCTGTTTGGATTACATGCCCAACACCTAAAAACTCAGAAATTTGGCCCAGTTCTTAACTTCTTAAAGGTTTAGTTGCCTCATGTGTAAATTATGTTTTCTCATTCTTATAGGATATGTTTCTTTGTCCTTATAGGATATATGTGCATATAATATAAGATGGCAGTGCCTAACACAGTACCCGAGCTCAGTAATGAGCAGTGATCATTAATCTCTCATAGTTTAGTCCTGAAACAAGAATTATAAGATCAATTAAAATATTATATACATATTATATACAACAAAAAGTTGTCTGAGGTCATCGTACTCTTAATTTAGCTACTAGTCTATCGACTGTCCTGAGGGATATTTAACATAATTACTATATCGGTTTGGGGCTTTCTGTCCATAGCTCTAAGACAAAGAGTAAGCTCTGGCATCAAGTAGCCCTGAGTTCGAATCCCCATACTGCCACCCAGTATCTCTCTTCCAGTTTTGAAGTTTTATATTTTGAGTCTTTTATAGGTTACCCTTGAAATTTTAACAAGCCTGCTAAAGTGAAAATGTAAATCTAAAAGATCAACACAGCAAAAGACCCAGTGCTGGACTCCAGAGGACCCAGAGAGCTTCCTTCAGAAAGGTGGATGAAATCAGGCTTAGAGTAACATCAAGAATTTATCACTTGGTGTGATCAATTGTTAGGATTGTGAGCCTTCTAAGATGGCACCCAAAAATTCCTGCCTCCAAGTACTTATCCCTGCCTTATTTGATCTCCCCCATGAGCATGTTGATTGAACTAGTAACTTACTTCTAACAAAATATGGCAAAAGTGATGGATATCACTTCTGAGAGTAGGTTATAAAAGATGGTGACTTTCACCCCCCACCATTCCTCCCACTCCCATGTCATTCCCCACAGCCTGGTGAGGCAGAAGGTCCAGCCTAAGATGCCCGGATTCCTAACTCACAGGAACTGTGAAATAATAAATAAGCTTACTTTAAACCACTAAATTTGGGGATAATTTGCTATGTAGCAATCTGTAACAAATGCAGATGAGTAGGGCAAGATGACTTAAAATTATGATGAAATTCATAGATTAAAACTAAGAAAAAAAAGAACTATTTGTTTTGTTTTCAAGTGTCAACCAAACATAAATCATTTTCACTGCCATGAAATTATTTAGACCATCACAACTATTTTAGTGCCCTTGCCCAATTTTTTTTTCTTGAGCCTTTACTTTGACAATGTTTGTTCCCAAAAGCCTTGCTTGCTTTGGTAATTCCTAAATATTTCTGTAAGTTGAAAATGGGGGGAGGGGGACAACAAAGACAAGTCATCCACTGAAGAGCATTCAACCCCATCTAGTACCCGCACCATCAGCAAGAGTTATGTTACGATCAAGTCCAACAGCATTAGCCACCATGGAGACAAGCAGATCAACTTTAATTAGGGAAAAGTTCACCTTCTTTATATAGTTCATCGATTGTATAAAAGACAAACAGAAGTAAACCTAATGCTGAAATTACTATCCTAAAAATTGTCAAAAACTGTTTTTAAGATGTTTGTCACAATCCACTTTCCCCAGTATGAAGAGTTTTACTAATTTATACTGTAAAAAACTAAACCAATCAGATTGCTCAACGCTGTATATTAGGACAAAATCGCTAGGCCTTTCTCTCTGACTGGATTGGCACTGGCAGTGCTCTCTGCTCCCAATGATCCAAAAATCTTCCTGCCTTGCAAACCACAAAGTCTGAGTAGATGCCACCTTGCCTAGAAGAGCTTCAGAGTCAACATCTCAGAGAGGAGATTCATCACCCTGTGGGGTGCCCAGTCTGCCTTGGCACAGCCATAGCACAGCAGCCCTCACTGAGATCATCAGGCTGCAGAAGACCTTTGAAACTTAGTCTGTGATACTCTTGCTATAGACAGTTGAATAAATATGCATTCTTAATTATATATCTAAATGTACAACCTTCTATATAAATACCTACTTTTTTTTCACTATGGTATCTTTTCAGAGAACTAACTGCCACTTAACAAGAGCGAGAATACTCCAGAGTGAGAATCAAGTCGTGAGGAATGGTTTTCCTTTAGCAAATATCAACAGAGAAACTTCAAAGGAATACATCTACCAAGACTTATGGCTCTCCTGTTACACCAGAGCTTCTGTCTGAAAAATGTAAAAGTCTATCATCCATTTTTTTTATATATTCTAAGTCAGAGTGTTGCACTAATTAACAGCAAAATGCTGGATTTAATACCTGTGAAGGCTCATGGATTCCCTCTGTTCTATGGCCATAGACAGAATCCCTACCTCTAGCCAGATGTTTCATGAATAAGCATGACCACAAATCTTCACTAATACTATAAAAAAAAAGTGTCTGATATACTAATGTTAGTTCATAAATATCATCTTCAAGTGTAAAAAGACAATTTCTCTACAAATCTATTGACAGGCTTGGTATTTTTCATGGTACTGACTGGTATACAAATTGAAATTATTACTTATTTTGGCTTCAGGTTGACAAACCTCTAACAGCTCAGAGACTGTAGCTCACATAAATGAAAAATAATACACTAGTTTTAAATAAATTATATAGTTATACATTGACCAGCATATAGCAAAAATATAATCTCAAGCTGGAAAACAACCATTGATTTTCATTTATATCTATAACATTTTACAGATATTTCCATTTCTCCCATGTATTATATTAAAAATATTGAAAATGATATTAACCACATTCCCAGTTAGCCTTTACCACAACTCTATGTCTCACTCAGAATATGTCAAGAAAGCAACTATCTCTCGGGAATTAATGTAATAATGTTTGAAAATGATCTTCTTTTAGCCAAGAATAAAATATCATTTATCTAATTTCAACTAGTAGAATCAAATTTTGGTTACTATAATGGAAAATTAAAAGAAGTTTATATAAATTAGAAAAGTCTTAAAACATAGCTTTATTATTTATCTTAATATCCGCAATAACTAGAAGTATCTGATAATATGGTAATCCACAGTATTTACCAAAAAAAATCACAATGACTGATCATGAAGGAAAAACTGAGGAAAATAAAACTACTGGTGCTAAATTAAATGTTTTCAATGTATTCTTAGCTCAAGATGCTTTGCACCATTCCATAAACAGTTACACTGCTGGGTATTTATACCAAGAAATATAATCAAAATTCAGAAGGAAACTCTTTTACTCAGATAAATTCAATGTAGAGTTATTAGTAGAAAAAATGAAATGAACAAAATGTTCAACAACTGGTAAATGGCTAAATAAAGGAACAATGTGCAATTAATTTTTCCCAACAAATACTTCTTTATTCCCTCTTATATGTCAGATATCAGGTAAGTTTCCTAATCTATACAGCTTACTTTATTCAAAATGATGTTTATAAATCATCTGTACCAAAATTAAACACATACAGAACAATCAGTAAAAAAATTATATAAGAAACTGTTTCTATATGATCATAGATAGCTATGAAAAAATTAGGTATAGAAAAACATTAAAAAATATAAATAAAATGTTCATTATACTTTTCTTTGTGGGGCTCAATTTTAAGTGTCTTCTTTCTTGTTAATATTAAGTAATTAAAACTAATATTCTAACAGCCTTGCAATAAATTATCATGGTTATGGGGGAAAAAGGGCTGTGTAAAACAAGACAAACTTTCTTGAAAAGCTTCAAAACTGAAGTCAAAACTGAATTAAATAGATCTCCAAAATATACAAGATAGAAAATGGCACTTCTTTTAGTTTTTAATTTTGTTTTGTGTTTGTTCAAATTTATTGAGTATATTTAATATTTAAAAATTGCACATATTCAATGTATACATTTTGCTGAGTTTGCACATATGCATGTACCCACAATACCATCAGCACACTCAAGGCAATAAACATATCTAACACCTCCAAAACATTCCATGTGTCTCCTTGCTTTTGTATGTGTCTGTGAGTGGTAACAACAATTAACATGAGATCTGCCTTCACTAAACAAATTTTTTTAAGTGTACAACACCATATTAACTATAGGCACTTTTCATCACTCTACTTTTCTATATTATCCAAATACTATATAATGAACATATGTTATTTTTATATTTGGAAAATAATCCTATGTTAAAACAAAAAGTAATAACCAAACTTGAGGAATAGCTGTTCTAATTGAAATACTGATGAAAGCCTGAGAAGGCAGAAGAGATTCATAGCACAGTGAGCTCAGGGTAGTGATCAGTTACCCACATTGTACCCCCACCGCAGCCCGACTTCCATGAACTGAAAGGCTATGATGCAGAACCAAGGGTTTCTACCTAGAACCAAGGGTTTCTACCTACCATGAGCTGCCTCCATCTACCTCAGAAGCACAGGACAAAAAGAGAGACAGCATCTTCGCTATAATTTTTCTGAGGTTCCAGAGCCATCTAAGCTTCTATCTTTTTTTTTTTTTTTTTTGTATATCCACTTTTGAAAACAAAAGTTGATGTGTGAGGGAGGACTGCATCCTGGGAGAGACATTCAATCCTGTGAGGGGCACACTGAAGATTTTAAGAGTGGCCACTGTGGACTTCCAGTGCCATGGTCCCATACACACATGGAACAGAGAGGAGTGCGGGTATATTAAAGCGCTCAGGAATAGATCATCCTGAAAACCTGCTCTGTCCAGGAGAGCCGTGCCACATAAATAAGGCCTAAGCATTGGAAACTAGCCTCAGATATGCACACTAAGCACCTCTTCTAAGTTCAAATTAGAGAGAAAGAGACTATTTATTACCAACCCGGAAGATTGCAAAGTACACCAAAGAGAACCATTTTCTTCTCATTTAAGTATGAAGAACCAAGAATAACTACCACCAAGCAGCAGCAGCAGCAGCAGCAGCAGCAGAAGAAGAAGAAGAAGAAGAAGAAGAAAATTCTAAAACATAGAGTAAGACAGAAATTTGTGACTATTGAGAAGAGAAGCATGTCTGGCAAAGTTTAGCTACAGAAACAAAGCTAAATTTTAGAAGTCATGTTTTTTGTGTTTCTAATAACATTCAAGAAAACAGGATCTCTATACAGGAAGAGATGAAAAATCTGATCAAATGATAATAAGTTGCCTGAGAAGGCACTTAAATTTAGCAGAGCTCAAGACAATTAAAATCTGCATTTTAAGAAATAAAGAGTAAATTGACATTGCACAAAACTGAATCAAGATTTGGAAGTTAAAAATAAGCAGCTCCCCCAAAATGAAAGAGACAATAGCAAAGAGATATTAACAGAGATGGGAACAGAAAGATAGACAATAGATAGTTAACCTGGGCAAATTAGGATCATAATGAGATAAAATAGACTCAAAATCTTATTCTTTGAATAGAAAAGCTTTTCTGAGTCTACAGCTGATAATATGGATAATAGATAATACATAATACATATTAATAGATAATATTACTGATTACAATTATGTTATATATTACACAATTATATATATTATATATTATATTATACAATTATATATATATTACATATAAATATATTTATAAGTAATATGTAATAATAGGGACCTTTTTACCCCCAAAAAAAGTAATCGATACCTGTTCTACTATTGCTTGAATAGTGCTTTCTTTCTCCAAGACTTACCCATAGTAGGTAATAAATATTTGTTAAATGAATGAATAATAATAGCTAAAATTTACCACACCTCTTTTTCATGCAGGTTTGTGCTACACAGTATTTTTACAAAATTAACTTCTACAGATTTGTTTCAAGATGGCAATGTAGGAAGACTATGAACTCGCATCCCCAGGGAACACACCAAATTATACCTATTAACAGAACAATACTTCCTGAAGAACTGAGGACTGACTGAATAGCTATTGAACAACCAAAGACAGAGAATAGCCAGAGAATAGCAAAGCAAATGGAGACCTTCCGTAGCTTAAAACAATAAATGGAATATACAGCCATAGCTCCAGCCAGCCAGAAAAAGTCACCAAGCACACACAGTCTACATAGAAGACATCATACACAAGACCAATACAAGATAGGAAAAGTAGCAATTTTATCTAATCCATAGAAAAAAAACACAAAAAGTCAAGTGAAATGAAGAGACAGAGGAATATATACTCTAAAATAAAGAACAAGAAAAAACTTCAGTAAAAGAATCAAATGAAACAGATAAGCAACATGCCTGATAAAGAATTTAAAGTAATAATCATGAAGATATTCACTGGGCTGGAGAAAGTCATGGAAGAACTTAGTCACATGTTCAAAGAGTTAAAAAATATTGGGGCGCCTGGATGGCTCAGTTGGTTAAGCATCCAACTCCGGCTCAGGTCGTTATCTCATGCCTCATGAGTTTGAGCCCTGTGTCCAGCTCTGTGCTGACAACTCAGAGCCTGGAGCCTGCTTCAGATTCTATGTCTCAGTCTTTCTCTGGTCCTCCCCCGCTTTCACTCCATCTCTCTCTCTCAAAAATAAATAAACATTAAAAATAATATATATTAAACAGTTGAAGAATATACAATGACTGAAATAAAAAACACACTAGAGGATTGAACAGTGGATAAGAGGATGCAGAAGAATGCATCAGTGATCTGGAAGACAGGCTAATGGAAAGCACACAAGCTGAAAAGCAAAAAGAGAAAAGAATTAGACAGATTAAGAGATCTCTTGGACAACAATGAGCCAACAAACATTCACATTCTAGGGGTCCCAGAAAAAGGAAAGAGAGAGAAAGGTATAGAAAACTGATTTGAAGACATAACTGCAAACTTCCCTAACTTAAGGAGGGAAATAGACATCCAAGTCCAAGAAGCACAGTTCATAACAAGATGAACCCAAGGAGGTCCACACAATGGCACATAATAATTAAAATGTCAAAGGTTAAAGAGAAAGAGAAAATCTTGGGGCACCTGGGTGGCTCATTCTCTAACTTCGGCTCAGGTCATGACCACACAGTTCATGGGCTCAAGCCCTGAATAGGGCTCTGTGTTGACAGCTCAGCCTGGAGCCTCCTTCAGATTCTGTGTCTTCTTCTCTCTCTGTTCCTCCCCCACTTGCTCTCTCTCAAAAATAAATAAAAGTTTAAAAATTAAAAAAATAAAATCTTTAAAAAAAAAGATAAAGAGAGAATCTAAAAGCAGCAAGAGAGATACAAAAAGTTACCTACCTACAATGCCATCAGCTGATTTTTCAGCAGAAACTTAGCAGGCCAGAAAGGAGTGGCATGATATACTCAAAGTGCTGAAAGGAAAAAACCTACAACCAAGAATACTGTACCTGGCAGTTATAATTCAGATTTAAAGGTGAGATAAAGAGTTTCCCAGACAAAAGATAAAGGAGTTCATCACCACTATACCACCTTATGAGAAATATTAAAGGGACTTTTATAAGAGGAAAAGAAATGGCCATAATGAGATATAAAAAAATATGAACAAAAAGATATAAAATATGACAAAATATACATAAAATGTGGGAAAGGGAGTAAAAAGCAGAGAGAAGAAAAAGAGAAAAAAGATTTTTTTTTGTTTTTTTCTTCTTTTTCTTTTTTTCAGAACGTGTTTGAACTTAACTGAGCAACAAATTAATATGGACTGCTATTTACCTCAAGGATGCTATATATTAACCTCCTGGTAACCACAAACCCCAAAACTATGATACACAAAAAATTAAAGAGGAAGAAGGCAATAAAAAACACTATATTCATCAATCACAAAGAGTGCAAGAAAAAAATAAAAACAAACTACAAAACAACCAGAAACAGTTTTTTAAATGGTAATAAGCACATTAATTAATAATTAATAAACTAATAATTATTAATTAATAAGGTATTAATAATTACCTTAAATGTAAATGGCCTAAATGTTCCAATCAAAAGACATAAAGTGGCAGAATGGATTTAAAAAAAAACCCAGACCCATCTATGTGCAGTCTACAAGAGACTCACCTTGGTCTGAAAGATGCATATGGACTGAAAGTAAAGGAATGGAAAAACACCATGCAAATGGAAGGAGAAAAAAGCCAGGGCAGCAATACTTGTATCAGACAAAATAGCTTCTAAAACAAAGGCTGTAACCAGAGACAAAGAAAGACATTACTGATAAAGGGATCAATCCAACAAGAGGATATAACAATTGTAAATAGCTACACAGCCAACACTGGAGCACCTAAATACAGAAGGCAAATATTAAGGGAAAAATTGATAGTAATACAATAATAAGTGTTATATAGTTGAGAGGATAAGGAAAGGCTTTGCAAGTCTTTCTCGTACACCATGGCTGTGCTTATTCAGGAGTAGATCTCTAAATAGCTTTTTAATTTCTCTTGAATATTGATCTAATCAGGATGTCTGTGTTTTGGAGTTTCTCAGTAATCCATATTTTTCTGGATATTAGATTTTCTTTAAAGAAATCTATATCTCTATTTCTTCATTGTAATGTTGTTTTTAAAGTTAATTTTTCTTAAGCTTACTGAAGACTCGTCTATTTTATTATTCTTTTCAAAGAACCACCTTCTAGTCCTATTGATCATGTCTACTGTCCTAACATCTGGTGTTCTGTGTTCTATTTTATTAATTTCTGCTTTTATCTTTATTAACTTCCCCCTCTTATATTTTGTTTACTTTTTTATTTTCCAGCTCATTGAGTTGAATACTTGATTAATTCAGTTTTCATCTCTTTTGTTTCCTAATAAATGAATTTAAGGTCATTATTTTCTTCTCTTAGCAACCATTTGGCCAAATCACAGAATTTTTAAATTTATAATGTTCTCATCATGTTTTATTTCGACATAGTTTATTTGAATTTTTATTTTTTCTTTAACCCATGAATTATTTATTGGGTGTTTTAAATATTAGTGGGTTGGTATTTTTTATTTTTCTTTGTTCCTAATTCCTAATTTTATTGCACTGTGGCCAGACTTCATGCTTAGTATGATTTCTGTTGTGAAGAATTTATTTAATGTTGTTTTGTGGTGTAGCATAATGATTAAGAGTGTAGGCTTGGGCTTAGGATGGTGCCTGGTACATACTAAATGCCATGAAGTCAAGGTTAATTTTTATGTATTTTGCATACACACTTGAATCAAGTGTGTACATGATTTATGTATGTATATTTATTTGTAATGGTTGTGTTAAATTCTAAATCCTTCTTTATATTTGTGAACTTGATCTTTTGAATATTTAGAGGACCATGTTATTTTCTCCCATTCTTTGAAATCCTACATTTCTCCTTGCATTTCTAAGAATTTTTCTGTATGTATTGAATGCTATATTATTTGCTGCTGTATTAAGTCATCCAATTTCTACTTAGTAGACTGTATCATTGAAGAGTCTATTGTTACATAATTATATCTACTTTCTTTTCATTTCTTTTATTCTATTTATTTTCAAATTTTCTATTTCATTTTAATTTTTTCTATTGTGTTTAAGCAAACTTTTTATTGAAACATTGTAATTTTCTTGTTTTATCTCTTCCACATTGTATACATACATGTGTATGTATGCATGTATATGTGTATTCTTTTATTACCCAAACTAAATATGCATTAAAAGTTGAATTGTATCCATTTATAATTACTGTGATCATTGAAATGTTAAATTTTTCATGCCTTTTTTCTAGTTCTCCTTTATTGTTTTAATATCAGATTGTTATTTAACTTGAGAAAATTTGCAGAATTCATATTTATCCCTTTAGTGGCTTGCATATTTTATACACTTGTCAACATTCATTATGTTTCTCTGCCCATTCTATCTAACAAAACCTTGCTTTCATTTAAGTATTCACTTTCCTGGGGCACCTGGCTGGCTTAATCCATTAAGCATCGAGCTTCGGTTCAGGTCATGATCTCACAGTTTGTGAGTTCAAGCCCCACATCGGGCTCTCTGTTGACAGCTTGGAGCCTGCTTCAGATTCTGTGTCTCCCTCTCTCTCTCTCTGCCCCTCCCCTGCTTGTGCTCTGTCTCTCTCTCAAAAATAAATTAACATTAAAACAATTTAAGTATTCATTCTCTTTTGGACACCCATGTGTACAAGGGTAGGCAGGTACCAAGGGCAACGCCTTATTATATGTCAAAGTCAGTTGTGGAAGTCTTTTAACTATCATTGGTTTAATCACAGTCATGGGATATAATTTCTATCTGTAATTTCTATCTGGTGAGACGAAAAATTTTAAGACACACATAAGGAGAAACAGATTCTCTTCTTCTGCTGCATGTTGTCCAAAATGGATAACAATAATTTAGAAAAGTTGAGGCTGTCTTCTAGCTGTCTTCTAACCTAAAGATATGTCCCCCCTGTAAGGATGGCAGAATACAAAACAGAGAGAAGCTTAGTCCTTTGGATTATGTTTAAATTACCAAATGAACACACCAAAAACTGCCCTACCTTGGAACCTCTTTCTAGAAGAAGCGGAAGATAGATTGCCCCTATTTTTTAGGTTATTTTGAATTATACTTCCTGTTATTGCAGCTGAATCAACCTAGCTGTTGGAATATTTAAAGTTGCCTTTTTTTTTTTTTAGCAATATCTAGATTGATAATCTAATCAGTATCTATATCCTTTCACTGGATGAAACAAAACAATAAAATTTCAATTCCCCTAAACTTTGTCTCACATCCCAACTTTATCCACTCATACATAAATTTACATATTATTCAAAATTATCATTCCACTACTTTCAATTCTTAGTAATTATTTTAAGTCTTTTAGTCTTATTTTCTTCTGTTATTTATACTGAGAAATTTATTTTATCTGTTTCTCTGTTTAGCTCTTTTCCTTAATTCTGCATATTTTTCTTTCATGGTTTCATTTTCGCTTAATGTGAGAACATCATTGAGTAATAATTCTTTCAGATAGGTGTTGAGGTCTACCTTGGTCAGGCATCCAACTCTAGTTTTAGAAACATCTTCTCTCACAGTTCTAAAAAATTCTCTACCATTTCTAGCATCTTATGTGAAGAAAAATATGTTAACAGTTTTTCTCTTGGTCTTATAAATTGCCTTTTTCCCTCCAAAAAAAAAATTGTATGCTTTTTCTCTTTATCCTTAAGTAAATTTGCTTAGGATACTGATTGATGTGGTTTTTTTTTTTTTTCAACGTTTATTTATTTTTGGGACAGAGAGAGACAGAGCATGAACAGGGGAGGGGCAGAGAGAGAGGGAGACACAGAATCCGAAACAGGTTCCAGGCCCTGAGCCATCAGCCCAGAGCCTGACGCGGGGCTCGAACTCACGGACCGCGAGATCGTGACCTGGCTGAAGTCGGACGCTTAACGGACTGTGCCACCCAGGCGCCCCTGATGTGGTTTTTCTTTTGTTTGTTTATTTTTTAGCTTTTGTTATTGAATTAGTTTTTATTTTAATCCTGCTGTGCACTTTAATAACAAAGATGTCTTTCTTCAGCTCAGAAGTTTTCTTTCATTATTTCCTTGATCATTTTTTTCTTTCCATTCCCTTGGGTTTCCACTGTTACAAAGCTGTTGGAATCACCAGCCCTACTCCAGCTTTCCCTCGTTTTCCACATATTTGTCATTCTGACTCTGTCCTATCTCACTCTGTCCATATCTTAGCTCAATCTTGTACTTTGCTCAGTGTTTAACCATAAACATTTTGATTTTTAGCCCCAAAATAGGATATCCTGACAAACATATTTCAATATTTGTAAGAATTCTGTTTCTTTTTCATGGCGGTCTTCTTTTTGTAATAGGCAGCAGCCTATTAAATTTCTAGCTAGTATTAATCACAATTATTTCTAAGTTTATTCCCTCCATCAAATCTGATCATTCAGAGTTCATTCTATTTTTTAAGTTAGGTATGCTTCTCATATGTACTTTTCTTCATCATTTAGCTTCTTTGTTGTCTATTCATTATTTGTACATGTAAATTCAAGCTCACATCAACTGTTGTAGTTTATTTACTCAGCCCAGCTGGGAATTCCTCTTTGCCTGTAAATAAATGCAGGACCTGATTACCACTGCCCACATTCAGAAAAAGTGCAAGGGAGGGGGCAGTGTGTTGTAGATAAATTTATTTTTTCGTTTGTGGAAATAGAGCCTTGAGAAATTTTTTCACAGATTTAGCTCCTGGCACTTCCGAGTCAGTGAGACATTGTCCCACTTCTGTGGATCAGATTAAGAGTATCTCTTATCAGAAATCCCATTCCTGAAACACCTATCTTAAGACACTGCAATTTTGGAAAACCGGAATATTCAACCCACAGATCAGCAAGTATGGAACTTATAGACAATAAAACATATATGGAATAAGTCTAATAGGTCAACAAAACTGAACTATTTTTCTTGAGGATGTTGAGGTGATTCATGGGTTCCTCTGAGACTATAGTACTTCTGTCCTAAATAGGGTGGTGAGTTCTGAAGCTCTGTGGATACCTTCATGGGCTTCCAGTGCTGCAATGAATTTTCATTTTTAGATTGTTGATGGGATTTAGGAAGGAAGGAGAGACACACCAGCATATTAAATCATATTAAATTTTGAACAGGACCACATTAAATCAGCAATAATCTGAAGAGTCAGAAGAATCAGTCAATAAGAGAAAATGTTAATAACAAAATATAGGCATATCTTGCTGTAATTTGAAACATCAAGCATAAAGTAAAAAGAAAATACAGACAGGATAAAAATGTCACCTACAAAGTTACCAAAATCAGACTGACCTCAGACTTCCCTACACATAAAGTTCTAGAAAAATAAAAAAAGTACACTTCAAAACAAAAAAGAGCATGTTGGCTACAGATCCTAGAATACAATTTTGTGATGAATGTCCACTTTTGGACAGACATTATTGTATCTCCAAGGTCTAAGATAAGTAAACCATCTCCTACCATTTATGAATAAGTTATTTGGAAGAATGTCTTCTAAAAGTGATGTATTAAAATGACTAACTCACAAACTAGGAAACTGTATTATAAACTGCTTGTCAATAATCATTAAATCCATTATATAGAAAGTTTAAGAGGAAAGTGACAAAAATTATTGATGAAAGATAAAATTTGTAATAATAATTTGGCCCTAAAATTTCTAGATCATCAAAATAAAACTGAGGAAGGGTTTCAGTGAATTAGGTGGAAGAATAGGTAAGCTATTCAAATATCACATTAGGGTAGGAGGGGTCTTAAATATTGGTTAATATTTTACACTGATAATCATAGGTTTGGATGTGTGTGTGTTTCAAAGGAAAAACTAATAGAATTAAAAATGGAAATTCCAAATGACAGCCAAAAAGGAAAACAATTTAGTTTTAATACAGATGTTATGGATTTGAGTAAACCATCAAAGATTTCATATTCGAACATATATCTGGGTATCTCATAATTCTAATTGAGCTGCTATTATCGGGCTGAGCCCTTTTTTACAAGTCTATGGATTTTCATGCAACCAGAGACATAAGGCATAAGTATAATCATTTTACTTTCACTCTTCTTTTACAACTTTTATTATAACCTATTTCGTGTTTAAGGCCCTAATTGGATTTGATAGGATTCAGCACCTCTGTATGGACTTCAACTAAACTTAAAAAAACAATTTTTTTAACTTTATGGCAATATAACTGAAAAAAATCATATATATTTTAGATGTACAATATTATGGTTTTATATGCATATACATTGGAGAAATTATCACTACAACCAAGCTAACTAACATTTTCTACCTCACAAATTATGTTGTCTGTGTGTATGTCTGTGGTGGGAACACTTAAAATCTACTCTTAGAAAATTTAAAGTACACAATTTGGTATTATTAACTATAGTCATATTATATATATTAGATTCCCCAGAACTTATTCATCTTCTGTCTGAAAGTTTGTGCTAATGGCTAATTTCTCACCATTTCTATTAGTCTACAAGTCCTGGTAACTTCCATTCTCCTTCTCAACTTTTCAGAGTTCTAATTTTATGGTTGAATAATATTCTATTACAAAATAAATATATGCTAGATCACATATTCTTTATCCATTCATCTGTTGGTGAGCATGTAGCTTATTACTGTATCTTGGCTACTGTAAATAATTTTGCAATGAACTCAGGAGTGCAGATATCTCTCAGGTACTGATTCCACGTCCTTTGAATATATACCCAGAATTAGGATCGTTGGAGCATATGGCAGATAGATTTTAAATTTTCAACTAAACTTATTTTTGTCTGGTTTTCATTAACCAGAATGAGGTATAGTGTTCACATAGTTTGTTATCAATAAAAATAAAACATAATCTCTATACGCATAATTCACATTATCTGCATCACTTGAGTAACACTAGATCCGTGGATTTTCACAGAATTTTTAAAGCTCAAGTTATCCCAACTTGGCTGGGAGAAAAGAAGTTAAGCTGGCTCATTTGTATTTCTATATATTTTTTAAAGCATTTCTGCTTTCTGGTAATATTAAATACCGGATTAAGTTATTTAATCTTTAAAATCTTTTAAATCCTTAAAATTTTATTAAAAATTTAATATTAAATTAATTATTAAATATTAAATATAAACCTGTTTGTACTCCCCTACTGCAAAACACAGGGTCAACTATTTCTCCAGAAATGCAAAGTGGAATCAGAAATCAAACTATGTACACTAGATGTGCATGTCAGATTTTATATATAAGGGCTGGGAGTAGATAAATACTGCTTATCAAACACCTAAATAACATTGTGAAGTAAAATAGGAACAGAAAGGGTTAGACCACACATCAATGTTTCCAATTCCAAATGTAGGAGTATTTAAAACTTTGTATTGTGATACAAAATATGCTAATTGCCTCTCCGCTCCAGATTAACCCTTCATTGTCCGTTCTGAGAAAATGGGAATATGCTTTAGCTATTTTTCCCTTGCCAGCTAGCATGGTGCTAGGCTTTGTCAGTAGAGAGCAGTGGAGAAATATTGCAGGAGGGAAGAGTTTTCTTTCCTGATTCTGGTGTTCCTGCCCAGCCCACCTTCTGCAGCACCTAATTCCTGTAGTGCACAGTGGCCAGTAGTCCAATGGCAAGCTACTTCTGGGGTCCTACTTGGGTGGTTTTGTAGTGATATGCTCCAGGAACAGCTATCCCTCCTAAGGGGACAGATTTCCAGCAATTCCCACCAGGGTGGCACCACAGCTGCTTCTCTGCCATTTAGTGAGCCACAAAAGCAGGGGGATTGTGCCCATGGGACTCTCACTGGGTGCTCTATCACTGAGATAGTGACTGCTCCTTATATCTGCTATTTCTAGATTCTTTAAAGTTCTCTTTAAATCTTACCAACCAATCTCTTCTTATGCTAATCTCCTATAATAATTAGTACTTTTTTTGCTTTGTATAACTTTTATTTATCTTTGGTTTTACATTCCTAGTCAAACACTATCTTCCTAAGTTACTTAGGTCAGTTCCTTTCCTCCTCAACCTCTTCAGTGTGGTCAAGTGACATACTTGTATTATAGATACAATCATTTGTTGCAGTCTGAAATTCATTCTGGTTCCCTCCCCGCCCCCCACCCCAATATCTTAACATTATTTTTAGTTTGCATAAGGTAAAATTTACTCTCTGTGGTATATAGTTCCATGGGTTTTGATGAATACATCTACAACCTCTGTACCATACAGAATAATTCCATCATCCTAAAAATACCTTTATATTTTCCCTTTATAAACTATATTTTCCTTCACCCTAAGCACTGGAAAACACTCATCTGTTTTTCATCTCCAATAGGTTTGCTTTTTTTCCAGAATATCATATAAATAGTATTACACAATTACATAAACTACATAAAATAAATTCTAATTTACTACAAGTCATTTTATTTCAAGATCACTCCTTTTCATTGTTTAGATCCAAGAAACTGGCTCTTTTTATACTCCTTCTACCTGAAGAACTTAACATTTCTTTTTTTCCACACTTTTTAAGCTTTTATTTAAAATCTAGTTAGTTAACATGCAGTGCAATATCAGTCAACACTTACATACAACATTCAGTGCTCATCACAAGTGACCTCCTTAATCCCCATAACCTCTCCTTTGGTAAACACTGGTTTGTTCTCTATAGTTAAGACTCTGTTTCTTTATTTGCCTCTTTTTTTCCCTGTGATCATTTGTTTCTTAGATTCCACATATGAGAGAAATCATATGGTATTTGTCTTTCTCGGAGTTATTTCGCTTAGCATAATACTCTCTAGCTCCATCCACATTATTGCAAATAGCAAGATTTCATTATTTTTTATGGCTGAGTAATATTCCATTACCACTTCTTTATTCATTCATCAGTTAATGGACACTTGAGCTGTTTCCATAATTTAGCTATTATACATAGTGCTGCTATAAACACTGGGATGCATGTATGCCTTTGAATTAGTATTTTTTTATTTTTAGGTAAATACCTAGCAGTGCAATTGCTGGATCATAGGGTAGTTCTATTTTTAACTTTTTGAGGAATCTCCCTACTATTTTGCACAGTGGCTTCACCAGTTTCCATTCCCACCAACAGTGAAAGAGGGTTCCCCTTTCTCTGCATCCTCACTAACATCTGTTTCTTGTGTTAATTTTAGCCACTCTGACAGACGTGAGGTGATATCTGTTTGTAGTTTTGATTTGTATTTCTCTGATCATGAGTGATGTTGAGCATGTTTTCATATGTCTGTTGGCCATCTGTATATCTTCTTTGGAAAAATGTCTATTCATGTTTTCTGCCCATTTCTAATTAGATTATGTTTTTGGGTATTGCATTTTATAAGTTCTTTATAGATTTTGGATACTAACCCTTTATCACTATTTCATTTGTAAATATCTTCTCCCATTTAGGTTTTGTTGATTTTTTGTTAATAGTTTTCTTCACTGTGCAGAAGATTTTTATTTTGATGAAGTCTCAATAGTTTATTTTTGCTTTTGTTTCCATTGATCCAGAGATATATCTAGAAGGAAGTTGCTACAGCAAATGCCAAAGACATTAATACCTGTGTTCTCCTCTAGCTCTTTCATTCATTTTGAATTTATTTTTGTGTAGGATGTAAGAAAGTGGTCCAATTTAATTCTTTTACATGTTGTTGTCCAGTTTTTCCAACACCACTCACTGAAGAGACTGTCTTTTTTTCCACTGGATATTCTTTCCTGCTTTGTTGAAGATTACGTGACCATATAGTTACGGGTTCACTTTTGAGTTTTCTGTGCTGTTCCACTGATCTATGTGTCTATTTTTGTGCTGATACCATACTGTCTTTATCAATACAGTTTTGTAATATAACTTGAAGTCAAGAATTGTGATACCTCCAGCTTTGCTTTTCTTTTCAAGGTTGCTTTGACTATTTGGGGTCTTCTGTGGCCCCATACAAATTTTAGTACTTTGTTCTAGCTCTGTGAAAAATGTTGTTGGTATTTTGATAGGGTTTGCATTAAATCTTTAGATTACTTTGCATAGTATAAACATTTTAATAATATTTGTTCTTCCAATCCATGAGCATGGAATGTTTTTTTCATTTCTTTGTCATCTTTAATTTCTCTTATGAGTGTTTTGTAGTTTTCAGAGTAGAGACCTTTTACCTCTTTAGCTAAGTTCATTCTTATGTATCTTATGGTTTGGGGTATTAATTCCTTATATTAAACTCCCACATAGCTGGGAATGCAAACAGTCTCTTTTTGGAACATAAAAGAATAACAACTATTTGCAATCTTTCAAAGGTGATATATATTTGACCTGGGAATCCCACAACTAGAAATCTAGCATAAGGAAATTAGAAAGATGTCAATTAATCATATAAAGATATTTATGGCAGCATCATATAAAACCTTGTGCTATACAAAAATACTCAACAATAAGGAAATGCTTGATTATACTATTTCCATACTATAGAAATATGTGATAGTGTTCAAAATCATTCATCAAAAAATAATTAATGACATGGACACTTATGATTTTAAATGAAAAAGAAGATATCAATTTGTATCTGCAATATGATTTGTTTTTATAGATATAATGAGAGAAAGAAGGAAGAAAGAAAAAAGAGAGGAAAGGCACAAGGCAGAAGTGAGGGAGAAAGGGGAAAACTCTGGAAAAATATATTGAAGTGTTTTTTAAATTATATAAACTCTAGGTGACTGGAAATGATTATGAATCATGCCTATATATTTTTCTCTTATTTCTACAATCATCAGCTACCTGTATGATATGCAGCAAAAACAATGTTATTTTTATGTTAAATCTATACTTTAGGTTCTAAAGCATTTATAAGATTTTATAGAAACTCAAAAGTTAATGAGACAATGACTATCATTGTGTTTCCATGAAAGTTGACTTAACTATTCTTCTAGAATGGTTCCTTTGTTTTCCTAGAAGTCTAAGGGCAAATGAAAGAAACCAAAGAAGAAAGAAGATACTTAGAAGACTAACCAGGACTTTCCTCCTTATAAGCTATTAACAACTCCCAAAGATTTATTCTGCCTGAGAAACTGAGATTTCTTCAAGGGCTTTTGAAATGAAAATCTTCTGAAGTCCTAATGGCTGGACATATGAAATAAAGCTACCCTAAAACTACAAAAGATTAAGGCTAAAATTATTTCTCTACTTTGGAGGGACACTTATTACTTCATCTTATACTCTAAGTATTCATTCTTCTATTTATTCATTTACTGGCTATTTAGCCTCTTCTACCTACTAGTAGGCTAAAACCTATTATAGAGTAGTTTGCCCAGGATACAAAGGCAGGTATAAAATGGTTCTTGGGTTACAGTATAGCAAGTTAAGTTTGTGATTTACTCAAGCCTCGCTACAAGTTAGATATAGATTAAATATATAAAGAGTTACATTTTACTAAGAGAAGTGCTAATTATTCCTAGACATTTCATTTCTTTAAATAGACATTATCATGTATATTTTTTAAAGTAAAATGCTATCATCATTAAAACTTAGTTTTGATAACATCTTATTATTAATAAAACAAATAATTTGTAGAACATTTTATATACTCCTTTGAATGAATTATGTCTATAGTTGAAAACCCAAATGTTCCAAATATGAAGGTAAAACCCCTTCTTAATAAAAATAGTTTCTTAATCAAATTGAAAGCATAGGAATAAGTAGAAAAGAAACAACTTCATTCAAACCAGTTTGGCAAACACACACATACACACAAAAACCAGATAAACAGTGTGGCAGAGACTTCCGGTTGTCCCCCAATATCTGTCCTCCAAGGAAACTCAGTCACAGAACTCCCAGATAAGCTCATGGCTTCTTGCAGCTTGTGTGGTCATGTGACTACAACCTGGCCAATGGAGTATAAGTAGAAGTGGTGAATACAACTTTTTGGAAGGGTTCCAAGAGGGCGAGAGCATGCCTTCTCCTTTTTCCCTCCTTCCTGCTGTATAAAATGTAGATAGACTGGCAAGACACCAAGTAGCCACTTGGAACCACAAGATGGAAGCTCCTGTTTGCAGAACACAAGATCAAGTCAGACTAAATGAACCCTTCTGGTAACAACACGTCAACTCTAGACTGCCTACATTTACATGAAGGAGAAGTATACTTCTATCTTCTTAAATCCATTGCTGTTTTGGGTTCCCTTTCACTCATGAGCAAATCTCATCTTAACTAATACAAATGGCAAACACCCCAGCCTATCTTCTCCATTGTACTGCTACTCAGATATGATCACTGCTCCTTGCTCAGTGTTGAGAACACCTCTCAGCACAATTATATCCAAAGCCCAAGTTAACCATATTCTTTCTAATGCTGTTCAGCTCTTAAGTTTTCATAGGACTTGGAGGAGAAAACCTGCCAGGCATTTGCAATGTGACCTTGGGTAAATCATGTAATACTACTGTCCTCAGTTTCCTCATTTATCAAATGAACACAGTAATTCCTCCTTTGATAACAATAACATCCATTTACAATTCTTATAATTATTCTGTGATATAGGTATTATAATTAGTAAACAGGGTTTCAGAGAAGTTAAGTAAAATTCTCAGGATTACACAGTTTAGTAGCAGAATAGGAATTAAAAGGAATTCAATAGGAACTCAAAGTCTACTCTAAATACTATGATTGTTCAGATACCCTTTATAATCCTCTCCCTCTTACCTTGTGAATAGTCACTGAGGTAACCTGTGTAAAAGAGATTACCTGTCATAGAGTAGATGCACATTAGGTGTGAGTTATCCCCCCTCTGTTCTTACATGTTGGTAAAACGAAAGCATTTTGCTTTCATTCTCCTTCATATATAATCTTACATTGGGACAGCTCTGTGAAAGAATCAATCTGGATGGATTCCATGTTTAAGTAAAAATATTATAGAATACAATTTTACCCTTGAAGAATCCCAGACCCAGTAATTTTTCAACAGATTGAATGCATTAAGCTTTTGTATATACATAGACCCATGCTGGAAGATATACAAAGTTAATCTGAGAGTAACAATTCCTGTCCTCTAAGAATTTATAACCTAAAATAAACCACAGAGATGCCAGCTCTAATACACAAATTCAAACAAACATCAACACATGAATAAAGAAGAACAGTACAACCTTTCAGTTCTGTGTTGAACAGAACTGTTTTTAACATACACACACAAATTAGAATAATACTTAACCACAAATCAGAACCTTTCTGAGTGGGAAGGGTGAAGAGTTTGTCTGAAGGAGGAAGGCATCCTCTAAATTCACTTCATATACTGGGGTTTCTCTAACAATGCTTAAAAAGTAAAAGCTCTCACTCAGGGGTGCAAAGGTATGTTTGCACAAACTAATTATTCAGCAGAATGGCCCTGTTGAAGATCTTTCTTTAAGACAGGAAAAAAAGGTTTCAAATGATTTTTTTTGGCAAACAAGTATAATACAGAAGTATAGGGGCAACGATTTTCTCTCAGGTTTTAACATTTAGAAGGCCTCTACCCATAGGTACTTACAGATTAGAAAATACATTTAGGAAACAAAATCAACAATAAGGTTCACAGCATAAGAGAATCAACTAGCTAAAAATTTAAGTAACCTTTACTGTGTGATGGTAAATGGTGCAGCTAGTCAGTGCTTCTTCATGGTATTTTTTCCTTTTGAATGAAACACTTTCTTGCCTCATTTCTGGAAGGTTAAGGTATACTTCCCTTAAGCATTAAAACTCTGCACTGGTTAAATCAAACATCCTCCACCCCTCTCCTACTTCTCTATCACTCAAATTCCCTTTCCCAAAGCCAGAATTTCATTTAAGAAAAACTTCTCATGATAAATTTAAGAAAGCCAGGTCAACTTTGCTCCTCTTCAAAACTTAAAAGAAAAAGTTTCAATTGCAGCCCGTGGCCAAATCTACCACTTGTGTACTGACACGATTAAAAGAAAAAAAAAAAAACCTCACCATTAAAAATAAACAAAACTCTGCCTCCCGTCCCACTTATGGACTGTGTTTGT
Organism: Acinonyx jubatus; assembly: GCF_027475565.1. Lineage (NCBI taxonomy): Eukaryota > Metazoa > Chordata > Mammalia > Carnivora > Felidae > Acinonyx > Acinonyx jubatus. The sequence continues at coordinate 181,953,632 of NC_069381.1, forward strand.
AAGATTAACGTGAAAATAGAGTAGGAAAGTTTCTGCAGTGATTCTATGGCTGAATATAAAGACAGCCCCAAGCTGAGGGTTTTCATCTTCACCTGATTTATTCTTTCCTTTCCTCCATTTATTTCATTCCCAAGGCAGTGACTCAATCTTTTCTCCTATTCAAGTCACTGAAATAGTGAAATCTATCTTATCCAAGCAAAACAATTAATTCATCATACTGCAGTCACATCAATTAGGAGTTAACCGATAAAATAAAACATCAAGAACCTCCCTTTTGACCCACAAGATCTTTCCTGACTATTGCTGGTGCCCTGGGACAGCTCAATCCAACCTCTTCACTATTTATTTGTTTGTCTATGTGCTTAAAAAACATTTACTCAATGCCCATTGAATGTACTATGCCCATCCAATGCCCATGGACTATATCAGATATTTGTTCTTATATGATATTCAGCTGATAATCAAACATATATTGATTGAGCCTCCAGACTTCTTACCTCCTTGATTGGGGTGGGGGTGGGGGATCTTAGTCTTCTCTTCATTGTCTGGCAGAAAGTCCCAACAGTATTTTCTCAATACATATTTTTTATATAGGAGACCAGGTTTAAGCTAATGTTAATCTGGTTTGAAGCACTATATGCCTCAAACCATTATGTTTCTTTCCCAATTAAAAATTTTTAAGTTTCTTTCTGGTCTATGGACTGTAGTGAGTAGAGTTTACGTCTCTATGAGCTACAAGAAATTGAATTTCCATCTTTGGGAATTCACCTACATTTCAGACAATGCCAGATGTGCTGGTTACACATGCCTGCTCTGTGAATACAATGAGCTCAACTTATTTTATTGACTGCATTGAAACAATGACTAATTTTATTCCAGACTCCACACAGTGCCACAAAACTGTACCCACCATAATGATATAAGAACTTGAACACTGCAGTGCAAGACCTGCCAGTTAGAAATATACCTTCAGTGATGTGAGTTGGCTTGTGGGTGTTCCTGGAAAGGGGAATTTCTTTAGTCCTTTAATTATTCATTTGACTAGGTATATAATTGCTCTGTATACCAACAAAATATGTGATCTTAAGGTCAAAGAATTTATATGTAATTAAAATGCCTATGTTATAGGATGTGAAAGTGGGACACTGTTATCTCAGTTGTTACCAAGTATCCAACACTGAGAACAAAAACCTTAAGTTACTAAATGTTTCCATATCCTATGTAGTACCAGAATATATACGCAGGATTTATTAATATGGTAGACAAAACCTGGCTCTGCCACTTGAAGCCTATCACCTACATCTCAAGACTATCTAAAAGAGAGATAATGAAGACAGATAAAAAATGGTTCTATCTTAGAGAGAAACTCTAAGGAGTAAGCTGTTGGGGTATTTTGTGTTTCCCATTCTCCTCCTGAAGAAGAGAGGAACTTCTGGCTACCAACTTCAGACCCATTTTGGGGAAAGGATGAACCTTATGAACCTCCTAAAAAGTTTGAGATAAGTCTCTTGTGATTTGGGTAATAGTAGTTGAGTCCTTATAAAAGGTTACATGAACGGAAGCTGTCGCTGATAATGTTTTTTTAAAAAAAAAAAAAACGACAGCTACAATGTGAGAAAATTTCATTTCTATCTGTGATGGACAGAAGGACGCCCTTTGAAAGGAGCTGGGCTTGAATAAGATTAAGTCATTAATTCTGAATACCAGAACTAGGTCACCCCCCCCCCCACCAACAAAGTCTGTGTGGTTTGTACACCAGAAAATGATCCAAAGGAAGAACTTATAAGGCTCCAGTTGAAGGAGCATCACTTGCTTTAGAGAACAGTGCAAGGAGTCCCTGGTGAGGGTGGGTACTCTAAAAGGCCACAAAATCTCCCAAGAAGAGAAAGATCAAGCTTTTGGCTATCTCTAAAACCCAGAGAACACTAATGCCAGATTACTACCTGACCAATCAAATGATACCTTCTCATTTCCTGCCCCCTCCACCCCCTTTCACTCCCCTTTCACCCCCTTTCACTCCCTCCTCCACTCAGATCCCAAAGGACCGGAAGCAGCATAATGTACTCTCATCTTTGTTCTCTTGGTATATTGCTTTTGGAACTGATTCACCATATTGTGAGAAAGTCTAAGCAGGTGGAGAAGAATTCTATGTAAAGAGAAACTAAGTCCTGGCTGCTTCCCAGACAACATTCTGAACCTACCTGCCAGCCTTGTGAAAGGGATCTTCTAGCCACCAACAGACTCACCTCAGCTGATAAATGTGGGATAGAAATTAGCTATTCCCACCTAGCTGTGTCCAAATTATAGGTTGATGAGAAAAACAAATTACTGTTGTTGTGGTGTAAAGCCACTAAGCTTTGGGGTGGTTTGATACTTAGCAATGGTAACCAGAGCAGATTACCAAGAACAGATTCCAAGGGTATGGAAAAAGCTTTAAATGGGAATAAATAGTAATGCTTTGATAACAGAATATTATTTTATCACACCAGAAACTATTACTTGAGAAAAGTACTAAGGAAACTATGGAATCTGCCTAAGGTGTCCAGAGATGAAGAGGGAACATCTGCTCCCACCACCCCACTAGTTTGAAAGTCAGTGGTGAGAAACAATAAAGCAGAAAATGTGGGAAGGAAATAGTGGGAAGGAGCTTATCCCTTAAGTCTTCTTCTAGGAGTTTTATCACTTACATTCAAGTATTTAATAAATTTTGAGTTGATTTTTGTGGCTGTTGTAAGATGGGAGTCCAGTTTCATTCTTTGGCATGTGGCTATCCAATTAAAAAAAAGAAAACACCATTTATTGAAGAGACTGGTTTTTCCATCTATTATGTTGTTGACTTTTTGTCAAAAATTAATCAACCATATATGCATGGGTTTATTTCTGAGCTATTATGTTCCATTTCTGCATGTACCATGCATCTTAATTCTTAAGTAAATCAGTCATTAATTAAACAAAAGTGATGATACTCATATAATGTTTGCAGGGGGTTGGAAGGCAAATTGAGGTGACAATCTAGACTCAAAAGTACCACTCTATATGAATGCTAGCTGAATATGATTTGTAAATTTGAATGGCCTTTTGTGGAAAAAAAAACCCAGAAGCCACTACTTTAGCTTAAATCAAATTTAAAAACTGTCAAGAAGAATATTCAAAGTGAGCATGAGATTGAACATCTTGAGGGTATTCATCTCTATCTCCTGCATTAGCACAATGACAAGTACCCAATAAATACAGGTGAATGAATGAATGAATCAATGGATCTTTGTCAAAAAATTAAACTGTGCCCATGATTGGAAATTGCAATGACAAAATTAAAGAATTATTTCCATTATTGAATTCATCTTGGCTTTCAACCTCTTGGCTCACAATACAATGGGCTTACCTCTGCCTGATAGGCTTCTCCTAGTATCATCACTAGTTAGGTTCATAGAACATCCTCGCAGCGGACAGAAGAGACAGAATTTTACCAGAGTTTTACCATCTATTTACCAGGCAGGAAGGAATTAGAATGAGACAACTAGTAAGCTTTTTAATAATAGGTCTAGTAATAATAATATGATGTTGAATTAAAAATAGGAGAGTGGTACTAATTAGAAATGTTATTATTGAGTATTTTTTACTATTAAAAAATAAAATGCTTAAGAAATACAATTGGTTGCCTCTTTAATACAATTATTTAAGAATTACTTATAAAGAAATGCATTATCCAGTCATTTCTGCCATTTTAAGAGTTCAGTGTATTATAATTTATGATCATGGAATCATGAAATACATGAGTCAAAATTATCTTAAAGTCATCTAATCTACCCTACAGACTATATGGTTCAGAAAATTGAATCCTAGAAATGTTAAGTCATTTACCCAGGATCACATACCTTAAGAGAGTTGAAAAGGCAAAAAAACAGATTTCTTCATTCCTACTCTAGGATTCTTTCCTTTATACTGCCTTGTATCTGATATTCATAAACTATAGAACTTCAATAAACATAAAATTTTCTAGATACATTACATAGCCTAATACATATTTATAAACAATATTAAAATATAAACATTTTTAACTATTTTACAAACCTACAGTAATCAACACAGTATGGTATTGACATAAAAATAGACACATACATCAATGGAACATAATAGCCAGAAATAAACCCATTCATATATGGTTGATTAATTTTTGACAAAAGGTCAACAACATAATAGATGGAAAAAACAGTCTCTTCAATAAATGGTGGGGTTTTTTTGAAAACTGGATAGCCACATGCCAAAGAATGAAACTGGACTCCCATCTTACAATAGCCACAAAAATCAACTCAAAATTTATTAAACACTTGAATGTAAGTGATAAAACTCCTAGAAGAAAACTTAAGGGGTAAGCTCCTTCCCACTGGTCTTGGCAATGATTTTTTTTTATTTGAAACCAAAAGCAAAGAGAACAATAGTAAAAATAAACAAGTGGGCTACATCAAACTGAAAAAGTAAAAAGCAAAATCTTTTCGTACAGCAAAGGAAACAGTCAACAAAATGAAAAGGCAGTCTACTACATGGGAGAAAATATTTGCAAATCATATATCTGATAAAGAGTTAATACCCAAAATATATAAAGAATTCATACAACTCGATAGCAAAAAACCAAACAATCTAATTTAAAATGAGCAGAGGATCTGAATAAACTTTTTTTCCAAAGAAGAAATACAGATGGCCAACAGGTACATGAAAAAGTGCTCAATATCATTATTCATCAAGGAAATACAAATCAAACGCAATGAGATATCACCTCATAACTGTTTTAATGGCTACTATCAAAAAGACAAGAAATAACAAGTATCAGCAAGGATGTGAAGAAAAGGGAACCCTTGTACACTGTTGGTGGCAATGTAAACTGGTACAGCCACTATGGAAAACAGTATGGAGGTTCCTCAAAAAGTAAAAATGGAGTTACCATATGATCCAGAAATTCCACTCTGGATATTTATTTAAAGGGAATGAAAACACTAACTCGACAAGATATCTGCACTCTCATGCTCATTGCATCCTTATTTATAATAACCAAGACATGGAGGCAACCTAAGTATCTATCCATGGATGAATGGATGAAGAAAGTGTGATGTGTGTGTGTGTGTGTGTGTGTGTGTGTGTGTGTGTGTCTATATACATATATATGGAAAACTTGCCATTTGCGACAACACTGATGGACATTGAGAGCATTATGTGAACCAAGTCAGGCAGAGAAAGACAAATACTGTATGGTCTCACTTATATGTGGAAACTAAAAGGAAAAAAAATAACCCAACTCATAGATACAGAGAACAGACTGGTAGTTGCCAGAGGTGGTGGTTTGGGGATGGACAAAATGGGTGAAGGGAGTCAAAAGGTACAACCTTCTGGTTATAAAATAAACAAGTTGGGGGATGGAATTTATAGCATGGTGATTATAGTTGAAATACTATATCATATATTCAAATGTGTCTAAGAGAGTAGATCTTAAAAGTTCTCATCCCAAGAAAAAAAATTGTAACTGTGTGGTGATGGAAGCTAACTAGACATTGTGGTGATCATTGTGCAATATATACAAATATCAAGTCACTATGTATATATCTGAGACTAGTACTGGTACATGCCAATTATATAGCAATAAAAAAGAAAAACAATAGAAATATTTCCTTAACAAATCACCTATTTTTATAAAGCAAGTTAAACTATTTTCTACCCAAATACCTTCCTTAAATGGATTAATTGTTGTCTCCACAGCGCACTTTTATTGTATGTTTCCATCCCAAAGAAGCTGAAGTAGTGAGGATTACATTAAAGTTTAATGCAATACACTCCTGTGACTTTCCCGAAATAATAATAGCTAATCAAACTACAGTCCAAATCTCCTGCCTTTTTTCCAAAAGAGTCTATGACTAAATATAACCACATTATTTACTTTTGCTTATCTGCAAAACATTTTCGTAGAAGATACTGGTTGGTATTGGGGCACCCGAGTGGCTCAGTTGGTTAAGCATCTGACTTTTGGTTTCAGCTCAAGTCCTGATCTCACAGTTTCATGAATTTGAGCCCCATATGGGGCTCTGAACTGGCAGCACCAAAGCCTGCTTGGGATCTTCTCTCTCTCTCTCTCTGCCCCTCACCCATTCACGCTGTCTCTGTCTCTCTCAAAATAAATAAACTTTTTAAAAAAAAGATACTGATATTGCTATATACAGATTTCATTTAAAAAGATAAGTCCTGATGCCATCAAAACAATGAATACATTTCTGAAAGGAAAGGATTTTCTTTCAAATTAACATCTACAAATAGCCTATCATTTCACCTCTGTATTTTCCTATCAAAGGAAAGTAAGAGACACTTCTACATGAAAAATCAAGCAACCTTCAGAAGGGTAAATTGTTGGTAAAGTTGTTAAGAGTGGCACTGAGCACTGTGTGGAAGACACATACAAAACTCACCTAACACTCACATTGTCCTTGTATGATGGCATCGCCATAGCTTTTAAAATTATGAGGTAGTCTTTTATTAATGAACTTTGCAATATTAAAAGAAATTACTCCTATTCTGTCAGCAATGTGCATTCTTTGCATTATTAATCTCTCTAACCCCTTCATGTCCTTACTATCTAGCTATAAAAACACTTGAACAAATAATAGAGCCCAATAAAATCCTTCATTGCAAAGTCTAAGAAAAATGTTACATGAGGTCCAAGACAAGAATAAAAACATTCCCTATATTCCAAGGAAAACAGCATTCAGATTAAAGCCAATTTATAGTGAGGTGGTTTTACAGGGCTTTGTTTGTTCACTTCAACTTGGCCTTCTCGAAAGCTTGTGAAGGTTACAATGCTTATTCACAAGAGTCTCTTCATTATAAATGGCGAGATATGTCAGGACCAACAAAGCAATCTGCAAATTATTAGGCATTATATTCAGCCACGTAGTTATAATGTACAGTCCTCAGAAATGCTAAGGATGGATGGTGTATTCAAAGGAATTGATGAAATAAATCATTTACTAGCTGAACTTTGATTTTACAGTATACTTTTTTCAATTTAAAGTTTCTTAACTCTCTGAAAACCTCCAAAGTGTAATGCCAACCCATTAGCAATCACCAAACTCATTTAATTAAAATCAAACATATTTGAATTTATTTATTCAACTTTTACCAGATCTATTATTTCTCCATCCAGTATATTTTTTGTTCTACACCATTGGTCTCAAATATCCATTCCAAGAATTCTAAATGAGACTGATTAATTAAAAGGAGGCCAAGAAACAAATTCAGTCAAAACTTTTGCATTGTACTTTTCAGCAAGTTCACAGTATCAATTGTCTACAAATTAGTCCTTAACAATTAATGCACCCATGAAAACAGCATAGAACAATGCATCAATGAAAAAAGAAAGCAGAAAGAACCTTCCAGCAGCTATCAATGGATAAACCAAGTCACCAATAATGGCTGGTTAATTCCACACTTCAAAAACCTGAATATTTACACTTGAAATTTGCTTGCCTTAAATTTTCAGTTAAAAGAGGGAATAGTTTGGAAAATTCACATTAAAATTTTTTGTCTATACTAAATATATCATACAGATTCATAAAGTAAAAGCAGGGAATCCAGATTTCACAAACTAATGAACAAAGCATGTACATCATTATTATCAAAAGGGTGCTGATGATTGAGTAGCAACTGCGTGTCCGTGACCATCATAGCACAAATCTAACCTCCACATACTTTTACTATCATACTGCAAATCCAAGGTTTGTTTGTGAAAGTCACAAAGATTCCATGGAGTTGTCCCAGAAAAAAAAAAAAAAAGGTTTTAATTCATCCATTTAAAAATGTCATGCTTTGGGTATCATGCCATGTCATGGACTGCCTGGGCTTCAGGGAGAAGAAAGACAAGACTCTGCTCTCATTAGCCTAGGGTGAGTAACAGAAAGAAATATGGCTTCAAAAGGACTTTGTATTTGATCTTCCACCCTGTGAAATAAGCAGGGCAGTTATTTCTAATCCTGGCTTACCCACTAAGAATCCAAAACCCTGGGAAGAAGAACCACTTTTTCTTTAACTCCATTATTATGTGGAACAACTTTTACTTGAACAAAATTCATCCATCTCTGAGTTCAAGATTATTGTATACGCCCCTGTAGTTTACCAAGATTAAAACTAGAATGATTTGTAAATGTGCTTACTGATCAAAGAACTCATAAAATTTAAGAGCTAGATAGCAGCTTGCTTACTTAGAGAATAACCTTGTTATTTTAGACAGGGAAACTGAGAACCAGGAATCTGATCAAACCATACAGCTATTTGGAAGTAAAATTAGTATGGGAAGCAAGGCCTCCAAAAAAGATGAGTGACATTTCCAGAATACTACATTGTACCCCAAAGTTTCATGCTTTCATAGATACCAGAATGTTTCCTAAGAGCACAGGATATTATTCATGTCCTCTCTGGAGAAGAATATTGCTTTTCATAAAGCCTAAAATAGCCTAGAACCTCCTTTGAAAAGCAGGTGAAGATAAAATAAAACCTGCATTAAATGGAGGTAATGTGTTTCCTTAGCTAATAAAAAAAAATAACCAATGGCAAAATCATTTCACATGAATTGAAAGGAATAAAATATTACTCAAGTTGCAATTATCTGTAAAGAACAGTCATTCCCTAAAACAGCACCTTTGAGGAAATTGATTGTTTCTTTATGCCCTTTGTTTATACATTTTTCTTAGAATTAATGTCTGACAAGTGACCATTTCATTATCATAAGATGCCTCTTCTCTTTTCCAGAGTTGATTCCTTTCTTCTATGTGCTTAACAATAGCAATAGGGTTCATATCTTTCAAGTATTTAAAGGAACCTTTGTTTCCAAGCCCAAAGTGGCTCTGTGGTTGGGTTTCCTGACCCAACATTTTGCCAGTTTCCCAAACATTTTGCTGTTGATAAGAGACCATGTATATTTGCTGAAATGCTCATCACATCTGTCTTGTTTTCTCCCAATGGTAAATAAAGAATTTGTATATCTTCCCAAACCAAGAGAGGAGAATCGTGGTTATGTACACACAAGTTTATGGTCCAAGGAATTTTACCTAAGTAGTAATATTTTGGTTTGGGGAAGATCCCTGTTCATACCCCTTCCTTCTGCCTGGACCTATGCCAATCTATACAGATATCAATATACTTACCTCAGAATGGAAGCTACTCAGGATTTTTTTTTTTTAAATGACACAGTGGTTAAGAGCATAGATGTGAAAACAAGACAACCTGAGTTTGAATCCCAGTCTATATAACTTTGTATGAAATACTTTTTACTTTTTGTATCTCAGTTACCTTACCTTCAAAAATCTCGATATTGTTCCTGCTTGATGTGATAATGCAATGAGATAATTCAAATAAATATTAAATTATACTTATTTGGGGGCTTAGAAGCAGTGCATAACAGAGTAAGATAGCAAAGCAAGTTAGCCATTAGAATTTCTTCTTATCTTTTCATCTGAAAAGCATTCAGGCTTTCTTTCACATGCCAGTGATTATATGCCTTGTCCTCCACTTTGCTTAATAGTTTTACAACCTCCAGGGTCATCTACCCTCTCTAAACTATATCTAAAAGGAATGATATCTGGGAAATAAGAGAGCTATCTGTTATTACTTGGTGGAAAGAACAGGATTTCTCTGTACTGCTGCCTCATCTCAGTTAGGAACAAGCATGGAATTCTTCTCTATCAAAGAGGCATGGTGAAACTTAGGAGAGCTAAATAGCAATAGTAAACGGTGTGCCTAATCTTTTCTGCATGGTAGGTGCTAGTCTAAGCACTTAACTCACTCTTATACTGTGGGGCTAGTAGTAGAAATAGCATTCCCATTTTATAGAAAAACAGCCAGAGGCAAAGCATTTTACCCAGAGTCACAAAGGTATCTCATATTCATAGCCGTGCTTTTCACTGCTCTATTACACAACCTCTCATTGTAAAAGGTCTCAGAGCAAATCCAGGATAATATAAATTTTTAGGAGAGCTGCCTGAGGATCCCTATCAATTCCATATTGTAACGGTTTGAGTCCTTTCAGCATCCACCTCTAGATATGAGAGTGCCTAGTCTTTAGATGACCCCAGACTCCAACCTTCAAGCCACCCAGAGTGACCCAAGATGAGCAGAGAGGAGCTATCCCCATCCATCCTTGGCCAACTTGCAGATTCATGAACAAAATAAATGCTGCCATTGTTTAAAGAAACTAAGGTCTGGAGTTGTTATATAGCCATAGTAACCATTACAAACCCTCATGTGGGAGCAGTAGACTTATCTTAGGATAAGTGCAGTATATAGTAATTGCAACAGATAGTGAACAGGTACTCATTTTTTCCATGATCTTCCTTACTGAGGACCACTGGACGGGAAAGAACTTTAGCCCAGAGACAACTACACACATGAAAAAACAATAAAGTCTGTTCCCACCTTGCCCATCTCCAGAATATCACCAGAAACATACCATGCAAAACAAATAATAAGCACATGAAACTGGGTTACAGAATAATAAAGATTATTTGGTGGAAGAAAAGGAAAATGGAAACAGAAAGAATAATTATTTTTAAAGACTCAATGAGCTTTACATCAGTTTTATATAATACTTTACATAATGTATTAATTATATTATTATGTATATCATGTATTCTGTATATAGTATTAATAGTTAACTCTATTAAGGAGGTATTATTATTATTTTACAGATAAAAGAACAGATAATGTTCAGGACTGTTAAGCAATTTGCTTTAAGTCATATAGCTACCGATCAAAGTCAGGTCCATCAGATTCTGAGATTAATAGAAAGCTGTTTTCTTCCATCTGAAAGTCTGGATTTTTCTGCCACATTATGATAAATTCATCTTTCACCCCACCCCAATATAATAAAGCTGCTAGAGCTCTTCATTATCTAACCTGAGACAGAGGGATAAAATATATATTTCAAACTTTAAAAGCAATACTTCCATTTTTCTAGAGAGAGAGAGAACAGTCTTTACAGCACCATGTGAAGCATTGGCTAATGGCTGGTGGCATTAGGGACAAAGTTGAATGAACACAACATTAACAATTTACTGTAAATGGTTTTTCAATTGAGGAAAAAAGGAAATGCCAGAGGCTGTGGGTCAGAGGTCAACACCTGCCCCTCCCTCCATGTGTCCATAGACTACAACATCTCATCTGCTGGGAAATCACGCACTCAGATGTCAGTCAAGCCAGGGAGCACCAGGCCTTCCTGCCAGCGACTGCCAGGTCTTACCTTCCTGAATGCCACTCAGCATCATCGTGTTCCTCAAAAGGACTCTTAACAACCCCTGACATGGTGGCAAAATAAAGGCTGAGTATGACTTTACTTGGGGAGCATATGTTTTGATGCCTCATTGGTGCAAAGTGACATGTATTGCTTACCAACGTGTGTTCACAGAAGTCCTAGGGAACATAGAAGAGAATGTCCCTTTGTAAAATGTAAATATTTAGCAAATATTGAGTACTCACCATGTCTAAGAGCTGTTGTTTATTGACGAAAACAAGCTTGGGCTTCCAGCTTCTAGGGGATGATTTCCTTTTATCCAAAATCCTAGATGAACAACAACAAACTTTCTTATTGCCTCCATAGGACTGCAATAGAGAATTTTCCAGTCACCAGTTCATTTATAGGAGGTCCTTTTAATTCCAGCCTTGTATGGGTAGCTGAAGGGCTTATGGCCTTTACTGCTCTTTCTTAATAGAAATTAAAACTAAAGGTCATCAACTTTAAGACTTATATCTGGTTCCTATATTCCTATTGTTCAGCATCACACCTGCTCTTACTTTGGGTTAACTCTTATTTCTCACTACTGTGAATTTCCCCATCTTGAATTTGAGCTCAATTAATTTATTTTAAATATTTAATTATTTAAGAATTTAATTATTATTAAAGTAATTTTAGTAAGCATTGGAAAGAACTTTTATACATTAGCTTAGGCTGCCTCAAGAGGGAGGGTATATGGGAACTCTCTGTACTTATCTTTTTTTGCAACTTTTCTGTAAATCTAACATTATTTCAAACTTAAAAATTAAAAACGTTTATATTTACATTCCTCTGGATTTTATGTTATAAGTAAAAATCATGGGGTTTGGGATCAAGCAGCCTGAAGCCTGGTTTCATCCTTTATTAGTTATGTGACCGGGCAAGTCACTTAATCTCAATTTTCTCTGTTGAATAGACAACCTACTTAATGGACCTATTACAATTTTATAATTAGACAAAATGTGTAACAATTCACATATATCACTTCTTCTATCTCCACCTCTTATTCAAGAATATTGATAAACTGAAAATCACTACTTTCATGTGATACTTAACCAATTTACTCTCTTATTCTCAATAGTTGTTTGCTGAGTTTAGACATACTGAAAAGCTGAAGCTAATTTTCACAACTTAAGATGTATCTGGTCAGTTTTAGAAAAACCATTAAATAAACAATTTAAAATATGTAATAAAAAATATATTTAAAAAATCAAAATGCCATATTAGAAAATACTCACTTCATAAAAGAAAGCAGCAAGGAAGGAAAAAAGAACAAAAAAATAGGAGACATACAGAAAACCAAAAGTAAAATGGTAGACATAAATCCCTCTCTATCAACACTAACATAAACTTAAATACATTAAACAATCCAATCAAAAGTCAGAGTCTGTCAGACTGGATTTGAAATATGATTAAACTATATGGTGTCTATAGGAAATACAGTTTAGATTCAAAGACACAAAAAGAATGAAAGTACAGTGATGGAAAAGACATATCATGCAATCATAAGAAAGCTGGAGTGTACTGATATCAGAAACAATAGATTTAAAAAATGTTATGAGAGATAAAAAGAAGCATTTTTGTAATAATAAAGAGTTGATCCAATTATAAACATATAGTTATCTAACAACAGAGCACCTAAATACATGTTGCAAAAACTAACCAAAATTAAGTAAGAAATGGACAATTCAAAACTAACAGGTGAAGACTTCAAAGCCCTTCTTTCAATCATGACTAGAATAACTAGGCAGAAGATCAACAAGAAAATATAAGGTGCGGTCAACCCTGTAAGAAGACGAGGCCTAACAGATATCTATAAAACACTTTACCCAACAGCAATAGTATATACGTTCTTCTCAAGTGACACAGCACATTCTCCAGGATAGACAATTTAGCAGGGCAGAGAATAAAAATTTAATACATTTTAAACTTTTAAACTGATACAAAGTATTTCTCCAATCATAATGGAATGGAATTAAAAATCACTAACAAAAAGAAACTTGGGAATCTCACCAATATGTAGAAAGTAAACAACATGTTCTTACATAACAGATCAAAGAAGAAATAAAAGGGGAAATCATAAAATACTTTTAATACTTTTAAATGAATGGGAATGAAGACTCTACATACAAAAATTATCTAATGCTGCTAAAGCCATGCTTAGAAGAAAATTGGTAGTTTTAAATGCCTATATTAACAAAGAAGAAATATATCAAATCAATAATCTAACCTTCAATCTAAGACAATGGAAAAGAAGAGCAAACCAAACCTAAAGCAGATAGAAGAAAGGAAGTAATAAAAATCACAATGAGCATTCATGAGATAGAAAATAGAAAAATAGAGAAAATCATTGAAACCACAACTTGACTTTCTGAAACATCAATGAAATTGACTAATAATTAGCTACATTTACTGAAGGGATATGATTCAATTTACTGATATCAAAAATAAAAGACTTTGTTACTGACTTTACAAAAATAAAAAAAAATTATTATAAGCAACCATATGCCAATAAATTAGATAATAGATTTAATGAACAAATTTATAGACAGAAATAAACCACCAAAACTGACTCAAGAAATGAATACAAAATATGAATTATCTACAACAGGTAATCATATTAGTAATAGAAAAAAAGTCCAACAAAGAACAACTCAAAGCCATATGGCTTCACTGCTGAATTCTACCATTTAAAGAAAAATTAATACCAATTGTTCACAAACTCTTCCAAAAAGAGAAGGGAAGGACACTTTTTATAAATCATTCTATATAACCAGCATTACAATGTTTTTAAAATCATACAAAGACAACAAAAGGAAGAAAACTACAGACCAATATCTCTTATGAATATGGAAACAAAAATTATCAACCAAATATTAGCAAATTGAATCTGGCAAAACACAAAAAGAATTATACATTGTGGATAAGTGGGGTCTATCCAACCTATGCAAGGTGGGTTCAATATTCATAATGTAAGAGCCCACATCAATAGAATAAAAAGCAAACAAACACATAATCATCTTAATAAATGCAGGAAAAGCATTTGATAATATCCAATACCTTTTCCTGGTAACACTCAATGAAATAAGAATAGAAGGGAACCTCCTCATCCTGATAAAAGGATTCTATGAAAAACCTACAGTAAACATTATATTTAATGATGAAAAGACTGGCTGCTCTCTCCTTATATCAAAAACAAGAGAAGGATATCCATTCACAGTACTTCTACTCAAAATTATACTAATAGGCCTAGCCACAGCAATTAAGCAAGAAAAAACTAAAATATAAAGCATCCAGATTGCAATAGAAGAAATATAACAATCTCTATTTGGAGATGATATAGTCTTTTACATAGAAAATCCTGAGAAACCCACTTTTAAAAAACCTATTAGAACTAATAAACAAGTTCAGCAATGTTGTCATTTCAATGTACAAAAATAAATTGTATTTCAATACACTCTCAATAAATAATCCAAAATTTAAATTAAGCAAACAATTCCATTTATAAGAGCATCAAAAAGAATAAAATACTTAGTAATAAACTAAAAAAAGACATACACAACTCAGACTTTGAAAACTAGAAAATATTGTTGAAATAAATTAAAGAACAACCTAAATGAATGGAAAAACATCCCACGTTCATGGATCAGAAGACTTAATATTGTTAAGATAGCAATACTCCCCAGATTTATTGATTCAGTGTAATCCCTGTCAGAATCCAGCAGATATCTATGCAGAAACTAACAAGCTTATTTTAAAATTTACATGAAATTATAAAGAACCAAGCATAGCCAAAAGATTCTTTAAAAACAACAAAATATGAAAGACACACAGCTCAATCTCAAAACTTATTACTAAGCAATGATAGGGGTGCCTGGGTGACTCAGTCAGTTAAGCAGCTGATTCTTGGGTTCCTGATTTCAAACCCTGCATTCACTCTGCACTCACTGCACAGAGCCTGCTTCAGATCCTCTGTCTCCCTCTTTCTGCCCCTCTTCCCTCCCTCCCTCTTTCCCTCTTTTTCTCTCAATAATAAACAAATGTTAAAAAAAATAAGCATTAATAACCATATAACCATGACAGTGTAGTATTGGAATAAGGATAGATATATAGATCAATAGAAAAGAATAGAGAGTCCAGAAATAAACTCCATTTGTATATGGTCAACTGGTTTTTGACAAGAGTACCAAGTCCACTGTTGAAATGTCTTTTCAATAAATAGTGCCAGGATAATTATAGCAAAAGAATGAATTTGGACCCTTACTTCACATAACTTTAAAAAGTAACTCAAAATGTTCAAAGACTAAATATAAGAGCTAAAAATAGGGGCTCCTGAGTGACTTAGTCAGTTGAGACTCTTGATTTAGATTCAGGTCATGATCCCAGAGTCTGGGGATCAAGCCCTGCATGGGCTCCACACTGAGCATGAAGCCTATTTAAGATTCTCTCTCTTTCCCTGTGGCCCTCTCCTCTGCTCTTGCTCTCTCTCCCTCTCTCTCAAAAAATAAAAATAATTTTTAAAAGAGCTAAAACTATAAAACTCTTAGAAAAAAACACTAAGACAAATCTTCATGAACTTATATTTGGCAATGATTTCTTATATGACACCAAAAGCACAAGAAACCAAAGAAAACACACAAAAAAATCTGACTTCATCAAAATTGAAAATTTTTGTGCATAAAAGAATATTATCCAAAAAATGTAAAGACAATCCACACAATAATAGAAAATATTTGTAAATCAGATGTTAATTAAAGGTCTATTTTGAAGAATAAGTAAAGAACTTACAACACAAAAACAACTCAATTTTTAAAAGGGCGAAAGCCTTGAATAGACATTTTACCAAAGAAGATATACAAATGGCCAAAAAGCACACAAAATGATGCTCGATATCATTTGTCCTTATGGAAATTCAAAACCACAATGATATGTCACTTCATGCCCTTTGAGATGGCTATAATAAAAAAAAAAGGAAAGAAAAGATAAAAAACAAAAATAAGCATTGACAAGAATGTGAAGAAGCTGGAACCCTCACACGTTTCTGATGAGAATGTAAGATAGTGGAGTCACTGTAAACAATTTTATGGTTCTTCAAAAAGTTAAACATAGAATTACTATGTGATCCAGTGATTTTACTTCTAGGTGTATACACAAAAGAATTAAAAACAGGTGTTCAAACAAAAACTTGTGCACAAATAGTCATAGCACTATTTCAATAGCCAAAAGAAAATACCCAAATGTCCATCAACAGAAGATTAAGCAAAATGTGGTACATATACATACACTGAAATATTTAGTCATAAAAAGGAATGAAGTATGGATACAACAACATAGATAAACCTTAAAAATAATATGCTAAGTGAAAGAAACCAAACACAGACACAATGACCACATATTATATGTTTCCATTTATGAAACATCCAGAACAGAGAAATCTATAGAGACAGAAAGTATAATAGTAGTTGTTTAGGGTTTGGGAGATTGGGGTTATGAAGATGATAGATAAAGGGTAGAAGATTTCTGTGTTGATTAAATATTCTATAACTGACTATAGTAATGGTTGTATATATCTGTGAATGTACTGAGAAAACACTGAATTGTCGACTTTACACAGATAAATTATATGGTATGTGAATTATGTCTCCGTTAAGCTGGCTTTTTAAGGGAGTAAAACCTCTAACGCCATCAATAATCACCTGAGCTATCTTTTCAGAGAAGCTGGTACCTTCCCAAAGACTTTGTCTCTCTGTCTCTGTCTCTCTCTGTCTCTCTCTGTCTCTCTCTCTCTCTCTCACACACACACACACACACACGCATGCCCCCATGTCAAAGTGACTTAAATGAAGCTCTGAGGGACCTAAGTAGAGCAACAGTGGATATGTATGCAGGGAGAAGCTTCAGATTAAATCATGCACATACTATGTGATTTGCCTGGTCTGATACAGTCAATTGAGTTTAAGAGCTGAGGCCAGCCTTTGTCCAAATTAGAAAGCCATCTTTCTCTGAGAATCTGGTGTACTCCCCCAGAACCTAGCCTTTGTGGAACTTTTCCCCTTAACTGATTAACAGGAAATCCCTGCAAAAGGGTTAAAGGACAATTTAGGTCCGAGCCTTAATGGAAAGTGTGGCAGGTGAGTGTGTGTGGGAAGGAGCAGGAGGTTGTTCTTTGCCTTTTATAACAAGCCTCTGAAGAAACTTTGCTTAGTAATTAAGAAAGTGATGTTTTGAGAAGGGGGCTATTCCATCAAGTAGGATGAAATGTTTCCAGAGGCCTTTGGTTCCTGTATGCTCATGTAACACAGTTGTCACCAAGAGTCCTGACATGTCCTTCTTCCTTCCATGGACTCTGCTGAGCTACAGCCACCTTGATGTACCCATGCAGTGGAACAGCCTTCTCCCCATCCCAACACATTTACCCAAAAGTATTCACCACACTCATCCATTTAAAGAAAAATAAAAGAGGAAATCTTAAACACACTGTTTCTGAAGGGTGGTTAACTCTTGATGTTCACTTGACATTATAACAAACTACTAAAGAAATATCCATAGGCAAGATTCTTCTGGAACTAGGTTAATATCTAAATAGTTGGAAAAACATGCATTTTTGGTCCTCTTGTTGAGAACTATACAAGACCACACAAAGTTAAAGTATAGGATGTCCATAAGTATACATGTATGGGCAAATATACATAATGCCATCAAAGATATGTTTAATCTATTAAATTAAAATGTGATCTATGCTTACAGACTTTATGAGCACCCTGAAAATACTCAGATATGAAACATGATGAAGATTGCCTTATACCCATCCTAAAGATGGTTTCATTTCTTTTTTTTAACAGAATTTATTTTATTTAAATCCAAGTTAGTTAGCATATAGTGTAATAATGGTTTCAGGAGTAGAACTCAGTGATTCATCACTTACATATAATACCCAGTGCTTATCCCAACAAATGCCCTCCCTCCTTAGTATCCATCACACATTTAGCCCATCCCTCCATCCACCTCCCCTCCAGCAACCCTTAGTTTGTTGTCTGTATTTAAGAGTGTCACGGTTTGCCTCCCTTTCTGTTTTTATCTTATTTTCCTCCCCTTCCCCCATGCTCATCTGTTTTGTTTTTTAAATTCCACATGAGTGAAATCATATGGTATTTGTCTTTCTCTGACTTATTTCACTTAGCATAATACACTCTAGTTCCATCCACATTGTTGCAAATGGCAAGATTTCATTCTTTTTGATCACTGGGTAATATTTCAGTGTGTGTGTGTGTGTGTGTGTGTGTGTGTGTGTGTGTGTGTGTACAACACATCTTCTTTATCCATTCATCAGTCAATGGACACTTGGGCTCTTTCCATACTTTGGCTACTGTTGATAGTGCTGCTAAAAACATTAGGGTGCATGTGCCCTTCGAATCAGTAGTTTTATATCCTTTGGATAAATACCTAGTAGTGTAATTGTTGGGTCATAGCATAGCTCTATTTTTAATTTTTTGAGGAACCTACACACTGTTCACCATGGTGGATGCACCAGTCGGCATTCCCACCAAAAGTGCAAAAGTGTTACATTAAAGGTAATTGCAGAACCACAAAGCCTTAGGAGATGCTCAGGTTTTATTGATATTCTGATAAGGAATTAAAGCAAAAGGTTTTATCTCATAGAACACAGAAAAACTTTATCACAAAAACATATAAAAATAACAATCTCCACTATACCTGCCTAGCACAGCTTGAAGTCCACCATCTATCCCTTGAGTATCCTCAACTGCTTGGACAGTGGGAGTTCACTTGAGCAAACCTCAAACCTAGAACTAATTTATTCCTAGTATCTATACCCACACCTAAATGACTAATTCCACAAGAGAAAACATAGTAACAACTTTTGCAGTTTGTTGCCACCACAAATTCAGTCACTCCTTTATTTGTTCCACAAGTATATATTAGAAAGTGTATTATGTTCAAGATACTAGAGATAGAGCAGTGAACAGCATCTAGCACTTGTGTGGCACACATGTTTTACATACTTGAGTTTACGTAATTCTCATAATTCTACCAAAAAATATTTTTAATACTTATATTTTATAGATGAAGAAAGATAAGCAAAGAAATATTATATAATTGTCCAAGTCTCAGAGCTAGTGTAGCCCAAGAAGGGATTTGAACCTAGAAAGGATGGCCCAAGAGTCCGGAGCCTTACCCTCTCTGCTATATTCCCTCTGATTTCTGGGGTCCCAGAACATAAAGCCTATCAAGGAATAAAGATATTAGGTAAGTAATTCATGAAAAGAATGTTACTAAAGAGAATGTAGTGGGTGCTTGGGAATGCATAGGCAATGGGAATTAACGTATTCTAGGTATTCAGCAAAATTATACTCTACCACTGCCTGAAAATTCTGAAAGATTTCCTTTCTCTCTCTCTTTGGACCCCCACAGTGGCTATTTTAAACATTTCCCAGCCTACCCAAACTACCTTTATTCTCTTGTATATCAAGTTTATCACTTCCCACTTAAAAGATCCTTCAACTTAATGACTTTAAACCTATATATTTTTCTATATCTAGAACTAATGTTCAGTCAGGAGACTCTTGGTTCAGCCATTCAATACTAGAACATAGGCATCCACCCATGGGATCTCCAGCCCTGGTCCATACTCTCTCTACCAGGACTCCCAGTGCTATCTATCTTCCCACCAACAAAAGATCTCTCTCTTTTTTTAATGTTTATTCATTTTTTCTGAGAGAGAGACAGAGCACAAACAGCAGAGGGGCAGAGAGAGGGAAGCTGCTCCAGACTCTGAGTTGTCAACACAGAGCCTGATGCAGGGCTCGAACCCATGAACCATGAGACCATGACCTGAGCCAAAGTCCAATGCTTAACCAACTGAGCCACCCAGGTGCCCCCAAAGATCTTCCTCTTGAAGGAGATGGTTCCTTCCTCAGAGGACACCTTGTGGCTTTCTGCTATTTGCACTATATGCCATATCCCTAAACAATATTACCCACATTTACAACTTCAACTACAATCCTCAAACTAATGGCTACCAAATCTATGTCTCCGACCCAGGCCATCCTTCCAAATACCAGCCCTTCAGGTCCAACACCTACTGAATAAACTTTTATAAATCATAGGCAACTCAAACTTTCCATGTGATCATCACTGTGCACTCACCTCCTAAACCTATCTTATGTTGTTTATGTCAGTGAAAAGTTCTAACCCTATCCAGTTGTCCAAACCAAATATCATTCTTAAAAATTACCTTTTATGTATCTTTTATGTATTTGAGTTATGTATTTGTATTAATTCTCCTTCCTAAAGCTCTCGAGTTTGATGGTTTCCATTACACCACAATTACCATAGTCCAAGCCATTATGTAATGAAATACTACTCAGCAATGAAAGAGAATCAAATCTTGCCATTTGCAGTTATGTGGATGGACCTAAAGGGTATTAATGTAAGCAAAATAAATCAGTCAGAGAAAGACAGATATCATAGGATTTTGTTCATGTGTGGAATTTGAGAAACTCAACATTGATGAACATAGGAGAAGGAAGGAAAAATAAGAAAAAAAAATAGAGAGGGAAGCAAACCATAAGAGACTTTTAAATACAGAGTGAGGATTGCTGGAGGGGAGGTGGATGGGGGGACAGGTTAAATGGGTGATTGGCATTAAGGAGGTACTTTTTGGGATGAGCACTGGGTGTCATATTAAAGAAATGAATCACCAGGTTATGCTCCTGAAGCCAAGACTACGCTGTATATTAACTAACTTGAATTTGAATTTTAGAAATAATTAATAAATAATTTTAAAAAGCTTCTTAACTATAATATCTATCATCTTTCCCTTCACAATACATTATCCTCTCTGCATCAAGAGCAATCATCTTATAATGCAAATGGACTTGCTTCTTTTGGTTTAATATACTTCATTGGCAACCTATCTCTTTTAGGATAATAGACAACATCTTTTCCCTGGCTTAGAAGCATTTTTATAATCTAGCTCCATTTTATGTTCTGGTCACTTTGAACTTTGTTTTATTCTTTGCCTGAACAAGAAGAGAAGCTTGGCTTATTTATTATACATCTCTTTCATTGCCTTAACTTTTCTACCTCTTTTTTTGCCAAGCTAACTCAATTTCACCCTTCAGGGCCCAAGTATCACGTAGTCCAGCCATATAATGAAATAGGTATCCTTCATATGCTCTTTAAATTCCTGCACCTCTGCTATCTAGTAGTCCACATGATTATGATTTCTGTTTACATTGCCTGTGTTTCTTCCTCAGTCTTAAGCACCAGGAGAAAAGATACCACATCTGTTTTTTTCTCTGTATTCCCAGTGACAGTGCTTGACATAGAGTGAGCACTCAATAACTAATTATTGAAACAAGAAATAAATGATAAATTAAGAAAGTGTCTGTTATGAACTAAAATTTATCCCCCCAAAATTCATAGACTGAAAACCCTAACCACAATGTAACTATTTAGAGATAGAGTATTTAGGAAGGTAATTAAGGCTAAATGAGGTCATAAGTGTGCACCCCTAATCTGATAGGATTGGTATCTTAGAAGACGAAGAGATCCTACTAAGCTCTCCCTATTCCACTCACAGAGTAAAAGATATGTGAAAACAAAGCAAGAAAGAAGCCTTGGGGCAAGCCCTCATCAGAAACCACCCCTGATGATACCTTGACTTTGGACTTCTAGCCCCCCCCCCAAGATTATGAAAAAATTAATTTTTGTTAAGCCATACAATCTATGACATTTTGTTATACATCCTTTCAGACTGTCCCAGCTCCTAAGTATCTCATAATGTAGAGGAAGATATTTAAATCAACAAACTCAATACTACGCAATACGTTTTATAATAGAGGTATGTACACATGCTTTGAGGATACAGGAGACAGAAAGATAAATTACAAAAGGATTACAAGAAAAAAAAAGAAAGAAGCTGCTAAAAGAATTTCTTTAGGAAGAAGGAAAAATGGTAACAGATGGAAACTTGGATTTACACAAAGAATTAAGAGTGACAGAAGTGGTAAATATGTGAGTACATTTTTTTATTCTCATTTTTAAAAACCTATTTAAAAGATAATTGACTGTTCAAAGAAAAATAATAATGTATTTCCAACACAGAGAACTAAAATGTGTGATAGCAATGAATGGAAGGGAAAAATGGAATTGCAGTTGAGCCTGTAATAACATGGGTTTGAACTGGTCCACATATATGTGAATTTTCTTTTTTTTTATAAATACAGTACAGCACTGCAAGTATATCTACTCAGGTTTTGAACCACACAGATTTGAACTGTGCAGGTCCACAGAGAGGTGAATTTTCTTTTTATATATTTTTATGTATTTATAAATACAGTACAGTACTGCAAATGTACTTTCTCTTCTTCATGATTCTCTTACTAACATTTTCTTTTCTCTACCTCAACTTATTGTTAGAATATAGCATATAGCACATATAACATACAAAACAGATGTGAATCAGCTATTTATGTTATTAGTAAGGTCTGGTCAACAGCAGACTAATGGTGTTAAGGTTTGGGGGGAGTCAAAAGTTATACATTGATTTATGACTGCTGGGGAGTCAGTGTCCCAATCCTACATTTTTCAGGGTCAACTATATGTTGCTTTATGTTTTTTTTTATATTATAGATGCAGTAGTAAGAATACTTAGACCATGAAGATAAATATTCATTTCATGAAGCTTTCCATATGCTACTAAATAATAAAACAAAAAAGTATAACTAAATAAGTCAATAATAGAGATAAATATTCCTTTAATCCAAAAGGCTCAAAAAAGAAAAACAAATAGCAATATGATAGATAGAAATCTAAGCACATCAATAATTACAATAAATGTAAATAATTTAAGCATTTTAAATAAATGGTCATGATTGTTACAATGCTTTTTGAAAAGCAAGACCTAAACCGGTACTGTGTACAAGAAACCCACTTTGTATAAAACCTACCTTGTATAAAAACTCTGATAGGTTAAAGTCAAATAAAGGATTAAGTTATATCATTTAAATAGTATTTTTTAATATAATTTATTGTCAAATTATACACTGTGTAAAATGTGCTCTTGGTTTTTGGGGTAGATTCCCATGGTTCATCGCTTACATACAATACCCAGTGCTCATCCCAACAAGTGCCCTCCTCAATGCCCATCACCTATTTTCCCCTCTCCCCAATCCCCCCATAAAAAAAAAATAGTTACAAAGAGGGAGGAAGGCAAAGCATAAAATACTCTTAAATACAGAGAACTAATAGTAATTTTTAAAAACTACAGTGGCTATATTAGTACCAGACAAGGAAAGTTACCAGAGATATTAAAGGATATTCTATCAAGGAAAAATATTCAACTCATCATGAATACATAGCAATCCCAAATTTGCATAAATTCAATAAGAGAAATTCAAAATTTATAAATAAAAAAACTATGAGACAAAATAGGCAAGTGTACAATTATAGTTGGAAAGTTCAACACCACTCTCTTTGTAATTAACACAACAAAAATATGATAACTCAGGAAGGATAAATAAGAAAACTAATAATTAACTTGGATAACAGAAAACTCTTCAAAAATCTACATATATATACATTGCTTTTCAGGATGCATTGATATTTACCAAAAAAGTCCATTTTCTGGTAAATAGAATAAATCCAGTGATTTACTCCAACCAGCTTTTATGACCTGATTTATATCTCCCCCTAACTCTATATTCCTAACTACATATTCCATAATAATAGTATCTTTTTAATGTTTATTAATTTTGAGAGAGAGAGAGAGAATGTGTGCACATGTGAGCAAGGGAAGAAAAGAGAGAGAGGGAGAGAGCATCCCAAGTGGGCTCCATGATGCAAGGCTTGATCTCTTGACCACGACCTGAGCCAAAGTCAAGAGTTATATATGCTTAACCACCTGAGCCACTCAGGAGCCCTTCCACCACAATAGTATCTTAAAATGGGTCTCTGAGTGTCTGTATAATAATAGATGTTATCCACATGGTCTCACTTAATAAAAAAAAAAAAAATATATATATATATATATACACACACACACACACACACAGATACATATATAAATAATCATAGAGACTTATATATGTGGCTTATTATGCATATATATGAAATATATATATTCCTTAAATCTAATCATGGAGAACCAAGATCAAAGGTATCACAATAGCAGCAAGTGTAAAAAGCATGTAGATCTTGCTTCCTACATAAAATGAACCAGAGATCCTCGAATAATTGGTTTATTCCAAAGCCTGAGAAGGCAAATTTGAAAATAAGCCTGTAATATCTAGTAGTAACAAAAGTAAAGAAGTACTTACAAAAATGATGGAGCATATTGAAGTACACAGCAGCCAACCTGAGTTTTCCTAGCTACACTGAAACAACTTGAGCAAAGAGCATAAATACTCTAATGGTTTAAATGATTTAGTCAATAAATGAGGAAGAGGGGACCACTTTTTTTCATAGAAATATTCCAATTAATAAAAGTATAAGACTGATCAAAATGGAAAATCACCATTCGTATACCATATTTATGTCTGATGCAGGAAATATATGTAGGCAAGATCCATCAATTTTTTTAAGATTTAATTTTGTAGACAAGTTTTAGGTTCATAGCAAAATTGAGAGCAAGTACAAAGACTTTCCTTATACTCACCACCCTTATATATGCATATCTGTCCTCATTATCAACCCCACCAGAGTGGTACGTTTGTTACAAGTGGTGAACCTACATGCCACATCATAATCACTGAAAGCCTGGTTTTCATTCTTAGTGTTGTACATCATATGGGTTTGGACAAATGTATAATGACATGTGTCCATCATTACACTATGACATAGAATATTTTAATTCCCTAACATTTGTATAGTCTCAAATAATCTCTCCACAATATTTAGTAATTACAAAGGGAAGAATGGTAAATTTAGAGTGGAGAATTTTGGAAGATGATGCCTTAACCAACTAACTGAAGTTAACATCACACTGGAATGTTACCATAGTAATAAGTATGCTCTGATATCATGCACTTAGAAGGACATAGCACCTCTGTAATATCTTTTTCAGTAACCATACCTCAATCTTATTTTAAGAAAACAACAGACAAATCCAAATAGACAATCAACAAAATAACTGACTGATATACTGCAAAAGCATCAAAGTTGTGAAAGACAGGAAAGATTGAGAATTGTCACAGATCTAAAAAACTAGAGACTTAACTAAATACAACACGGGATCCAGGACTGTATCCTGGAATAAAAAACGTACATTAGTAGAAACACTGGAGAAATCTAAATGTGTTCCATAACTTAGTTGACAGTATTGTATCAAGGTTAGAATTCTTAGTTTTGATCATTGTTCTATGGTTATATAAGATGCTATGTAATGGGAATCTGAATGTACATGGGAACACTCTATACTATTTTTACACTATTTCTGTAACTCTAAAATTATCTCAAAATTAAAACTGAAATAAAATATCACCACGTGTTTTTTGGTAGAAATTGGCAAACTGATTTAAAATTTACAGGAGAATGCAAACACAGAATACACAAAATAATTTTGTAAAGCATCAAAGTTGGAGGACTTGCACTAACTGATCTGAAAACATTACAAATCTACATAATCAACTTAGGGCAGTGTTTGCATAAAGACAGACATATAGATTAATAGAACAGAACAATCCTGAAATAGACTCACAGATATACTGGCAATGGATTTTTAAGAAAAGTGTTTAGGTAATTCATGAAAGAAATAGTATGTTTTCTAAAACTGTTTCTGGAACAACTTGATATTCATATGGGGAAAAACAACATTCTTGCCTCACACCATTTGGAAAAAAATATCAAAATATATCACAGACCTATTTTTAATTTTTAAGGAATCTCCATACTGTTTTCCAACCTGTACCAATTTACATTTCCACCACCAGCGCACAAGCGTTCCCTTTTCTTAACATCTTTGTCAACACGTATTATCTCTTATCTTTT
Organism: Acinonyx jubatus; assembly: GCF_027475565.1. Lineage (NCBI taxonomy): Eukaryota > Metazoa > Chordata > Mammalia > Carnivora > Felidae > Acinonyx > Acinonyx jubatus. The sequence continues at coordinate 181,979,940 of NC_069381.1, forward strand.
TGGTAAAAGACCTCCTAGTAAGAATGAGGGGATAGCTCATTGTGGTTTTGATTTGATTTTCCCTGGTGGTTAGTGAAGTTGAGCACCTTTTCATGTATGTGTTGGTCATTTATATAGCACCTTTGGAGAAATGTCTATTCAGGTCTTTTGCCAATTTTTTAGAGTCAGATTACTTCTGCCTTCTAGAGTTCCTTGTGTAGTTTAGATATTAGCCTCTTATGATACATGGTTTGCAAATATTTTCTCCCATTCCATCGTTTGTCTTTTCATGTTTTTATTATTTACTGTGTATAAGCTTTTTAGTTTGATGAAGTCCTCCTTGTTTATATTTGCTTTTGTTGCCTCTGTGTTTGGTGCCATATCTAAAAAAAAATCATTGCCAAGATCAATGTCAAGGAGCTTATCCCCTATGTTTTTTTCTGAGATTTTTAAGGTTATTGGTCTTACATTCAAGTCTTTAATCCATTTTGACTTGATTTTTGTGCACAGTGTAAGGTAAGGGTCTGGTCACTTTTTGCACATGGATACACGGTTTCCTAAATATCATTTTTTGAAGAGACTGGCCTTTCCCTATTGTATGTTCCTGATGGCCTTGTCAAAGATTAGTGGATCATATATGCATGGGTTTATTTCTGGGCTCTCTATTCTATTCCGTAGGACTATGTATCTATTTATTATGCCTGTACCATACTGTTTTGATTACTATAGGTTTTTGTAATATAGCATGAAATAAGAAGTGCAATGTCTCCAGCTTTTTTCTTCTCTCTCAAGATTGCTTTGGCTATTTGAGGTCTTTTATGGTTCCATACATTTTTAAGATTTTTTTTCTATTTCTGTGAAAAATGCCACTGAAATATTAATAAGGACAGCATTAAATCTGTAGATTGCTTAGACAGTGTGGAGAGTTTAACAATACTAATTCCTCTAGTCTAAGAGCACTGGATATCTTTCCACTTATTTGTGTCCTCTTCAATTTCTGTCATCCTTTTCAGTATGCAGGGCTTTCACTTCCTTCATTAAAGTTTTTTTTTTCCTGTTTTATTCTTTCTGATGTTATTGCAAATGGGACTGCTTTCTTAATTTCTCTTTCAGATATTTCATTGTTAATATATGAGAATGCAACTGATTTTTATATGTTGATTTTATATCCTACAGCTTTACTATATTTATTAATTTGTTAATTCATTTTTATTTCTTTTAACTTTTTAAAATTCCAGTAGCATTAGCATAATATTAGTTTCAGGTGTACATTACAGTGATTCAACAATACTATATTCTTATACTTACACATCATGATAAGTGTACTCTTTAATCCCCATCACCTATTTCACCCATCCCTCCACCCACCTCCCTTCTGGTAACCATCAGTTTGTTCTCTATAGTGAAGAGTCTGTTTCTTGGTTTGTTTCTCCCCTTTTTTATATTTTCTCTTTGCTCATTGGTGTTGTTTCTTAAATTATACATATGAATGAAATCATACGGTATCAATCTTAATCTGACTGGCTTATTTCACTGAGCATTGTACTCTCTAGCTTCATCCATGTTGTTACAAAGGGCAAAATTTCATTCTATTTTATGGCTGAATAAGAGCCCATTGTTAGAATACCACATCGTCATTTATCTATCGATGGATACTTGGACTGCTTCCATAATTCAGCTATTATAAATAATGCTCCTATAAATATAGAGATGCATGTGTCTCTTTGAATTAGTGTTTTTGTATTTTTTTTCAATGATTATTTATTGAGAAAGAGAGAGAGCGTGCAGGTATATGTGTGCAAGTGGGAAAGGGGCAGAGGGAGAGGGACCCAGAGAATCCCAAGCACAGAGCTGACATCACAGAGCCCAACGCTGGGGCTCAATCTCACAAACCATGAGATCATGACCTGAGCTGAAATCACAAGTTGGATGGTTAACCAAGTGAGCCACCAGGTGTCCCAGTGTTTTTGTATTTTTGAGATAAACAGTAGTGCAATTAGTACATCATAGGGTAGTTCTATGTTTAACTTTTTTAGGAAACTTCACACTCTTTTCCAAAGTATCTGCACCAGTTTGAACTTCCACCAACAGTGCAAAAAGGTTCCTTTTTCTCCACATCCTTGCCAAAACTTATTGTTTCTTGTGTTGTTGATTTTATCCATTCTGACAGGTGTGAGGTGATATTGCAGTTTTGGTTTGCATTGATAATGAGTGATGCTGCGCATTTTTTCATGTGTCTGTTGACCATCTATATTTGTTCTTTGGAGAAATGCCTGTTCATGTCATATGCCCATTTTTTAATTGGATTATGTTTTTCGGATGTGTGTTTTATGAGTTCTTTATATCTTTTGGATGCTAACCCTTTATTAGATATGCCATCTGAAATGTCTTCTGACATTCCATAAGTTGCCTTTTAGTTTTGCTGATTGCTTCCTTCACTGTGAAGAAGTGTTTTGATGTAGTACCATCAGTTTTTCCCCCTTGCCTCAGGAGACATGTCTACCAAAAAAAAATTGCTACATGTGATGTCAATAAATACTGCCTGTGCTCTCTTTGAGGATTTTATAGTTTCAGGTCTCAGATATAGATCCTTAATTCATTTTGAATTTATTATTGTGTACGGTGTAAGAAAGTGGTCCAATTTCATTCTTTTGCATGTAGCCATCCAGTTCTCCCAACACCATTTGTTGAAAATGCTTTTTCCCATCGCATATTCTTTTGTCCTTTGTCAAAGCTTAATTGACCACATAAATGCAGGTTTGTTTCTGGGTTTTCTATTCTCTTCCATTGACCTACATTTCTATTTTTGTGCCAGTACCATACTGCTTTGATTATCACAGCTTTGTAGTATAACTTGAAATCTGGACCTCTGATACCTCCAGCTTTACTTTTCTTTTCAAGATTGTTTCGGCTATTAAAGGTCTTAAGTGGATCCACACAAATTCTATAACTGTTTGGTCTAGTTCTGTGAAAAATGTTGTTGGTATTTTGATAAGGATTGCATTAAATCTATAAATTGCTTTGGGTTGGACATTTTAACAATATAGTTCTTCCAATTCATGACCATGGTATATCTTTCCACTTGTTTATGTCATCCTCAATATATGTCATCAGTGTATCATAGTTTTCAGAGTACAGGTCTTTCCCCCTCCTTGGTAAGATTTATTTGTAGATATTTTATTATCTTTCATATGATTGCAAATGGCATTGCTTTCTTAACTTTTTTTTTTCTGTTACTTCAGTATTAGTTTATAAAAATGCCATGGATTTCTATACATTGATTTTGTATCATGCAATCTTACTAATTCATGTATCTGTTCTAGTAGTCTTTTAGTGGAATCTTTAGGGTTTTCTATATACAGTATCATGTCTTCTGCAAGTAATGAAAGTTTTTCCTTACCAATTTTGATGCCTTTCTTTTTCCTTCCTTTTTGTCTGACTGTAGTGGCTAGAAATTCTAGTACTGTGTTAAATAATAGTGGTAAGAGTGGACATCCCTATCTTGTTTCTGACCTTAGGGGACATGTTCTCAGTTTTTCACCATTGAGCTTGATGTTAGCTGTGGGTTTTTCATACATGGCCTTTATCATGTTGAGGTATGTTCCCTCTAATCATACCTTGTTGAGGATGGATGTTGTACTTTCTCAAATGCTTTTTCTGCATCTACTGAAATGATCATATGGTTTTTATCCCTTCTTTTACTGATGTGATGTAGCACATTGATTGACTTGTGAATACTGAACCACCCTTGCATTCCAGGGATAAACCCCACTTGATCATGGTGAGTGATTTTTTTTATGTATTATTGAATTTGATTTGCTAATATTTTGTTGAAGGACTTTTGTATCTATGTTCATCAGACATATTGGCCTGGAGTTATCTTTTTTGTAGTCTCTTTATCTAGTTTTCTTATCAGGGTAATGCTAGTTTCATAGAATGAATTAGGATGTTTTCCTTCCTTTTCTATTTTTTGGAATAGTTTGAGAAGAATAGGTATTAATTCTTCTTTAAATATTTGATAGAATTTACCTGTGAAGCCATCTGTCCTGGAGTTTTGTTTGCTGGGACTTTTTTGATTACTGATTCATCAATTTCATTGCTGGTAATTGGTGTGTTAAATTTTCGATTTCTTCTTGATTCAATTTTAGGAGATTACGTTTCTAGGAATTTATCCATTTCTTCCAGGTTGTCCAATTTGTGCCATATAACTTTTCACAATATTCTCTTACAAGCTTTTGTCTTTCTGTGGTGTCAGTTGGTATTTTTCCCTTTTCATTTCTGATTTTACTTAAGTCCTGTCTCTATCTGTGTTTCTGTTTTTGATGAATCTTGCTAAAGGTTAATCAATTTTGTTGATCTTTTCAAAGAACCAGCTCCTTGTTCATATCTGCTTTAATCTTTATTATTTTCTTCCTTCTAGTTTTGTATTTTGTTTGCTGTTCTTTTTCTAGTTCCTTTAGATGTAAGTTTACGTTGTTTATTTGGGATATTGGGGGTTTCTTGACATAGGCCTGTATTGCTATCAACTTCCCTCCTTAATCATCTTTTGCTGTATCCCAAAGATTTTTGCAAAAATATTTGTGTTTTCATTTTAATTTCATTGTGTTTTCATTTTAATTTGTCTCCATGTTTTTGGATTTCATCTTAAATTTCTTGGATGATTTATCCATTATTTAGTAGCATGTTATTTAACCTCCATATATTTATGTACTTTCCAGGCTTTTTCTTGTGGTTGATTTCTAGTTTCATACTGTCATATTAAGAAAAGGTGCATGGTATGAGTTCAATCTTTTTGAATTTGTTGAGAGTTATTTTGTGGCCTAATATGTGATCTATTCTGGAGAATGTTCCATGTGCACTTGCAAAGAATTTGTATTCTGTTGTTTTAGGATAGAATATTCTGAATATATCTGTTATAACCATCTGGTCCAATGTGTCATTCAAAGACAGTTTCCTTTTTGATCTTCTGTTTGAATGATCTATCCATTGATGTAAGTGGGGTGTTAAAGTCCCCTATTACTGGGTCAACTGGATGGCTCAGTTGGTTAAATGACTGACTCTTGATTTCAGCACAGGTCATAATCTTATGGTCATGAGATAGAGCCCCACATCTATCCTGGGATTCTCTCTCTCTCCCTCTCTCTCTCTCTGCCCCTTCCCCTGCTTGTTCTCTCTCTCTCAAAATAAGTAAACAAAAAAATTAAAAAATAAAGTCCCCTATTATTTTAGTGCTACCAATTATTTCCTTTATGCTTGTTATTAACTGCTTTATGTATTTGGATGCTTCCATGTTGAGTGCAAAAAATATTTACAATTGTTTTGCCCAATGTGAGTATTGCTACTCTGTCTTCATTTCATTTCCATTTGCATCATAAATGTTTCTCCATCCCCCTCACTTTCAATCTTCATGTGTCTGTAGGTCTGAAATGAGTCTCCTGTAGGAAGCATATACATGGGTCTTGTTTTTGTTTTGTTTTAATTCATTCTGACACCCTATGTCTTTTGATTGGAGCATTTAGTCCATTTACATTCAAAGTAATTATTATTATGCATTTATTGCCATTTTGTTCCTTTTTTCATGATTACTTTGTAATTCTTCTCTGATCCTTTCTTCTCTTGTGCCTTTTCTCATGATCCATTTGCTTTCTTTAGTGAAATACTTGGATTCCTTACTCTTTATTCTTTCCATATCCATTACTGTATTTTAATTTCCAGTTACCATTAGGTTTATATATAACATCTTCTGCATCTAACAATTTATATTAAGCTGATGGTCACTTAATTTTGGACTCATTCCAAAAAGTTTTCACCCTTTGAATAATATCTCCCATTTTTCCTACTCCTCAGCTCCTGACAACCACCATTCTGCTGTTTCTATAAGTTTATTTTTTAATGTATATTCAACATGTAAGTGACATTATGTAGTATTTGCCTTTGTCTGCCTGGCTTATTTCACTTAGCATAATGTCTTCCAAATTCACCTGTAAATTGTGAATGGGAAGATTTCCTTCTTTTTTATGGCTAAATGATATTCCATTGTATATATGCACCCTATTTTCTTTATCCATTAATCTGTTAATGGTCACTTAGGTTGTTTCCATATATTGACTATTGTGAATAACGCTGCAATGAACATAAGAGTGCACATATTTCTTCAAGATCGTTCTGAGGATCTAATGTAAAACATGGTGACTATAGTTAATAATACTGTATCATATACTTGAAATTTGTTAAGTGAGTAGATCTTAAACATCCTCACCACACTTACAAAGAAGGATAACTATGTGAAGTGATGGTGGTAAATATTTTATAACATACATATATCAAATCATGACATTGTATACTTTAAATGTATTTTGTCAATTTTAACTCAATAAAGTTGGAAAATAATTTTAATTACATAATCTTAATATAAAAAATTACTGTAAAAAGTAATAACACACATACACACAAAACATCAAGATAGACCTAAATACAAAAGTTGAAATTTTAAGCTTCTGCACAGCAAAGGAAGCCATCAACAAAACAAAAACCAAATGAGAGAAGATATTTTCAAATGATATACAAAATAAAGGGTTAATAATCAAAATATATAAAGAACTTGTACAACTCAACACCAAAAAAAAAATCTGATTAAAAAATATGGACAGAGAACCTCGACATTCTTTTTCCAAAGAAGAAATACAGATGGCCAACTGCACATGAAAAGATGATCAACATCATTCATCATCAGGAATATGCAAATCAAAACTACAATAAGATATCATCTCACACCTGCTAGAATGGCTACAATTAAGAAGACAAGAAACAGCAAGTGTTGGTGATGATATGGCAAAAGGGAACTCTCATGCACTGTTGGTGGGGATGTAAACTGGTACAACCACTGTGGAAAACAGTATGGAGGTTCCTCAAGAAATTAAAAATAAAATTATTATATGATCCAGCAAATCCATTTCTGGTTATATATCAAAACAAATTCAAGGCAGGATTGTGAAGAGATATTTGAACATCCATGTTCCTTGAAATATTATTCTTAATAGCTAAGAGGTAGAAGCAACACGTATGTCCATGAAAGGATGAGTGGATAAGGAAAATGTGATATATACATATAATAGAATATCATTAAGGTTTAAAAAAGAAGGAAATCCTGTGAAATGCCATAAAATAAATGAACTATAAAATAAATATGTTAAATGAAATAAGCTAATCAGAAATAGACAAATACTGCATTATTCCACTCAGATGAAGTATCTAAAGTACTCAGAAACATAGAAATAGTAAAAAGACAGGTGATTGCTAAGGGAAGAGTTAAGTGTTTAATGTGCAGATTTTCAGTTTTGAAACTAGAATTGACAAATTCTAGAGCTCTATTGCACAACAATGAAAATATACTTAATACCACTGAACTGTACACTTAAAAATGGTTTAAATGGTAAATATAACATTATTTGTGTTTTTTTAATCACAATAAAACAATATCAAGAAAAAAAGTAATTTAAACAGGGTGAACATTTTTTCTTGTTATGTTTACCCTTGTTCATAGAGGATCTAAACGAGGTCCACATATATTTGGTTGCCATCTCTCTTAAGTCTCTCTGAATCCAGAGTAGTCTATTCTAAACTCTCTTCATGTCATTGATCTGACCTGTAATATATTTCTTATTATGGATGTGTCTGGGTTTTTTCCCTGTGGCATCACTTCATTTGTTTCTTTCTCCCATATTTTCTGTAAGTAGAAGTAAGCCCCTGTAGATTCAGTAAGTAGATTCAGGTTTACCATTTTTGGCAGGAGCAGTGTGTGGTATTCTTTGTGTAGCATCACATCAGGCACCACAATGTCTGTTTCTCTTTCTTTAAGCTAAGATTGATCAGTGGATTTGTGTAGTAATCTCCTAATTCCTCCATTATAAAGATCCCCATCAGCCTTTCACTTACTAGTTTCAGCCATTCATGATTGTTGCCTGAATTGTTGCATTAGTGGTACAAAATGTTGACTTTCTATCATTCTTTCCATTTTTACTACCTATACTTCTTTTGTAGAGGACTTTCCTACACTTACTGAGGCTATTGCTTAACTTGACACAATGGTTGTACAAGGAAAGCTTACTTTTTTTTTTAATTTGTAAAAGAACAAAAAAACCCTGATGTTTTATCAACTGGCAATGCTGTTCACTGAATGGGAGGCAGTGAGGTTGGTGGGGATAGACAGGGAGCTTCTCTCTCTTGTTAGTTTATCTTTCTGTATTAATATATCATTCTGAATTAATAAATATACATCTACATTATCAAAAAAGAATAAAGCAGATGGATAACCACAATGCCAATTTTATTACTAAGAAGGCAGATATTGAGAATGTGGTTGATATCATTGGTCTAGAGGATTCTAAATATGGGAGTCCAGTCTCAAGTAGTTCTGTCCCAGGATAGACTTCCTTATATAGGGACAGCCCTTACTGGTATCCTTATTGCATGACCAAATTCAGCATGGCCTTTGAGGCAGCTGGCTCCCAGGCAACAGGGGGAATGAGCAGGGTGGCAAATATATTCCCAGTTCTTCTCCCAAATTTACCAATCAGGCAACTTACCCATTTCTCAGTGTAGTATAACTGAGGGGGCTAGAGAGATGCCACAGAGCACACACTGCATGAGAGGAACCACTGAGGTGAGAGAGAAGAATTTGCCCCATAATAATGTTTATAGGTCTTAGGCTGTTAGCAGTGTCTTGTATGTCTGTCAGTTTTATTGTATTTTTCCATTAGTTTTGCTCTTAGTTTAGAAATGGGATAGGGGCACCTGGATGGCTCAGTCAGTTGAGCATCCAACTCTTGATTTCAGTTCAGGTCATGATCTCTCAATCTTGAGATCGAGCCCCATGTCAGGATCCGCACTGAGTGTGAAGCCTGCTTGGGATTCTCTCTCTCCCTCTCTTTCTCTACCTTCCTCCCTTTCTTTCTCTCTCTCTCAAAATAAACAAACATTTTTTTAAAAATCTTTAAAAACAAGAAATGGGATTATTATGTCAGGGATAGGCAAACTTCTATAAAGGGACAGATGGCAAATAATTTATGTCTTGTGGGCTATGTGATCTTTGTTTTAACTATTCAATTCTGACATTAATAGCATGAGAGCAGTCATAGACAATACATACAAATAAATGAATATGGTCATATTCTAATTACTTACAAAAACAGATAGTGAACTGGATATGACCCATGGGCCATAGCTGGCCAACCACTGTATTATATTTTAAATTTAGATTATTATTAGCAACTCAACAAATATTTAATGACAGATTTAAAATGTGCTAATTTTAATAACATTTTTAAGCATTTTTCTAAGTAATTCTGTATAAAATTTCAGCAAATATTATTAGAGAAAAATCTTTCAAGATTATTTGGACACCACTTATGAAAATCAACACTCTTCTAGATGTGAGGTTTAGGAATAAGAATAGGAACTGATTAATACTGAAAATAAAAAGTACCTACAGCATTTTTTGTATTCTAAATCTACATATAAAATGATAAGCTCTTTTCATAGTATAGAATTCTCTCCATATCAAAACATCTGTTAGAAATACAAGTAAATGGTTTAAAATCCTCAAGCCACATGACCTATAAAGGTATGTCACCACACTGATATTAAAAAAAAAAACACACAGACGCTGAATTTTCATTTCAATTTTGAAAATGGAGGTACACAGATGATACATTATGCCACAGATTTTTTATTAGACACAATTAATATTTAGATTATTAACGATATATGAGTAAAGTGTAATATGAACCAATTGGCATTACTAGCAGAACTTTAATTTTCATTCTCCTGTCATTTAATTCCAGATCAAAATGTTACTTAAAAATAGCTTTCTGTAACTAATGCACTAAAATATATATTGGAGATAAAATGCATGTCAACCTTGGTTTTTCTCACTTGATGACATGGTCTGAATCTTAAAACCTCACAAAGTGCAACTAAATATACTTGTATAAAGGCCCCACCCATGACGCCAATGTCACCATTTCCATGGTAACTTTAATGCTTGGAAAGGAAAAAACAGAAGGAGTCAAGAATCACACAAAGTGAACAAAATAAATTATTAGATTGAACATATGTGGCATAAACAAAATATGGGGTGCAGTTATTAAAAATGAATTGCCTCTTAAATGAAAACAAGCATAAATCAAGCATGGAACTTCAACTTATGGGAAATGTGGTCAGCCGAAATTCATTATACTAAAATTATCCTAGTACTTCTGATGTCACCTAATTGAGACTTCACATCAACATATTTAATCATTCTTCCATTGTGGAGAGTTAAACTTCCACATGATTTTTACATTATTAATGAATTAAACGACCAAAAATAGATGTGCAATCATTAGATTTGTGTCAATAATAGTAAATATCTACTATTTATATTATACCAGCATAAAATACATATTTCAATGTTATTGCATAAATCATTTTTTTGTCCTCAAAATAGAAACACCGTGTCAATTTTATACCAAGAGGTACATTTTAAAAAATATTTTCATTGCACCAAATCCTAAGTGTCTCATTTAAGTTTGTTACTTTTAAGATAAGTCGCTGACACTGGAACAAATCACAGTTAATGAAGCAAGCTACTGACAGCTATAGAACTAAGAACACAGTCCACTCTACTGTTAAGTGAATTATTTCATTCTTCAATTGTGCTGAGTCATCTAAACTAAAATCAAGCTATGTTTACTTTTCAAAATCATTTATTTGCTTACAGAAGAGTATCTTAGATTGCATTAAATGTATTTTAATAGCTCAACTTTATTAAATATTTATTATCCTGTTCTACCTTTTTCAATGTCTTTCTATGAATTCTGAACATTTTGGTGAATGAATTATATACTCACCACCAAACATCTTTGGACAGAGGAGTTAATGTAGAATCACTGAAGACTCACTTGGCCTACTTACCATTTTGCCTTAGGTTGACTCTAATAATATTAATGCCCTAAACTGAAAACTAAAATTTGATTTTCAATTGTTCAAGGCTTCTAATCCAATATCAACATGAATAATAAGATGTGATGTCTTCAGAATCATGAACTAAAATTTGATTTCCATTTGTTGCCTCATCCTGATGAGTGTATTGAATGCCTACTATGTGAAAGGTGCCATCCTTGGCACTAAGAGCACAAATACAGATCTGGAATGGCACAGACCATAGGAGTTGATTTTCCAGGGAAAGTGAGAGAGAAATATACCAAGAATGACTTAAAGTATGATAAAAGTTGGCTTTCCCAAGATGCTATGTTGTCTAAATTTAAAAAATATAAATGTAAGAAATAAAAGACATGTTAGAAATCATCCAGTCCAACCCTTTTATAGCTAAAAAAGCAAATTATCACAGACTCTGTGTGTATATATTGTGTTTCCAGAGTCTTGTAAACACATAAAGAGAAATTGTACAAAGCAGGATCTCACTGATGTAATCTGTATGTACATATATAAATTTATATGGTATGGTATAGTATGGCATAGCATCAAGGAAGGTGCTCTTGACTAGAAATAAGGAAAAGGATTCTATTTGCACATTGCTAATTTTTAGGCTTAAGACATGGGCAAGATGTTCAGCAATTTAGTTCAATCTCTATCACACCTAATTCTCTAGTTGTTGTGAGGACTGACGGCAATGGGTACCAAAGTGCTTCGTAAAATTTAAAACATAATAAAACACTTGATAGTATTTCATATAACAAATCTACATATAGAGAAGATAATTAATTTAATTGTGGGGAAATAATTGGATTAACAAAATTAAGTGCTTAATTGTGAATTAAAGGAATGAAAATTATTTTTTATCCATTCATTATTTGTTGTCATATTTGAGATACACAAATACTCAAATCAACAGAGGAAAAAGCAATTAGCAAATTTAGGAACCGTTTTTCTGTATCTCCTTCCATTCCAAAGACAGCATGGGGCTTCCATGCTGATTAGAACAGCTCGTTTATGAAAGTTTCCATGTTAATAGTCCAGCGTTAGAACCTACTGCACTGAGAGTCTCTTCCAAGAAAAGATGCCTCATCCATCTCTCTCATTGAGGAGGAAGCTATACCTAGGCAGTTTTGGCCTACAGCTCCTCTTCTCCCACCCCTCATCTTATTGAAAAATGGTTAAGTGCCAGAGCCAAATGTAGCCACATGATCTATGGCTATCCAGATAGGAATGACATGATCTAGAATAAAGTCTCTTTTAAAAACTCTGGACTGTGAGATACTGGGAGATTGAGACAGTTAACAGTCAGGGACTGAAGCTGAAAGATCCATAGAGAGAACCCATGACACAGAGTTGGGGCCATAAGAGGTAATGGCAAGCAGAAGTTATGAGGAAACAAAGTCCATGGGTAAGCAAATTTGTAAGGCAGAAAACAGCACAGGTGTGTGTGGCAAAAGGGTTGGGAGGAACAATCAAAAACAGAGAGCAATCAGTCTCTAAAGTTGACTTTGCTCATGGGGGATGGCCATATTTGTGTATAAAAATTCCTTAGTTTGGGCTGAGTTCCTAAAATAGCCTGGATATCTAGGGGAAAATTAAGATTTATTAGAGGTGATGAAAGCAGCAGTAGTATCTAGTAGTGTCCAGTGAAACAAGTTAGACAATGAACTGACATCAAGGGATTTCACTGATTTTATTATCCAAAGCATCACCAGAAGGAAGGCCTTGTAGAATAGCCAAATGGTCTATAGGACACTCAGTTAAAGCATTTTTGGGAGACAGAACTTTATGAAATTAGGAGGCTTTTCCTACAATATGTGAGATATGTGATGTATTAGACATTTCTTACACATCCTTTTGGTCATGTTATTTACTTCAGCTGAGTTTTGCTGAACCAATAGAGTTCTCCATCAACTGGAGTCAGACTTTGGCTTACTTTTGTTAACTGCTTTGGAAGAAAGAACTTAAGAAAAGAAGATGTGAGGGGCGCCTGGGTGGCGCAGTTGGTTAAGCGTCCGGGCTTCAGCCAGGTCACGATCTCGCGGACCGTGAGTTCGAGCCCCACGTCAGGCTCTGGGCTGATGGCTCGGAGCCTGGGGCCTGTTTCCGATTCTGTGTCTCCCTCTCTCTGACCCTCCCCCATTCATGCTCTGTCTCTGTCCCCAAAATAAATAAAAACATTGAAAAAAAAATTAAAAAAAAAAAAGAAAAGAAGATGTGAGAACCAGAGAGCCTCCCTTACCTCCTGAAGTTGAAGGAAAAAAATGTGATGAAAATTAAGGCTAGAGGTACAAGGATGTCAGCAGTACAAGTGTAACTAAATGTAACATCAACAGGTCTGTTATGCCAAAGTAGTGCCCTACTAAGGAAAGACAAGGCTCTAGGACCTGGGATAGGGACAGCTAGGCATATAAGCATGTACCTTGAACTAAATTCCACTGAATTTTCAATGCTGACAAAAATAGTCTCTTTTCCTTTGCTTGAGGAGAGCAGGTTCCCACTGACTAAAGACCCCATAATGAGCCAAACACCTCACAAGATAATGGTAGGTAATCATCCTCAAGATTTACTCCTCTCTCTCCTGATTACCACCAAGACAGTGACCAAGATTGGATATCAACACAGGTTCAGAAAGAAAATATATTATTCCCTCTTTGAAGAGTGAACAGTTTACAAACCAAAGGAAATGCATGTCTAAATGTCTTTGGGAGGAGTCATTGGAATATGTGTGAAAGTATACTTTAAAAGGATTGGACTGAGAGACTAAAATGTAAGACCGGATGAGAAAGGATTTATTAATAGAGGAGTCCTCATCCAGTGCAACAGCTTACCAAGATACCTTAGCCAGACCTGAAATGGAGTTTTGGCCCAAGTCCACCTCATGGTGGGATCACTGAATTTATGTAACTATGTTGTGGCTGTTTTATGGCACTAACTGTATAATTGTGAAGGATATATCTAGTAACTAAGAGAGTCTTTACATCGGTTCTCTGGTCAGTGGATCAAGTTATGTTATGAAAAGAGGCTAAATGAAGCCCCTAAAATTGAACTTATGTAACCAAGATAATAAATCATGAACAATATTGTATTCTGGGAGGATTTACAGAGACTAGCAACACAAGGACAAAGGGTATTCCTCATCATATCCCTATTCAGTTCACCTGGTTGGTCACTACAAAAACCAGATGGATCATTAAAAACGACAGTGGGCCACAACAAAATTTAACCAAGTGGTAGTTCCAATAACGGCCACTGTAAAGAATACGATATTTTTACTGCTATAGATAAACACTACCTCCAGCAGTTGTTATGCAACTCCTGAAATGAAGAATACATCCTTCTCCATTCCTTTCAATAAGGAGGATCAAAAATATCCACCTGTACATGGGAAGGACCCAGTACACAATCACTGTCTTGCCCCACAGCCACATAAACTCTATCGCTCTCTATTAGAATATAATCTGCAGGGACTTTTGATCATCTGGACATTCTGAAAAACATCATGCTACAGAAAAACCCACAAAAATTCAGAATTCTACCATGCTAGCAAATATTTCAAGGATCCCAAGACTTGGGCAAAGCTGGGGCATTTTCTCTAAGGTAAAAATATAAGCTGTTGCAAACTATTATGTTTATTTCCTGAAACTAAATAATAAAATACTTCTCTTTTAAAGGACTTTTTGGATTTTGACAGTGATATACTCAGCATTTGGGAATATAGTATTTATCAAATAACTCTGAAATGACAGTTTTATGTGGACCCAGAGAAGGGTCTATAGCAATGTTCGACTACAGTATAAATTACCCTACCACTTACACTATATTACTTGGCAAAGCAAGCCAATGGTGACAGAGGTAACCATGATAGATAAGGACACTATGTGGAGTCTCTGGCCAGTCACAGGAGACTCAGCAGATATCCCTGCATTCTGGAGGAAAGCCATGCTTTCTGCTACAGAGAACCATTCAAAGTTCACAAAATTAATCCTGGATTGTACTAACCCTTAGCAGTTCTGAGCATCTGACCATAAGAAACCAGATGACTATGCAACCAAACCTGCCTATAATGAATTAGATGTTATCAATCCATAAAGTCATATGGTCAGGCAGACAAAGCAACCATATATCATTTAATGGTAATGGTATGTTTGAAGTCCCTAAGGCACAAACAAATCACATAAAGAGGTAGTGAAAACTTGTTGAAACTCTCAAGGCATCTACTATTGTTGCATTGAGCATCTCTTCTTTATTTTTTTTAAATACATTTTCTAAATGTTTGAGAGAGTGCATGTGTGAGCAGGGGAAGAGCAGAGAGAGATGGAGAGAGAATCCCAAGTGGGCTCCCCACTGTCAGTGCAGAGCCTGATGCAGGGCTCAGTCTCACAAACCATGAGATCATGACTTCAGCCAAAATCAAGTCAGACACTTAAATGACTGAGCTACCCAGGCACCCTAAGCACCTTTTCCTTAATTGTCAATCATGGGCTTATGGAGGATTTTCCCAACATTAGTTGATGGAGAAAGAAAAACATTAGTCATGGTTCACAATTGTGTTAGTACGATATATTGGTTCTAGAAATAAATGGAAAAGGGTGAAGAAGAGTCTTGTGGACAGAGCTGAGAGTACAACACTTAGCTATTCAGTGACATGGAGATAGAAGTGGCATAAAGGACAACTATACATAGATTCCCAGAGTTGGATGGCTGGTTAGGAGTCTGGAAGAAGCATAACAGACAAATCAGAGACAATGCAGAAGGAAGGAGAAGCATGTGAATAACCTATGTGAGAAAATACAAAGTATATGAATCTTTGAGTCTCAGGTTAATGCCCAGAAGACAGCATCTACCACAGAATCACTCAAGACCTAAGTGGATAGAATAAACCTAAGGATGTCACCCAGCCCCTGTTCTTGTTCTTGGCCACATCAATGCTGGAATTATGGGTCCATAGTGGAGTAACAATGGTGGCAGGGATGGAGACTATGCATAGAAACATGGTCTCCCTCTCACCAAAGCTGATCTAGCTACTGCCACTGAAGGAAGCCCAACCAGCCATCAGCAAATATTAATGGTGAGTGCTTTATATCAATCCTTCCTCAAGGACATCAGCTAACCACTTGATGTCAGGTGGACTACATCAGATCCCTTAAACTTTGGAGGGAATAGCAGTTTGTGCTTAGTGGAATTAAACTGTGTCTTCCTTGCTACCAGAGTCTCTTTCAGAACCATCTTTCAGACGATTACAGAATACTTTATCCACAGGCATGATATCATAAACAACACTGTCTTTGATCAAGTCATATATTTTAAAACAACGTATGTTAGTGAACATATGGCCACAGTCAACTGGTCTTACACACCTCATTATTTATAAGCAGTTGATCTAAAAGAATGGCGTATTAAAGAAATAATGCAACTTCAGTTAAGTATCTACTCAGGACAAATACCCCTTTCCTGTTTGGCACACTATCTTCTAGGATATAATGTATGAACTAACTTAATGGTAATTATTTGGTGCTGTGTTTCTTAAACTAGCATTTTAAAGCCCCCAAACCGAGAGATGAAAATGAAATCATCACCTCTCACCACCACTTCTTGCAACCTACTTGCAGAATGTGTGCTCTTCTCCCCAGAAGCTCAGTTTCTACTTAATTGAAGGTTCCGATTCCAAAAGACAATGCTTCCACATGGAGACACTTGAAAGACTTCCATTGTGTTTTGGTCAACTACTATCATCTATCTAGTCATTTGGGGCTTCTTATTACAATGTGTGAAAGTAAATAAAGGTGTTTACAGGAAGTAGCCAACTTTGATTACCATGAGCAACTAGAATAGGTGCTAAACATCGTGGTCCAGAAAGAAACTGTCTTGAACCCATAGGACTTAGTAGAATGTCTGTTGGCACTTCAATGACCATGGTAATGAAAAATATAAAGGTATTGCAACCAAAACCTAACAAGGTCTAAGTGTTCAGCCAGCAAACAATACAGACCTGGATCACTTTACCAGGCAAGTAACTTGATTAACCATTGCTCTAGCTAAAGGTGAGAAAAATCTAGAATTACTCATGGATGAGTGAGATAATAGACATAAATTAGAGCCTCAGAACCAGCTTCAATAGTAGCAAATATAACCTGTTACTCTAACTCTATTTAAATATTTGCAGAAATGGTATCTAGTCTCCACTTTGAAGAGGAAGATATGACAGATTGGATTTAAGGAGAACACAAGTAGATCTGAGTGGTGCAAGGAGTAGACAGTATTGAACAATTTTGGTGCACCATTTCAAATGGTCTCGTACCATCTATTAGAACAGCTGCTAGAGCAACAAGTTCCACATGGGCTTTGACTAATTTTTCACAGGTGCAAATTGATAGTACTTCATCTCAGACCTAAGCAGCTGACATATCACTTCCAGTCACAAATCTCACTGCCATGTGATATGAAACACCCACAGAGATCTGCTTAGAGCCAAGCGTGTGAAACAGAATTGTAGTAAAACTAATGTCCATGGAGTCATCTTGAGCTGAAGGATAAATGTTTCTCCTTTTCTTCCTTTGAAATGTATTTGTTAAAAGTTCATAAAAGATCTCTCAGAAGCATCTATTATATGTATCAGTGGCCAAAACATCTTTCTTTGAATTTTCTTTCCTTTCTTCTCTATCTTGCTCCTCCATCTATAATTCTCCTTCCCTGTGAATTCTTCCAAATAAACAAACTACCTGTGATCCTTTGTCTCCAGCCTCGCTTCTGGGAGAACCTAGGCTAAAATGTGGAAAACACTGAATTGACCAAGATTAAAACTTGGCAAGGGAAATTTTTATCATTCTTTTTAATATCTAATAGAGTAATACTTAAAATATCCAGAAACTATTCTTCTAGAGTCCCTAAGCTTCCAGTAACTGGTAAAAAATATGCTTTGGCAATAAAAAAAAAGTTACCTGAGACCTCACAGAAATGTCATCATGTGAAAGAAAGCAATACTCTATTGGTTGGTAATATGAATAATGAATTAACTGTTTTTTAAGAAAGTTGAGGGTACAGAAAAAGTACAAGAGACAAAAAAAAATCAGAAGAAAACTAAGATTTCAACAGCTTTAGCAATTAGAGCAACTAGAACAAACAAACCCAAGAGGAAGCAAATAATGTAATGGGGAAGAGACAAAGAAGAAAGATGAAAATTAGGGCATAACTTGTTGTAGGAACATTTATATAAAGCTAGTATTTACGCTGGGAACTATTTATATGTTTATATATGCAACTGATTTAATTAATATTTATAACAACCCTATAAGGTATCACCATATTATAGATAATAAAACTGAAGAGTGTAAAGTAGAAGTAACTTGCCTAAAATGACTCAGCTAGAATGTAACTAACCTGAGATTTGAGTGCTGAAAGCCTGCCTCTGGAGTTCACATCCCTAAAACAGCTTCCAACATCTTTTTAACATTTTTTTTTTAGTATAGTTGACACCAAATGTTACATTAGTTTCAGGTGTACAAATACATTCCACCAAGTCAACATTATCCTGATACCAAAACCAGGCAAAACCACCACAAAAAAAAAAGAAAAATTACAGACCAATATCCCTGAACATAGTTGCAAAAATCCTCAACAAAATACGAGCAAACTGCATACAGCAATGCACTAAAAATACCATTCACCATGATCAGGTGGGATTTATTCCTGGGGTACAAAGATGGTTCAATAATAGCAAATCAATCAATGTCACACACCACATCAATAAAATGAAAAAAATCATATGATCATCTCAATAGATGCAGAAAAAGCGTTTGGCAAGATTTAACATTCATTCATGATAAAAACTCTCAACAAAGTGGGGTTAGAGGGAACATACCTCAACATAATAAAGGCCACCTATGAAAAACTCATAGCTAACATTATTCTCAATGGTAAAAAACTGAGAGCTTTCCCTCCAAGGTCAGGAACAAGGCAGGACGATCACTCTCACCACTTTTATTCAACATAGCACTAGAAGTCCTAGCCACAGAAATCAGACAAGAAAAAGAAATAAGAGGCACCCAAATTGGTAAAGAAGAAGTTAAACTGTCACTATTCACAGACAATATGACACTATACATAGAAAATCCTAAGGACTCTACCAAAAAACCACTAGAAGTAATATACAAATTCAGTAAAGAGGCAGGTTACAAAATTAATACCAGAAATCTGTAGTATTTCTATACATTAGTAATGAAGTAGGAGAAAGATAAATTTAAAAACACCACTATTTACAATTGCACCAAAAAGAATACTTAGAAATAAACTTAGTCAAAGAGGTAAAATGCCTATATTCTTAAAACTATAAAGACTGATGAAAAAAACTGAAGATGACACAAATTTTTACCCAAAGCAATCCACAGATTCAATGCAATTGCTATCAAAATGCCAACAGCATTTTTCACAGGACTAGAATAAATGATCCTGATCTTTGTATGGAACCACAGAAGACCTTGAATAGCCAAAGGAATCTGGAGAAAGAACAAAGCTGGAAGTATCACAATACCAGATTTCAAAATATGCTACAAATCTGTAGTAATCAAAACAGTATGGTATTGGCAAAAAATAGACACATAGTTCAGTATAATAGAGTAGAGACCCCAGGAATAAGTCCACACGTGTATGGTCAGTTAATCCATGACAAAGGAGGAAAAATATACAGTGGGGAAAAGATAGTCTCTTCAATAAACAGTGCTGGGAAAACTGGACAAGCTGCATGTGAAAGAATGAAACTGGATCATTTTCTAACACCATACACAAAAATAAACTCAAAATGGATTAAAAACCTAAATGTAAGACCTGAAATCATAAAAATCCTAGAAGAGAGCAAAGGCAGTAATTTCTCTGACATCAACCACAACAACATTTTTCTGGATATGTATCTTCAGGCAAGAGAAACAAAAGCAAAAATAAACTAATGGGACTACATCAGAATAAAGAATAACTTTTGCACAGCAAACTATCAACAAAACAAAAAGAAAACCTACTTAATGGGAGAAGATATTTGCAAATGATGTGTCCAAAAATGGGTTATCATCCAAAATATATAAAGAACTCATACAAATCAACACCACACACACACACTCCAATTAAAAAATGGGCAGAGGACCCGAATGGACATTTTCCAGGGAAGACATATAGATGGTCAACAGACACATGAAAAGATGCTCAACATCACTAATCAACAGGGAAATGCAAATTAAAATCACAATGAGATAACACCTTACATTAGTGAGAACAGCTAAAATCAAAATGTCAAGAAATAAATGGTAGCAAGGATGTAGAGAAAAATGAACCTCATGCACTGTTGGTGGGAATGTAAATTGACCCAACACCTTTTTTTAAATTGTGATAAAATAAACATAATGTAAAATTTACCATCTTTACCATTTTTAAGTCCACAGTTCACTGGCATTAAGTACATTCACATTGTTGTGGTGCCATCACCACTCTCCATCCACAAAACTCTTCATCTCACAGACCTGATTCTCTATATCCACAACTGCAATTCCCTACACACACACACACACACACACACACACACACACACACACACACCCCTCTCCAGCCCTTGGAAACCACCATTCTACTTTTGTCTCTAGGAATCTGACCTCTCTGTAACTTATGTAAATGGGATCATAGAGTATTAGTCCTCTCATGATTGGCTTAGTTCTTTCATACTCATCCATGTTGTAACATGTAACACAAGCTACAGAATTACCCTCCTTTTTCAGGCTGAACAATATTTCATTGTATGTGTACACATTTTGCTGATTCATTCAAGCATAAATGCATATTTGGGTTGCTTCATTCTTTTGGCTATTGCTATGAACATGAAATGTACAACTATCTGTTTTAGCCCTGGGTTTCAATATGCTTGGTTATATATCCAGAAGTGAAATTGCTGGATCATATGATAATTCTACTTTGAATTTTTGGGAAACTTCCATATGGTTTTTCTATAGTGGCTATACTATTTTACGTCCCCACCAACTGTTCAAAAGGGTTCCAATTTCTCCACATCCTCACCAACACTTACTACTTTCTGTTTTTTTATAATAGCCATCCTAGTAAGTGTAAGGTGACATCTCAGTGTAGTTTTGATTTGCATTTCCCTAATGATTAGCGATGTTGAACATCTGTTTATGTGCTTATAGGCCATTTATAATAATCTTTGGAGAAATAGCTATTAAAATCCTTTGCTTATTTTTAAATTTTGTTATTTGTTTTTGTCACTGTTGTTGTCGAGTTGGAGTTCTTTATATATTCTGATTAACTCCTTATCAAATATGTAATTTGAAAATATTTTCCCCACTCCATAGATTGCCTTTTCACTCCATTGATCACATCTTTTGATGCAGTTTTAAATTTTGATGTAGTCTGATTTACCTATTTTTTCTTTTATTGCCTGTGCTTTGTGTCATATCCATCAAGTTATTGTGAATTCCAATGTCATGAAACTTTTCCTCTACATTTTCCTGCAGGGGTGTTACAGTTTTAGGTCTTACATTTAGGTCTCCAATCTATTTGGAGTTAATTTTTGTGTATGATGTAAAATAATAGTCAACTTTATTCTTTTATATGTGGATATCCAGTTTTCCCAATACCATTTCTTCAGTGGTCCTTTCTCTGAGTGGTCTTGGGAACCTTGTGAAACTCATTTGACCATACATGCAAGGGTTTATTTCTGGGTTCCCTATTCTATTCTATTGATCTGTACATAATCTGCCTTTATGCCAGTCCTACACTTTTTTCATTACCATAGCTCTGTAGTAAGTTTTAAAATCAGGAAGTATGAAACCTCCAACTTTGTTCTTCTTTTTCAATAATTTTTCTTAGCACTTAGTACATTAATTATTTGTGAATTTCTAAGAAAGTTAAAAATGTAAAAGATGTTTATTTTTTCAGAATAATTTTTAAGACCAATATCCTAGGGAACACACTTTAATAAATAATCCTCTTTTACATAATTCAGATAATATATTCTGACTGATCTCTATACACAATTTTCAAAATTCATTAGGTTTTAATAATCCAAAATAATTTTTAAATAAAATTTTATTTTTAATGTCATCATAAAATTCAAATATTATAAACCTATTAATATTATGATATAACAATGATCTTCAAATGGCTAGCATTAGACTTGCCTGAAAGGGACAGGAAACCCAGTGATGGATTAAACAAGAATGTAGTTTATTTCTCTCTTATGTCAAAATCCAAATGTAGGTGGTCCAGGGCTGGGCTGGAGCACACTGTGTGCAGTTTCCCTTTCCAAGATCACCTTATAGTTTAGCATGTACTGATGGTGACGAAATGTAAAACAAAATATTGAAATAACATATGATAAGAAGCAATGTTATTTGACAATTCACTTAATAGCAAGATGATTCTGTTACTCTAAAACATCTTTTAAGAGTGAGAATACTGGTATTGTAGAGAAAGTTGTTTAGCAAGCCAAAAACTCACATTGTGATTAAGTATACTAAATACCAAGATCTCTCAACTTGAAATCTCACTGTGAGATGGGTAAGGCTAAAAAAGTCACTATATTTCAGTAAATTAAATTTAACCACCTGTGACTTTGCATTGCATATGACATTTTGCAGCCTAAATAAATCGTGCTCTCTTAAAAAAGAAATCTATAGATTTGCCTAGCTATTTACACAGAGTTGCATGGCACTTCATACCCTATAAAAGAGCAAAGTCTATCATTATTCCAGGAACAAGTGTGTGTCATTCTATATAAATTCCAAAAAGGAGACACACTCACTGGAGTAACAAACTAATTTTTAATTTCTAAATGACCACTGCTTTGATTGGTGGAGCAAATTAAACTACTTACACTACAATATATCGCAAAAAATTGCATATGAGCAAATTCTGCGGATTTATACTGTACATTAGCCTACTGTTGATCATTTGCTGTTATGTGTTTACACATGCACACACTCACATATACACACCCCTACTACATTCCTGCCATGTTCTATCATTTTGGTATTTGGCAAGAGAATCTTTTTAAACTTGAGAATGTGATGTCTGGTGAAGATTAAATCATGACCTGTACTCTTCTTTCTGCTCCAGTCTGTTCTTCTGGACCTTGCTCTATAATTAAGCCCCTCAATTCTCTGTCTTCCCTTAGCTTCCTCCTCTGTGGAGGCACTTCCATTTCCAATGACAAGCAATCCAAGTCTCTCCTGTTTTAACAGTAAAACCACTCCCATGATCTTACAACCTTCTCCTCTTATTTCTCCATCACTTCCCTTCACTAATCATACACATTTCTCATAATGTGAATCTATTCTCTCCATCTCTACCCTCTCTTCAATCTGACTTCAAACTGGAATATTTTCCCTAAGGCATCACTAGTCTCTTAATTACCCAGACTCAGTGGATATTTTTTCGGTTATGTTTTCTGGGGCATTTGATCCAGCTGGCTACTTTTTCCTACTGAAACTATTCCTAATGTGCTGTCTATGATGTCATGTTCTCCTGGTTCTCTCCCTATGTCTTTATCATTCTTTCTCAGTTCCTTTCAAATAATTCTTATCAGAATTTTCCAGGGATTCATCCTTGAGGATCTTTTCTTCCCAGTTTAAATACCATCCTTGTTTCAGCACCCTATACAATGAGCTTCTGAGTTCTCTACAGAACTACAAACTCAACATGTCCAAAACGAATACCTTACCTTTCCTCAAAATGTTCTTCCTCGTATTTCTCTGGTAAGTATCAGAGATCCCTTCACCCTCTCAGAAACCCATGTAAAAACTCAAAAGCCAGTTGTGATGTATTCCCTTTTTTCATCCATCATATCTAATGAGTTGACAAGTCTTACTAATTTTACCTCCAAAATTATCTCAAATCTATCCCAACACACATCTTTCAGTATGACTCATCATATTCTCTTGTCAGAAAGTATAACAAACTAACAAACTCCCAGCTTCTAAGCTTACTTCAAATATGTGTCCTACCATGCTGTTACCAAGAACCTCTATCTAAAATGAAAATCTGGCTCACATCTTCCTCCTGATGTGGATGATTTCCAGGATAAATTTCCAGCACAAGTACACCCTCAAAGTCCTTATAAGGGATCCTCCCTTTCCATGTCTGCTGCCAGCCCCATAATCTAGTATTTCATGCTCCTGCATCACTGACTTACTTGTAAACTTCTGGACACACCACATTCTTTGATGCTCTCCATCCATCTGATAAATCCTACTCATCTTTCAAACCCAAGTAGGCATCATCTTCCCTCTGAATCTCCCCCTAGGGCTCCAGGTAAAGTCAACCAGTTCCTAATATACTGTTTCTCCATCGTGTATATACTTTATCATTGCATTATTTCTATTGTAATCATTTGTCTGCATGTTTAATCTATCACTGAATAAATTGTAAGTTTCTCAATAGCAGGAACCATTTAGCATTTATTCTTTAATCTCCAACATCTAGTAAAATTATCCTTACTACCTTGGCATTCAGGAAATGGTGGTGGAACTAAAATTAATTCATGATCCTCAGAGTATACTTTTCTTTATAAATATTTTAAATATTAAATACATTTTAAATCAGAATATAGGGTTTCCAGTTCAAGATGGAGAATAAACTTACATGCTCATTTCCCCTCCTTTTCAAAATCTAACAAATATCACAATGTACAAATGGCAGATGAAGTAAGAACAGAGAATAGGAAGCAGAATCCTGAGAAAATTACATATTTTGACTAATTTTTGGAATATTGAAAGTGAAAAGAATCTATTCGAGAATCAACCAGAGGAAGCTGTACCCAGAACAGACTTTTTTTTATTCCAAAGGTAGAGCCATATCAGAGTGAACAAAAAGGAGTTTTGGAAATAAAGAAAAATCCAGGGGATTATTTGTAGGATTATAGAAAACAATTTGTGAAGTACTCTCAATATGCCAATGCTAAAAACCATAGAACTTAACTCTAATGAAATGGATGTATATGCCTGGGAAAGGCACTGTGATATCCTTAAGAGCTGGTGGCATTCCACAACAAAGGCCTCCTTATTTGGGTTTTCACTGGTTGGGATGCATCCAGCTTAGCTACCTAACTGATTTCTGCCAACTCTCTGCCAACTCACATCAAGGAACCTTGCCTTTTGACACATCATGCAACTCCCCAAATCTCACAATCAACCCTTCCATCCAAGAAAGAGTCCTGTCAGGAAACAAAATTTGACAAGACAAAAACCTAAGCTAGCTCCCCATAGTCAATAATTTATTTATTTATTCATATTTAATAACATATAACCAAGAACCACTGTATATTTAAGAATGAAACAACAACAAAAAAAAAGAAATAAGGACCAGAATTAATCTCACCATAGGGTAAGTAAAGAGCAAAAGAGAATTTTGAAAAACTATTAATATATCCTTGGAGAGATTTTATGTATTCCATTCATAACATTGTAAACATTCAAAACATATCATTGTAATTAATAAACCCCATAGTACAAGATAGAGTTCTTAAAAGCTAAAAATGTAAAATAATTAAAGTTAAATACTGAACATTACATAACCTGACCAAAAAAATAAGTTAATAAAAGGATTAGGTGATATAGTTGTGACTCCTAGAACATATATCACATTCATAAACAGATGGAAATAAAAGAATAAAGGCAGAAGTTTCAACATCTAACTAACAGAAGTTCTGGAAAGACAAAACAATGACATCTTGAGTAAATCATACAAGGCAACATCCTAGGGCTGAAAGGAGCTACAAATCATGAAATTCAAAGAGTCTACCAAGTACTAAACCAGATGAATGAAAAATATTGACATCTATACACATCTTGTGAAATTTCAAAATACAAAATTGAAGTTTCAAAAAGTTTCTATGGAGAAAAAATTAGGAAAAGATTAGTAGCAGATGCTAGAAGACACAGAGCAATATTTTCAGTTCTGAAGGAATAATGATATTAAACCTGCAATTCCACAATGAACTAAATGACCAATCAATAATTTATACAATAGGAAGTCATGAGACACGGTCTAAAGTTGATGGGCCAAGATATAAAAATTTAGATATTATTTAAAGCTATAAAGGTAGCTAACAGAAGAACTTGTAAAAATGTTTGGCAGAAAATATTCAAGGAGAGTATATGTAGAACAGGTTAAGTTGAATTTATCATGTCCCATGCAAGTTATTAATAAAACTTAAACTTGATGGATAGAGATGCATAGGAGTAAAAACAGGAATAATTTACTGTGGGAACTGGGACTAAAGGTAAGGAGTAAAGAGGGACTTAAATAGATTTCTCCTTTTTATTAATTTTTTTTGCATGCTAAAATGTTTGAATTGTATTAACATTTACTTGAATCGCTATTATCACTGTGATAGCATGTTTCCAAAAGATGGCCACTACCAATTCCTTCCCTCCCTGAGTACATGCCACACCTCCACGAAAAGGTGGAATGTATTCCTCTATCTCCCTGAATCTGGATTGGCTCTGTAAATTCTAGGTAGTTTTACAGTAAACATCTTTCCTCTAGACATCTTTATTGCAAGTATTGTCACCACAAATATTTTTGCCACATTACGAATTAGCTCTTAATAACTAATTTACTATTGTAAAGATACAACAAAAAATAAAAGGGGCACATCAAAAAATGAAACATGAAAAAACTAATGAAATTCATTATGAATTCCTTCCTTAAGAGAGGTATCAGTTTTCGTAATAACTTGGATACATATTTGTAACTGAGCTTTGTATTGCATTGTGAAAGCCTTCTATACTGTTGTTTATTCTTGCCATATTGTCACACGTCTGTTGACAGACATTCCAAAGTTCTATAAGAAACATGGAAGAAATGCTAAGGCTGTAACATATTTGTAACTGAGCTTTGTTATCATTGTAACTGATATGTTATCATTTTCTGGTATATTACAGTATACAATCTGGCTTTACACTCTCTTAGTCCATACTTCTAATAAGTTTTTCACCATATTTTCTATAATGTCAATATATGTCATTGTTATCATCCAGTATTTTAAGACCACCACATCTGCTTGTCACTGTATAGACCATGATGAAGGCTAGTTAAGATTCTCATAATATAAAAATGGGAAGTTTTCCAATGGAGAAATGAAACCAAACTGCCAACCCATTATTTATCTTTTATGGCAAAATTGCCTTACAACCAATTAGCTATTTGGCAAAAATATTTGTAGTGAAAATCCCTGCAGCAAAGATGTCTACGGTAAAGATATTTACAGCAAAAATGTCAGATTTGACCTTTGTCTACTTTGGCCAATAGAACATGGGGGAAAGGATGTTGTGCTAATTCTAGACCTAGCCTTTAAGAGAACTGGTAGTATCTACTTCCAGTTTCTTGGATTCCTGACCTAAAGGAATCTAGACAGAGTCTGTCTAGTCTACTATGCGGAAAGAGTCCACATGCCACATTAAGGCAGCAGACATGTGAGTGAAAACATCACCCTGAATGTTCATCCCAAAAGAGTCTTCAGATCACTCCAGCTCTATTTGCCAACTACATCTATATGAGAAGCTCCAAGAAAACAAAAAACAAAAAAACACTCACTTGCATGCAGTCAACCCACAGAATCATGAGAGGTGAAAGTCAATTTTTCCCTTAAGCCACCAAGTTTTTGGTGGTTTATTATACAGCAATATAGAGTAAAGCTAGACATAATAATGATATCTTATATAGTTTTATGTTATTAAGGTACAAAGATGACAAACTAAACTCATGTGTATAATACCCACTCTTTCTATTTCTTGCTAAAATAGCCCCCGAAAAAATGATACAGAAGGTTAGTACCACTTTTGAATACTAGAAAGTAGTCCTATTTATATTTCTGAAATGTTAAATGATTTCATGAGAAGCAGTGCAAGTGAGAAGGATACTGATGTGGATAACCTCCTAATATCTACTATACTCAAGGAGAAGTCTAAGAGAAGTTAGTGTAGTATGAGGCTAAAAGCTAATTTGGAACCATTCTAAGCCTTTGACCAATCCCTTGCCCACAGTTCTGATCTGAACATTTGTGTTCTTCCCAAATGCAAATGTTGAAATCCTAACCCCCAACCTAATGGTATTAGGGGGTAGTGCCTTTGAGAGGTAATTAGGTCATGAGAGTAGAGCCCCCATGAATGGGACTAATGTCCTGATAAAGGAGACCTAGGCGCACCCAGCTGTCTCAGTCAGTATGGCATGCAATTCTTGATCTCAGGGTTGTTAAGTTTGAGCCCCACATTGGGTGTAGAGATTACTTAAAAGTAAAATCTGTTAAAAGAAAAAGGAGGAGGAGGAGGAGGAGGAAGAGGAGAAGATACACAGACACAAGATTCATATCTCTCCCTCGTTCCCTCCCATCCTCTCCGCTCTCTACCATATGAGGATACAACAGAAAGACAGACATCTGCAAAACAGAAAGAATGACCTCACCAGACACTGGATCTGCTAGCATCTTGATTTTGTACTTCCCAGCCTTTAGAACTGTGAGACTAAGTTTCTGCTGTTTAAGCCACTAAGTCTATAGCATTCTGTTATAACAGCCAAAGTTAAAATGTGCTAAAAGTTTTTTGTTGTTTAAGATAAAATTATAGATACAGTTTCACTATTAACATTAATAAAAGAAAAAAAACATTTAAAACTCTAAAATATTCAAAGTAAACCATAAGAATACATCAAGGATCCCTAACTTTTAAGACATTCAAAGAAATGAAAAGGGTAACAAATACTCAACCAGTACAGCAAAATATAGGAAAACAGAGGCAAGGAACCATAAACATAAAAGTAACTTGATAAAAACTAAAGTCAAATATAGTAGTAAGCACTCCAAATATGAATGAGTTAATTTTCCTATTAAAGGATAGATGGAGTGGTATATGAACACTGAAATGGATATTATACAGGGCACCTGGGTGGCTCATTCAGTTAAGCATCCAACTCTTGGTTTTGGTTCAGGTCATGATCTCACAGTCCCTCTCCTGATCATGCTCTCTTTCTTGATAGATAGATAAGAAAGAAAGAAAGAAAGAAAGAAAGAAAGAAAGAAAGAAAGAAAGAAAGAAAGAAAGAAAAGAAAAGAAAAGAAAAAAAGAAAGAAAGAAAGAAAGAAAGAAAGAAAGAAAGAAAAGAAAAAAAGAAAGAAAGAAAGAAAGAAAGAAGGAAGGAAGGAAGGAAGGAAGGAAGGAAGAAGGAAAGAAAGAAAGAAAGAAAGAAAGAAAGAAAGAAAGAAAAGAAAAAAAGAAAGAAAGAAAGAAAGAAAGAAAGAAAGAAAGAAAGAAAGAAAAGAAAAGAAAAAAAGAAAGAAAGAAAGAAAGAAAGAAAGAAAGAAAGAAAGAAAGAAGAAGGAAGGAAGGAAGGAAGGAAGGAAGGAAGGAAGGAAGGAAGGAAGGAAGGAAAGAAAGAAAGAAAGAAAGAAAGAAAGAAAGAAAGAAAGAAAGAAAGAAAGAAAGAAAGAAAGAAAGAAAGACTATAGAGCTATATTTCAAAGTGTGGAAAGGTCAGGGGTGCCTGGCATAGCTGGTTAAGCATCCAACTCTTGGTTTTGGTTCAGGTCATGATCTCACAGTCCCACTCCTGATCATGCTCTCTTTCTCTCCCTTTCTAGGTAGGTAGGTAGGTAGGTAGGTAGGTAGGAAGGAAGGAAGGAAGGAAGGAAGGAAGGAAGGAAGGAAGGAAGGAAGGAAGAAAGAAAGAAAGAAAGAAAGAAAGAAAGAAAGAAAGAAAGAAAGAAAGAAAGAAAGAAACTATAGAGCTATATTTAAAAGTGTGGAAAGTCAGGGGTGCCTGGCATAGCTGGTTAAGCATCCAACTCTTGATTTCAGCTCAGGTCATGATCTCATGGTTCGTGGATTCAATCCCTGCATCAGGCTCTGTGCTTTCAGCACAGAGCCTGCTTGAGATTCTCTCTCTCCATCTTTCTGCCCCTCCCCTGCTCATGCGCACACTCTCTCTCTCTCTCTCTCAAAATAAATAAATAAAGTTAAAAAAAAATTTTTTTAATATGGAAAGGTCAGCCTGACATATTTTTGAGTGGAAAAAAATCAGGTTACAAAAAGCATGCAGAATATAATCCCACATGACTAAAGTCAAGCATCTATGTGTGTACCCACATAAAAAAAAATGATTTCTCAGGAAAATATTATTTTTATATTTTTTATATATAATGGAATTTTTATATTTTGTTTTCTACTTTATTTTTATTATTGATTTACTGTTTAATGGTAAATACATCTTTTTATAATAAAAATAAAGCTATTTTTAAAAGTTTTTTTTAAATGTTTATTTATTTTTGAAAGACACAAGGGGAGTGGGAAGGCCAGAGAGAGAGGGAGACAGAGAATCCCAGGCGGACTCTACTGTCAGCACAGAGCCCAGTTAGGGGCTTGAACTGACAAACCGTGAGATTGTGACCTAAGCCAAAATCAAGAGTTGGACACTTAATCGACTGAGCCACCGAGGTGCCCCGAAGCTTTTTTTCATATTTTAAAGTAAATATACTTTTTAAAAGACTATTATACTGGATCAAAGAACAAATTCAATAATGTGCTAGTTATAAAAGACAATATAATAAAATAATCAAAATTGATGAAAACACAGGAACAGGTCAAACTGTCCTAGACAAATTTAATAAAACAGAAAATAGTCAATATTAATATTATGTAGAACTTAATATAAAACATTAAAAGAGTGGCAAGAAAGTAAACAATAAGCAAAAGAAAATGGAAGCAATTAATATGAAAACACACCCTAATTTATTAGAAGACAAAAAAGAAATGGGTTTTAAAGAGGCAAAGTGATAAATAAAACCCAACCATTTGGCAGTTCTCTTCAGAGAGAGAAAACAAAAATGTTTCTTAATGAATTCCATGGAAGCAGGACCCAGTCTGCCTTAGTAATAGTTGTGTCCTGATGCCTAGAACAGTGCCTGGCATACAGCCAAAAGTCACTATCAGCCAGGAATGAGAATAAATTCTGGATTGGAGATGATTTAGAAAGTAATAAAAAGCATACAAATCAAGCAAATAACTTTAAAAGACTGAATAAAATAAAAGTTACCAGAATTCACTTGGTATAAAGGGAAAGAAAATTAGAAAAACAAAGATAAAAAGATTCTTAAAATTATTAAAGAACAGAAAATATGCCAGGCCCTGTCAGTTTTATAGGCAAGTTGCATTAAAACATCAAGAGAAAAATTATCTAAGCTATTCCAGAACTTAGAAGAAGAAATAGAAAGCTTCCTAATTCATTTTACAAGTCTTGCATAACCCTCACCAAAAAAATGCACCCATTACTAATAGAAGACTCATGAATATGGATGCATAAATTCTAAACACTATATTAGCAAATTGAATCCATCAGTGTATTAAAAGAAACATATACCATAACTAAGTAGATTTCAGAATACAAGAACAGTTTCACATTAGACATTCTATTAGTGCTATGCATTATATCAATAGGTTAAAGAAAAAACATATTAGTAAATGTCAAAATACTATTGGTAAAATAAACTAAAATTCTAAAATAAATAGGATACTGCTTTAACTATATGAAAAAGGAATTCGAAATCAACAAAATTCACACTAAATCATAAAAATTAGAAGTACCCCATTAGAAAGATTTGTTCTCTAGGTAAGATAATAAAGAAAAATGAAATGAAATAAGCATTCCTGGAAAGACTATCATTCGAAATGTGTTTATCATTACAGAAAAACAAATAGGCTTGAACGATAGAGAATTAATTGTCCTACATGAGTCCAGTGTAGGTGGATATTTAAGAAAAGTAAATATTAACATCAGAATCAAGGAAGGTTATGGATCTGTGTTAGATGGAGGAGATAATTAGATAGGTGGTGGGCAACACCCTGTTTCAACCAGAGGAGGTAGGGAGAAATGCAAATGAGAGAATTAGGGCAAAGGACCTTGTGGGCTCATTCTATGCCTTCACCTAATCATTGAACTCACCTCTAATTGCTAACACCCAAATAAATCCTGCCGTCTGTTGACCTACCTTCCATCTTATCAGTCCTTGAAGGTGAAATAGCCAGTTTTCAAGGCAGAAGACCTTAGTTCAAATCATGACTGCTACTTACTAATGCTGTGACCTTGGGTAAATTAACTAACAGAATTGATGTTTCAGTGTCTGCGGGTGTAAGATTCCAGGGATATCAACCATTTATGTAACTCTTACGGACTGTTATAAAATATAAATGAAGTAACCTAATACGTGGCATTTAGTAAAAACACTCAGAATCATTCGCCAGAATTCCAGGGCCTGTGATGTTAATTCTTTACAAGAAAAACCATCTGAGTGAAAGATAAACTCAAATTTCCAGGGATCAGGTAGAGCAACTGGGGATATCCTATGTGAGAGTTCAGGATAAAAACAGTAGAGAGGCACAGGAAAAGAGAAAGTCAATAGTAAAGGAGCCATTCAAATGAGAAAGGCTTTTGGAAGCAATAATCCATAGGAAACTCTGGGTTAAGAGAGACATGTAATGTCTCCTATGGGTTGTAATAGGTTAAACCCCTGAATCCTCACTTCAAGGAAATCTACATGCTCTTAATCAAGCCTTCTGGAGTTACACTGCAATTGATTTAAAAATCAGACAATTGACAGGTTGAACCTTGTGGGACCCTAGGTTTCTGGAGATGTTAAAGGAAGTTCTCACAGTGTAAAGCTATTATAATTATTTTTATTCTAGTTTTCGTGAATACACACATATGTACATATTCATGAAAACTATATCCACATGGGGATATATATTTGTACTTACTTATTTACAGATTCACCAAACTCTATTAGGAAGCTCCTTCTTCCATTTTTGGACCTTGTCCTTCTTTGATCTAGCAGTCTTTCCTTACAGCCTTTCCCAAGCCTCAGCCTGCTCTGGTTAACCTTTATAAGCAAGGCTGAACAGGGCCCTGTGGTCACTACTTCCAGGGCCCAAATCTAATGACCCTTTTGAGTAATCTGACCCTGCAGCAGCAATCCTCTGACAAGAATAAGAAAGCAGAAACATGCCCACAACACAGGGCTAAAAAATGCAAATGGTATAGGAAATAATCAAAACAGTAGGAGATAAAGTATTCTTTGGTGGCCAGGAAATCAGGGGCAAGAACTATAGGGGAGATGATGGAAGAGGCAAAGTGACATCTACATATTAAAGAAATAATGAAGAAATGAATGAGTCTCTAATTCCACCCTGGGGGTTCTGGTGACAAACCACTCAGATTCTGACTTCATGGTACATGTCACCGCCAGCACCCCTCAGTGGAATTATAGCCTTGCATTACAGGGTAGCTTGTCTGTTATTATGCTCAGAAGAGTTTAGAAAATATGCCCAGTGTTGTTGAAATGAGAAGTGAAAGCAGCCAGGCATAGCTTGCAATCAAGTTCTTCCTGAAAATGTTCCAGGAGAGATTTGATGGGCTAAAGTGGCTGCCACATGGCCTTGTTGGGAGGCTATGTTGAAAGAAATTCATCTTCCATCAGGTTTCTTCTATTCTTCGTTGGCCTCACAGATGTGATAGTCTCTAATTCCCTGCAACGAAGCCATGGGGCATTAATGACCAACCCCATAGTAATGGCAGCAATCCTAGAGGCAAACTAAACTAACACAGTTGGACCCAAAGTTCTTGTGAAATGCCCACCACAAAAGCACACATGCTTTGAGAATTATGCCTTTTGAATGGAACAAAGTAAGGTGGGTAATGGGAGAGCTGTGGGGAATGCAAGGAAATTAAGGCTAAAACGCATACACACAAAGTTTAAGAATCTTTTAGAAAGGTTTTCTAAGGGCATGGAAAATTCCATAATCCCAGATGTTCTCTAGAATCACCTAAGAATTAGAACAGCTATAATCATAGCTCTCTTTTTTTACTTAATTTCAGTGAGCATTTATTGAGCAGTAAATGAAAGCATTCTCTAGACATTATCCAGTAGAATGTGTAACCAAATAGATTTTTACTATTTACAAGTGGAGAGGTATAAGACCATGGGCAATTCTTATCAAATTAAAACCTGAATTAGTGCATTATTTCTCTTTATTCCTTCTCTCTCTCCCAAATTCCTAGCATAGTGTTTTAAATATAGTTATTCCCAAAGTGAAAGAATATTTGAATGAATTCTTTATTTGTATAAATGGATGTATATAAGGATGTTTCAAGTTTACAATAAAAAATCTTCAGCAAGGATAGAACATTGATGGCCCATTTCATAATCAAAGCTTTGACACAGGTGCATTCCCACATCCTCACCTGAGGCAGACCTTTCTGATAGATCATGGCACTCATTTCATGCAATACCTTGGAATCTTCAGAATAAAGTCCTCCAATGATCAACTGAGTTAAATTCTAGAATTGCTAACATCCTTATCCAAGATCATGCCCCTTACAAGTCACATTGCAGTAATCCAAATTTGAATAATCTGGATGGTGAAATTGCTCACCTCTCGTGATGAGAACACAGTTTCCTGCCTACACAGAGGAATCCGGTCATTTTTTTTTCCATTAACTAGGTTGTCTGTGGATACCTGAGAAATGATTCAAGCAGACATGCAATGATGCAAACTGCCCTATCCTACACAAAATAGCCCCCTATATCTTCTAGGAGGCCTCTGAATCCAGTGCTAAAATAATTTCTCTTTTTTTTTTCTATCACTTTTGCCTGTCTGATTTAATACAGTGATGGGTGTCAAAGAAGAAATGCATAAAGAGGGGTTGGATTAGGCAAAAAGAAAGCAAATAATTTGGTATCATTGGGAAAACATAAAGCAAGGAAATTCAAGACAACTAAACTGCACTTCTTCAAATTTCTTTTATACCCAATAGGACCATTCCAAGCCAATGGGACCATTCCAATCCAATGGGACCATTCCAGAATAATCATACTTTAAAAGTCTACACTTAGTATTTAATTTTTTAAAATAACTTCCTGTGATTTCAGTTTTCAGTTATTAAATTATCATCTAAAAGCTCTTCAGTTACTTTTATACTCATTAGCAAAATTTTAAAAATCAGTAGAACTTTGAATTCTCGGTCCCACCTGTGCCTGTTAGAGTCAGAAGCTTTACCTCCAGAGCCAGATACAAAACTCGAAAGCCCAGCTATATATACCCTTCACTTATGATCCTTGTTGGCCTGATCACTATTTCATATTTTATGTTACATTTTAAGCAATATTTTTTGCATTGTATTCCATGGTAGCTTTTATTAAAATATAAGAAAGCTCTTGATTTGCATTTAGTGATCACCTTAATCTCTTATGATAAAGGTTTTGCTAGTTATTCAAATTCTGTAAGTGGGTGATCATTTTACCTACAAATAAGTTTGGCTCTTCTGTTCTAATAATTTTACCTCCTTCTTCCTCCTCTTGTCTTCAAATGTATCACCTAAGACACCTAACATTGTTTTAAAAAGCAGAGATTCCTTACCAGTGTGTGACTTGGGGAAAATTATTCTGCCCTTTTATGTCTCAGTTTCTTTATCTGTAAAATTGGTATAATACTATTATTAATATAACAGTATTATTAGAAATAAAAAAAAACTCTTAGAAGAATGTTAGATAGCACTGTTATTATTTCATCCACATCATAATACACATTAGCAATTTATAAACTATGATATAGTGTCTATAACAATCATTTTAATGCAAATATAACTCAACTGAGCTGATGAGTGCCCATTTTTCTTTATTAAATGTCTGTTTTTCCAAAGTATTTGAGATTTTCAGAGAATGCAATACACATGACATTCAAAATATAAGTTCCACAATGTTAATGTTTTTGCCTAATTGTTCTTTCAACTGACACAAAAGTTGGGTTAAGACTAGATTTTAGTTGGTCCTAAATTTAAGATTAAAATAGTTTACTTGTAGAAAAAGTACCATAATTATTTTCTCTTTTTCATGCATATGAGTGAAAAATCCTAGCACTGGCCTATCCAAAAGCAATTTTGATAAACATGATAATAAAAGGAAATTAATATAAATTTTTGATATAGAAGGGACTTTTCATGGCATACAAGTAGCCCAATCTTCTTATCTTATAGATGAGGAAACTGAAACACAGAACAGTTCCTCCAAGTTTTGTAATATTCGTGATGAAGCTATCAAACACTTCGTGACAGCTAACTGCATTTAGTTTGATCTTGACACATCACTCATTTATGAGCTAATGAGTATTTATTGGACATTCACAACATGGAACCGCTACATACACAAAAGTGAATAAAATGATCCCATGAACAGAGACAGTATTTGAATGTCAGAAGCTAATAAACAGCTCTATCTATAACCTAGACTACGTGAAGGAAATTTTGGCCAACATCTACACACAAGATGGTTCATCAGAAATCAAAATAAGTGAGCCACGTACATCATACATAGTCAGTAGTAACCTCGCCTAAATATGTACCTGTCTGCATTGCCAAACCTTTACCAAATCTACATTGCCAAACCTATACCCGAGTCCAAACTAACAACATCTATCCTGGGTCACTGTAAGAGCCACCTACAGGGTCTCTGTGCCTCTACACAGCAGTCAGAATGATCTTTACCACTACCCTGATCAGATATATCTCTACCCTACATAAAACTGTCCAATGGCTCCCCTATGGTATCAGGGATTTATGGTTGTATAATAATGACCCCTAACCTTACCATCTGAAAACAATCATTTATTCATTCTCACATGTGCACAGTTCTGCTTGACTCTCTTATGTGTCTGAATCATCTAACAGTTCAGCTATGACCTTCTCATCTAGGAAGGCTTCACTTACTTGTCAAATAGTTGGATGGCTGTTGCCTGGGTAATGATGTGACTAGGTCACACGTCTGGGATCATCCAGCAGGCCAGGTTCGTTCTCAGGACAGTGCCAGAGGTTCAAAGATAGTGAACAGAAGCATACAAAGCCCCCTGAGGAAACATTTTGGAAATTTCATGCCATCTATTGGCCAAGCAAGTCTTGAAGCCAGCCTAGAATCAAAGCACGGCAAAACAGACTCAGCCTCTTGATGGGAAGAGGTGCAAATTCACACTGTGAAGGGCATAAATACAGACAAGTTGGAGAATTGAGGGTGTTTGCTTTCAATCTACCTCACAGAAATCAGAATAAATTTTAAATTCTTACTATGGATTAGGAGGCCTGCCAAGCCCCTCCCACTCTCTGCCCTCCTCTGCACTCTGTCCCTTCTCTCTGCAACCCAGCCACACCTACCTTTCAGTTTCTTATTGCACATTCCAAGTTTGTTCCATCTCTGAGTCCTTGTACCTGCTCTTCCATTTGGAACACTCCATCCACATTACTGTCACATGCCTATCTTCTTATGTTCTGAGTATCAACTCAAAAGCACAATCTTCAAAGATGCCTGTGCTGACCACTGTAGTTAAACTATCAGCATCAGTCAGTCTCTTATCACATTACCTTATGTTATCCTCATCATAGACCTTGTATGTACCTGACATTGTCTTGTTTGTCTGGCTATTGTCTGTCATCTTCAATTAAAGGATGGGAAGTTTACCCCGTTGACCACTGTCTTCTCCATTGCCTGGAACAACATCTGGCACATAGAAGGTAGCTCATA